>NC_082700.1:57071527-57771495 GCF_949987515.2 Delphinus delphis
GTATACCATTTTGCTAATATTTTATAAAATCATAAAATGAATGAAAACTGATTCATTAAGAAAATAATATACTATATTAAAACAAAAGAAGTGTTGTCATGGTCAAATATGACTGGAGATTTCATGCCATTGTCAGTGAATCTCAATACATGTTAGCAATTGAATATCTTAACATAATTCCTGTAATAAATACATATGCTTAAATTTCCTTAATACATTGCGTCTCAGACTTACTGATCATGCAATACTTATTATTTATCTCTTAGAATTAATGTTCTAATGGATATAATTTAAGGACAAAAATTTCATATAACGAGGCAATATAAGAATTTGATAATTAATTCAAAATATAAATAATCTAGCCAGGGAACAGCCAAGATATAAATCATGAGTGATGCTCCGGTTCACAAGTAAACAAAATGATGTTGTATGTTTTATTACAAATCACATATTCTAGCTTTGTGACCTTTAGCCAGTTATTTAACATCTCTACCCTCTGTTTGCTCCTACCTCAAAGAGGCGTGAAGCAGAGTAAATGCCAGAATGTGTGCAAAAAAACACAGAAGCAGACCCGGCAAGCTGTGAATCTAGTCAAGTTTATGTTGATGATGATGATTGAATTTTACAATTTATTTCCTTTATGTTCTCTTGGGACCTTGAATGTACATAGGAATTATTAAATCCTACATAAACTCATTTTAGAAGTTTCTTTCTTTCTGGAATATTGCTTCAGTAATAGTGTTTGCTTAGTGTGGAGTAGATGGATTGATATTTATTTTACTTGCTCAGCTACATATTGCTTTGCACCTATCGTATCTATCCATCCATCTATACCTGTCCTATCTGTCCCTTTCTGTTTCTATAATATAGATGAGTAAGCAACTGAAATGTATTTGCAAAATCAATAATATAGGTTATTGTGCATATTGAAACACTTTTTGAGAATACAAGAGAACTACATGACCTCCCCTTTTTGATGTTTGCTCATGTTTTAAAACCATGACATTTTACTTATTTTCTTGTCACAGAGCTAAATAATAAGCTAGATATTGCTGTTATGGGAAACATAATGTCTACTGTGCCATTCAGCATGGAAAGGAAATCACCTGTGGCTAGTTTGAAGTTTGTTCCTGAAATAGGTATGGATCTGTCATCACCTGCCTGATGTGATAGAGGCCCAACAAATCCTTTTATCTCAGCTGTGCTAGTGCGAGAGCCTTTGTTTAATCCTGATGAAAAAAGATCTTCCAGTAAAAGGGAGAGGGGTTCCCTGCAGAATAGGAGCCTCCAAATGGCCATAAAAAATGTGTGTGGGTAAACATCATTTATACAGTATTGCATTATAGCAGATTATAGGGCACATGTTGTGTGCCATAGACTCCATGGGGGAATCAGGAGGAAAACAGTTTCTATTTCCTTGAAAGTCCTATCAGGATAACACAGCTAAAACAGTTGCTAGAAGTAATCCCTCAACAGAGTTTGAAATCACATTGCTTTAAAGAACAATGACAGATACAAACCAGTACAATATTTGGCACAATTTTCTAAAGTATATTTATTTTAGATCATAAAAATATCAATTCTGTGTGCCAAGAATATTTCTCAATTATAACTGTGTTATGTCAAGAGAATGATAAATCTATTTACTTTTAAATATAGCATACATTAAGATAATGTCCTAAGAATAAAGAAAAAATACAGATGCAGGTATTTGAAACATGTATTTTGAAAAGATCATGTTTTTCCATCTTATGATGTTCATTACCTTATGATTCATCAAAAATGTTAGTAATGTGATAATTACTTTAGGTCACTAGGTTAATTGTATTGTATTGGCAATAAAAATGTCTATATAATCGTGTGTGTGTGTGTGTGTGTGTGTGTGTGTGTGTGTGTGTGTGTGTTCCAATAGATTTACAGAGGTTAGGGCTAATAGATGACAGTCAAAACTACAATCAACAGGGCTTCCCTGGTGGCGCAGTGGTTGAGAGTCCGCCTGCCAATGCAGGGTACGCGGGTTCGTGACCCGGTCCGGGAGGATCACATATGCCGCGGAGCGGCTGGGCCCGTGAGCCATGGCCGCTGAGCCTGCGCGTCCCGAGCCTGTGCTCCGCAACGGGAGAGACCACAGCAGTGAGAGGCCCGCGTACCGCAAAAAAAAAAAAAATTAAATACTTTTTTCAGTTAAGTTATTTACTCCTCCCCTTCCTCTTTTTTTGCCGTACGCGGGCCTACTCACTGTTGTGGCCTCTCCCGTTGCCGGGCACAGGCTCCAGACGCGCAGGCTCAGTGGCCATGGCTCACGGGCCCAGCCGCTCTGGGGGATGTGGGATCCTCCCGGACCGGGGCACGAACTCGTGTCCCCTGCATCGGCAGGTGGACTCTCAATCACTGCGCTACCAGGGAAGCCCTCCCTTTCCTCTTTTTCCTATCTTCATCATTGCCATCATCACTACATCATCATTATTTATATTTATCTTCTGTAAGTTTTACCAATAAGGTCTGTTAATGTTAAACCTCAGTATAAAGAGGAAAGTACCAAAGGAAATTAGCACTTTTGAGGATCTTTAATACACTGTATGTGGTTCTACGGAATCAAGGATGGCTGAAGAAAGACTAAACCCTTTATTTCTGTAGTTCTTGGAATAATTCTTTTGCATTTGACCCATTATTTTCTTTTCAAATACCCCCTAACTCTCCTTCATTTTCTTTATAAAATATGCGATTTTCTTTACATTCATTCTTCTCTCTCCTGATTAGGAAAGGAATAATATTGTCTTCTTTTTCAGAATATCTATGAATTTTTTTCCAAGGAAATTACTGCATGGTTTACTCTTCATAACAATAATTAGTCCAGAGTTTCAAACAGGTCTTAATTTATTAGTAGTAGTCTAAATAAACAGATTTGCCATCCATGTCAGTCAAGGTTCTCTCTGATTTAATCAGAATAATAATTAAAGACTATTAGTTAGGCCATATAATTTTCTGGAATATCTGATGGCATGAAACTAGGTTTAGAATCATTGTAGTCAGTAACACTACCCAAATTACACTAATAACTGATGTTAATAACATGCCATCAAAAGCTTGGTAAGGTCCCCGCACTCACCACTGCTGGCTCTTTGTACAGGGGTTTCTGCTAGAATTTCTCCCACTACTGCATCTGAAACTTACGTGTCTCTCAAGATGACTCCTGGATAACTTCTGAGCAAACAACTTCTCATCACAATCTTCCTAGTCAAGGAGCACATAGGTGTTTCTTATCTGTGGAGACCAGGTTAAACGCCTGCTGTTTAGAATGGCAAAGTGGGGAAAGGGCCATAGACTTGGTAATATCATTGATATCCTACCCTTAGTAGTGCCTGGATTTGCCCTTGCCACTCCTATTGACTCAGGAGACACATATGCCGTAGTTTAATCGTGGTCCTACTTTTAGACTTCCAGTTGAGTGAGATAATATAATTCATTTTTATTACAGCCAATTTGAGTTAGAATTTATATTGCTTGGCCAAAAAGTTATTCTGGCTAGTAACATCCTGGGAGTGTATATAATAAGGCCAAAACAGCCCCTTCCAAAGAGCAACATAAACAAAGCCCAGTCTAATCAACTTGTTTTATGAAAAGAAAGAACTGAGTTTTAAAGTTGGCATTTTATTTTAATCATACACATAGTAATTCCAATTTGCTCCTCTCTGGTTCTGCTTGCTTGTTTTCCCCTAATGGGCTTTATAATGAGAGCTAGGGTAGAATTAAAAAATCCTGGTATTTTTGTTATTTGACAAGGAGGCAAGCCTGGTGAGGTCCTCGTGACTATAATTCTTGTTCATACGGTCTCATCTCAATGTACACATTAAATTCCCTATTTCTCTTAGAACTCCCGTTTCTGACATACTGTTTTAAAACATTTTAAATTCCCATGTGTTTAGTCCTGTTACCCGACTCCCCTCCCCTTGCCAACATACTCTCTATTGAAGTAATTAAACATGTATAGGCTAACTGAATTTTAGAATACTCATCTTAAGAAAATTGTTTCTAAGGTCAATTGTAATATTTTTAAAATAAATATTTCTTCCCTGAAATACTTTGGATAACACATAGGAGCTGAATAGTTTTTCATTTTACAGTATAGATGAGGATCAAATTACTTTACAATGTTTTCTCTGATTTATATGTTTTTTAATTTGCGTCTTATTTCTCAGTTAATGTACATGACTTTTCTCAGCATGCAACCTAAACAGAAAAATTGTGTCATTTTTAGACTGTGTTTATGATGTTCAGAATAATCAACTCCCAAATGTAAATTTTCTCTTTTTGGCACATGCATTATTAATTGCAGAACACTAATATATGGTAAAAAATATCAAATCACTCAGTGGACATCATGGAAAAAGCCTTACATTTCTAAGTGACTTTAACTCATTTCCTCTACTGTGCCTTCCACAGGATGTTTAAGCTATATATATTTTTCTTTATCATGGATTATTGAACTGAATATTCATTAGAAAAATATATTTCACTGTCAGTCTATACTGATTCTTTATATTATTTCATTTCTCATATCTCAATTTCCTTATATAAAATGATATAGTTGTTCAGATCAGATGATAGTAATGATTCTTATTCATACAAATTGGATGAATAAAAGTATAATATAGAGGAAATATGATTTTAGATATGAGAGATTTATTAAATAATACAAACCCAGAAGAAAACAAATATAGTATTATTTTGTTGGTACCAGAATGATCTATTTTATCACTCAATTATATATTTTATTTAATTATTTTAATTAAAATATATAGTTGAATATTTCCTACCTTCAATTAATGAAATATAAACCTCAAGAAGTAAATATCTTCATTTATGTGAAAATTGATAATGTGATTTTTGTCATTATTATTTTGAGATGTGATGTATAGGTTATTGCATTTATCAGCTTATGCATTTTTGGATCATGTCTCAATATCTAGCTCAAATCTGATTTCCTATCAATTGTCTTGACAATGTGAGTGCTTCAATTACACACAAACCATGTAACTGCTAACTCTACACTGTCCCATCCCAAAACATATCCACAGTACTGCATAAAAATTTAGAGGGATCATTTGTTTTCTATTTAAATTAGTTTTCTGACATCAATATCACACATATAAAGTCCTACACACTATTCTTTAAAGTACATAAACAGCACGTTTTCTACCGGCTTCTAAAAATTTATATATTGCAACTTTGTATACACTTGGTATCTAGACTCTGAGCCAAAAAATGAGGGATTAGCAACAGACAAAATCAATTCTGTGATGGTGCTCATGCCAACAGGGTTTCTTCTCCACTACTCATTCTAGTTTTGAGTCATTCATAAAGCAGGGAAATTGCCCTGGTCTTTTCCAGAGAGCTAAATCAGAAGTGACAGATTACTCTGGTTAACTGCAGTGGCTGGTTGGTCTAGAAATGCATTTTGCAAACTATATCAGAATATCCCCAGAGGGATCTATAGACAAAAAGCAACAACAACAAAAACATGGAGTATAATCAGTACTTGTTGATTGTAAGAAACTACCTTAAACAAGTTTTAATATGAAAAATCTTAAAACATATTTTGCCAGAATTACCTGAATTACGTATTTTAAAATTTAGTCTTAGTAACTAAATAATTTGACAGACGGCGGCATTAGATTTTGAAAAGAAATGAGTGTGACACGACCGAATTTTTATTTCTAATTAATGCACATGTAATCCAATTTAATTGATTAGAAACATTCAGTTTACTTACAATTAAACATGACAAATGTAAAGTATTGGCTGCTCAAATGTTTCTAATGGATGACTGGTCTTTTCATCTCATAATCATGGTTACACAAGGTTTTGATGATATTTCTTTGACAGCGTATTTAAAGAAATACATAGTTTGAGATAAAAGAAAAGTTAACTATTAATTATTCACGATTTTTAAACCAAATGACAATTATATACCATCTTTGCTTAGGAAAAAATGCTTCCAATTATACCTATACTGACCTAGGAGTTGAGTCACAGAAATATGGGTTAAAGTTTTCTGTTACATATACTTCTTGGTAACAAAGGATAATTTTCAAGTTAAAAAAAAAATGCCCATTGAAATAAAATTGTGACAAAATTCTCATTCGTTTTAGCCAAATGTTTTGGCATTTGACTTATATGGGTATAAAATTTAAAGCACTTGCCTTTATGAACATGACTTGTATATATTGCTAAAAACCTGTAAAATTATAAAACAATGTGATAATTTCTATGAAATATTTTAAAGAAAAATATTTCAAAATATGAAGGAGATATAAAGCAATAAATTGAGAAGAAGATAGGGAACTTCACAGAAATTATAGTTGGTAAGTGGCTTAAAAGTTTTAGAATTTTGTAAGTAGAAGAGATGCAAAGGAGATCTGGATAGGCTAAAATGCTATAGTTAAGAGACCCCCAAACTGATAGTTTTAAAATATAAGAGCTTAATTTTCTCTCTCATATAACTGCCTGGAGTTGAACTGCAGTCTGGAAGGGCAGCTCTGCTTTAAAATATTCTGAGTTTCACGGTTCCTCCATGATTTTGCTCTTACAGCCTCTAAAGGCGGGGGTCAATAAATAACAGTTCAAGAGATAAATCTGGCCTGCTGTTTATTTTTCTAAATGAAGTTTTATTGTAACACAGCTATACCAATTCCTTTATGAATTGTTTATACCTGCTTTTGTGGTACAATGCATACATACAGTGTGATGCATGAAAATCGAGCCCCCCATAATGTGATTAGTCCTTATATGAAGAGAAAGAGACAAGAGCTTTCACTCTGAGTACACACACAAAGAAGAGGTTATGTGAGCACACAGCAAGTTACCAACCATTTACAAGCCAGGAAGAGGGCTCTCACCAAGAATCTGTAGGCACCTTGATCTTGAACTTCCCAGTCTACAGAACTGTGAAAAATAAATGTCTGTTATTTAAGCCAACCAGTCTATGGTATTTCATTATAGCAGCCCAAGTTGACTAACACAGAAAGTTATGTTTATCATGTGTTATTTTTTATAACATTAACATATGTCCATACAAAACTCTTCTGGGGAAATTCTAATGGATCAATCTTCATTTCTTCTGATATATAAAAAATCAATTTGAACACTCAACACAGTTAAAAATGAATATTTTTGTTGAGTGATTAAAAAAATAGCATGATATAACCATTACATCTTTTACTTTCACTACCATTACATCTCAAAGCTAAATAAAATGAGTTCTAGATATTGACTTTTACTTTTTACTTTCACTACCATTTCCTTTTACTTTCACTACCATTACATCTCAAAGCTAAATAAAATGAGTTCTAGATATTCACATGCTCAGAACTGTTTTGGCAAACAGATGCAGTGTGTGTTTTCACTTGGACCAGGACTTCCCCAAAGGGCCTTCTTAATGCTTCTCAACGTAATCTGATCACATGATGGGAACAGATCGTACTGTTTCGGATATATGAAGAACTTGTACAGATGTAGCTTTAGGCCATTTCCTCCATCTCTTTGTACAATATCATCAAAACAGTAAAGTTGAAGGTTTATTAGTACAAACTATAAAAGGGTTATTCATTGTCTCCCTTTATTTGTAACATAGCTTTGACTAATTCTATAAGTTTAAGGTAAGTCTCAAACATCATCGCCATGTTTTTAAAGCAATTGACCTCTTATGCCTCTATAAGGAGACAAATCTGCAGTCCCTGGTAAACACTCCCATACAAATGAAGATATTTTCTGTGATCAGAAGTGGAAACATAAAGAAAAAATCATGCTTACTGTAGTGAGACACATTAACCTGTAACAAATGAATCACAGATCTCAATTTTTTAAACAAAAGTTAATTTCTCACTTATGCCACAGTCCAATATATGTTCTAATCCACAAAATCATTTAGGGATCCCCTTTTCCTTCATCTAATAAGTCTTCCTTCTTGAACCTTAGAACTGTCAATTAGATGCCTAAGGATTTAGAAAAGAGATTTAGAAGTCGCTTATGTCACTTTTTACTAAATTTTATTGGCAAAGCTCAGTCACAAGACTATCACGAAAGGGACTGGGACATGGAAACTATTTGTATATTCTGGAAAAGAATACAGGGACAGGTTAGCACTACTTTTCAGTTTGTCTACTCTACCGTTTTGAATACCATATATCAATTCACTCCATGCTTCCCATACATAAAATAGTCTTCTGGTAAAATTACACAGAATTTAGTCAGTTAAAACAACCATTTAATTTCATTTACAATAATGAGGGTCAGGATTTGGGAAATGTCTTAATCAGGAAATTATCTCTTTGAGTTGCTCATGTGTTTGGAATCAGACGTCATTAGGAATCAGTTGTCGGCTGGAAACAGATGCCATTTCTAGGACTAGCTGCACAGGATGACCAAGACAGCTCATTCACATGGCTGGCAGTTAGAGCTGCTGTCACCTGGGAGCTCATCAGGCTGTCAGCTGGAACTCCCATGAAATCATCAAATAGAAAACGATAACGTACACAAATATGGGCTACATGCCTCTTTCTAAAGATAACAAAATATTATTTTATTTTTAATTCGTTAAACTTAAAAAATATGATTAAGAAAAATACAAGCACTTGGATTATATTAAGTATATAATTTATTTAAGAAAATAATTATATTAGTAAGAATGAGAAAATGTGTGAATAATTATGGGGAAAAAGTTTTAATAAAGTTTATGCTATTAATATATTTATATTAGGAATAATTTTCAATATAAATTCAGTTAAAGGGTTGAAATATAAACCTGTTGCTCTTTTTGTGAGCATGTAGCTGAAATTTTTGTTTATATGTATATATATATATATATATATGTTCGTTTATTTAAATGCTTCAGTGTACAGATTTATGAAATTATATATTGAACACATGTGTAATCACAATCTGGATGAGATATTAAGAAATAGACCCTTATCAAACCTTTGTTTTGCTTACAATTTGCACACACACACCCAACACAAACACATATCTGTTTTAGTTTTTTATATACCAAGAAGTTCAGTTGCTAGTTCATAGGGTATGCATATGTCTGGGTTTTATAATTACAGAGATTTTTCCAAAATGTTATATAGTAGTAAACAACATTTCTAGGTGCCTCTCTCCCTCTCCAACACTTGGTATCTTGGTTTTTTTAAGTTTAGGTTTTCTGGAGAACCTCACACCTCACTATGGTTTAAATTTCCATTTTTATAATGACCAATGATGTTAAACCTTCAAATAATCTTATAAACCATCTTGGCTATCTTGTTTCAAGAAATGTTCTTCCAGATTGTCCAGTTTTTAACTTATGGTGGCAGTCTTTTTGTACTTGATATGGAAGAGTACTTTATCCTCAATATGATTTCTTTTTGAATGTATGCATTACACACAACTTTTCTCACTCAATGTCTTGCCTGTTTTTTGCATAGAGCCTTTTAAGTAATAAAAGGACTTAAATACACTCTATTGATGAAGTAAACGTATTTATCCTTAACTTTATGTGTGGCACCCTTTATATTTGGATTAAAAGGTCATGAGAAAACTTTCTGTATTTTTTTCTAGAAGCCTTATTTTAAAATAACACTTTGCATATAGATGCACAGACTGGAACTTGCTTGCCTACGTTGTGACATAAGGCTCTTCTGCTGTGTCCAATTTACTATTTATCTAATCTATTTAGTTATTAATTTCAGTCATTAAAATTTTTATTTCAAGGATTATAACTTGATTCAGTTTTGGTTTATTTGTTTGTAATTTCAATTCTCTGATGAAACTCTCCAGCATATCTTTTCTTTATTTCGTCGTATTCACCATGGGTATTTTAAACTTTTCCTGAGATTTGTAGCGCCTGGAACAGCTGTCTGTTTTCTCTTGATTCTCCTTCAGTTAATCCCATATTCTGGCATGTCTTTTAATTACTCTGAAATGTTAGACTTTGTGTACCCGAAAGGTTAGTGGCTCTGAATGTCGTCTTCATCCAAGGAGAATTCAATGTGTTCCTTGCAGCAGAGGGATTCATTACAGGCACATCACCTTAATCCAAATAAGGCTAGTCTACTTCCAGCTTTTATGTAATCATAAACTATAAACCTTTCAGATCACTGACTGAGTGCCTTGCATGCTTACTAGCTCTTCTCTTTCTTTTGCCCCTTAATCCAAGTTTTTGCTTCTCCAGTTCTCCTATGGCAGCACCAAATTCTATGCTTAGCTTCTCAATCTTTCAAAAAGTTGTTTTCTCTCTTTATTTCTCTCTAAGTAACAAACCCCAAGCTTATAATAAAAGCCCCAGGGTCATATATATATGACATTTGTTTGTGTTGCTTGGATGTTTTACACAGTATTTAGTATTTACATACAAGAAAATGCACACAGGTTTTCTAGTGATTAAATAATATGACTATTTCATTCAGAGATAGATGCTAAGTGATTCTATAATCATGCATCTTAGAGTTATATCCAAAAATGCAGGAAAGATACAATATAACTATTTTCACTAAACTTGGATCTCAGAATCTCTTTTGTATTTCCACAACATAATCTTATAACCAAAGTGCTATAATTTCCATGGTTACTCAGACAGCTAATGCTTGCTATGGTTAAAATTTGTGTCAGATTTCTCGGAGATTTTTCATAGAAGTAGACAATAGCACAGAACTATTTCCAAGGTTACCAAATTTGGCAAGAATTGTGTAGGTGAATACCAAGAACAACAAAAAAATTTTTTTGAGTTCTTACTATCTTTCTGAGGTATCTTTAATTGCTTTTAGTTAGGTGCTCTGAATCTCTGTCTTTGATCAATGAATCTCAGCAGCTGATTGTATGTCTAGGTTTGTTCTACAGACTTGTTAAAACAAAATTAACTTAGGCTCTACAGCTTAGAAGAATGACGTTAACTTTAAATGACTGTAATTATTGTAAATCATGTGGGAAATTCAAGTTGCCTCAACTATGACAATCCAAGGAAGGATTTTTGTAGTATATCCTGACTATTTAGTTTCAATGAACCTATTATATATTGGCTAGCATTTGTTGGCTTTTTTGTATTTTTTCTGATACTTTGATATGATCTCAGAATATTTAAAAAGATGTTTATATATTAAAAGTATTTATTTTCATTTGTTCAGATACAACGCATATTGTTTTCACATTCTAATTAACTAGAAATCTGTTGTCTGAATTTTTAAATATTTATTTATTTATTTATTTTTGGCTGCGTTGGGTCCTTGTTGCTGTGTGGGAGCTTTCTCTAGTTGTGGCGAGCAGGGGCTACTCTTCGTTGCCGTGCAACGGCTTCTCATTATGGTGGCTTCTCTTGTTGCAGAGCATGGGCTCTAGGCACGCAGGCTTCAGTAGTTGTGGATCGTGGGCTGTAGAGTGCAGGCTCAGTAGTTGTGGTGCATGGGCTTAGTTCCTCCGTGGCATGTGGGATCTTCCTGGATCAGGGCTTGAACCCATGTTCCCTGCATTGGCAGGTGGATTCTTAACCACTGTGCGACCAGGGAAGCCCTGTTGTCCGAATTTTTTAAGTCAAGTTTTCTTTGGTTTTTGTAGCTCACTTATTCATGAAGATGGAAGACATTATTATATCAACTTGATGCTTACTTTATTTAATAAAAATTTAAATTTTATATTGCAGCAGAAAGCTTAACAAGCCTTGACTGCTATCTTTCTGAAAATCTGAATGAAAGAGTGACACTACCTACTACAAGGATGGAATTCATAATCATAAAATGTGAGGGAGAGAACAGACCATTTTTTAACATTTAAGATATAAATAATAACTTAAGTCCACATGGGTTTCCCTGCATAAAATTTATCAAGTGGGTGGAGGGTAAAGTATGAAATATGAAGCTTATATTTTCAAGAAAATAGGAAATGTACACTCAAAGTTATCATTATTCTACAAGCTGGAGCTAGTGTTAAGTCCATGTATTGTCAGTAAATGAAAAGCTAAACACTGTATTTACATGCAAATACAATGTATAATAGTAAAAGCAACCTGTGTTGTGATACTACTTTCTAAGTATCCAAATCTCTACGTTAGCTTCAAATTTTATTAATATTATTTTTGTAACTAATTAATAATTTACATGATATAAATTTATTATACATTTTGACAAAATTTTAATTCATTTGACAAAATACAATGAATAAATTGAGTAATGTATCATTTAAAGCTTATGTTTCCTTATTTATTTTCATTTCGGATGATCTCTCCATTGGTGAAAATGGGCTGTTAAATCCCCTATGATGTGTTACTGTCGATTTCCCCTTTTATGGCTGTTAGTATTTGCCTTATGTATTGAGGTGCTCCTATGTTGGGTGCATAAATATTTACAATTGTTATATCTTCTTCTTGGATGTATCCCTTGATCATTCTGTAGTGTCCTTCTTTGTCTCTTGTAATAGTCTTTGTTTTAAGGTCTATTTTGTCTGATATGAGAATTGCTATTCCAGCTTTCTTTTGATTGCCATTTGCATGGAATATCTTTTTCCATCCCTCACTTTCAGTCTGTATGTGTCCCTAGGTATGAAGAGGGTCACTTGTAGACAGCATATATATGTGTCTTGTTTTTGTATCCATTCAGCCAGTCTATGTCTTTTGGTTGGAGCATTTAGTCCATCTACATTTAAGGTAATTATCATTGTGTATGTTCCTATTACCATTTTCTTAATTGTTTTGGGTTTGTTATTGTAATTCTTTTCCTTCTCTTGTTTTTTCTGCCTAGAGAAGTTCCTTTAGCATTTGTTGTAAAACTGGTTTGCTGGCGCTGAATTCTGTTAGCTTTTGCTTGTCTGTAAAGGTTTTAGTTTCTCCATTGAATCTGAATGAGATCCTTGCTGGGTAGAGTAATCTTGATTGTAGGTTTTTCCTTTTCATCACTTTAAATATGTCCTGCTTCTCCCTTCTGGCTTGCAGAGTTTTTTCTGAAAGATCAACTGTTAATCTTATGGGGATTCCCTTGTATGTTATTTGTTGTTTTTCCCTTGCTGCTTTTAATATTTTTTCTTTGTATTTAATTTTTGATAATTTGATTAATATGTGTCTTGGCATGTTTCTCCTTGGATTTATCCTGTATGGGACTCTCTGTGCTTCCTGGACTTGATTAACTATTTCCTGTCCCATATAAGAGAAGTTTTCAACTATAATCTCTTCAAATATTTTCTCAGTCCCTTTCTTTTTCTCTTCTGGAACCCCTATAATTCAAATGTTGGTATGTTTAATGTTGTCCCAGAAGTCTCTGAGAGTGTCCTTAATTATTTTTGTTCTTTTTTTCTTTGTTCTGTGGTAGTTATTTCCACTATTTTATCTTCCAGGTCACTTATCTGTTCTTCAGCCTCAGTTATTCTGCTATTGATCCCTTCTAGAGAATTTTTAATTTCATTTATTGTGTTGTTCATCATTGTTTGATCTTTTGTTCTTCTAAATCCTTATTAAATGTTTCTTGTATTTTCTCCATTCTATTTCCAAGATTTTGGATCATCTTTACTATCATTATTCTGAATTCTTTTTCAGGTAGACTGCCTATTTCCTCTTATTTGTTTGGTCTGGTGGGTTTTTACCTTGCTCCTTCATCTGCTGTGTATTTCTCTGTCTTCTCATTTTGTTTAACTTACTGTGTTTGGGGTCTCTTTTTCACAGGCTGCAGGTTCATAGTTCCTATTGTTTTTGTTGTCTGCCCCCAGTGGTGAGGTTGGTTCAGTGGGTTGTGTAGGCTTCCTGGTGGAGGGGACTGGTACCTGTGTTCTGGTGGATGAGGCTGGATCTTGTCTTTCTGGTGTGCAGCATCACGTCCAGTGGTGTGTTTCTGGGTGTCTGTGACCTTATTATGATTTTAGGCAGCCTCTCTGCTAATAGGTGGGATTGTGTTCCTGTCTTGCTAGTTGTTTGGCATGGGGTGTCCATCACTGGAGCTTGCTGGCCATTGAGTGGAGCTGAGTCTTAGCATTGAGACAGAGATCTCTGGGAGAGCTTTTGCTGATTGATATTACGTGGGGCCAGGAGGTCTCTGGTGGTCCAGTGTCCTGAACTCAGCTCTTCCACCTCAGGGGCTCAGGCCTGACACCTGGCCAGAGCACAAACACCCTGTCAGCCACATGGCTGGAGTGCCTTCAGAGTTGGAGAAGCTGGCCTGCAATAGCTCTCCCTCTTCGCTGCACATTAGAATCACCTGTTTCTGCCTTGTTTTGCCCCAAAGGCAGTGTTCCACAGAGAAAAACAGTAGCCTTGAAAATAGTCACAGCTCTGAGATGGCTTTTTTGTTTCCTTTGTGCCTAGTTGGTTTCACTTGCTCACAGGGGGCCACGTGTGGAAATCTCACACCTGGCTCATCCGAACGGAGTTCCTAGTGCAGAATGGCTGCCGCCAACACCTCAGCTCAGGAGGACCATGTCTATTTCTATTCTTATGATAGTTAACCTTGACATTTTTCCTGAAAAGAAATCCTGAAGACCCATCCTCTCTAACAAAATACTGTCATTCAAGTACTTATTTCAGGTATTTATTTGTAACTTTGTTTTTTTTCTTTTCTCTTTTTTTCTTTTCTTCTCCATATATATATATATATATATATATATATATATATATATATATATTTTTTTTTTTTTTTTTTTTTAGTAATACCCATGTACGTGAGGGTGTAACCCTTGTAGCATATGGACTGTCTGGGTGTCTTAGTATCAGCTCCTGTCTAGAGCCGACTCAAGGCTAAGTCTTTTACCCCAAGGAAGGCTTTAGAATTTATGTGATTTTTATGGTAAATAATTCCAGGAACAACCTTTCTCTCTCTACGCAACTGAGTTACTGCTTCAGGTCAGGATTATCTGAATTTCAGAAACTTTTTTGTTTTGAGTCGTGGAATAATCAGTTACTTTTGTAGGAACTCAGTTTTGCATTATAAAAGAATTTATGGGTTTTTTTCTATTATTTCTAGGCATTTTACACAGGAGGGCATTCAGGCTATATACATCTACAAGGGAGTTCTAAGAAGTGGAAATGGAAAGGAAAACTTAATGCCAATACATTGAAATTTTTGATAATATATACAGTTCTTCAGAAACATTCAGATAAATAACTGTATAACATTCTAATTCTAACAGTTAAATACATTAGATCATCTCCTACAAGTTATACCCCCAGTAGTTATGCATATATTTATGATCTTGTTTATTTCAGTAACTCCTCAAATGGAGTCCACAACGAACGAATTTTTATGACTATTGCAAAACTACCTTTACAATTGTCTCATTTATCATCTCTCACCAAAACTACTCCAATAGCTCCCAGATTCACTCTTGCCCTTCTTCTTTCTGTTCTGCATACAAACTAAAGTGATACTCTTTCCTCAAAACTATTTGAAAGCAAGATTCACAAAGGCAGAGATTTTTTTCTTTCCTTTCTCTTTGACAAAATATAGTTCTTAGAGGGCCTAGCATATAGCAAGCAGTTGATAAATATTTATTGAATTACTGAATGTACTTATAGTGAAGTTCTAAACAGTGCGGCCTCTGGGTGTCACTTTAACCAGAATTTCTACTCCCGTTCCATTCCCTCATCAAGTATCCATCTGTCTTCCTACTCTCTTGAATTATGCCTATGGCTTTATGGTCCAGAGATGTTCACTTACTTTTATGAAAGATGTATATCAAAGAATGAAAGTGGAGAAAGAAAAAAATGAAAAAAGTATTTGGAGCAATATGGGAAAGCTAAAAAAAGCATATATCTTTTCTTACAAAATATTTTTATAAACATTAATTTCCTTTCAACCCCAAAATGTAATCTGTCAAAAAAATGCTCATAACAAAGGTAAGAAAATGAGATAATTGTAGCGTAGACTAGAGAAGCAGTTTTATTTTCCCTCAGTTTTCTCAAATGTAATTACATAATGAAATAACAGCATGTAGATTTTTAAAGTGCTCCAAGCAGCTTATGATGTAATAATTAAATATATCATTTAATGTGTGAATTTTATTCAGGCCAATGAGCATCTTGGATAATCTGTGTCACAAGGGAAAATATCTATTCAAAATTATCTTGAAAAGTTAGGTGTTTTTGCTTTTGAAAAAATATAATAGTGCTTATCTTTTGGTGCAAGATTCTCCATCTAGGTGTTACAATATCTAAATTCTATGAGTTGGTAGTAATATCTTGCATACAGTTTTTACAGCAAAAATGTATACTATAACTCATTTTTTTTCACAAATAGGATGCTTTTAGGCGTGTTCTCATAAAATAGTGTTTTAAAGAGTATATGATTCCTTGTGACAACCCCAAAGTTTATATGTAGTAATAATTTCACCATAACACTGCAAAAAACATTTGTGTATAGAAAGTTCTTGAAGTAAAACCTTTCCTATTTAATTTTTCAGTATATACACTTGTATTTCTCTCTTCATGATCAAAATTATTCTTCGGTTTCTCCCAACAAATGTTATACTTAAAATATTTTTACAAACTGCATTTTGTTTGCTTTTTGTTTGTTTCAGTTGGCTGGGTAATTCTAAATGTATCACTATAGCAGTAAAGAATCAAGGTCAGATAATGTATAATGGAAATACCTCATAGATAAAAGTTAAAAACTTTCCAGAGTTCTCTGTGTTAGAGATAAAATCCATTGTGACAACTGACTGAATCAAAACAGAACACTGCATATTTGCTCAGTTCAGTATTTTAGTAGAGTGATGGAGTGACTTAAAAGATTACTTCTGAAAAGCAAATTATATTTTATTGGTTTAACACTATATACAATTAGTTACAAATATTTGCTCAGTTTAAAGTAGTCAAATATTAGACTCTACCATACCTCACACCTACTGTTAAAAAATACAAATTTTACTAATAAATCTCAGGAAAATATTAAATTATACTTATTTATAAGCAGGTAAGTTTTTTACAAGACAGTCAAAACAGTGAAATGCTTAAGAAATAAATTTTTATCAGCAACAGCAGTAATAGCATTTCCTTCCTTTCACTGCTCTGCTTGGATTAAAATGATTCCTGGCATTATTTACCTGATCTTGGTGACAATGCCAAGTTCTCAAATGTCCTCACATAACATGTGGTTACAATTATGGTCATAAGTGTTATTGATAACTAGCAAAGTTTAATTAATTAATAGATCAAGTTAAGTAATCTCCTAATTCTCTGATAATGGCAATCGATTTTTAATTTTATTATAAAATTTGATGAGTGTATTTTTAAATGCATTTAAAACTGAGTCTTAGTTTTTCTTCCTTTTGTGTGCTTTACTACATATATGTTCAGTTTCATTTTATCAGAAATGTCTTTTATGAGCCTGACTTTAATGTTAATTTAATCTTTTAAGCAAATCCTTTGTGTACCATGCAAAAAGTGTTATTCTAATGACAAAAGCAGTCAAAACACTAGAATTAATGTGTTGTTAATTAACACAGTTTATTATTTTGTTTCCTTAAATTTTCAAATATTTGAGTAAAACACTGTCACAAGGTAATTAGAAAGTTAGAACATAGAAACCTGTTCTCAACTGCTGAGTAAAGTATAACCACTTTAGAAATGAAATATGACAGGTGCTATTTCTGGTTAGCATCTTGAAATGACATGTCAATCTCTAAAAGCTTACTTCTCAATATCAAAAAGGATTTAGCATTTTAAAGAAAATAATCTGTCAGAGGAATCAAAAAATAAATCCTCAAATTTTCTTTCTCATTTGCCTTCTTTCACCTTTTTCCACCTTTTGTTGAGATAAGAAGAAAAACTATACCCTGCTATACTATATTTCCTTACAAGGCTTTGCAATCTTCTTATACTTTTAAGCTTGTATTCTAACCTATGTGTGAAATTTTGGAATAGAATGTGTACGTAATGAGACCCTTTGCTGGCAAAGTGATGACAATAAACAACAAAAATTTATTGCTCACTGTTCTTGAGGCTGGGAAGCCCAAGCTTAAGGCATTGGCAGATCTGGTGTCTGGTGAGAGCCTGCTAGACAGATGGCTATCTTCTCCCTGTATCCTCACATGGCCAAAGGAATGAAGGAGTTCTCTGGGGTCTCTTTTATAAGGGTGCTAATGCCATTCATAAGAGTTCCATCTTCATGACCCATGAATTTTGAGTGTCACAAACCTCAGTCTACAGCAGATCCTATTTGTATTTTGATAGGCTGCATGTTTGACATTTTGATAGGCTGCATGTTTGACACACACATGTGTGTATGCATGTGTGTGTGTGTGATCAATTAAGTAATTAAATAATGGAAATAAATTTAAAAGTTGGTTAAGAAAATAATCAAACATTTAGAAACACTTGTGTGCAAGGTAATCTATTTAACACACACACTGGTTTGTGACTACTTCAGAATTTTCTTATACTAATGAAATGGAAATAGAAGAATATTGAATTTTTTCTTGAGTTTCCATACTTCAAGGGCTCAAATGTTACAGACAGCATATCACTACATATTCATTCATTCATACGTTTCTCCTGAGTTCAAACTTTCACTGAAATTGCTGCAAAAAACATAGAATTAATGTATTTCCTATGTATTTATATTCAATGAATTTTGCTAAAATTGAGGCTTTTGCCTATAAAGTATAATAAGATGAAAAAGAAAATTTTACATTAGTTTCAACACAGTTATTTTAACTACAGTGAGCCATATGGCATGTATTAATCCTAAAAAATAATATGCCAATAGTTTATTTTTATTTAGCTATAGTGGTTTAAAATATATAGTTACTTCAAACTTGTGGCTTCTTTCAATGAGTGAAAGAAAACCAAAAATCATCAAGGATTATGATGATTCGGCTTCAGTCTTTGGAAAACTGAAACTAAAGGTCTCATTCCTTTGGTATTAAACAATTTTGTTTTTCAGTTACTTACTCCATTAAGTAAAAGGTCATATGCATAGAGTATAACAGCTATTATCTGTGATATTCCCATTAACAGTATTTTACTACATAGTGTGAAATACCAGTAAGATAAAATACCCTATTTTTCCCTTAACATTGGTGATGGAATTAAAACATTTATTCGTATGAATTTTTATACTAATAACATAACATTTCCAAATATGGTATTACAAATACATTAAAATTACAGTGTTGTTGAAAGGTACAAATATGAAAGTATATCTTCTGTTTCGCTATACATCTAAAACTTGGATTTTAAAATATCTGTTTCCATTTGGGCACTAACATTCACTGACTAACTGAATCAAATATTCAAATATTTTGAAAGCCAAGTTATCCTATTATATAGTCCTTCCGGTATGTGTTTGTGTGTGTGTGTGTGTGTGTGTGTGTGTGTGTGTGTGTGTGTGTGTGTGTGTGTATAAATGTATACCCACACATAGTATAACAAATTATTCTCTCTAGTGAGAGGACAGTTAAAATTTATTACTAGCAGAGTAAAAAAGGGGAATTTAAGAACACATGGTGAACTCAATGAAATTCTGCAAAAATAAATGAATAAATAATATATAAAGAGCTAATATACAGTCCAAAATTTTATAGACAGAACTTTTTCAATAAGTGAGGTTGCCAGAATAAATAAAAATCCAACACATGGCACAAATACACACACAGAAATATAAACACACACTAATAATTGCTATGCAATCTTAATAGGAAAAACACAAATATAGAGGCACAAAGATCCTTTGTACAGGTACAAATTTTAAGAGAATGTAAAGAAACATTGTTTCCTATTGATTTATTTTCAAACATTAAATAGTACTGCCTCTCAACATTACCTTAATGTATTCATTCTGTTTTATAGAGAAGATAAAATTGTTTTAGGAAATTATCAATACTCTGGAACAATCTGTTTATCAAAATGGTAATCATGCTCTAAGATACACATCCTTCCTGTTTTGAGGGAGCATCCTCGTGTTTTCATAGCTATTTATTCTCACAGCTAAATTAATCAATCTTAATTGCAATATCTTAATGATGATATATTTTCCAAATCCTTGTAAATATTCTATAATAACTATTGCTAATTATTTTTAATATAATTTTGAATTAATGTATCAAAATACAATTTTTTTCTCCCAAGGAATTATTATAGTCCCTCAAATAGAGTGAAGTTATCAGAAATGAACAATTAAAAAGGAATAAAACTTTACATGTTGGCTCTTTACACATTAGACATGGCTTTGACTTTAGAAATGTATTACCTCCTTCACTTTTTGAAGCGAGGTGTCTGAGACCTAGAAAAGTCATACAATCTAAGATTGAGAGGCTAATTTTGCATAATGAATTGTTTTTTCTATATTTGCTTTTATGTTGCCCAGTTGATTATTTCCAAAAATTATTGAAAAATTGCTATTTTGTCCTGTCTTTTATCTAAAAGCATTAAAATATAAATAAAAGAAAACTGACTTAAAGATAAAAGAATGGTTTACACATATAATCCTTCTCTAAAAATATTTACTTCAATTTTAAGTTAATGTCTCAGTAAATCATATTTCTTTTCTCTCAGTATTTATATAATATTTTTGTCTAATTAAAACAACTTCAATAGAATTAACACAGATTATGGCCTGCTTGACTAACATAGTAAATATAAACGGAAAGTTATCTGATGAGATTTCCAGTTGAGAAACACAAAATAATTTAAGTAATAACCTCTCTTCTCATGGCAAACATTGTGGAAACTGGAAAAATTATGCTAAATAAGTAATAAGATAAAGAGTATGTGTTAATGTGAAATATAAGCAAAACTTGGCAAATAATTTAAAATATTGTTGAGGACTGGATGATATTTACAGTCCTGGATTTCTGGGAAACTGAAAGGTAACCCATTGAAATTGAGATTATGCTTAGTTTAGTTTTTTTGATGCATGCTGCATGATTAAATAATTATGTGTAGAATACCTCAAGAGGTCTATATGGCTTGGATGAACATAGTGGTGGTTAAAATTTGTTTCATAATGGGGTAGACAAATGAGTAAAATTACAGAAGATACAGGATGCATGATGTTTCAAAAAAAGAGATAAAATGGAATTGGATTTATAAAAGAAGCTAAGTCATGAGATCAGTTGATTAGGCTTTGTAGAGAATTTCTCTCTGCTTTATGTCTACCTCAAGTATTTCTTTATAATAAGTACAGTTCCTTATGTAAAGCATAACACTGTTATGTTATGCACACTTATCAAGATAACCTTATATTCTTGAACATATAGAATATGGATTTTGGTCTATACTGTATACTGTCTACACTTTAAAAAAAATAATAAGATCTGTATTATTATATGACATCCTATGGCTAGATGCACTTTGGTGGGTTACCAGACAGTAGGAAGTTGAACAGTATTGATATGGGGGTCAGACATTGAGGCTCTGGTGGTCTCATGGTTGAATGGGTCCACCACTGTGAAAAAGAGAACCTTGTGTGGAGGGCATCATTGGACTTGTGCACTGGGTCCAAAATGGAAAATGTTTCATCCCAGGGCCAGGGTGGACCTTATCATGTGGAACTGTAGCCACCCAGATGAACACACACCCTGGAGGCACTGCCAGAAGGAAGAAGCCTCTGGTCAGAACTGGATCACTATACCACTAACTCTGGAATGTTTTTATGGTTTAAAAGATCTGCTCCCAAAGTCACTGAATTTAACATTACTGTGTTGTTTAGACTATGGATTTCAATTTGGGGGGTTCATCTCGGAGGTACTACAACAGTCTAGTCTTGTGGAGTTTCCTTCAAGACCAGAAGTATAAATTAGAGCATGCCATTAGATTTTGTCTACTTACGTATGGAGTAATCTCATATTTTTTATCTTGATAATTGCACTACACTTATGTATGATTTTTAACAATGAGATAAAGATAGGGTAAATTGGTTAAAACTTTTGGTCTCTAAAACTCTGATATACAATGTGTTAGGTGATAAAGATGTAAAGATGAATAAAACTAAGTCTGTGACATTAAAGAAATCCTGTTTTAACCTGAGACACAATCATCTTCTAAATAACTGCAACCTGAAAGATCAAATGTGACCTGTGGTGATAATTTCTTTGAGAGCACAGAACAAAGTGAGCCCACCTAAACAAAGTCAGTTTCCTTCATTGCAACCATCTCCACTCAGAATTATTTGTCAATAAGTGTGTCCATGTGTTACTATGATCTGCAGAAGGGCTTTCCTAACAAAGTCTGCAAACAACTTTCTCTTGGGCAAATGTTATTCTGATTGGGTTCTTCCAGTACCAGAAAGCATGTCTCCAACTCATTTGTGTTGTATACTTGTAAATAATGTGCTCCTACCAGCCATTAAGTTGTTCTAATTAAAATTATTTTCTGGGCATTAATAGCAGGAAAATTTACCAGTGTATTACAAGGAGATTAAAAAACAAACTAAACAAGACAAAACAGAACAAAAATCTTTCTATCTAGTGTTTTCAGTAGAAGCATGCTACAATTTTCCTTAGCTATTTGGATTAATAGAAGCTGTTATCATGAAATATGAAAATTTTCTGAACATCAGCTTATTGCCTAGTGACTCCAAGTGCAGATTTTGTTGATATTATCCTATAAGCAGAACATATACTACAACAGTCTCACTTCATGATCAGAGACACTTTTTCCTTTAGCTTTATTTTTTTTTTCACTATTTTTTCTCATTAGAGTCAGAATCTGCTTCTTTATTGGTTCTTTATTTGCTTAATATTTTTTTATTTCAAAAGCAGAAAAAAGAAAAAAAATCAATTAGCATCTTTCACCTTGAGAAAACAAAAGTCTTTTTAGTACTTTTAGTGAAGTACTTTATTAAATTAGGAAACAGCTATTGGTATTACCAGGATTCATGATTTAAGTATAAAAATGACAAACCACAAAAATAGAATGCTTATTTCCCATACAGATTAAAACTTCCTTCAAACTGTTTCAAAGTACTTGTGCTTTGCCTCATAAGATGCTATTTTCAAACTTGAAATAAGGAAATCATTTTTCCTTCTTTCTGACAGATAAACCATTTAACTTTGTTACAAAATGTTATAGACTACAATAAGTGACAATCATAAATATATATTGCAAATGTCCTTGTATTGTTCTACATATGTTAAACTTATTTAAGTATTGTAAAAAGTAAAGTTTCAGTAAATCATGTTCTGATTGCAGGTGTGCTGATAATCAGAAACTTGAGGCAGAGTTTATTGAAACAAGTCATCGTAAAATCTATAAAGCCCTCAATTCATTTATCTCAGCCTAGTCATAGATAAAAGAGTCTTGAGAATCATTAACTATACAGGATGTCCCTACAAGCTCACTAAATGATAGAGATATATAAATGTGGTAATATTATGATGAAAGATGTAAGAATATTAAATTTTTAAAAAACTATATTAAAATTATTTCAGAATTAAAATACATAGCTATAAGCTATTATTTAATAGTAATGTAATGGTAAATCTATTTCACAATATATTATCTCTATACTTTATTGGAAAGATTTTTAAAATAATGCTCAATGAATACTCAGATTATACCATTGAAATTTTCATGAATTTAGTGCAATCTATTTTGACTGCATTCTTATATTGCCAGTTTTTCACCTGATCTATTTCTACAGATTATTTAGCTGTCCGTATATCTTGATATTCTTTGGTTACTATTATAAAAATACATATAAAATAAGTTTGAAAATTAGGAAAAAGTTTCCATTCTGCCATTGACAAGCATTGTCATTGACTAACCTAAGACAGACTGTAAAATATCTGTGTAGCCTCTTGAATGTCAATAAAAGTGTTAGATTGTTTGGAAGTGATTTATAGCCTCATGAGAAATGATTACCCATATAGTAAAGGATAATTTAAATCTTAAATTGTGTTATGCTTATGGTTCAAAGAATAATTATTACAAAGAATCTCTAACCTCTCATATATCTTTTTATCCACTGTTCAACAAACTTAGCATCTCTTTTGAATAATAATGACCCTAACTTTCAAATTTGACTTTAAAATAACAGCATACAGATATATATAAACATAAGTGTATTTTTGAGGAATATTACATTATTAGGTTTATTGTTGAACAATATCCCGATTTCTAGAAATTTACAAAATAATTTCAGAAAACTGCAGAGCGTAGTAATCCTTTGAAAGAAATAGTCATTTCTCTAAGGCCTGAGTTAGTATGAATGCATGTGGAATGTGCTAACTAAAATATTTTGTCTTATATAATTTATCTATACATTATGTAGTAATGTTACTTCATTGTCTGGGCCAGTCATTTTTGCAGCACATATGCACTGAATGCTTGTTTACTGTATACTTCTCTCTATTCCAATTTATTGTCTAATTCCATTCTGGGTTCCTACCACAGATCTATCTTCCACCTTATCCCTCACATCTTTAAAGACTAACCTTAATTAACTGGCATCAGTAAGGATCTAATAGTCCTTGTCAGATAAAGTTTCTTTTCTTGTCTCCTTTGCATGGTATTGGCTGCCTCTGATGTATGTGTCCCATACAGAATATATATATTTTTTTTTCTTCTTTTTTTTTTGCGGTACGCAGGCCTCTCACTGTTGTGGCCTGTCCCATTGAGGAGCACAGGCTCCGGACGCGCAGGCTCAGCGGCCATGGCTCACGGGCCCAGCCGCTCCGCGGCATGTGGGATCTTCCCGGACCGGGGCACGAACCCGTGTCCCCTGCATTGGCAGGCGGACTCTCAACCACTGCGCCACCAGGGAAGCCCCAGAATATTTTGATTAAGGGTATTTCTGGGCATACTTAGCAACTGACTACCAGAGTCTATCCACTTTAATAAAATAGTATAAACACATTTTTCAAATCATACTCTATAAATGCAAGAAGATACAGTTACTTGGGAGGACTGAAAAAGTTTTTACCTCTACCTTCATTTTTAGAATTTTTCTTAAATCAATAGGTTTGCTTTTAAAATAATTAAAATTTCCACTTTTTGAAAATAATAAACACCATAATTTACATGTATGAAGTAATTTAGATTATACAAATAATTTCCTATAGTTATCTCAATAGAATATTTTAAAATATAGTTCAAATAATATATACTAAGTAAATTAGTCTTGTTTATTGTCTAGTATTAGTCTAATTTAGTCTTTTTATTACTGACTACAAAGTTAACTTTGTTTTTATTACTTTTTAATGTCAGAGTGATTCAGACCTTGGAGATATTTATTAAATATAAAACAGCAGGCACACAGTCAAATTCAAGTCAAATTTAGAAGGACGCAAGAATTGTGTTTTTAATGCCATCAATTCTTTACTTCACTTGGAGGTGCATCTGCTGAACATGTGGGTGATTTCAGACAAAAAATAAGCTTTCTGGTCCTCATGTCTTATAACCTTTGCATAAGACCACAAGCCAAGAAAGTAAAGGTCTTATTGCAAATCAGTGTTGCCCTATTTTATTTGTATATGTGTTTAATATGTATTCATCACTCTTATAGTCTACATCTAATTAATAACAGTAACAATTATATTTAGCTATAAAACACAAATATATTTTGAAAATATTATATTTTTTCTGCTGCTGTTTGTATTAAAGAAATATACATTCATGTATTAACAAAGTTTAGCTGAATGTTTCAGTTTCCACATAATATAGAAATTAAATTCTCATAAATTTCAGTTTGCAACATTCTATGCGCTATTAGGATTATAGATTAAAATTTAAATCCTTAATGATGCTTAATAATTCTATTAATTTATTAGATGTGTTTGTTTCTTAATATCAAATCCCTGAGCTAGATTTTATCACAGAAGCCCCAGTAGAAGGTGAATGTTGCATGCTTGCTTATACTCAAAGATTAGATGACCTGTGGTCTAGCTCATACACTAAATTGGAATCTTTTCAGTCCACAATATACTGAAGAGGTTGCCACAATCTGTTTTGGGTCTCATGTGTATCTGCTTCCCCAAGCTCTTTGACTATATCTGGATTCTCATTCTTAAAAAAGTTGTACCACCACCTATGTAGTTGTTGAAACCAAAACCCAAGAAGACCATTTCTCTCTTTTTCTCATTTTTCTTGTTAAGCCCATTCCATAGTCATAAATATATCCAGTATATATCCATTAAATTTTCTCCATCTCCTTTTCTATCATGCTAGTCTAAGCTATCAACATCAGGTAAGAACCAAGGCTGTTGCAATAGCTACCCAACTTCTTTCCTTGCTTCAACTCTTGCACAATTCATCTTCCTTATAGAGACTAAAGTTACCTTTTCAAAACAAAAATAAGTGTACTTCTCTCCCAGCAATATAGCAATTCTGGTATTACGAAATGTTCTCCACAATCGCAAAATACCCAGATGACAGACAAATGAAAATAAACAATTTTATATGCTTCTAACTGAACTGAAACTGCAGAAGTAGATACACTGAAACACTGAAGCAAATGCTTACTCAGGGACACAATTTAATAATGAAGGTTTGTGAGATTAACAGACATGTGGAGGAATTAATCTTAGTAAAGCAACCATCAAAGCAATGTATTCCCTGACTTCAGATAAGGTAAATGGTTCCCAGATTTTGTAGCCTTGAGCTTTTACTATTACTTGAAATAATTTTGGACTTGTAATACCCACATATTTAGGGACTTCCTAGACTAATATTTTTAAATGAAATAAAAATTTAAAAATATATTTGAATAAATACAACTAGTACCACACATTGACACTGGTGAAGGATATCCTCATTTCAGAACTTTCCATGATTCTTGCACATTAAAATATGCTTAGTATGACTTCACAATCATACCTCAACTGATATATAAGAAAATAAGCAATCATAGTTAAGAATCTGAAAAACCACAACGTATTAGATACTAGGGCTTGAAAGACTAGACATTGGGTGTTGGAATTGTAACATATAGAATAGGAAGTTATTTTTAAATAAGGCTTTAATGAAATAAAAGCTAGTAGAGGAAAATGAGAAACAGTATGAGATTATCAAAAATGACAAGGGGAGTTTGAAAAAAAAAACCAAAACACTACAAATTCTGAAAATGAAAACCAGAATTTTTTCCATCAAAATTCAAAAGAAAAAGGTCTACTCTTTCAATTGCTGAAAAACTTGTTTTGGATGAACTCTCTCACTTAGCATGACTAGATAAGATAAAAACAAAAACAAAACCACTTTTAATAAACCTCATAGCAATAATGGCAATACTAAAATGTTGGGTCACAGTCTGGTAGAGGAACAAAACCACAAGATAAGGCTGATATTTGAGGTCATTTTCCCCCTTGAGGAAGTTATAGATACATAAATATAAGTGACAGCAATAGCTGTAAGGCTCATTTTCTATATCATTATCCCATTTTCACAAGTGACATTTGGCTGGAAAGACAAACATTAAAATTCAGGGATAACCAAAAAAAAAAAAGAAGTTGTTAAGCACTCAAATCTTTCACCCAAAAGATACACCTTAGGAGTGAGGCTGCACTGGGTATAGATGAACCACCACAAAGCTTGAAACATAAAACTGAGTCTTCTTAGTCCCTGGTTGTAACAGGTGATTTGCCACTAGCCTAATGGCTGTATGGTGAATCTTCACTGCGACAGGATAACAATATCCATAGCCTTACTTTATACCTAAGAGTTTTCATGAATAATGTTCACATCCAGTTTTTAAAACATCTAGTATTAATATCACAGATTTCATCAAACAAGAGGAAAAAAGATGACAATAGAAGCAGATCCAAAAGATATCCAGATATTGGAGTTCACAGATAAAATTTTTTTAAGTCAGCATTTAATATGAACAAAGAATAAAATATTATGGTAGAGAATTATAATAGATAAGTGGAAACAAAAAATAATCATAAGCAAATTTTAGAAGTGATTAAATTTAGTAACAAAACTCCAAGTTTGTATTTAGCAATAGATTGTACATACATAAAGAAGGAATTAGATAATTAAGAGATAAGTCAAAAAAGGAAAAAAGATTACAAAAAGACCAGGATAGAAGATTTAGGAAGGATCATAAAAAACATGTGACATATAGTTGAAAGATCTAATAAATGGATAATTGGACTCCAAGAAATGAATGAGAGTGAGATGGAGGTAGGAGAGCAGCACAAAAAGCAATATGTAACAGATAAAAACTGAAGAAGATATCAAGTTACAGACGCAAGAAGCACTTTATATAACAAACAAGAAAAATATAAAGGGAATTATTCCTATGCCTGCATCATAGTAAAACTAAAGAAGTCAAAGATGAAGAGAAAATATTAAAAGCAGTCAAAGAAAGAGCTTTTTAAAAAAAATAAGAACAAGAATAACAAGTGACTTTATAGGAAAAATAGAAGCCAAAAGAAAGTGACACCTTCAAATTGTGGTTAAAGAAGATAAATTTATGAAAGTAGAATTTTATATTCAGCAAAAATATGCTTTAAAATGGATATACACTCAAAATATCTTATAACACTCTAAAACAGAAAGCATTTACCACCAAGCAGGTAGAGAACTAATTAGAAAGGGAAACACACAGGAAGATTCAAAGATGGTAATGTTTTATTTCTTAACTTGGGTCATGAGTATTGAGACATTTGCTCTATTCTCTTGTCATTATGTCATATATATTTTTATGTATGAGATATTTTATATTAAAATCAGAGTGAGCCTGGTCAAATGTGGCTGTTTCTGCATTTAGAGCTGGTGAAGCAGGGAGCAGGCCACAGCAGCCTGCGCCAGTTGGACCCCAGAGGGAAGTAGTTGACAAGTGGGCTTCCACTGGTCATTGAGAATAGTTTGCCCCTCCCGTCCCCTCTAAAGAGAGATGAGTTCCTCTTTAACAGGGATCTTTTTAAACATTCAAAGAAGTATATTCCTGAAGCTTTTCATTATGAGCTCTTTAAAAACTGCAGAGAGAGCACTAGGAAATTGGAATCTGAGACAAGCTGCTATGTTGGGGAAGAGAGAGGGAACCACAAAATGGATCACAGTTAACATTGTGGCTTTCTTCAACAAGAGTATTACAGAATTCTGTCCTGAAGAAAGTTGTCTGCTCATGTCTGCATGCCCAACATATGAATATAATTTGGCAGGTGACACTAATATTAAAAAGCCAATCAAATACTCTGCTCCAATATACATTGACTACTTGATGACTTTGTTCCTGGTAAGCTGGATGATGAAACATTTTCGTTCTACTATTGGTGTCCTGTTTCCCCAAAACTTTATCTATGGCAAAGACTATTTTAATGTGTCTGTTCAGGGTTTACACCTGTACTTCTCAGCTGCACTTTCATTCTGTAATACAACTGCAGTGTTTATACCTGTATTTATCCGCTGCACTTTCATTTTGTAATGCAACTGTGAGAGGAGACTTAACTCACATTTCCTATAAACATTTATTTCTTTACTCAGGAGGTCAACCTGATTGATAGGCATAAATTGGCACCAGGAATTAGTTGAGAGGCTTGGATCAAAAGGCAGATAACCACTTCTTCTAGAACATGATTAACACTCTTGCTTCATTTATTACTATTTCTCAACGCTATTTGTTATAGACTAGTGATTCAAACTTTGACAAAACAGGAAGAAAGACACCCAATGTCTACCTACTGCTAAAATGGCTTCAAAGGTAGGTGAGCCCCATAGCTTTTGAGTGAGAACTTAAGAGCACAACCAATTCTGAGTCACTACTATGTGTGACCACTTCTGCTATTGTCATGGAATCACTCTTAATTGTAATGTGTGATGACTAACCTGTAGTTTATTAGTTTAGTTATTTTTATAAATTGAAGAAAAATGACCCTCTACTTTAGGTAATATCAAAGGATATAAAGAATTACTAGAAATAATTTTAAAAGTTTCCAAAACAAATTTCCTAAAAAAATCCAAATATGTCTTATTTCACTTCTGTTTATGAATATAAAAGGTAACTTTAACTTTCTATAACATTTAGAACATTTGTATCACTTTGGATAACCTTTATTCTCATGTTTATATGCCAGTGTTTTATAGATTAAGAATATATATTTATATTTTTACAAAACCTATGATTTTAATTCAAATCATCACAGGGCATTATGATATAGGAGCAACCAAAATTGTTTCTAAAATGACTTAAATTTTTTAATCTTTATTTGGAATTTTACTAACAAATAAATTGACCTAAATCTTGTATGTATCAGAAATACATTTTAAGGCTTCTAAGGATGATTTTGTAGATTTTCACTTTTAAAAGCTTTATTAATCAATGTTAGTTAAACACACAGTTTTGGTTAAGGAAGAAAAAATCTTCCAAAAATTGTGAAAAACTTAGTTTTCAAAGTCACTTTATATGTTGTTTTTCAAATGTGTTTAAATTTTGGTTTGGAAAATGAAAGAAAGTGCTTAGTATTTTAATTATTTTGTTTTGAGTTCACTTTAAAAATCACTTCTATACTTGTTTTTATATGACTGAGTCTTTAGTTAAGAGTACTGTGGAATGTAACATACTAGGGATGTAATGTACAACATAATAAATGTAATTAACACTGCTGTATGTTATATATAAAAGTTGTTAAAATAGTAAATCCTGAAAGTTCTTGTCACAAGGAAAACAATTTTTTTTTAATTTCTTTAATTTTGTATCTATATGAAGTAATGCATGTTTGCTAAACTTGTTGTGGTAATCATTTCATGACGTATGTAAGTCAAATCATTATGCTATACATCTTAAACTTATACAGTTCTGTATGTCAATTATATCTCAGTAAAACTGGAAGAAAAGAAAAAGTACTATGGAAATGGATGAGCTTTATTTAAATAAATATAACCTAAGGAAAACTTAAAGAGAACATAATAAAGACCATGAAAGTGAACTAAATTTAAAATATACACACACAAATATTGTTTTAACAGCTCAGTTTAAATATTCCTAATTAAAAGAGTAAAATTATAAGTAATGGGCCAAAAAAAGAGAAAATGAATTAAATCTACAATGTATAGAATTTCATAGGCTTAATGAGCTATATTTAAAACATATTGATAAGTTTTCACATATATCTACATTGTGAACTAAAATTGTTTAGTTTTTTGAGTAAAATCTTTAGATTCCTGAATTTAATAAAAATTCCAGAAGAGGGAGATGTTTACTCTCAAATGAAAAGTTTTTTTCAGTGTGAATGAATTGAATTCTATAAAACAAAGGAAAAAAAGACCTTTATATATCATCTTAAATATATAGGAATTATAGATGGTAAATCTCTGTGGTGGTTAAAAGTTTATCTTACTCTATGATCTATCACAGGTACTTTTGCTATATGAGGTTAAGATTTTTATATCAATTTATTTGTCTTATTTATGTTCCCTAAAACATGTGCTTAATTTTTCAAACATTTAAAAAATATTTTATCAGTCATTTAAAATAGAAATTAGTATTCAACTTTAGGAATAATTCATTAAGATATATTTTCTTACTAATCGTGAGATGACTAATGTTTTTGTTAAAATTGTTTAAGAATAATATAGAAACAATTGTCAATATTCTGAAATAATTTTAACTTAATCATGCACTATTTCTAAATATCTATCTATATGTAAGACCAATATACCTTTCTATTTGACTCTTATTTACTGAACAATCTACTAAATAAAAATAATTTCAAATAAATTTTTAAAGTATTTTTATATAAATCATAATAATTCCTAATAAGTAAAGGCAATGAATGATTTTCCATTGTCTTTTCTGATGAGAAGGAATGACAATAGATTTAATACTGTATATTAGTATGCTTAATTATAAAGATATTATCACAGCAAAACACATTTGTTATTTACACAGCTAACTAGCCCATGAGTCTCAATATTGGCAGTCTGGATCTTTCAGGAAGAGCATACATACACAAAACCCTATGTTATTTTGTTTTCCTCTGCAGTTATCTTGACATTAAATTTGTATTTCTACACTCTCCTGTTTCAATTTCTTGTCTCAGTTATTAAGTACAAAGTATGTGAAAAACCAATACTAATTTACATATTATTTTCATCAGTGTATTCTTTTGCCAAATCTTTTTATTTCCCTGAAGCAATATGGACATGTGCCCTATATTTTTCACCAGCTTTGAGTTTCCAGAAGTTACTCTGAGGAATAAGCAGTGCCTCGTTAGCACAGATTTTCATATTGTTTGCATCCACTTTTTCCTCAGCTTGCTATTCCCATTGCTTCAGAACTGCAGGGAAATTATGGGCTGAAATGTCAATGTCAGAATTGTTGAAATACAAATAATATTTTCAGAGAAATACCAAAACTAAACTTACTGATGGTGAACCTAAACTTTTTCTCAAAAAAAGTGTGTTAAGCACTGTGAATCACTGTCAACATTATAGAAATGCTAACACCTGCACCAAATTAAGTGCTAATTGTTTCCTGGAATAATTTCTTGTTAAAGAAAATACAGTACTGATTTAGACATGCTACCCAAATGGGCTTTCTTTGAAGAAAGTTTACACACAGGGTGAAAAAATATTCCTATGGGATTATTTGCTAATTGACTTATTTTAATAATGAACTTGTGAATTGGGCAGGCTATAGTAAAATATGTGAAAAAATGACAATTCTAAATCTTCATCTCCATCTTATGCCATATTTCACACTTTTTTCACAATCTACAGGAAAATATATCATCTCTATCCAACCTCATTTTAAATATTCAATATTCCTTCCATATAACCTTCCTTCTAATTGGTTATTACCTTTCCAAAGAAAAGTCTGAGATCCCTCCTTCCTTCTCATTTTGTATTAAGTGTTCCCAGTCATAATCAAAGAAAAGTTTTACAATGCCAAGTTGATATCCGTATATATTTGAGAATATTTCTGAAAGGAGTATGAGAAAAGAATGCTCAAGATAGAGATGCAAAATTAAGATGAATTATTTGTCTTCAAAGTGGAAATATCACTCTCATAAAAATCCTTCAAGCACTCTCAAGTGTGTTCAAATTAAAATTCAAATACTTTGGGATGACATTAAGTAATCTTATCACCTGGTCACTAGCTCTTAACCTTTAGTAAGTACTCCGTTACTTCAAATCCAGAAACACCCAAGGACCCAGTCTTGCTTTATTGTGATGCCTTTATGTCTCACACTCTGGCATATCCTGCTACATTTGCAGTTGTGTTTACTGCCTAGAACTGACTGAACCCTAGGATTTTTTCCAGGAAACACATATTCATCCTGTATAAAACTTATATTTTGTGTCTTACTCTCTTGGAAGCTTTTCTTTTCTTTCTCACTCTGTTAATTCCCATACAGTGTGTTTTATAGTGCATTTTACTTACTGTAATCAGAGAACTATAATGTCTCTTATACTGAGACATTTTTTTCCACTAGTTGTCAATACATAGGGCCTGTGCCTCTTTGTATTGTATCTTGGAACTTGCACATAGTATTCACCCAATAAGTAGTTAATTATATTCCAAGTTTATGTTAACCTCCTTACCTTTCATGTTCTCTTATCTTAAAATATCTATGCTTATGATAATTCTTATTTATGTTATATCCATTATTCAATTGCAGGCTTACATTTCCCTCCATCACTGACTACTTCAACTTATTATTCCAGTCATCCTTGATGTTTCTCTACTATATTCTTAGACGTATCTATTTTAAACATTCCAGTGATTAGCATTTATATATTATCTTCTATTGCTTGATGACTCATATTGTCCTTATTATTAGATTTAAGCTCTTCAAATCAGGAACACAGTATTATGCTTATTATGAGTCTCTAATGGTCTCTAGATCAGAACTAGACCCAAAATATGTGCTCAATAAATATTGATGGGTTTATTAAAAGGGTCAGAGAGAATGAATAGATGATAATACATGACAAGTCATTTTTTTAGATGATTTTTACAGGGGAACAAAATTTCAGCTCTTTTAAAAGTTTCAAATGTTAGGAGACAAAAATAGTGCCCTTGAACATAAGTGATAGACAGCTGGCTGATAATATGATGATGAATCATTTGACGTTCTTTTCAATTTCTTCCTTTACAACTCTTAATAAGAATGTGTGCCATTAATCAACAGCAAAGAGTGCTGCATAGTTTGTGGGTGGATCTCAGAAGTAGCCAGATTTTGTCGGAATATTCAAATGGTATCAATCTACTAAATGTTGTCAATCTACTAAAGGTATATTGCCATGTGGATTGTTAGGATTCTTGATCCAGACATGCAGCAAAGGAAGCATAATACATTATAGGTTTCTATGTTCTCTCTGTAAATGTGTGAAGGCAAGACATTTTCTACCCACTGCCTGGAATCTTTTCTCCTAGTGCTTTCACACAAAATAGGCTTCTGTTTGCCAGTGAGATTTAAGCCTCAAGACCACGACATGTTTTTTTCCCAGCAGTGGCTTTTTATTGCAAGCAGAGCTATCAGCAGTGCCAGCCAAGATAATAGCCCCATGCTGAAAGGTTTCTTCATTGCTGGAACAGCTCTCAGGATATGGATTTTTTGAAGGTTGTCAAAGCAGCGTGAATTTCTAAAGAGATTTTTAAATATAATAATAGACATTCTTACAAAAATATGTGTGTTCGTATTTATTGACGCACATTATCATTTTTATGCAAAATATCCCATAAGGAATATAATCTAATTCTACCACCTGGAAATGAAAACATGTTATATGTAATGTGTATACTTATATAACATTCTTTCTCCATATTGTATCATGTTTGTAAACTTTGCTCTAATACAAATAACTCACCCATTATTAAATATTCCTCTGAACTTCTACCTCTTTATTCAAATTTGTAAACATGAATTTTATAAAATCATGGTTTTTAAAGCTATATCTTCCTAATGTAGCTATATTTCATTTTATATTTGAAACATGGGGAGTGTTATATAATTTGTAATATCTAAGATTTAAAAGATTGTTCTGGTATCAAATTCTACGTGTGAGATGTACATCTTGAGATAGAGATAGCAAACTTGGTAATACAACAACTGACTAGAGTGCTTACGATAATACATCTCTACTTTTAAATGGAGGGATGTCTCTTAAGATGGACTTCTGCCTGTATTGTACTATTGATATTATATATCTAGGACATCCCAGACAAAACCACTCTGCTCATAAGCAGAAACATAATACCCCAAATGATGCAGATGTTAAAAAATTCTCAGAAGTCCTGCATACAAATAACTACATTTTATACGAGTGAAACCAAGTGGTTGAGGTAGACTAGAGTGCTATGAAAATAGAAAACAAAGTTCATGTTTTTAAGATTAAGTTGTGATGTGCCTTTTACATTTTTTTCTTGCTTTGAGTTAAAACAGACGATATTCTATGAAAAACTTTACATTTTTTAGAAGTATCCAATATATACTCCTATTAAGTCTTTTTTATTAAAAAAATGTTATTGTTAGGAAATCAGCTATTACTGCATGGTCCAATTCCTGATGTGAGAGGAATAGAAATAAGAAAAATAAATTACCTTGAAACCCATGTTTTGAATTTTCTTACTGTAAGTTTGCATGGCTATATTACAATATAATATTAATATATAGATATCATATATCCACTACAGTAGCCAGAAAAACACGTTAAACTTATCTATGTAATTAAAACATTTGGGGAAGAATTTTGAGGTAGCTCACGATTAGAGGTATTAGCATGACTTTTTCAGTAATCCAATTGAAAGATGTTTGCTCCTGACCCAGTACATGGATAATAGAGAAGAGAGAAATAGATAGATAAGTGGACATTTAAAATTGAAACTGAAGAGATGTCATAATTGATAGAATGTAAAACATGAGAAATAGAGGGTCAAAAAAAATGATTTGTTAACTGGGTAGAGTAAAACCATTTATAGTACTATGAGATGTGCTTGGGAAAGGCACAAATTTCAGGTCTAAGAGGTCGAATTCAATACTGGAACTATTTGATACAAGCCACATTGATATAAACAACAATTTGTCTTAGGAAAGACAGTTTGCCAAAAGCAAATTAATGTATGCCTTTAAACAGCCTCTGACATCTATTGTAGCAGAGATGTCAACTTGACAACTTGTCAGCATAAAGATTGTAAATAAAGCCATGGGATTTAAGAAGATTGAAGATGAGTAGAAGGAGAAGAGAAAAAAAAGCTTAGGAAAAACAAGATTTCTAAGAAGACAGAGAGGAGAAGCTAAGTTTAGAGGATAATTAAAACTTCCAGAGGAAAGTAGTGAGTGTATTTTCCCAGAAATTTTGTGGAGCATATTTCAGCAGAGAGAGAAATATGTAACACTCTCCTACAGATCAGGTGCTAGATTTTATGTCTACTAGTTTTTACTGCCAGAAGCTCATTGAAATTTTAGTGGAGGGCACATCTGGAAGGTTGAATAATAAAGAAATGCATAGGATTGAGGCCTATGTGTGTAAGCAGTTCTTTCTGAAAAGTTGTGAAGGGGAAGAATCAGAAAAAAAAACATGTTACGTGGGAACTAAAGCTAAACCAAGATGTTGTGTAAATGGGTTAAGTCATTCAGATGAAATTATGGTTGTGAAAGAGAGAGAAGCTTAGGATATTAATAAGAAAGGAGGCAATAAATAAAGATCTGGTTCTGAGGAGACTGAATAAGAAATGATACCAAGCATAGGAGAAGAGAGTAAGCACAGAAACTATTTAAGAAATGCCAATGTCATTATAGGAAGGAGGGAGGATGAGTGGGTATCCATAGAAGATGTTTGATTATAGGAAGTATTAGGAGTTTAATTCTATTATCTGTTTAATTCTGTGTGAAGTTTTTTTTAATTCTGTGTGAAATTTGTTTTTACCCAAACAACATATTCTATTTTATTATGGAAACGGATTGTCAGGATTACTGAAATGTAGTCAGCCCTGCATACCTGATGGATCTGAGATTCAACCAACCACAAATCAAAAATATTTTTAAAAATTCCCAAAAGCTCCAAAAAGCAAAATGAATTTTTCATGTTCTGGCTATTATTTATATTACATTTACATTCTATTTACACTACTTATATAACATTTACATTGTATTTGTTATTACAAGCAATCTAGAGATAACAAAGTATATGACTGGAAGTATATGACTGGAGGATGTGCATAGGTTGTATGCAAGTATCAATACTATGCCATTTTACATAAGGAAATTGAGCACCCATTGATTTTGTTATCCAAGGGAAAGTCCTGGAACCAATTCCCTTGGGATACTGAGGGATGACTGTATTTCATCTTCTCCAATTAAAAGTTTGATATTTTCTGTTATACTAATTTTCTTTAATTTTTTCTTTTCTTCATTTTGCCAATTATTCTTTCCAGAGATATGTGTCATTCATTAATGAAGTTTAGTGTATATTGAAACCTATTTCCTTGCACCTATTTTTTTTTAATTTACCATGTAATTTTTTAATTTTTAAAATCATAAGTTATTCCAGTGACAGTATCAAGTAAGTTTTCCTATGAAAGATAAAGAAATAGATATGCTCAAGTCTTTTTAACCATTTTTATTTTGTATCGTTCCCTGGAATTTTATATTCTGGTTATTATCAAATTTTATATTTTTATTCAATACTCAAGAATATAATTTCTATTTACATTCAACATGTAATCTATATTACAAACATCTATACAATGTAGTGTAAATTTTTTATATTTGAGATTTTTTAAATGTATATTCTATTATTCCAAATTGTTATTTTGAGATGAAAAACAATAACTTACTACCAAAAGTTAAGAAATATTAATATCAGTTGTATTTACATAAGTTAACCTTGAATAAATAATGTTAAGTGGAATATGCTAGACATAAAAGGATGCAGTTTATTTGATTCCATTTATATGAAATAGCCACAAATGGTAAATCCCTAGAGACAGAAACAGATTAATGTTTACCAGGGCCTAGGAGGCAGATAACATTTGGGAAGTGACTGGTAACGGATATGAGGTTTCTTCATGAGGTGATAAAAATGTTCCAAAAATAGTGATGATGGTTGCATAACTCTGTGACTATGCTAAAAACCACAGAGTTGTACACTTTGAAAGGATGAAAGGGAGGTATATGAATTATACTCAATAAAGAAAGTTGTTTTAAACAATGTAGAAAACATTACAGGTAAGGTTGTAGGATCCTTTGTAGATACCATCAGTCCCTTTCCTTTTCCTTCCTCTACAGTTTTTTTTTTTTAATTCTTAAGCTTCATAATAGTTATGTGTAACTATATATACTATTATTTTGTGTTTTTGTTTAGTTCACAAGTCAGTTTTCTTTATCAAGTTTCATTATTCTGTTTTTTTCTCCCCTGCTATCATGTTGGGCTAAACAATTTTCTGTGTAAAGATTTTTCTTTTTCTAGTTTTGAGCCCTATTCTATTTCTACTGCTAATTACCATAATTTTCCTAAATATTTTAAATTATATTCAATATCTCAATTTCCTTTTAAATGATGCAATACTGTTTAAACTCTTTAAATTGCCTTGGGGCAATGTCTCTTTTCAGTGTTTCATATTATATTTATTTTGTTATATCCAACTTGTTTCTATAGCAGAAAAATAGGTATGTATTTTTTTCATTAATTTACTCCTTAGGTTACCAAAACGTTGTATCTTTGTGGTTGTTCAAAGTTATTGTTTCTTTTATCCCAGTTCTGCCTATGGGGTTCAGATGATTTGTTGTTATTTTTTTCTGTTCAAAAATATCCTTTAACTTTATCTTAATTGAAGACTTTTGTGGGAGAAACTCTCTTCATCTACCTATCATTTATCTATCTATCTATCTATCTGTCATCTACATTGCTATGCTTCATAAATTACATTTTGACTAGGTACCAAATTCCAAGTTACAATTATTTTCCTCAGAAATGTAAATGTATTATTCTAATTTATGATAAGAAGTTACCTGTCAGCCAGGTTATATGAAATGTTTCTCTATGGTAATATGTGTTTGATCTATTGCAGTTTCTTTAATTTTTGTTTTTTCTTTGAGAATATGTGATATCACCATTATAAGTCTAGCATTATTTTCCTTCTCATCCTACTCCTTAGTCTTTGTGATTTTTTTCAATCCATGCATTTATGTACTTTTAAAAAGTTCTCTAAAATACTCTAATAAGAATTTCAAATAATGCCTCTCCCTCATTAATTACCCTGTTTTTCTGGAATTCTCATTAGGTATATTGTGAAATTTCTCATTCTAGCTTTAATATTTTATAATTTCTTAATCATAATCTGTATCTTTTTACCCCACTGTTGCTATACACTGTGCTGCTCTGTCTACTTAGAGCTTTATTTTTCTACATTATTTCAGTTACATAATTTCCTTTTTTATATATTTCCATTTTTTCTAACTTCCTTACAGGAACATTTTTTCCTAACTTCCTTTTCAAACAGGGCCACTTTGGCTCTTTACTACTCCTAATACTGATAGTATTGTGACTTTTTAGTTTCTACACAACTTAATTAACATTCCTCCATCATTGTAAGAGCTTTTTACTGTATCAATTATTTTCTTTTATTGAATTTCTTATATGATGAAGTATGTATTTCTTTGAATTTTGTAGAGAAACAAAAATACATTTGTTATGAGAATACATAACAATGAACATTTGTATTCTTTTGCTAATTATGTACATTTTGCTAATTATGTACCTTTTTTTCAACTGTAATATTTCTTTCAACTACAACAAAATACTTTCTCACTTTTTTTAAGCCACTCACTCATTTTGTAAAAAATGGGTATCCCCAGATCTGCTTCTTGCTTAATAACATCTTTTATCATCTAACATAACTATAGATTACTACTCTCAGGTCTTCATGCAGAAGGCTCATTAAAGTGTACAGACTTTCCTGATATCTGTTATTACCATAAATAATTCATGAAATACTCCGAACTTCAGACTATCTCATTTACACAATATCAGAAAATGGGGAACTTTCCTACTTGGTGATTTCACATTCAGAATATGACACAACCTCATGTATTCACTCCATATCAAAATTATACTTCTTGAAAGTATAATTCCAGAATGGATGCACCAAAAGATATCAGTGTGAATGTGTGGGATAAATTAGAAAAAAGAGTGATCAAACCTTCCCCACCTTTAGTTGGATATTCATAGTGGTGGGTGAATGGGAATATTTATTACAGCTAATCTTTCTAGCCAACACTTTGCATTTTAATTTTTATCACTTTATTACCATCAATTGGTCCTTATGAGTAACAGATTACTGAATAAAATTTCTTATTTCAGAAGTTAGTGAATATTGTGTCACTGTCTTTATATTCTAAATATTTAGGTATTGGCAGATGAATCCTGATTTCATTTGTATAAAATCTAACTTAGAACTCTTCTATCATATGGTTTCTTTTTGATATGCTTTTGCTATATATAATTTTGTTGTAATTTTGTTATATATTTTGACAGGAGTTGCATTTCTAACAATACTTCCTTCTTAAGGCCCATATGGCTTATTGCCTTTCTTAGGATGTACTATGCAAGCTGCAAAAGTGTGCTTCAGAAAATGAGATTTTGATATGCCTGCAAATTACATTAGTTGTGTTCCCTGTTAAGGACAGCTAAGAATTCCTGAAAAGATTATTACTTGGGTCACTTGTGTCTTCTAAACACAAAAAAGTTTTAATGTTCACACTGAAGATAGATTATTTTCCCCAAAGTACCATTTTTACAGTTGCAATGCCTTTTAGTTCTTAAACCAGGAAATTAAAGCTACCTAGCTGAACAAAATTAAAGCATTTTCTTTATAATTATTATGCCTTAAATTATTTCATATAAAAAATTAAAATATGATTAAATACAACTACTACTTCAACATACAACTAAAGGAAACATGTAATTCTGCTAAATCTTTGTAGTTATTCTTCTTTAACAAACTTTATATAATTTCACTTAAGCTAAAATGCCTATGGATATCTTTCAGAACATAGTGATCAAGAAAGAGATCATAGAAAGCAATGCCCATGTACAAGTGCAGATTTTTACTCTGAAGGATGTATTCCAAGAAATGGAATTGTTGGAACAAAGTGTAAATGTATTTTTAATTTTTGTAGAGGTTGCCATATGGCTTTCTAAGATTTTTTTTTAACAATTCACATCTCTACAAGCAATGTAGGAGAGTACTTTTTGCCTACATTCCTGCTGACAATAGTTGTTATCACTCATCTTAATTTTGTCAAGTGTGATAGGTATAAAGTGATAGTTTATGCTTATTTTAATTTGCATTTCTCTTACCAGGAATGCATTTCAACATCTTTTCACATTTGAATTTGAGTTTGAATTTGTCGGTCATTCGGATTTGCTATAATGTGACTTGTATTTTCACATTCCTGCCAATTTTCCTATTACAGGTTCTGCCTTGTTCTTGTGACACACCTTGTCTTTTTATTGCAAATGTTTTTCTTAAAGTAAATCTTTTGTTAATCTGCTCATTTTAGTTACTATCATGATATTTTTCTTTAACAAAAAAGTCTTCATTTTAATTTATGTCAATTATATTTTTTCAGTTAAGAGTGTATTTCCTCCTCTAAGATTGTACATGCATGCTAAGGGATTTTTTGGCTGGCTTTGTATTTAAAACACCTATAATTTATTTTTGTATTCTAAGATGTACAACCAGATTTATACCATTAATTTTATTAAAAATTGCTTCATTTTTCTTGCACCACTTGCAGTTGGTGTTACTTCTTAAAGCATTTAGTAGAATTATCTGCTTCTGAAGATATTATTCGGGGGCATATTTTTAACTAAAAATTCAACTTTCCTAATATTTATAGGGCTTTTCCAAATATATATTTCATATTGAGAAACTTGTGATAGTATTTACTTTTCTTGGAATCAATGCCTTTTAACTTAACTGTCAAATTTATGTGTTTAGAATTGTTTGTAGCAATAATATAACATAATCCTTTTTATGTTTGTATGGTCCTAAAGCCGTCCTTTACTTTATTCCTAGTGTTAGTAATTTCTGCCTTCTTTTCTTTACTATTAGTCTTCTTAGAGGTTTGTCAACTTTATTGACTTTTTCAAAAACCAGCTTTCTTTTTCATTTTCCTTTTCTGTGTTTATTTTCTATAATCGATTTCATTAAGTTCTGCTTTTGTTTTTATTATTTTCTTAGTTCTAGCTGCTTTGCATTTTTTGGTTTTTTCTTGCTTTTGAAGTGGGAATTTAGATTGTTGATATAATACTTATTTTTTCCTAATCCAAGTCTTTAGTGACACAAAGTTCCCTCTAAACATTGCTTTAACAATAACCCATAGACTTTGATAATTTAAAAAAATTTATTTATTTTAATTATTTTTATTTTTGGCTGCCTTGGGTCTTCATTGCTGCACGTGGGCTTTCTCTAGTTGCAGTGCACGGGCTTCTCATTGCGGTGGCTTCTCTTGTTGTGGAGCACAGGCTCTAGGCGTTTGGGCTTCAGTAGCTGTGGCACATGGGCTCAGCAGTTGTGGCTCGCAGGATCTAGAGCACAGGCTCAGTAGTTGTGGCGCACAGGCTTAGTTGTTCTGCGACGTGTGGGATCTTCCTAGACCAGGGCTTGAACCTGTGTCCCCTGCATTGGCAGGTGGATTCTTAACCACCATGGCACCAGGGAAGCCCAGCCTTTGGTATTTTTTATGCTTATTTTCATTCAGTTCAATGTCTTGTTTGATTTCTTTGAAACTTCCTCTTTGACCAATAGATTATTACTAGTTGGCAATTATAAATGTAGATGCTATAAACATTCTTATTGAAGTTGTGTGCACATAGGTTTTCAACTCATTTGTGTAAATACCCAAGAGCATGCTTCCTTGATCGTATTGTATGACTATGTTTTGCTTTGTAAAAAACCATGGAAAACATCTTCCAAAGTGGCTGTACTATTTTGCACTCCCACCAACAATCTATCAGAGTTTCTGTTGCTCCATATGCTTATCAGTGTTGGGTTTTGCTAATGTTTTGGATTTTAGCCATTCTGATAGGTATATAGTGGTATCTCATTCTAATTTGCAATTCCTTAATGTCATACGATATTGAAAATTTTTGTATGATTTTTTGTAATCTGTCTTCTTTGGTTCAGATATTTTACCCATTTTTAAATTGGATTATTTTCTTAATTTGAAGCTTTAAGCATTCTTTACATATTTTGATCAACAGTGTTTATCAAATATGATTTTTTCCAAATATTTTATCTCAGTCTGTGTTATATTATTTTATTCTATGGACAATGTCTGTTGGAGAACAGAAGATTTTAACTTTAATAAAGTCTCATCAATTTTTCTTTCATAGATTATGCTTTTGATGTTTTATCTAAAAAGTTATCATCATAACCAAGGTCTAGATTTTCTCCTACGTTATATTCTAGGATTTTTATAGTTTTGTGCTTTAAAAATTAGTGGCAAATTTTAGGAAACATGTAAAGTTTGTGTCCAGGTTTATTTTTTTGGCCTTTCCCCAACTGTTCCAGCACCATTTGATGAAAGGACTATCTTTTCTCCATCGGTTTGCCTTTGCTCCTTTCTGAAAGATCAGTTTATTATTTGGGTGTGGGTCTATTTCTGGCTCTCTTTTCTGTTCCATTCATCTATTCACTTTTTTTTTTCTTTCCCGTAGCACACTGCCTACCTCACTGTAGTTTGAAGTCAGAAAGTGTCAGTTCTCCAACTTTGAATTTCTTAAACATTATGATGGCTATTCTGCTCTTGCTTTTGAAATAAACTTTAAAATCAGTGCATTGATATTCATAAAGTAACTTTCTCAGATTTGGATTAGCAGTCCAACTTTATCCTGAGAACCTGGTATGGCTCCTGAAATTAAAACCCACAAAGGCCTTCCTTAGAGTTTTTAACTCTCACATTAGTCTACACGAAGTCTTTGGTAATTCATTAAGTACAGCTTCAAGTGTTCCTTCCACACTAGTTTCAGATGCAGGTTTTGGCTCCAGGTATGCTGTGATTCTGTGTATCTGCCTGTCTGTCCAGTTTTCAGGGCAACTGTTTGCCTGTGACCTTAATTATCTGATGGATTTTAAAAGAGCTGTTGGTTTTCACTTTGTTCAGTATTTTTTTTTTTCATGTGACGATTGCTTCCAGGCTCTTTAGATGTTGTATTGGAAAGCAGAAGTCCCATGTGACCATGTTATTTTACTTTCTATTTAAAGAAAAAGATCTTTCTCCTGTTTCATAAAATATACCCTACAACTATTATTTGTACATTGAGTTTATGAGAAAAATACTTTGTTTTTAAGTTAATAACTCTCCTCAGTTCAGTTTTTTCTTCATTGTGTTCAGTATATTTTTATTCTCTTGGAAAATGTCCAGTCTCACTTAGCAATTCATCCTTTTAATCATTTATAATCCATTCCTAAATTATTTTTAGACAGATTTAAATGGAAGCATCCTTAATATTACATGTTTCTAAAAAAAAAGTATGATAATTCCTGAAATTCAACTGTTGGCTGTATAAAAATATAATTTATGGAATGATCTAAATCAGGGATTTACAAGCCATAGCCCATGAGTCAAATCTGGTCTACCACCTGTTTTTATAAATAAAACGTTATTGGAATACAGCCACCTTATCTGTTTATAATTTTCTATGGCTGCTTCCACATTATGGCATTATTGCTTCTGTTGTAACAGAAGCCAACTATCCCCAAAAGCCTAAATTATTTACTGTCTGTCCCTTTAAAGATAAAGTTTGCTGATCCCTGATATAAATAATAATAATCATTGATCATGGAAAGTTTGCCAAAAAAACAAATTGAAATGAAAAGCATATCATTTTAAACAGAGCTGTCACTTCAAATTTTGTTATACCAGTATTATTCAATCTTCTATAGAATATAATTCTTGGCCTGATTTAAAAATTATGCTAAAGCAAACTAAATATTAAAATAAAATGTTACTAATTCAAAATTAAACATTTTATTTATTTCTTATTGTGATATAATTGACATATAACATTATATTAGTTTTAGGTATACAACATAATGATTTTATATTTGTATATATTGCTAAACACTCACCACCATAATTCTAGTTAACATTTATCACCATAGAGAGTTACAAATTATTTTTTTCTTGTGATAAGAACTTTTACTGTCTATTCTCTTAGCAACTTTCAAATATACAATAACATATTATTAACTATAGTCACCACGCTGTATATTACACATTCATGATTTAATTATTCTGTAACTAGAAGTTTGTATTTTTTGACCACCATAAAATAAATTATAAACAACATGAAGTTTTAAAAAATATTGTTGAAATTCTCAAAATGTAAATATTTTGTATGTAATTGTCAGAAATTCAGCTACAGTTTCTTCATTTATTTACATCTGCCAAATTTGCTAAAAATGACTAATGTAATGGTTTATAATTTATATCACAGATGCTGAATTTTTTTATATCACAGATGCTTTTATTCGATGAATAAAAGATGGAGCAAATTAATGACACAAAGACAACTTGAATTGCCACTTTGACAATGAAATATGGCAGGCAATATATAGAAAAAGTGGCACATTTTCACTTTTAATGTAAATAAAATCGAGAACACTAAAATTAAGAGGTAAAGATCCAAAAGGCAAGTAGACGTGCCAGAAACAAACAGCTTTATTAACGAAGTGACATTGTGTTTCCTCATTCCAGAATGTCTAGAATGACACGTGGCCTTTGAGTTCCCTAATTGATCACACTGCTCTGGAAACACCTTAAGAACTTGAAAATAAAGAAAATCCTGGATACAAGTTAATAAATATCAACTAGATATTATGTGTCTGACTTGAGAAAAAAATACAGTTACAGATAAATTTTCTTGGCCGACAAAAGAAAAACAGGCCATTATTGGAACAGACACATGCTTTCAGGAAGATTGTGTTAAAAATTTGTTTCTTGAATAAAGTGAAATTTAAGAAAAATTTTGAAAATGTGCAATACAGAGTTGAGCATTGTAAATATTTAATAGGAAAGACAAAGTGTGCTTAAGTGATGACATTTATTGAGTTGAAACTAGTGATATGGCCAGAAAAAGGTAAAAAATGTGAGTATTTTAGTAAAGAATGGGGAAAAGAGCCTTTCTGGTCTTTGGTTAAAAGTTGTAATTTCATGTAAGAGGCAATTAAAGACCATGAGAGATTTCAGAAAAGTGAATGTCTTGACATAATCAAAATATCACTTCAGGAATATCATTCTTCTTCTTTTTTAGTACATTTGGGAAATAGAAAAGAATAGAGACAGGATAATTATGCTTCAGATAACTAAAACATTAGGATAAAAATTTTAATATACCTGGACTAATATTGATGATTAATTCAGAGGAATGAGGTATAGAAGACATCCTGTGGCAAATGTGACATGAAAAGATATTAAGGTAGCAAGATGCACGGATGCAAATTCCTCTCCAGGATACTATGTCTGAGAGACTCATTAAAAGAAGAGATAGGTATACTTCTCCTATACTCAGAGATGTAACATGATGGGTAGGAAACATGGTGCCAATTTCAAAGGCTGGAATTTCAGGTGTCTTTAAATGGTTATAACATATTGGCTAATATAAGCAAGCGATATTTCAAAAGAATATAGAAAAAAATAAATGATTCCAAAATGAAATCAATTAATAGATGATATATATAAATAGCTACATTCTCCTTGTCCCTTACAGCTCATGAAAATCTGCAGCTTCTCTTGGAAAGCCCAGCCTCATATTCTCATCAAGTTACTCAGCATCAGAGGAATTTTATTGGGATGACACCTGCCCATTAACAGCTGCATCCACAGCTAATGAGAAATCTGAACCCCTGAGAATTACCTCTTGGCATAGTGCAGATGCTCATAAACTTTTGCAAAATAAGACTGCAGTAGTTAAGGACAGTGGCAGCATGAGGAGGATGTTTTACCTCTAGAGCATTTAGTATGTTCTCTTCTTAGGAAGGACTATGCCCTCTCGTCCTTTGCGGAGCCTTTTACGTAACAACTCACCTGCTAAGTAAGGGAGCCTCTCCATTGGCTTCACAGAGAAGTATTTTTACTACACACTTTATAATGTAAATAATTGACAAATCCTTAATCAAGTTCTTAGTTCAGTGGAATAAATACAGCCATTGAAATTCCAGTAAGGCCTAACCCACGTCACCTAAAAGAGTTTACATAAAGGTTTAAAACCAAATATTGGTAGTGAAAAACAAATAATTTTTCTTGGCATGCCTCCTTCATATAAACTTTGAAAAAGTCAACATTTATAAATAATTAGTTGATAAATTTGGAGTCTTAATACCTTCTCCATCCATTTCTGTTAGAAACACAACTAAAAAATTTAGATAATTCTGGGGTAACTAAATACATAAAACAATAATTACATAATATTTACTTTAAATATCAGAGTAAAAAAATTTTTTAAAGCTTGACTTAATTGGGAGGGGAGGATTTTTTAAATTAAGATGTAATCTTTAAAATCATACAAGGATTATTAAAATCAGTATAATTTTTAGCCCTGCTAATCATGTAAAATATATGAGCTTTTTGTCTGTTCTCTATACAGAAAATGGAGTGCTTTAATCAGGAATAATGCCACAGATATTCCTGGAATAAAATATAAAAGAGAGAATATATTTTTATTGCAATAGCCTCTTCTACTTGGCTCAGCTGTTTTAAAACACATTGGATTTTAGAGCTTTTTTATTATTTAGGCTGACTGAAGTTTAATTCACATTAGTTTTATGTTCTTGTAGGAAAGAGTGGTTATTTTGTGACCAAGGAATCCATTTATTACTGATTCTAACATTGATTTACTATGTGCCCTTGAACAAGGCAATTAACTTCTTTTTGACTCTATTTCTTAATTTATAAGGTGCAGGTGCCACTATTATGCAGACATGGTGGAATAAATTTTAAATTTCCAATGAAGAAGAAGCTATGGAACATAGGGTATAATGTGATGGAAATCTTGTCAGCTGTTTTAAACTGCTAACATTTAAATTCTATGGGAGCTACTTAAGCTAGCCAAATTTCCCAGTCTATATAATGGTGAAAATCAAGTGGTAGAGAATTGAAGAGAGGCAATATATCTAATTTTATTTTCAAACAAGGAAAAATGTCATTTTACATATGAATAAAGTAATGTTTCACCAACATCAGCTGGCTTCCACAGAGCAATAAGGACAAGATATAATACCAATCAGAATAAAAAATGGAAATTATTAGAAAAATTATTTTAAAATTATATAAAAATTATTAGAATTTTTACTTCCTTATCATAAAATGTATGAAAAAATAATACTGCTAGTTTTCAGCTTTATAGAAGATTTTCAACATTAAATGTAATTTGAATTGTTTTGCATAAAAATATCTCCTTCAATAATGATTCAGATACCTGAAATTATAACATTAGAAAGTTATTTTCTTTTCAGATATGAAACTTTTACTCAATAATATGAAAAAGTTTCCCCAATCAACACAACTGAAATCCTGAATTAAACATGACAAACATCTTCTAGTTTACCTATAGGTACAAACAAATCACCAGGAGGATGATGGAATCTAAGATGGAAATTTCACCAGAAATAATAGCTGCCTTGGAAAATGTACAGTATTGAGAGAGCGATTTGGAGTTGGCAAGAAAGAGCCATGATCCAAGAAAGGAGAGTTTCAATTTACATAAAAGTTTGATCTAGAATAAAAAGTAAAATAACTAAAGCCAAAGAGAGACAGGATACTGAGAGATAGAGAAGAAAAGAGGATAAGAGAGAAGAGGAGAGGGGGAAAAGAGAAATTTTCTTCACCTGGGATTTTGTTAACAAGGAATATTTTTCTCCAAAATTATAGTTACGAATCTTCCCTCCTATTATTCCATGGTTATTAAAACCCAGTTTATAAAATTTTTATGATCTGTAACAATATTTTACCCCTCTGTACCAAATTTTCTATGCTATGTCTAACCTAAGGAAACAAAAAGTCTAAAACAAGAGTCTAAAACAAGATATTATATTCCACACTTATTGCAGTGGATCTACCATTATCAATACATGACTTTAATTACTGCGTGCACTTTCTCTCAAGAAGAGTGAAAGAGAAGAGCCTATCCATATGTTACAAGAGTTTCACCTGTAAATGACGGAAAGAAATATGTTTGCATCCCATCCACTAGAATTCAGATACAGGGTAAAAATAAACCACAAGGGGGCCTGCGAAATATTTTCTTTAGCTAAAAATCCAGTGACAAGGTAAAGAAAGTTCTTTCTTATTAATTGGAAAATAAAACTATGGATATTCATAAAATGCATCATAATAAAAAATCAAGGTAAAGGCATATACTGTTCTGCATAGAGGGATACTATCATTTTAACTTTATGTATAGTAGAAAATATAGGATTAAAAAAGTTTTTATATTCACTAAAAAATACATAGTTCTTCAGAAAAAGTACCTGAAATCTGCAAGAGTATAAAATAATGGAACATAATTCTATGCTAATTAATGTAATGAAAAAGTGATTTAATCACTTTATTAAAACATAAATATATATTTACTATACAAAACAGACAGATAATTGGAACAGAGTCAGAAAGAGACCTAGACATATATAATCACCTGATTATGACAAAAATTCCACAATAATTCAGTGGGAAAAAGAAATGTTCTATTCAACATGTAGACCTGAAACAACTAGACATATATATGGTAAAAATGACCTCAGCCCCTACTTCAAACATAGACAATGAATTTGAGATAAGTGGTAAATATAAATAATAAAGTAAAATAAGAGTCTAGAAAAATACTTAAGGAAATAACTTCATAAACTATGGGTAGGGAACGTTTCTTAAACAGGACACAAATCATAAAAAAGACTGATAGATGTGCATAAAATAAGTAACTATTTTCATGGAAATAAGCCATATGCATGGTAAAACAGTAAGCTAGAGATTGGAAGGCTATACTTGCTCTTATATACAGATAAAGCACTTATATGCAAATAAAGCACTTAATTCAGTATATAACATGATTCTAAGTTAATTAATAAAATAAAAAGTAATAAAAATGTGCAAAAACCATCAGCATTTAACAAACAAGATTATCAACATTATTAATTATCAGAGAAATAAATATTAAAACAATTTACCTGAGTGACTAAAATTGAAGAAAATGAAAATAATAGGTGCTGACAAGGATTTGAGGAATTGTAACTCAAACTTTGATAGTGGAAATGTAAATTAACTCATCCATTTTGGAAGATTGGCAGTATCTACTAAAGCTAATATATGCCAATTCAGCAATATGTTCTCTGGCAATATATCCAACAGAAATGAATACTTATGTCCATCAAAGACACATACCAAAATATTTATAGTGGACTACTCTTAGTTGTAGTAATAAGTAATAAGGATTACCTTATTACCTTATTACCTTATTACCAAGTAATAAGGATTACCCAAATGCTCATCTACAGAAGAAGGAGAAATAAATGCTGGTCTATTTCCACAACTGAATATTACAAAGCAATAAAAAGATCTTAAATACTAATACTAGCAATGACATGAATAAATCTCAAATTTTTACTGTTGGGGAAAAATGTCAACAATATAAGTACAAACTTTATGTTTCTATTTATGTGAAATTCAAAAACATTGACATTGATATCAAGCGGTAGAATTTTAAATTTTGGTTACATTCTTGGGAAGGGCTTGATTGGAAGAGACCCTGAGGGTGGTGCTGGAAATATTCTATATCTTGATTGGGTTTATGTCCACATGGGTATAGTCATTCACTGAATGATGTAATTAAGATTTGTACAGTTCACTTTATCTGAACAATACATCAATTAAATATACAGTTTCCTATCTTTCAATTAATTGCCTTGTAAATTCTCAAATTCTTGATATACAGCAAATAAGTCTAAGTTTCCTCATTACTTCACTGCATTGTGGGATCTTACCCAACAATTGACTTAGGTTACAATTTGTTCATATGTTTTAAACACAAGTATTTTTATATATTTTTTCTTTTGAGAACATCACACTGCCTATTAATTTATAGCAACATTTTTCACATATTTTTTTCCAATTTTAATGAAGAATCACTTTATAAGTTTGAGGTGTACAGCATGACGGTTTGTTTATATATATTGTAAAATGATAACACAATATTGTGTGATAGCACAATAAGCTTAGCTAACTTCCACAATCTCACATAGACATCCTTTCTTCGAGTAAAAATGCTAAATATTCTTTGTTATGTAACTATAACTAACTTGATTCTTCCACCAATGACCCAAGAATGCATCTAAAGTGACTAAGTATACTAACAGTCCCACAATTCAACATTGTACTTTGTAAAAATATATACTTATTTTATGCAATTTATATAGATTGGTATAGATCAGTAGTATTTTTAACCCCAGTATACCTTGAACCAATGATTAACATGAAAAATTTCTGTAAAGTACACTAATATACACTATAGGAAAAAGCCATTGCTATCAGGGACATATCTAACTTAACTGTCTCTGATTGTCATAGTAAATAGAATTTCTTTATGTTTTATCCTTAGGGTCCAAAGAGTATCTAGTACATAATATTGCCCAATACACATTTATTAAAACTAGAAATATACTATATTTTTAAAGTCACTATGATATTCATCAAATATTTTTACATATTTTGCCTAATATACTTTAACTAAGAGAACATATTCACAGAGTAATTGTTGAAAAAAGTATCTATGTGTGGTTACATACAATAAAATTCTAATTAACTATTAATTACTTATTTATTCATTAAAAGCGTCACATATATCTGTTTAAATAACTAAACACATTTTATATTATTTTGTTTCATATTCAAAACCATGAAATGTGTTATTAATTTCAATGTATATTCAAAAATATAATCTGTTAGGTGCTGCTCTATATAAAAGGTCATTGTTTGATGGGTTTATTGTCTAGTAGATGACAGACATAAATAAGTTAAATATTAATAAGCATATTCATTATATTTCTAATGCCATTAAAGAGTTATGAGTATGATGTTCCAGAGTATGATGACAGAGAACGTCTGCTAAATCATCTCAGGTAGGCTGGAGAGAGAAAGTCCATTAGAAGATATGCTTATCTTGAAGATTGAAGGAATAGGAATTAGCTACAGGAACAATGGATGCAGAGAGTCTAAATAGAAAGAAAACAATGTGCAAATGCCTGAGATGAGCAAAAGTGGAGTGTATATGATGAATTTAAAGGAGATCAAAATTTGTGAAAGAAAAGACTAGGTACAGAATTAAGAGTTAGATATAATTAAATCCTGGGAAGCTATGTAGGTTTTGAATCCTTATTTCAAAAACTATGCTTAACATTACTAATTATTAGAGAAATGCAAATCAAAGCTACAATGAGGTATCACCTCACACCAGTCAGAATGGCCATCATCAAAAAATCTAGAAACAGTAAATGCTGGAGAGCGTGTGGTGAAAGGGGAGCCCTCCTGCACGGTTGGTGGAAATGTAAATGGATACGGCCACTATGCAGAACAGTATGGAGGTTCCTTAAAAAACTGAAAATAGAACTACCATAGACCCAGCAATCTCACTACTGGGCATATACCCTAAGAAAACCATAATTCAAAAAGAGTCATGTACCACAATGTTCATTGCAGCACTATTTACAATAGCCAGGACATGGAAGCAACCTAAATGCCCATCGACAGATGAATGAATAAAGAAGATATGGCACATATATACAATGGAATATCATTCAGTCATAAAAAGAGACGAAATTGAATTATTTGTAGTGAGGTGGATGGACCTAGAGACTGTCATACAGAGTGAAGTAAGTCAGAAAGAGAAAAGCAAACAGCACATGCTAACACATATGTATGGAATCTAAAAAATAGTGGTACTGATGAACCTAGTGACAGGACAGGAATAAAGACGCAGACAGAGAATGGACTTGAGGACACATTTTGGGGGGGGGGAGCTAGGGAGAAGTGAGAGAAGCATTGACATATATACACTACCAAATGTAAAATAGATAGCTAGTGGGAAGCAGGAGCATAGCACAGGGAGATCAGCTCAGGGCACTGCGACGACCTAGAGGGGTGGGATAGGAAGGGTGGGAGCGAAGCTCAAGAGGGAGGGTTTATGGGGATATATGTATGCATATGGCTGACTCTATTTTTGTACAACAGAAACTAACACAGCATTGTGAAGCAATTATATTCCAATAAAGAAGTATAAAAGAAATAAAGACTAGATAATGTTCTCATGATTCTTATTTACTTGTGTATATTATATTTACTTGTGTATATTTACTTATGTATAGTGATGTAACTTAAAAATATATATATTTCATAACATAAAGTTACATAACTACTAGAAGTCAAAGAGTTTAACTGGCCTGTGATACATTTCTTTCCTAAATACTGGGAATATGTTCTAGGGAAAAAAAGTGAAGACAAATGATCCATGTACTTTCTTTGTCAACATAATAACTAAAACTCTAGGTAAATAGACTAAAAATACTTGCTAGCAGAAGAGTCCTTATTTTTGGAATGTTTCTCTTAGGAATGCTTTAATAAAATAACCCAGAATTTATAGATACATGGGGCATGGTCACACAAGTTGAAGTTTAAAATATATGTATAAATTTCACAGATGAAACACTACCCTGCTGTGTGGGAAAACCCAAAAAATCCCATTTGGAGATTTCTTCTACAGTTATGATATTGTAATGATATCAGAACACATGTCTGATATGGGAAGAAAAAAATGTGGAAAGCTGACCTTGAGGTCCCAGACAACCGATGTTTTTTTTGAGTCTCTTTGTTTCCAGTATCCTTGAAATTATTAATAAAGCAAGATCTGTACTTCATAAAAGTCTGATTTGACAATCCAGTCCTGTATATTGGTCTTCTTAATTATGGCTTTTTAGTTGTCTATTATAACAACAATTTCACACAAACTGTTGAAAATAAGCTTAGAATATTTTATATGTTTTTTCCTTAATCTTAAAAATATCACTATATTTGCAATAAAATATATATTTATGAGTTTAAAATATTTGAATATAAATATGATTAAATCTCTGACATCTTGGAGTAAAATTTTGTGGGGTATATATTCAAGGTATCTTGGCATTTTCTGGGCAAATTTTATTTGATTAGTTAAATAAGGCATTCTTAAAATTTGAGATTAGTATATTAATCTTCCATTTGGCCAACTTAAGGGATCAAGAGAGCAAACTAAAATGCAAACAAATGGTTCTTAAAAACACAGGTACAGATTTTAGTGTTCCTTGAACACGCATTTGCTAAATTCAAATGCACTCTAATTTAGATATCCTTTGACATAATTCTATTATTTCTTAACATAAGTCTATTAATCAAAATTACAGTGGTAATAGAGATGCCCTTAAAACTGCCCTTGAAACATGCAACCATTCCTTAAGAATTTAAAAATATTTTGCACAACCTTCTGACACTGAACCAGGAAGAAATAGAAAATATAAACAGAAGGATCACAAGCACTGAAATTAAAACTGTGATTTAAAATCTTCCAATAAACAAAAGCCCAGGACCAGATGTCTAAACAGGTGAATTCTGTCAAATATTTACAAAAGAACTAGCACTTATCATTCTCAAATTCTTCCAAATTATAGGAGAGGGAGGAACACTCCCAAACTCATTCTATGAGGCCACCATTACCCTGATACCAAAACCAGACAAAGATGTCACAAAAAAAGAAAACTACAGGCCAAAACTCCAACAGTACATTAAAAGGATCATACACCATGATCAAGTGGGGTTTATCCCAGGAATGCAAGGATTCTTCAATATATGCAAATCAAGCAATTTGATACACCATAGCAACAAATTGAAGGATAAAAACCATATGATCATCTCTATAGTTGTAGAAAAAGCTTTCGACAAAATTCAACACCCATTTATGATAAAAGCCCTTCAGAAAGTAGGCATAGAGGGAACTGACCTCAACATAAGAAAGGCAATGTATGACAAACCCACAGCCAACATCATTTTCAATGGTGAAAAACTGAAATCATTTCCACTAAGATCAGGAACAAGACAAGGTTGCCCACTCTTACTGCTATTATTCAACATAGTATTGGAAGTTTAAGCAACAGCAATCAGAGCAGAAAAAGAAATAAAAGTAATCCAAATCAGAAAAGAAGAAGTAAAACTGTCACTGTTTGCAGATGACATGATACTATACATAGAGAATCCTAAAGATGCTACCAGAAAACTACTAGAGCTAATCAATGAATTTGGTAGAAGAGCAGGCTACAAAATTTATGCACAGAAATCTCTTGCATTCCTATACACTAATGATGAAAAATCTAAAAAAGAAATTAAAGAAGCACTCCCATTTACCACTGCAAATAAAAGAATAAAATACCTAGGAAAAAACCTACCTATGGAAACAAAAGACCTGTATGAAGAAAACTATAAGACACTGATGAAAGAAATTAAAGAGGATACAAACAGATGGCGAGATATACCATGTTCTTGGATTGGAAGAATCAACATTGTGAAAATGACTATACTACCCAAGGCAATCTACATATTCAGTGCAATCCCTATCAAACTACCAGTGGCATTTTTCACAGAACTAGAACAAAAAAATTGCACAATTTGTATGGAAACATAAAAGACCCTGAATAGCCAAAGCAATATTGAGAAAGAAAAAGAGAGCTGGAGGAATCAGACTCCCTGACTTCAGACTATATTACAAAGCTACAGTAATCAAGACAATACGGTACTGACACAAAAACAGAAATCAATGGAACAGGATAGAAAGCCAGGAGATAAACCCACGCACCTATGATCAACTAATCTATGACAATGGAGGCAAGGATATACAATGGAGAAAAGACAGTCTCTTCAATAAGTGGTGCTGGGAAAACTGGACAATAAAAGAATGAAATTAGAACACTCCCTAACACCATACACAAAAATAAACTCAAATTGATTTAAGACCTAAATGTAAGACCGGACACTATAAAACTCTTAGAGGAAAACCTAGGAAGAACACTCTTTGACATAAATCACAGCAAGATCTTTTTTGATCCACCTCCTAGAGTAATGGAAATAAAAACAAAAATAAACAAATGGGACCTAATGAAACTTCAAAGCTTTTGCACAGCAAAGGAAGCCATAAACAAGATGAAAAGACAACCCTCAGAATGGGAGAAAATATTTGCAAATGAATCAACAAACAAAGGATTCATCTCCAAGGTATATAAACAGCCCATGCAACTCAATATTAAAGAAACAAACAACCCAATCCAAAAATGGGCAGAAGACCTAAGTAGACATTTCTCCAAAGAAGACATACAGATGGCCAAGAGGCACATGAAAAGCTGCTCAACATCACTAATTATTAGAGAAATGCAAATCAAAACTACAATGAGGTATCACCTCACACCAGTTAGAATGGGCATCATCAGAAAATCTACAAACAACAAATGCTGGAGAGGGTGTGGAGAAAAGGGTACTCTCTTGCACTGTTGGGAATGTAAATTGATACAGCCACTATGGAGAACAGTATGGACGTTCCTTTAAAAACTAAAAATAGATTACCATATGATCCAGAAATCCCACTACTGGGCATATATCCAGAGAAAAGCATAATTCAAAAAGACCCATGCACCCCAATGTTCATTTCAGCACTATTTACAATAGCCATGTCATGGAAGGAACCTATATGCCCATCAACAGACGACTGGATAAAGAAGATGTGGTTCATATATACAATGGAATATTACTCAGCCATAAAAAGGAATGAAATTACGTCATTTGTTGAGACGTGGCTGGATCTAGAGACTGTCATACAGAGTGATGTAAGTCAGAAAGAGGAAAACAAATATTGTATATTAATGCATGTATGTGGAACGTAGAAAGAACCGGTTTGCAGGGCAGAAATTGAGACACAGATGTAGAGAACAAACGTATGGACACCAAGGGGGGAAGCTGAGGGGGTGGGGTGGGGATGGTGGTGTGATGAATTGGGCGATTGGGATTGACATGTATACACTGATGTGTATAAAATTGATGAGTAATAAGAACCTGCTGTATAAAAAAATTAAATTAAATTAAAAATTAAAAAACAGTTTGAGTGTGAATTATCTTATTTGACTTTCATTAGGGTCTTTAAAATAGGACATCTCTACAGAGTATTGAAGAGAGGATATTTTGAGACCTCAAGCTGTAAATCACAGAAAGTTGACCACTGATCAGTTTTTATTTCACTTTCCCTCTTTTCTAAAGTTTTTAAAATAGTATCTTTAACATGGCAAAAGCTGCTATATCATTATTGTTATTCTATATATTTTTAGTAAAACTTTGCCAATAACATCAAGGTAACTAAAGAAGTGAGGCTTTTATTGAGAGTATATTTAGGAAAACACAACTTTACCCCAGACAGGAGATTTGGTTTTCTTGTAGATGAAACCATGACACACAGGATGGAAGCCACTGTAGTTCTAGCACATATACTTATAAAAGGAATTTCCACTTCTCAAGTAAGCAGAGTCAAGAATCAGTTTTAGAACTAATCTCTCAACTATCATTGATCTCAGAATACAGACTAAGGAAAGTGACACTGGTGTGATTTTTCAAGTGAAAGAATACTCTGGAATTTCTGTTGAGGAATCCAAGGCAAAGTCTGAGAAATTGCCTTTGTGTGAATTAAGAAATACAATTAAAATATTAGGCTTTTGTGCTGGCTTAGGTATGAGACTTATCAGATCTATGCCTTTATCCATTCTTGTGGAGCACTTCCTCACAAGCTCAACAGAGACAAGATATTTAAGTGCTAAGCCAAATAAATGAGATGAGATTTTGTACAATTAGACAAACAAAAAGCAAGCAAGCATCAGCTGTCACACCCAAGAGTATCCTGAGAATACATGGTGACTAAGTATAATATGGTATCTTAGGTGGGATCTTGAAACAGAAAATGGATATTAGGTAAAATCTAAGGACCTTTGAGTAAATTATGGACTTAAGTAGTAATAATGTATCAATATATATTCATTAATTGAAACAAATGTGCCATAGTAATGTAAGATGTTAATAATAAGGAAACTCAATGTGGAGTACGTGGGAACACTTTGTACCATCTTTACATTTTTCTGTGAGTCTAAAACTTTCTTAAAGTGAAAAGTTTATTTTAAAAAAAAGCAAGAATAGAGAAATCAATGAAAGAATGAACAGATTAATACCAAGACTATTTGCTAACAGTGTTCTTCTGATCTAGGGATCTAATTACCTTATACAAAGATGTATTTGGTTATAAATTCTAGGATAACAATATAAATTAAGAAACAAAATCTTATTGAAACAAATCAAAACTCATGTTGTTGAAAAATCTGATCTGCACCAAATCTGAAGGACTATTGGGACATAAAGGAGCTTGTGGGTACTTTTTTTCTTGAGAAGAAAATTTCAAATAGATGATCTTCAACACAAAACAAAATATTGGTGAAACCGCTAATTGTTGATGCTCTAATATCTGAAACAATAAAGCAAAATGGGTTGTTTGTTTATAAAGGGAAAGCTGTGTTGTAATTACAGTCTCTGAGCACAGCAGAAATGCCGATCTTCTGTAGGGCTTGGAAAGCATGAATGAAGTTTAGGGATTGGCAGACTTTCAGAAATGGAAGTTTTTAGGAATGGTTGACCTTTATCTGAGAAGGATGTTTAATGGATTTTTGCTGTTGCTTATTGGCTGACTTCCAAACACATTCACTGACGTGAATTGTCATTGATTTATGAAATGAATATAAACGAGTTTCAGTGGTTATGTTTTATCTTGGCCAGGGAAAAAATCATTCTTTTCCTGGAACACTATGAACATTTATTATCACATCACATAGGATATAGATATTTCATTGTTCAACATTTTTATATGATAACAAATGTGCTGGCTTCTATAATGATATCTGACACATGTTACATCCTGTATGCTGTCTGGGGGTACCAAAGCTCTTTCAGTGTTATAGATTCAATCAGGGCATGTAGAAAAAAACTGTATAAGAGTTAATAATGTTTTCTTCTAATTTTTACTGTGTTTTCTCCTATTTCAAAGGAAGGTAGAAATCTACCAAGAGTGTCTCAGATAATCATGATCCAAAATGGAAATAAAGTTGCATTTATTTCCATCCTGTTATAACCATGGATTCCAGTAAGGTAATCAATACAGTTTGCAAGCAAACTTCTGCCTTTGGTAAATGTTTCTCATTATATTTAAAGGAACTAAGAAGTGATACTAATATTATACAATTATATTTATAGCAGCCATTTTTGAATTTGTAATATGCTTCAAGTTTTGTGGAAACCATATATCACAATCATAATAATAATCCTATGGGATAAATACAAAATGGAATAATATAACTAGCAACTCATTTCCTTAAAAGCAGAAATACTAAATGAGAAATATGAGTCTCATTGTAAGAGTCTTAATTTAAGTAAAATTGTGAGACAAATCACTTTTATTTAAGTATTCTTTAATTAAGACCATGTTGTAAATCACTTTTTCAATGTTTTCAATAATATAAAAAATAAAGACTATTTAAACCCAGGTCATGAAGCCAATAATTAATACAGTTACTAATTTGAATGATAGATTATCAATAAGATTAACTTTGAAGAATTCTGCATTAGGCAATGGATAAGTAATTTTTTTCAGGCCAAGATTCTCACAGAGAACAATTCAGAAAGTTGGACATAACACAGATATCTTCCCTTGTAAGGATTTAGAGAGATCGAAAGCAGTAAGAAATTGTGGGGTCAGTATCTCGAAATAGAGGAAAGTCAAAAAAACTTAATTTGGCATACAAAGATGCTTTTCCTCTCAGGGCAATTGCAGATGCGAGAGGTAAAATTATTGACTAAGAGGATGAGTAAGTGATTAGAGCTTTCATCTGTCTCCCTAATATGGAGCACTCTGGTAAATACTCCAGGTTTTTAGAAGTGAACTTAACAGCCATATCCTATGAGTAGAAGGGGTTTAGAAAGAGACCCTCCAACAATAATTGAAACCCAGAGTGAAATCATCTTAATACCTAGTCTATTAAGAAAATCTGACTTTATTCTGGCTGCCTTCTGGAAGTAAAAGTAAATCCACTTGGAAAAATTAAGATCACCTAGAACTTTACATTATTTTGAATTTTTCTTTCCAATGGTCTGGAATTCTATTTTTAAAAAGGAAATAAGAACAGAAGCAAGAAGAACTACAATCCTGCAGCCTGTAGAACAAAAACCACATTCACAGAGGATAGACAAAATGAAAAGGTAGAGGGCTATGTACCAGATAAAAGAACAAGAAAAAACCCCAGAAAAGCAACTAAATGAAGTGGAGATAGGCAACCTTCCAGAAAAAGAATTCAGAATAATGACAGTGAAGATGATCCAGGACCTTGGAAAAAGAATGGAGGCAAAGATCTAGAAGATGCAAGAAATGTTTAACAAACACCTAGAAGATTTAAGAAAAAACAGAGATGAACAATACAATTACTGAAATGAAAACTGCACTAGAAGGAATCAATAACAGAATACCTGAGGCAGAATAAAGGATAAGTGACCTGGGAGACAGAATGGTGGAATTCACTGCTGTGGAACAGAATAAAGAAAAAAGAATGAAAAGAAATAAGACAGCCTAAGAGACCTCTGGGACAACATTAAACGCAACAACACTCGCATTATAGGGGTCCCAGATGGAGAAGAGAGAGAGAAAAGACCCGAGAAAATATTTGAAGAGATGATAGTCAAAAACTTCCCTAACATGGGAAAGGAAATAGCCACCCAAGTCCAGGAAGTGCAGAGACTCCCATACAGGATAAACTCAAGGAGGAACATGCCGAGACACATAGTAATCACACTTGCAAAATTAAAGACAAGGAAAAATTATTGAAAGCAGCAAGGGAAAAATGACAAATAACATACAAGGGAATTCCCATAAGGTTAACAGGTAATTTCTCAGCAGAAACTCTACAAGCCAGAAGGGAGTGGCATGATATACTAAAAGTGATGAAAGGGAAGAACCTACAAAAAAGATTACTCTACCTGGCAAGGATCTCATTCAGATTCGATGGAGAAATCAAAAGCTTTACAGACAAGCAAAAGCTAAGAGAATTCAACACCACCAAAACAGGTATACAACAAATGCTAAAGGAGCTTCTCTAAGTGGGAAACACAAGAGAAGAAAAGGACCTACAAAAACAAACCCAAAACAATTAAGAAAATGGTCATAGGAATATACATATTGATAATTACCTTAAACGTGAATGGATTAAATGCTCCAGCCAAAAGACACAGGCTTGCTGAATGGATACAAAAATAAGACCCATCTATATGCTGTCTACAAGAGACCCACTTCAGACCTAGGGACACATACAGACTGACAGTGAGGGGATGGAAAAAGATATTCCATGCAAATGGAAATCAAAAGAAAGCTGGAGTAGCAATACTCATATCAGATAAAATAGACTTTAAAATAAAGAATGTTACAAGAGACAAGGAAGGACACTATATAATAATCAAGGGATCAAACCAAGAAGAAGATATAACAATTATAAATATATATGCACCCAACATAGGTTCACCTCAATACTTAAGGCAACTGCTAACAGCTATAAATGAGGAAATCGACAGAGCACAATAATAGTGGGTGACTTTAACACCTCACTTACACCAATGGACAGATCATCCAAAATGAAAATAAATAAGGAAACAGAAGCTTTAAATGACACAATAGACCAGATAGATTTAATTGATATAGGACATTCCATCCAGAAACAGAAGATTACACTTTTTTCTCAAGTGCACATGGAACATTCTCCAGTATAGATCACATCTTGGGTCACAAATCAAGCCACAGTAAATTTAAGAAAATTGAAATCATATCAAGCATCTTTTCTGACCACAACGCTATGAGATTAGAAATGAATTAGAGGGAAAAAATCGTAAAAAACACAAACACATGGAGGCTAAACAATACGTTGCTAAATAACCAAGAGATCACTGAAGAAATCAAAGAGGAAATCATAAAATACCTAGAGACAAATGAAAATGAAAACACGACAATCCAAAACCTATGGGATACAGCAGAAGCAGTTCTCAGAGGGAAGTTTATAGCTATACAATCCTACCTCAAAAAACAGGAAAAATCTCAAACAATCTAACCTTACACCTAAAGGAACTAGAGAAAGAAGAAAAAACAAAACCCAAAGTTAGTAGAAAGAAAGAAATCATAAAGATCAGAGCAGAAATAAATGAAATAGAAGCAAAGAAAACAATAGCAAAGATCAATAAAACTAAAAGCTGGTTCTTTGAGAAGATAAACAAAATTGATAAACCATTAGCCAGTCTCATCAAGAAAAAGAGAGAGAGGACTCAAATCAATAAAATTAGAAAAGAAAAAGAAGTTACAACAGACATTGCAGAAATACAAAGCATCCTACGAGACTACTACAAGCAACTCTATGCCAAAAAAATGGACAACCTGGAAGAAATGGACAAATTCTTACAAAGGTATAACCTTCCAGGACTGAACCAGGAATAAATAGAAAATATGAACAGACCAATCACAAGTAATGAAATTGAAAATGTGATTAAAAATCTTCCAACAAACAAAAGTCCAGGACCAGATGGCTTTACAGGTGAATTCTATCGAACATTTAGAGAAGAGCTAACACCCATCCTTCTTAAACTGTTCCAGAAATTTGCAGAGGAAGGAACACTCCCAAACTCATTCTATGAGGCCACCATCACCCTGATACCAAAACCAGACAAATATAATACAAAAAAAGAAAATTACAGACCAATATCACTGATGAATATAGATGCAAAAATCCTCAACAAAGTACTAGCAAACAGAATCCAACAACACATTAAAAGGATCATACACCATGATCAAGTGGGATATATCCCACAGATGCAAGGATTCTTCAATATATGCAAATCAATCAATTTGATACACCATATTAACAAACTGAAGAATAAAAACCATACGATCATCTCAATAGATGCAGAAAAAGCTTTTGACAAAATTAAACACCAATTTATGATAAAAACTCTCCAGAACGTGGGAATAGAGGGAACTAACCTCAACATAATAAAGACCATTTATGACAAACCCACAGCAAACATCATTCTCAATGGTGAAAATCTGAAAGCATTTCCTCTATGATCAGGAATGCAACAAGGATGTCCACTCTCACCACTATTATTCAACATAGTTTTGGAAGTCCTAGCCATGGCAATCAGAGAAGAAAAAGAAATAAAAGGAATACAAATTGGAAAAGAAGAAATAAAACTGTCACTGCTGGCAGATGACATGACACTATACACAGAGAATCCTAAAGATTCTGCCAGAAAACTACTAGAACTAATCAATGAATTTGGTAAAGTGCAGGATACAGAATTAATGCACAGGAATCTCTTGCATTCCTATACACTAATGATAAAAAAGAGAAATTAAGGAAACACTCCCATTTACCATTGCAAATAAAAGAATAAAATACCTAGGAATAAACCTACCTAGGGAGATAAAAGACCTGCATGCAGAAAACTATAAGACACTGATGAAAGAAATTAAAGATGATACCAACAGATGGAGATATATACCATGTTCTTGGATTGGAAGAATCAATATTGTGAACATGACTATACTACCCAAAGCAACCTACAGATTCAATGCAATCCCTATCAAATTACCAATGGCATTTTTTACAGAATTAGAACAAATCATCTTAAAATTTGTATGGAGACAAAAAGACCCTGAATAGCCAAAGCAGTCTTGAGGGAAAAAAACGGAGCTGGAGAAATCAGACTCCCTGACTTCAGACTATACTACAAAGCTACAGTACTCAAGACAATATGGCACTGGCACAAAAACAGAAACATAGATCAATGGAACAAGATAGAAAGCTGAGAGATAACCCCACGCACCTATGGTCAACTAATCTATGAAAAAGGAAGGAAAGATATACAATGAGAAAAGACAGTCTCTTCAATAAGTGGTGCTGGGAAAACCAGACAGCTACATGTAAAAGAATGAAGTTAGAACACTCCCTAACACCATACACAAAAATAAACTCAGAATGGTTTTGAGACCTAAATGTAAGACCAGACACTATAAAACTCTTGGAGGAAAACATAGGAAGAACAGTCTGATATAAATCACAGCAAGATCTTTGTTGATCCACCTCCTAGAGTAATGGAAATAAACACAAAAATAAACAAATGGGACCTAATGAAACTTCAAAGCTTTTGCACAGCAAAGGAAGCCATAAACAAGATGAAAAGACAACCCTCAGAATGGGAGAAAATATTTGCAAATGAATCAACAAACAAAGGATTCATCTCCAAGGTATATAAACAGCCCATGCAACTCAATATTAAAGAAACAAACAACCCAATCCAAAAATGGGCAGAAGACCTAAGTAGACATTTCTCCATAGAAGACATACAGATGGCCAAGAGGCACATGAAAATCTGCTCAACATCACTAATTATTAGAGAAATGCAAATCAAAACTACAATGAGGTATCACCTCACACCAGTTAGAATGGGCATCATCAGAAAATCTACAAACAACAAATGCTGGAGAGGGTGTGGAGAAAAGGGTACTCTCTTGCACTGTTGGGAATGTAAATTGATACAGCCACTATGGAGAACAGTATGGACGTTCCTTTAAAAACTAAAAATAGATTACCATATGATCCAGAAATCCCACTACTGGGCATATATCCAGAGAAAAGCATAATTCAAAAAGACCCATGCACCCCAATGTTCATTTCAGCACTATTTACAATAGCCATGTCATGGAAGGAACCTATATGCCCATCAACAGACGATTGGATAAAGAAGATGTGGTTCATATATACAATGGAATATTACTCAGCCATAAAAAGGAATGAAATTATGTCATTTGTTGAGACATGGCTGGATCTAGAGACTGTCATACAGAGTGATGTAAGTCAGAAAGAGAAAAACAAATATTGTATATTAATGCATGTATGTGGAACCTAGAGAAATGGTACAGATGAACCAGTTTGCAGGGCAGAAATTGAGACACAGATGTAGAGAACAAACGTATGGACACCAAAGGGGGAAAGCGGTGGGGGTGTGGGGGTGGTGGTGTGATGAATTGGGCAACTGGGTTTGACATATATACACTGATGTGTATAAAATTGTTGACTAATAAGGACCTGCTATGCAAAAAACATAAATAAAATAAAATTCAAAAATTAAAAAAAAGGAAATAATATATCAGAAAATAAGAATAATTTTAAAAAGGGAAAAAGCAAAATAGAACAAATTCATAATAATTTTAAATATTGGAGTTGCCAGTCATGCAAGTTAAAATTACTATGATTAATATGATAAGAAATTAACTGACACAATAGAGATTATAATAACTGAAAACTATGTGATAGAAACAAATGGAAATTATATAAATGAAAATACAATTGATTAAATTAACAGCTGAGTGAATGGCTTTCATGGCAGATGAGGAACAGTTGAAGAGCTAATTGGTGACGTTGCATATATTTCAAAAGGAGTAATGCAGATAACAAGTCCAAAAGAGGCAAAAGATAGAAAATATAGAAAAGAATAAAGAAGTCATGTGAAACATAGTGAAACATCTAATACATGTGTGAGTTAAATTCCAGAGAAAGGTAGAAATATTGAAGTAGAAAACATCTGAAGAGATAGTGGCTGATAATACTCCAAAAGAAGAAACCATAATAAGTTACAGTTTCAAGAATCAATACAAAACCCAAGAAATAAAAATCTGAAGTAAAGCACGACTAAGCACTAAGTAGAAAAAATTATGACAAAGACTAAAATATATTCTAAGTAGTAGTCAAAAGTAAAAAAGAAACAATTATCTATTGCTTATAACTACATTCCCAGTTGAGAATGACAGCCTACTTTCCAATAGAATAAAATGAAATCCAGAAGATAATGAAGTCATATCTTCAAAATATATTTCTATAACAAACATCGAGTTCTGTACTGAGTAAAATATATTTTAAAAATAAAGGTTAAGTAATGATTAAGTAAAGAAAACAACAATAAAAATATCATCATCAACGTAAACCCCACAACGCTTGAGATGATTAGGCAACAGCCAATACAATCTGGGAAATAATAAAAATAATTCTTTGATTAGAATGAAAATGATCCCAGGTGAAGTTTGGAGATGAAGAGGAAAATGAAGAGCCAATAACAATAATAAATACATAGGAAACTCTAAATGAATATTTACTGGAAAAATTACATGTTTATAATATACATATTACATTTATATATAATGAAGCAATGCTGGTTGAATTTCCACTGAAATTAGAAAATAATTATAAAATAATATATACACCAAAAGATAATATAGAAAAAAATTAATAGTTTTTAAAAGATTCCAAAATAAATCAGAATGGAGAGAGGAACATATAATCATGAAACAAAGAGAATACAAAGAATAAAAAGTAGAATTACATAAATTACCTTAGTAATCAGAATGAGTATTAAAAAATAAACTAGTATTCAAAACACAAAATTTTTCATATGGTACACAAAAACAAAATCCAATTATATGCTGTTTAAAATAGATAACCCTAAAATATAATGATATAGGAAAAACCACAAATGGTGAAATGAGTTAAAACTTGCATGACGCTATACTAACACCAGTTATCAGGCATAAGAGAATTAAGAAAATAATTCTTAATTAGATAAAGATGGATATAATTAATCAGGACAATAAACTTGGTATTTATATTACTATTAAATGTGTATGGAAAAATTAATTATATATATTAATATATACAATTTATATATAAATATATGTGTTTATATATATATTTATAATTAGCCCTTGAACAGTGCCAAGATTAGGGGCATTGATCCCCATGCAGTTGAAAATCCAAGTATAACTTATAGTCAGCCCTCTGTATGTATAGGCAGTCCCTCCCTATTCATAGTTCTGCATTTTCCAAATCAACCAACTGCAGATCCTGTAGTACTGTGGTAATGTAGTACTTGTTTATTTTTTAAAAATCCAAGTGTAAGTGGATCTATGCAGTTCAAACCCATGTTGTTCAAGGATCAACTGTATATGTAATAGAAATAAAATCATCGGTAATTAAATCCTCAATTATAAAGGTGAATTTACACAGCAAGACAAAATAAGGAGAAATAAATCAGGAAAGATATAAGGTATCATGCAGCACTGAGACTATATAAGAAACAAATATAATTTATATATTTAGAGAACTGCACCCAGAATCTGAGAATAGTATTCATTAGTTTGAAGTGCATATGAAACACAGTGAAATTCACCTTTTTTATTAACTTTATGAAGAAAAAATTTACATAAAATAGACTGTATCCTCTAAAGTGGACTATTATCTGGGTTTTGCACAGGTGTTTACACCAATGAAACCACCAACTCAACCAAGAGGTATAGTATTTCCATCACCTACAAAGGATTCCACATGTTTTTTAAGGCCCATTATTCTGTCTATAATGGATTCCAGGTGATCACCAATCTACTTCTTTGATTCTACATATCAGTATGCTTCTTATACAATTTCTAGAGTACAGAAAAAATGTCCTTCTCAATCCTTTTCTAAATGGCATAGCAATGATCTCCAATCAGGGGAATATCTATTGTGACACAAGTGCAATAGAGCAACGGTTCCCAACCTTTTTGGAACCAGGGACCGGTTTCATGGAAGACAATTTTTCCATGGACAGCGGGCGGGGGGGATGGATCAGGCTGTAATGGGATGGTGGGGAGAAATGGAGAGCGGCAGAAGAAACCCGACTCCCCTATCTTTGGCTATAAGTGTGGCCTTCTACCTCCACATGCAGGTAGTGTACTTTTCACATGAAAGCTTTATTTCTTGCTTTCAGGGAGATAGAACGGAGAGGCAAAGTGTCCCTCTTACGTTGCCCATTTCTTAAGTAACTTTAATTCAGAATAATCAATATACCATTAAGGCACATTTTGGGGTGGCCTACCCTGGGCTCCAACATTCTTTACAGCTATCTTGCTTAGCATGTTTTCTATGTGTTTAGAAATTTTAGTGTAAATTGTAGATTTTTCTTCTTTGCACTAACTTCACCATGTTTAATGATTTCTTGGCTGTACCTAGTAGTCACAAAATCCTGTATATGTTTAGGTCTGTTTGGTATTTATGGCTAAGACTCCTTCCCACAGTAAATTTGACATTGCAGATGTAGTCGCTGAGTCAGTGGAGAGCTTAGTAAAAGTCCTATCTGTGTAGTTTTTGCAACTCCTTCCTACCACAGGAAGTACTGATATTTATATTAGTCCTTCTCAGGGTAAGGCTTCTAGCTTTTTTCTCCATCTTTTCATAGGTCAGGAGTACTTCCTTAGACCATGCGTAATGGTAGTCCTGGATCTGGTTTGCCACACTGTTTATGTTTACTCTTCCTGTTGCTGCAGAACTGAGTTTCAGTCCCAGGTATTGCTGTGTGTCTTATAAATGTATTTTTCTTACTTTGAACCATTTTATGACTTTGAAAAAGTCCTTCTTTACTGTGGAGCAAAGAGGGAATATCTAAGTGTGAACGCTCAGCAGTTTCTTGGTCAGAGGTTGAGCTTGTTTTATATCCAAAAATACCACTTCATTTATCAGTAATTCTTGGTCCTGTTTATAATGGCTTGTTTTTTGGCACTCTCTTTAGAAAGTAGTTTGGGTGTTTATTCCATGACAAATGCTGCAATTGAATTGTGCTCTGTATTAGTAAGGGCAGGTCAGATGACCAACTGACCTAGCTGTTATAAATGCATTTCTTTAATTCATAAAAGTAAAATTGCCAGTGTCACTCCTGCTCTTTATATTGGCTTAATATTTTCAGCTTGGTCTATGTTTCTCCAGTATCTTCATTTCATGTTAGTTTTCCACTAATTCCCACCACTGTCCTTATAAGGGATTCTCTGGTGTTGCACATTTATGTAACATTTTAACGCTACACATTGACAGAGAGGCCCTGGATTTGTTTCTCAACCATATTGCCCTTAGGACTACAATAAATGAAATTTCTTTTATAATTTTCTGATTTTCTTCCCATACCTTCAGTTGGGTATTTAAAGTCAATTGATCCTTTTCTTCAATACTCACTCCAGGATCAAAAGAAGCAGCCAGCCCTATGTCATAATACTTATAATCACAATTTTAGTCTTTGTGACTAAGTGTAGTAGGTACACAATATCCCACCAAGTTGTGCTTTATTTGCTCAATTATCACATGCCAGTATTGGATAATTGTTATGCCAATGACCACTAGTGTCTCATTTTTTCTTTACAAAAAATTTTTTAATGGTTCTTATAAAAATTGTGTGCTATGCAATTCCACAATTCAATTTTGGGTCTATACTTCACAGGAACACTTGTAGTACAAATTACACTTTAAGTCAAACTGGCAGCTCTCTCTCTACTCCTCCAAAAGGTTACATGCCCAAAATGGATTACTGTGAGTACTTAATGAAGGGAAAATTTATTTATAGATATGGACAGGACCAGGGAACCAATAAGAAATAGTAAAGCACTACAAGATCAACAAAAATAAGAAGCCATTATCATTCTCTTTAAGGCACACTGGGGAGGAGGGGTGCTGAATTGTTACTGGAATTCAGTAAGAGCTGTCACTGAAGGTAGGAGGCTGGCCTGCAGCAGCTGTGGCCTCCTGTAGAGGAACACAGCCAATGCCTAATGATGGACCCTTAAAAAAGGAATCCTAGAGTAAATCACCTTATTCTCCTGTTGGTGCGTCCTTTGGGAATAAGCAACGCGAAACTAAAGGAAAAAGAACCTGATGTTATTGAAGTCCAAACAATCATTAGAGATTATCCTTCAGGAACACAGAGCATGATAGAAAGAACAGAGAGTGGGTCTTCAGGTGCATACAGAGAATATCCACTCTGTAAGTACACAAACATTGAAAAATTATTAGGGTGAAAACATTCACATGTTTCTTCTATGTTAGAAAATAAGATATTTTACTAAGTTGTATAATATGCATTAAATATTTAGGACAGTACTACCAGAACTTTGGTGGTATCTATTATTTTATCTTCTTCATGTATTTATCATATTGCTTAACATATTTTGAAACTCTGTTGTATTTGTTTGACTGCCCACCAAATGACCTCCTTAAGAAAAAGGAAAATCTATAAATTTTGTTCTTTGAGAGCCCAGCGGATAATTGAATCACTAGTAGGAGCTCAATAAATATTAAGCTGAACTCTAAAGATTTTTCTGTCTCAATTCCTTCATTATTAAAATAGATTAATTGTGTATACTTTATGAATCTAAAGTGACCAATATGAGAAGATTGCTGAGTACTGAAAATCACAAAACATGTTACTTACAAACTACCCTTAACTAAATCATTATTTTTCTTTTCATTTATTGAATATATTTTTCAAGTATAGTTTGAATGTAATGAAATATATACAAACAACTATTTTCATTGATCTTTGCTTAACAATTCAGTCATATGTCTCACTTTACCTTACTTTGTATCAATATATTGAAATTTAATACAGTATGCTGATTATTGTGAATAGCACTGTATTGCATATCTGAAAGTTGCTAAGAGTAAATCTTAATAGTCCTCGTCACAAGTAAAAATCATAACTATGTATGGTGAGGGATGGTAATTATATTTATTGTGATGATCATTTCTCAGTGTATGCAAGTATTGAATCATAATGTTGTACACCTGAAACTAACATGTTATATGTTAATATAACAGAAAAAAAAGTAATTTAGAAATAATATATGTAGCTTTCAGTTAAACATGAAGGAATTAAATCAAACTTTACTTCTGATAACTTTGATAACTACTAAAATGAAATTGAGATGCATGAAATGATGAAATAATATAAGTAACCAAAAAATGATCAACTGCAAGAAGAGACAACACACACACACACACACACACACACACACACACACACACACAATGCAATCTCAGGAGCAGAGGGAACAGTGGTAATTGATCAAGTTAAATAGAGGCAACTGAAACATGAGCTCTAATTAGGAAGAGCCAAAGACAAATCATATTACCCAAATCTCAGAACTCTCAAAAAATTGGATTCCCCAGACACATTTGAGAAAGAAAATAGAGATAACACTTAAAGACAACTTATTGGTTATAAATTATGTATAAGAAGAAGTTATAGGAGTTTTCAGATTTTCCTTCTGAATCATCCTGAGAAATAAACACAGCAATACCCATCCCATTTCAACAGAAGACTGAAGATTTATTTTCAGGAAAGATATTATCAGAGATAGTAGATGTACCAAACTAGGAATGAAAGGACTAAATCTCTCAAATGTTAATAATCATCTACTCACCCCCTAATAGGCACTAAGTATGCTGCCAGCATTGCTCATTTCCCTGGGGAGAGTTGTTTCCTGGAATAAGGGATTATAAACCACAGATACTGATGTTGTGAATCTCCCATCCATGAAGGCTCTGCCCTTATGACTTAAACATTTTCCAAAGTTCCCACTTCTTAATACCATCACATTGGGCAATAGGTTTCAAAATACAAATTTCCCGGGGTCACATTTAGACCACAGCACACATGTCAAAAACATGGAGGTATATAAAAGAAGAAATTACTGCAGTGAAAGTTGTTATCTAAGGAAGAATAAAAATCTGAGATCAGCAAGGTGAGAAAATGGTTGTTTTATGAGTCTTTTAAAATAATTTAACCTTAAAGAAAATATAAGATAAATAGTCCATATTATTTTTAATAGAATAAATTTTGCTACACTCATCTACCTAGTAGACTGTAAAATGACTTTTCAAAAGGAAAGCTCTGGTTAAATTTTTCCATTTACTTCCAAAATTGCATTTATGTATATGAGAACAATCATACACAATATTCTCCACTCATTTTTCTTTCATGAAAACATTTTTAAGATCCTTTCACTGTGTTGTGTTTATGCTATTTTTTAATATTTTATATTATCCTTTGGCCTTTCACTGTATATCATATTACACTGATTTTGGAGACACTTTTCTTTTAACATCTATGAAGCTAAATTGTATCTTATAGTGATAGTGTCTTTTTGTATGATTGGTAAGTTTGTTTTTGTTTTTCATTTGCTAGTAGTACATAAAATAATAATGCCATTTACAATAATGTCTTAGATTAAGTGAAATATAATTTATAGTCAGACTCTTATTGATGGACTTTTAGTTTATTTCCTGAACTTGGAAAGTAAAAACAATATTGCAATACACATATCAACATTTTTTTCTTTTGACATAAATGGGATTATGCCAGTAGAATTAAAGACATGGAAGGGAACTTCTAGTTAAAATGCATGTGCATTTTTAATTTAGATAAATATTAGGGAATCAGCCTATAAAGAGGATATAACAATTTGGGTATTCACCATGGGTCTTTGAAAATATCTATAGCTTTAGTTCTGCAAAACTCCTTTTTTTTTTTTTTTTTTTTTTTGTGGTACATGGGCCTCTCACTGTTGTGGCCTCTCCTGTTGCAGAGCACAGGCTCCGGACACGCAGGCTCAGTGGCCATGGCTCACGGGCCTAGCCACTCTGCGGCATGTGGGATCTTCCCGGACAGGTGCATGAACCCATGTCCCCAGCATCGGCAGGCAGACTCTCAACCACTGTGCCACCAGGGAAGCCCCAAAACTCCTTTTAAAATTTTTAAATATTATTTTCATTGCCAAGATTACTGGTTAAAATTTCACTTTATACTATTGTTTTATTCATATTCCTTTAATTATAAGAAAATGAAACATGGGTAAATGGTTTGTTAAATGTAATTTCATGAAATATGAAATATTTGTTAATATTCTTGTCATATTTTTATTGTTATTGGTTTCAAAAATTTATAACTCTTTAAACATTAAGTTATATCATTGCCTCAAAGTATACTTTGTAACTATGATTTAACCAATATTTAGTTTTCCTACTATTTCAATACAATAATATATTCTATTTAAAGCTAATAATCCATCCTAAAACCATAATTATGTTATTTGTTTTTGCTTTGATTGTTTCAAATTCAAGTTTCATTTTTGAGCATGACAGTATTTCATTAAATAATTTATTAAGAAAGTGAAAATGAATAGGGCATTTAAAACATTAGTTTAGAAAATAATCACTATTTTCTATATGTCAACTCAGAGAGTTCAAAACTATATTAATAAAATAAAATCATGTATGCCTTTCAAAAATGTCAGAATGTAAAACAGTTTGATGTTTTGCAAGTCATTCATATTCTAAACACTGCTACATAAATATCATACACATTAAGATAAGTTTGAAATTACCTACATTTCCCCCATGGGTAAAATATATTTTTGATTTTTACATTCAATACAAATTTGTAATCAAACTGGCAATACACTGGTAAATATTGAAATTGTTCAAATTTGCATCAGAGTGGCCAGTATAACCTTACCTAGAAAGTGAACATAACCTTATTACATTTTAAGCTTCTTTCCCTTGGAGATAAAATCACTGTGACACACAAATATAAAAATAGGAAATTAAACTAGATTAGAGAGCTGCACTGACAGACAAAGACAGTGTAAAAGAGATATGCCATATCTACATGTACCAGAATCAACTGGAGTCGGCTACACCCAGGAGAGCTGAGAAAACCCATCCTGCCACTGATATCCCAGATAGCTATGGCATTCAGGCAATGTCAAAATGAAGGCTTAACTGATCCTAATTTTCAGGATGATAGATACAGAAAATATATTACATAAAGAAGTCTTAAATGCTCACTAAAAACACATAGAACTTATAGGAATATGGCCTATTTTGAAAACAAGGAGACAGAATATGAAAAGGAAGGACCAATTAAAGTGGGCTTAATTGCCAAAAATTCATTCTCCAGAATAATAGTTTTAAAGATATGTCTTAGATTTCCTAAGTAAACAGATTGAGACTCAGAGATTTGTATGAAAAAGTGTAATTGGGGAGTGATCTGAGAACAGCCCCTCTGAGCCAAATTACGATGCAGTTGCAACAGAGGTCTTAACCAATGCTATGGAGATCTCTAAAGCTAGGATGCCCATTAAAAGCTGTTCAATCTTGAGGCAAAGCGGTTCAGCACATATACGAGTGTCCTTTCCTTGGGCGAGGTGTTTCCCCAAGGAAAGGACATTATGCACCCATTTTGCCTGTTGTCAACTGATTAGGTAATTCTTTCTACTAGCCATTTAATGCTTTCCTATGGCAAATATTGCTTTGTGGGTGTTTATTTGCAATAAAAAATTATTTCAATTTTTTCCTGCCTCCATAGGTGCATTCATATGTCCCTGCTTTTCCAGTCTTTGTTCTACCAATATGTTTGCCAGTTCTTATGAGTACATAAACATACCAAATATATCCATATATATTCTTAGTTCTGGACAATTCTCTTTCCATACAAATTAGAGACCAGATAAACTTCCCAAAGCCCTCTTCATTGGGAAAATTAACCTCAGTGCTGACTTTTTGAGGCATTCTTATGTGAGGCTATAGTGAAGAAGTCCATTTTTAGCCTGCGGATATACTCCTGTGGTGACCAATTCATGAACCAAGCTCAGCTACTTTCCTCCTTTGTCAGTTGATCATACATACCAACTCCATATGGTCATAAGTGTGAACTGAGGGAAAGATACTGATGGAAACTTGGAGGATAACATGGGAATTTGGACCACCTAATTATGAACCTTACTTGCTCTCTGGCTTTTCAAATGCTTGATTATAGATGTATCACTTTGATCTTATGATGGATTGCTACTGGACATATCAGATCTTTTGATACGGTGGGTCTGATAGAATCCAGCTCATGATCAGACACTCTAGTATCATGGTCACTTGACGTTTTATGCCAAGTCCAGGGCACCATCAGGAGACTTTTTAAATGGTATAAAGTTCTCTGCTGCAGATGGCATGGCTTTGCTCTAATACCCTAGAGATCTACTTTGTGATTCTCCTCTTGGACGTTTCCATAATCCCCACATGGTATCTTATCTCCTCACAGATTCTTCTAAAACCATAGGGTTTGACTGATATCTTGGCCCAAGCAACAGGCCTACTTACACTATGGACTGGACCCATAGCAGAATCCTTTTTTCCTACAGGCAACACTTAAACTTAATAGCCTTTCTCTACACATAAATTGGTGGAGGCAGTATTCTCAAGTGTAGACTGTGTCATTACTTCCAATACCCAAAGAGGTCTTCTAGATGTTGTGCTTCTTTCTTAGTAGTAGAAGGTAAAAGATGTTAAAAGATAGTCTGCTTTGGAGAACATATTTTGTTGTACAACTAGAAACACTAAAATTTCCTCTGACATGACAGGTTCCTAAAATTTCTTTCTGTTTGTCCCCCACCCTTTGTAAGGTGTCTTATGAAAACCTTCAATGTTTTTACACCCTTTGGACATCTACTCAAATAACATGCGGTCATCAAAATGGTGGAATACTGTGACAGTCTGTATAAAGTGAAGATGTTCTGAGAGGTTTGGAAAATACTATGATGGGAGAAGGCAGAAGACAGTCAATTTAGTCCTTAGTGTATGTTCGTATTTCTGATGTGAACACAAAGTAGTCCTCTTGCTCGATAGGGATGCATTAGGTTTTCCTTGGTGCCAAAGTGATGATTTAAGTGAATATCTGAAGGGTATCACCATGCCTGCCTAAGGTAACTTAAGCGGGCAGTAATCACTACCTTCCTACAAGGATAAAATTATTATTTTTACTTTTTTAGCCAAGACAAGGGAAGTCAGTTTCAGTATGCTTCACTTGGTCTCATCCACTGTAATAGTTCTCATACAACAGACCAAGGAACCAATGTAGTCATTCTGCCAAGTCCCAAGTGTGCTCATTCTGCTTATATATTCAGGCACTGGGAAAAGTGCCATCATGTGTGCCCATGGACCCAATACATTCACTGTGAACCAGACCCAGAACTAAGCTCGATTTATCACCTAAGCACTTTAAATTCCTACTCTAATAAGGGAGAAATGATGATGATGCTTTGAGTCCTTAATTATCAATGTCCAGCTGGACACTGGATTTAATAGTTTTTGGTATGTTTTAGTATTTCCTTTTTACTTATGTATGTTTGCCTGAGTAAATAGTTATAGGATATAGGATACTTTGTGGAATGAATATAGGAATTATTATTGTGCATGTTTGCTATAGTGTTTTTGCATCCTTTCTCACAGAGAGTCAGGCTTCCCTTCAGTCAATCGGTTTCTGAGCTTCTTAGTGGTTCAAGTTTAGAAACAGGGCAAAAGACTATGCCACTTTATTGGCAATGCTGCCTACTGCCTCCTGATCATCCATCCTGAATATATTTTGTGTTTTATACATAACAGTATCCTTTTTGACTGTCCATGTATCTTACCCCTGGGAAGCCCATGTTCTATTAAATATGTCCATAGCTCTCTGTGAGTCAAGCCATCCTGTCAGTTTTATATCTCTGTTCATTACAATAACTGGATTCACTTGTTTTCATCTGATTAAGCACCACCACCTGGTCTCCATTATTTTTTGGATCTTATCAAGCCCATTACTATCAAGGAACCAAGTTCTGCAACAGCATCTGTCATCATCAGCCCTTGTCTACAAAAGATAGACCACTGAGCTACTTAATGATGCCAGTTCTTCCCTCACCAGTGCATTTCTGTGTCTTCACCTATTGGTTGTCTGTGAAAGCCAGATGGGTCAAGGCAGATCATGGTGTTTACCAACACAACAAAGTCTTGTCCTCACTGCTCTACTCTGCTGGATGTGGGATCTTCACAGGAACAAATCAGTGAAAGTGATATGCAGCTATTGATTCTATGAATGTATTATTTCAAATATTCAGCAGGGAGAATCAAAAGCAGTTTGTCTTCCAATGGAATAAAAAGGACAGCAGCACATTACTGTGTATCCCCAAGATTATTTACCTGTCCTGCTATCTGCCTTTTTATAGTCCACAGCAATTTTGATTGACTTGACATTCCACATAGCAACATACTAGACCTCTAAATTGATAACATTTCTGCTGACTCTGGTTAAGAGGATCTGTTGTTACCTGGATGTCTGTTAGATATCCTGGGTGCTCCATAAAGATAAATTCAAGCCAAGGAGTAAAAATAAATTCCATGAATATTCATAGATATTTCAATATACTGACATTTTCATGGATCCATTGTCTTGCACGTGTTGGAGGAATTGCTTCTACTTAGGATGACAATACAACCACATTTGTGCTGGACAGACCCTTCACTTTCAAAAGGGTCATGGTTGGAATGATAACCTACTTTTATGCTAAAAAGGCAAATTGCTGCAAGCTGTTGCCCTTCCCACACAAGAATTTAAATAATAGGTCGGAGAATCAAAAGGTCTCCATGGTTCTGGCATTCTGATTGCAAAAAGACCCCATTCATAAGGTAATAGTTGAGTCATATCATCAAGGCTAGAAGCCCAAACTACAAGAGATACCTGTGAGGTAGCTGCTTGTTTTTTTTCAGAAGTTACAATCCAAAAAAAACACACCAAAAAACAAACAAAAAAAAAAACCCATCAGTTTCATAGACTTGAAACTCTACAGGGTCATTAGGAATACAATTCTCTACATGCAGCCCTTCCCGATCAATATAATTCATTCTGACACTTATGGGGTGGGGAATTACAAGTGTACAGCATGTCAATTACTGCTATACATACTCATGGAAAAGCAATAACAGGACATTGAATTAGCCCAAAGGGTCATACCTGCAAGATCATCGTTATATTTGTTCTTCGGTACATAATGTGTCTTTTTACTCAGTCTGCTTTTTAGATTTTCTCTTTAATACTCTGGTTTGGAGCAGTTTGATCCTGCTGTGCCTTAGTGTATTTGTCTTCATATTTTTTGTGGAAACTTGGAGTTTGTTGAGCTTCTTGGATCTGTGAATCACAAGGTTTTGTTGTCTATTTATGAACAGGTAATGTACCCAGCTTTGTGTAGATGTTTTAAAAATGTTAGTTCTGTGGTTCTTCCCCAGAGTCAAGTAGTTTTCTCACATGCATGTTCTGATCAGTACTCTAATGAATAACAAAGGAATACTCTCTGAAGATGGCTGGATTTCTCTTTGTGTGCACCTCTCTTCTCTATATTACTCTTGTCCTCTCCTCTGTATTACTCTGCCTTGTCCTATCCAGGTCCTCAGCGCCATATTTTCTATTCATGGGGTCCACTGGGCTCTACCTGGTTATCCTCCTTGACCTGCTTCTAGGAAATTCCCTCAAGGCAGTACATTTGGGTGAGTATAGGGCTCACATTGTTTGCTTCTTTTGTCTTTAGGATCACTGATCTTCACTGACTCTGTCGTCTTGGGGTGTTAGAGAAAAGAAGTAAATTTACAGTAAATATGAGTCCCACTACTACATCTCGGCAAGAAGCAAAGTCTGTGTTCACAATGAAATCCTGTTATATTTCAGGGTCCTGCCAATTTGCCATATTCTGAATCTGAGACTGCTGAAATCTTTGTGCGGTTTCTTATTTTTCCCGTGTGTTGGAAGGGTAAATCAGTTGGCTTAGAATTAGGCTGAGCTGTCTTATTGAAATGTGATATGTATCTCCTTGTCACTGACCCCTGGTGAAGACGTGAAATTTGCTGATTAATAGTGTGTTCTGTAACCATGGGTCTAAAGAAATATGGGATGGTTTATACCAGCCTGACAGTATTTTTTATGGATAACCATGAGACTAATGATTTGAACCTGTTCTCAGTAAATACTCTATGTGCACTGCCACTGAAGGCTCATTACATAGCAACAGTATACCTTCTACTCCAATAAAGATGTTAAAAAATTAAAAAAATTAAAATGGTTAAGATGGTAAATTTTAGGTTAAAAAAAAAAGAATATACCTTCTAGACCAGCAGGGTATTAGGAATTCTGGATGTGACTTTATTCTGGGCTCCCTGATTCTGAGTCATTCCATGGACATCAGCAGTTCTCCATCCAAGAGAGAAAACTCTTTCAGCATGGTTCCTACAAAGGGAGACTGGAATTTGCACCTGGCTTCTTCTTAACCCCTAGTTTGAGGCAGCCTTAGCTATTTTGCACACTTTTGTTATATTGTATCATTTTCTCTGCAATAAACTATATATTTGTAAGCACTTTCATTCTGAGTCTTAAGAGATTTTGTCTGTTTGTCAGTTTGTGTTTAACATTGATCTGTTGATTCAGGGGAGGTTCATGCTTCTTATATTCTAAGGTTTGGAAAATGACTTGAGAAAAAATAACATTCAGTGTTTTACAGTACCTTCCCTAAGACATTTTTTCATCTTCAAATCTCAGTCTCTGTGAAAACCTTGAACACATTCTGAATCCCCATCTCAGAGAGAGTGCTGCAAATGTCCTGTTGCTCTTTTCAGTTTTTTTCTGTATTTCCTTTACCCATCAATCACAAAAAAATCAATATACTAAAAAAAAGATGAATGTGCCAGTCTCATTTGTGTGTCACTCTTTTCTCAGATATTTTAGACCTTCAAACTGCCTATCCTAGATGTTCTTCAATGACTCTTAGCAGTAGTTTTGTATACTTTTCTAGCTTTATGATATTTTACAGTGTGAAGATTGATATGATTTTAATTACTGAAACTGAAGACCTGAGGTACATTTTAACATCTTGCAAATTGGTCTGAACTTATAAAACACATCTACCACTTTACTCAAATGTAAGTGTTTAGATCTGCACTGCCTGATATGGTGATCACTAGCCAATAGGGTACTGAAATGTGAAATTTAATTAATTTAAATTAAATTAAAAATCTGATTCCTCAGTTGCATTAGTCACATATGACTAATGGCTACTTTATTGGATAGTGTGAGTATAGAATACTTCTATTTGACATTTCTGGATAATCCACATAGGACTTGTCAAATATTTTTCCAATTTTGGTAATCATACTCAAAGCTAAAAATTCATTCATAGGTAAAATACTAGTCGGAGGAGAATCTTTTTTTTTTTTTTTTTTTTTTTTGCGGTACGCGGGCCTCTCACTGTTGTGGCCTCTCCCGTTGTGGAGCACAGGCTCCGGACGCGCAGGCTCAGCGGCCATGGCTCACGGGCCCAGCCACTCCACGGCATGTGGGGTCCTCCCGGACCGGGGCACGAACCTGTGTCCCCTGCATCGGCAGGCAGACTCTCAGCCACTGCGCCACCAGGGAAGACCTAAAGTGCATTTTTAATACATCTATTTTAAAACATGCATTAGGTACACATTCATTTGTGTCCATTTTATGGACTTTACCCTTTACACCTAAATTCCATAGAAGTCAGGGACAATTTGTGTTTTGCACCCAGCTTGTAGAAAGTGCTTATAATATTGCAGCTGCCTAGTAAATATTTTGAAATGAATGTATAGATATATGGATGAAAAAATAAATGAATAAATTATTATGCAAAAATATAATTACTATCACATACATAGGATTTATACTTTTTCCATCAGGATAACTTGTTCACAACTTAAACATCTGCATATAAATACATTTACTGATTATCATCTAAAGGACATCATACTGATTTACTGATTATCATCTAAAGGACAATCATACTGATTATCATCTAAAGGATATTTTGTCTAAAACTTTTTGGACTGACATGCCACAGAAAACAAACTCCCTTGTCAATTGCTTCATTCTTGTAATGAGCTATCAACAGATCCTTCACTTTTGAAAATCATCAGTCATAATTTAATTATAGCCACTTTAAGTCTTTTGTTATCTACCTTCAAGTAGGTGTTTGTTTGTTTTGTTTTTACATAGATGCTTCCATGACAGTGATTATTAATCAGCTACTTGCCAGAGTGCATTTCCAACAAAGAAGGACTGTCTCAGAGTCCTGTGGAAATAGAGTATGCCAAGTACTTTTGGTACAGCTTCTTATGACATCACTTAAGTAATTTTAAGATGATACCATTGGACTGAATCAGAATATCCAGAACATTAACTGAGAAGGGACTATGAGATGGTAGATTTTATTGGTAACTTTTCATGTGTGTGTACTTGATTATGTATTTCTCATATTAATTCTTTACCACAACACTATGGTAGAGGTGCCTGAGCAAACTTGCCTCCCCGCTGAACCACTACCCTCCCCCCTACACACACACAGTGACAGACTGCGCCAGCAACACAGGGAATCCCAGAGGCAAGGGAATTGCTCACCATCCTGGCAATGGCAGTGGCTCTGGAAGAAGCAACAAAGCCAGAACCTCAGAGGACAAGAGGTGATAAAGGCATGGAGCCACACCTCTTACAGAGACAGTGGTGGATGGAAAGTGCCACTCTCAAGCATAACCCTAGGCAGCTCAGGTAAAAGAAACCAAAATCTTGTGTAATTGCGCCATCTTCTGGAAAACAAAAGAAAGAATGCCAACTGCCAACTTAAACTCCAAATGCACCAGCCTAGGAACAGTTCAGCAAGCCCCAGGAAGGACCACAGAAACACTATATCACAGAAAGAAAATGACAAATCCCCAGATACCAAACTTAAAATCACAGAATATTGAAATATAACTGGTAGGGATTTCAAAATATCTGTCATGAAGGAACTCAATAAGCTACAAGAAAACTCAGAAGGGCAGTTTAATGAGCTCAGGAATAAAATTAATGAACTGTTGGAATACTTTACCAAAGAGATTGAAACTCTAATGTAAAGCCAAACAGAAATTCTGGAGCTGAATAACTCAATAAACAAGATGAAAAATGTATTGTAAAGCACTGGAAATAGAGCATATTGTATAAAAGAATTAGTGAGCTTGAAGATAGAAAGCTAGAACTGATACAAGTATAAAAAGAAAGAGAAGTAAGTTGTAAAATAAAATGAAGAAATTCTACAAGATCTATCTGACATTTTAGGAAAGGGACTGTCTGGGTATTCCATAGGGAGAAGAGAGGGAAAAGAGATCAGAGAGTTTATTTTAATAAAATAATAACTGAGAACTTCCCAAACTTGGTGAGGAAACTGGATATACAAGTTCATGAAGCTAACATCTAATTACCTCAATGCAAAAAGACATTCTCTATGACGCACATATTAAAATTGTCAAAAGTCAATGACAAAAAAGAATTTTAAAGACAGCAGGGAGAAAAAAGGATGGTAACCTACAAAGCCCTACCTTGAGAAACAAGAAAATCTCAAATAAACAATCTAACCTTACAACTAAAAGAACTAGAAAAAGCACAAATGAAGCCCAAAGTTAGTTGAAGAAAGAAAATAATAAAATCAGAGAAGAAATAAATGAAATAAACACTAAAAAGACAGTACACAATATCAATGAAACTAAGACCTGATTCTCTGAAAAGATAAAATTGACAAGCCAAACAAAAACAAGCCCGTAGATGTAGAGAACAGAGTAGTGTTTACCAGAGGGGTGAGGGGGGTGGTGAAATGGGTAAAGGGGGTCAAGTGTACAGTGATGGATGGAAACAAAATTTTTGGTGGTGAGCTCCTTGAAGCAGTAATATAATGCTATACACGTGAAACTTATATAATGTTATAAATCAAAGTACCTCAATAAAGAAAAAGATTTTTAAAGTTTTTCTCAAAATTTTTTTGTCAAAGGTCCAAGTTTAATAATTCTTATCTGTTCATATGGCACGTTTATGGATCCTTAGCAACACATTGTGTCTGTCACTGACATACATTCTCAGAATGAAAATTTATTTGTTCATCGTTAGCAATTAGAATTGTAGTTAATTCTCATTTAATGAGTGTAATTCAGATTAACTACTAAGTTAAAATTTGACCCCAGTTCAGGGACTCAAGTCTTAAAACTCATACAGACCACTTTCTGCTCTGCCTATGTCCAAAATCCTTCTGTGCTCTATCCTAAACTGGCCCCATGACTGCACTTCTTACACTTACCTCATTGTTCTGACTCCATGACTGGATTTGTACATATTACTCTGCCTCCAGTTGAAATTCTATCTCAGTCATGACCATGCTACATACAAGACAAAACTCTCAATCACAGCTTGGAAATACTTCAAACTCTCTTTCATCTGACAAGTAAGTTAATTAAAGCAAGTAAAACAGTGCTGTTCTAGATGAACATGAGTAGGAACACAATATCCAAGGGATGGGATTTATATTTTCACCATTTTTTTCTTTTTAATCAATTTAAAAGAGACAGTCTACAGTAGCTTTTCCTAACCCAAAGCAAGCTTTATTGCTCATCACTTTTTCCTAGCAGGAAAATTTTCTCCAAGTAATTGTCTTTATTTTCACAGTCAGAATAAATGTTACATTTACATAAAGTAAGATCAAAATCTCAGATTGATAGGGGGAATGGAAAAGGTACAATATGGTGATCCAGAAGTATAAATGAAGCTACAAACTTGCATAGAATATTTATCATTAAGACAAAACATTTTTGAATTAGGAAATTGGAGCAATGAATGTCCTTTGGATTATAGCACATTCTGTCCCTCTTAATATATTATGTGGCTTTACCACTTTAGGCACAAATATTATCTAAATTATATAAATCCAATTTACTGGGAAGCTCCTTTTAAGGACCTACTTCGGTGACATTATCTCTTCAGGTTTACTTTCAAACATGCAGCTAATAATGGGAGTCCCTTCAACCATTGCAAAGAAATGACTGACAGATGGCATTGTTTCATACCTCTTTGATGCAGCTGGTGTGAGACTTGGAGTTTAAAAGAGCCCTTTGTAAGTAAAAGGTTGAATAGTATGAAAGGCAGTCTATACAGCCTCTAAGTATTCCTAAGGGAGGTTGTCCCTGCTCTTTAAAACTTACCCTTTTGACGAACTAAAATGATTTCAAAAGAAAATGATTACCAACATGGTACATCTCACTATGGATGAACAGGGAGCCACGCATTGAAATAAAGGTCAGCTGCAGTTATTGGTTAAATCTACAGAAGCCAGCAAATCAAAAAGCTTTCACTGTTGAGGGAAATAAATGTGTATCTCACTAAATCCTTAACCACCCTCTAATAAGAGAGAATTCAACACTATTATGTTGACTAGAAATTACTAATAACACTATATTAATTGTCCTGATATTGACACAGTTGAAAAGTTAGAGAGGCACCATTCTTTGACTATAGGGAATTCTTTTGTAACATATCCCAAAGAGCTGTCCTGTACAATAGTGAATTTTAGAAGTAATTCACAACTGAAGCTTGGGACTGTAATTTTATAGAGGACTGTCCTTTAACATTTTAAAATTCTATATTCAGAACTAGATAAATATCCTATCTCCAACTTATGCCAGAACCTTGAAATATGTAGAGTTTCCAATTTTTAAAAAATATTCCTTTGATTTGATAGAGTCTTCAATTCTTTATGGGCATAGTGTATTTTATACACCTGGAGCAGGGTTTGGCCCTCAATTGTATATATTTAAATCAGTGATAAAAAAAAGTCCAGTGTCACTGAATTTTTAGAAGTTTGACACATTCTTAAATTGTTTGGAGTATAAATTGACAAATCTTTTTTTGGAAATGCTTTTATTTTATATATATATATATATATAAAGATTCTTAATAAATTGACCCAGCAGTTTTATAATATGTGAGGAAGGAATTGAGGAAAGGAAACAAATGAAAATTAGGTTCATCTACAGCAGTTTCTGAGACCAGAACTTTGAACCAATCTAACAATGAAAGAACAGCTAAGTAAAATTTGGAAAACCTTGAAAGAATCATGTTAGTATTTTTTGCTCAGAAAGGCTTTCCTTTACTACCTTATCTAAAATTTCTTCCCACCTTTCCCAATATTGTGTGTTTTTTATACCTCTGCTGGAGCTGTGCTTCTGTTTCCTCAGTAACAGTCCTGTCATTCTGCTTTGTACTGTATCTCAGGATGAACAGACTTCTCTCATTTCAGCTGGCATGTGGCAGCGTTTGGTCAATAGAAAGCAAGTGTGGGAAGTTGGGGAGTATGAGGAAGAGGGGCGCCCATGGATTTCTCCCTCCTTCTTTGCTTCCCATTGCATCTCTAGCAGTAGCTGGGGAAGTTCTGTGGTTGTAGGTTGTCTTTGTTGGGTCCTCTATTACAAAAATACCACAGTCTGGTGGCTTAAACAACAATGATCCTCTCAGTTCTGAAGCCTGGGAATTCCAAGATCAAAGCACCAGCAAATTCGGTATCTGGTGAGAGCACACTTCCTGATTCATGCATGACTCTCTTTCTCCCTGAGTTCACACATGGCTGAAAGGGTGAGGGGGCTCTCTGGGGTCTCTTTTGTGATGCCACTAACCCCATTCATGAGGGCTCTATTCTCATGACCTAATAATCTTCAAAGGTCCCAATCTTCAAATACTACTATACTGGGGACTAGAATTCAACATATGAATTTAGGGCTTTGTATGAAGTTCATATTAACTTCAACATATGAACTCAGTCTATAGCATAACTCCTGCCAGGTAGGTCTGTCATGAATCCAACTTCTGCAAGTGACTCTGGCTTCTGGGCTCTTGTAACACTCCATCCTCCGTTTGTCCCTAGATCCTAGGAATTGAAGAAGTATCCTGACTTCTGTGTCTGGATTGCTTCACAGACACTGTTTCAATTTCTCAAGCTATCACATCAGTAATTCTCTGCATTCAGTTTCCTCTTTGTTAAATACTCAGAGAGGTTTCTTTCTGACTGGACTCTGATAAATTAGTATTTATCTAAAACTACCTTACTAATATCCTTTTACAATTTATTTTTGTGGAAACACTTATAAGGACTTCATGGAGACACTACCATTAGATCCCAAGGTTGTTGTGAGTAAATTCCCTTTCCAGTAATCAAATGTTTTTTGAAAATTTCTATTCCTTCCTAATTCAAGATCCTTCACTAATGTTGACTAAATCATGTTATAGCTGTGGTAGTACTTTAAGCACTTCTGAGAAACTGCATTAACCACCCTGTGAGAAAATACTGTCTCAATAAGTTTTTTTTTTTTCTTATAGGAAAATCTCAGTGCATTTTGTTTTTATTACATCTATTTTGACTTTATACAACTCAGATAAATCTCAAATTATCTACCTATCTTAAAAGCAAATTATTTGAATGGCAAGAATGGTATTTTCATTTTTTCAACATGCAAGTGGGTCATATAAATGACTCATTATGAATCAGTTTTACAAAATAGCATGTGAAGAAGTTCACTAAAATCACTCATGGGATTTTAATCTTTTCTTCCCTCTGTTTTGAATTTTTGCTTACCCTCTGAATTTGTTCTAACATTCTCATTTTTCTATTTTATTTTACATCATATTTGAAATAGCTTTCAATCACAATGTACCTATTTTATCTTTGGAAAGCAGTCCAAAATTATCTTAGACCTCAAAACAAAATTTAATTAGCTTTGCATTAATTTGGCATGAATGGATATGATGGCAGAGGTAAATGGGAATCAACATCTTATCCAAATTGGACTTTCCAGTTTTTGTTCTGTTTTCTTTGTTTTTTCAGTCTGCAAATACTCCAGCTTTTCAGTTCTCATACTATAACACGTGTGTATTCAATGTTTCTTCTAATTCAAAGTTATATTTAAAGTAAAATTATCAGCAATCATAGGGATACTGTATTTGGTATTTTCAATTTTATTTACTTTAAATTAGCAGACTGACCTGATATTTGTTTAAAATATTTTCTCTGAAAAAAATTTATAATCATGGAATTAACACAAATCTGTTTAGAAATATTTGAAATAATCATCTCTAATTTTAATGTTTTAAAGAAAATCCAACTAAATATAAATATATATAGTTATATATATTGAGCCATCAGACCATAATAAGGCAATTTACTGATGATAACTCATAAATTTTCCTCAACTAGGGTGACAAATAGTAACAAAAATAGAGTCAAATAGTGCTGTTTATAAATTCACCAGACACCTGAAATGTTTAGGAACACATACCAGTAATTCACTAATTAATGCAATTTGTTAGTAATTATTTTAAATCTATGGAAAAATAAACCAGAGACTTCTAATATCCACTGGTAATCTTAATTTAAAATACTTGTATTTACTCAGAAATATGCCGTAAAGTGGGTTTCTTCTACAACCTGAAGGCATTCCACTGTCACACATTAAAAACATGATGCTAAATCTGTGGGGTTTTTTTTTAAATACATGCACCATTTTGGTTTGCTTGAAAAAAATTGTAGGTCATTGCTGTAAGTAACCAATTTATGTTTGAAGCATCCAGAGACAATGGTTCCACAAATCAAGCTTAAGCAGTTTGGGCTCAGATTACTACTCTCCTCCAAACCATTCCAATTGATGAACACCACCTGTGGCACTCCGAATTCACAGCAGCAGGCAATAATTTCCCTTGGATACCCATTACCAGTTATTATTCCCAAGATAGACTATTAGATATGGCTTGTGAACATCTCAGCTGTAAACTTGAAAAAATTAATTCTGATAGTTCCTGTGAGATCCATTTGTACCTTGGTGACAACATAAATTAATGGAATTCTCTTTAAATAAAAAAGAAACAAATACATATGCTTACTTTTTTAAAAGTAATAAAATTGTTCAAAATAATATTTTTATAGATTTTGCAGGGTTCTTATGTGATTATTTTAAAATACAGAAACAGTTGTAAATCCTGAAGATAAGGTAGATGAAGCAGTTGGTAGTCAACTGTTTTTCTCATACCAAAGCTATTTCCAGATATTTGGCTTTGAGTACATAACAATTATATGTGGTTTAGCAAAAACATCACTGCTTAAAAAGAAGAAAAAAAAATAAAAACATTAAACACCTGTTACACTCAAATTGCCTTTGGAACTTGCATTAACTGAATTTAAAAACATCATGTTAAATTCACAAGAATTTAGAGTGGCTGCTTTGAACATTCTTTCATAAAATTATAAATTTATTTATAAAAATGCAATATATAATTGCATGTAAGCACCATCTGTTTGCTAACTTTGTAATATTAAAAAATGATGTATTGTTTATCTCTTATTTTTATAGAGTACATATATTTGAGTTGGTTATGTCCTTGTTCATTTTTGCCACTTATAGTAATTGTAATATAGGTGACACATGTGTTTATAAAAATGTGTGAATTGTATATTCATAAGCTTTTCTAGTCTGCTATAAAATGCTGGTGTATGGCAGTTCACTATTATCCATCTCTAAGTTTTCTCCATGAAAGAGAAGATACTGTGGTTATAAGTTATAACCAATATATATGAACAGAAGTATTAGTAGCAGAAAGGAACAACTTTGTATACAAAGTACACGGGTGTGTCTTTTATCAAGGAAAAAGAAGTAGTTTTGCCCTAAAGAGAAATGACTGGGTGTTCGAAGAACCAGAGAAAAGTGTAGGACAAAACCTGAGTAGATATATAAAGTTGTAGAAGATTCATGGAAAGGAATTTTTAATTTTCTTGATCAAAACTGGCTAAGATTTGATGAGCTTATAAGATTTTCAAAAATACCTTTGGTATCAAATATTATACTACTACAAAATTAGTAGTTAGATATTCTTGCCTTTAATTTTTCTTAAAAAGTCTTAGATTACAGGTCTGCTTTTAATAAAAGCTTATAAAATGGTTTTTCTTTACCTTCTGAATAATCTGCATAAAAGGCAATCATTTTGTGACAATTTCCTGTGTTTTATGTTGACTTTATCATATTATTTGAGAAAGCAAAGACTTCTCACTTTTGAATGAGCTTAGTTTCTTTACAATCATATTGCCTCCTATATTTACTTTTAATATCTTTTTGTCATTTTCATTGAATAGCTAGCTACGTATTGCTTCTTAATAAACCAGGATCTTATTGAATCCAGCGTTCAAACTTCCTGACAAGTTTTAATATTTTGCCTTTTCAAAATCACATCCTAAATTATATCTTTTGAACCAAAACTGTTTTTAAGATTTCCCAGAGGACTCCTGGAACATCAGAATAGATTTTTTGTTTTACTTTTAAAAAAGAGAGATGCTAGAAATAGGCTTATTTGATATGTTACTATTGATAAGTTTCTTGGGAGTGGTCATGAATTCAGATATGTTGCTCAGCCTTTCTTAAGTTAAATGTGATTGGTAAAATATTAGTAAAATAAATATTTCAGAATTTGTATGCTGCATGGGAAGTTACTAGAGTTATGTCAGTTTCTTCATTTTCAATGATGTGTTTCTATTTATCAAAGTCCTGATGCTGCTTTTCCTTATATTATATAACAACGTTATAGTGTCATCAATTATAAATTCAATTATTTTTTTAAAATATTAACTTGATCACAACTTTCTCTGAATCCAGTATATTCTAAGCCATTAGTTTTCAACTGTGAATTTACATCACTTACCTATGAACACATGAAACTTTATTAATATACAGACAAATATATATATATAGTGTGTATATATATATATATATATATATATATATATATATATATATATGACCTACTCCAGACTTACTGTATCTTATTTGATGATATATTTTTGGTATATTCTAGCTATATTTTAGTATATTCATGATATATTATGTCTCATAATTACTATATTTTACATTTAAGAATTTTTTCTCTGTAAGGATTATGCTTATCCATTTTCATAAATTTGATATAATATTCACTCTGAAAATATAGTTTATCATATTTATAAATATTTTGTCTAAAACTTTTTGGACTGACATGCCACAGAAGACAAATTCCCTTGTCAATTGCTTCATTCTTGTAATGAGCTCTCAACAGATCTTTCACTTTTGAAAATCATCAGTCATAATTTAATTATAGCCACTTTAAGTCTTTTGTTATCTACCTTCAAGTAGGTGTTTGTTTGTTTTGTTTTTACATAGATGCTTCCATGACAGTGATTATTAATCAGCTACTTGCCAGAGTGCATTTCCAACAAAGAAGGACTGTCTCAGAGTCCTGTGGAAATAGAGTATGCCAGGTACTTTTGGTACAGCTTCTTATGTCATCACTTAAGTAATTTTAAGACCATACCATTGGACTGAATCAGAATATCCAGAACATTAACTGAGAAGGGACTATAAGATTAGTAACCCAAGACCCAATGGAACAAGAATTAATTGCAAAGGAATAAATTAACCTATGGGGGATATTGCAACTTTTTTTCAAATGTTGTTGATGTCTTAATATATTATTTTCTGGATACAAGGGACACATTTCTCTTAAACTATCCATAACTCATAACTGTAGTAGACCATGTTATTGTAAATAGAAATGAACCATTTACCTTTTTCTTCCTACCTGACCCCTCCAGAATTTGGAATCCCTTTTTGAGTGTATTTCCACGGCAATGTGGTTATTTGCACAGGTCTAATAAGAATCTGGGCTTCCGTGAAGATGGCGAAAGAGTAAGACACGGAGATCACCTTCCTCCCCACAGATACACGAGAAATACATCTACACCTGGAACAACTCCTACAGAACACCTACTGAACGCTGGCAGAAGACCTCAGACCTCCCAAAACGTAAGAAACTCCCCCAAGTACCTGGGTAGGGCAAAAGAAAAAAGAATAAACAGAGACAAAAGGATAGGGACGGGACCTGCACCAGTGGGAGGGAGCCGTGAAGGAGGAAAGATTTCCACACAGTAGGAGGCCCCTTCGCGGGCGGAGACTGCGGGTGGCGGAGGGGGAAAGCTTCGGCGCCGCGGAGGAGAGCACAGCAACAGGGGTGTGGAGGGCAGAGTGGAGAGATTCCTGCACAGAGGATCGGTGCCGACCAGAACTCACCAGTCCGAGAGGCTTCTCTGTTCACCTGCCGGGGCGGGCGGGGCTGGGAGCTGAGGCTTGGGCTTCGGTCAGAACGCAGGGAGAGGACTGGCGGCGTGAACACAGCCTGCAGGGGCTTAGTGCACCACGGCTAGCCGGGACGGAGTCCGGGGAAAAGTCTGGACCTGCCGAAGAGGCAAGAGACTTTTTCTTCCCTCTTTGTTTCCTGGTGCGCGAGGAGAGGGGATTAAGAACGCTGCTTAAAGGAGCTCCAGAGACGGGCGTGAGCCGCGGCTAAAACCGCGGACCCCAGAGACGGGCATAAGACGCTAAGGCTGTTGCTGCCACCACCAAGAAGCCTGTGTGCGAGCACAGGTCACTCTCCACACCTCCTTTCCGGGAAGCCTGTGCAGCCAGCCACTACCAGAGTCCCGGGACCCAGGGACAACTTACCCGGGAGAACGCACGGCGCGCTTCAGGCTGCTGCAAAGTCACGCTGGCCTCTGCCGCCGCAGGCCCGCCCCGCATACGTGCCCCTCCCTCCTCCTGGCCTGAGTGAGCCAGAGCTCCCGAATCAGCGGCTCCTTTAACCCCGTCCTGTCTGAGCGGGAACAGACGCCCTCCGGCGACCTACACGCACAGGCGGGGCCAAACCCAAAGCTGATCCCCCGGAGCTGTGCTAACAAAGAAGAGAAAGGGAAATCTCTCCCAGCAGCCTCAGAAGCAGCGGATTAAAGCTCCACAATCAACTTGATGTGCCCTGCCTCTGTGGAATACCTGAATAGACAACGAATCATCCCATATTGAGGAGGTGGACTTTGTGAGCAAGATTTATGATTTTTTCCCCCTTTTTCTCTTTTTGTGAGAGTGTATGTGTATGCTTCTGTGTGAGATTTTGTCTGTATAGCTTTGCTTCCAGCATTTGTCCTAGGGTTCTAACCGTCCGTTTTTTTTCTCTTAAAAATAATTTTTTTATTTTAATAACTTTATTATATTTTATCTTACTTTATTTTATTTCACTTTATCTTCTTTCTTTCTTTTTTACCTTCCTTCCCTCCCTCCCTCATTTCTTTCTTTCTTTCTACTTCTACCAATTCGTTCTTTCTACTTTTTCTACCTTTTATTCTGAGCTGTGTGGATGAAAGGCTCTGGTGCTGCAGCCAGGAGTCACTGCTGTACCTCTGAGGTGGGACAGCCAACTTCAGGACACTGGTCCACAAGAGACCTCCCAGCTCCACATAATATCAAATGGTGAAAATCTCCCAGAGATCTCCATCTCAACACCAGCAGCCAGCTTCACTCAACGACCAGCAAGCTACAGTGCTGGACACCCTATGCCAAACAACTAGCAAGACAGGACCACAACCCCACCCATTAGCAGAGAGGCTGCCTAAAATCAAAATAAGTCCACAGACACCCCAAAACACACCAACAGACGTAGACTTGCCCACCAGAAAGACAAGATCCAGCCTCATCCACCAGAACACAGGCACTAGTCCCCTCCAACAGGAAGCCTGCAAAACCCACTGAACGAACCTTAGCCACTGGGGGCAGAAACCAAAAATAACAGAAACTATGAACCTGCAGCCTGCAAAAAGGAGACCCCAAACACAGTAAGATAAGCAAAATGAGAAGACAGAAAAACACACAGCAGTTGAAGGAACAAGATAAAAACCCACCAGACGTAACAAATGAAGAGGAAATAGGCAGTCTACCTGAAAAAGAATTCAGAATAGTGATAGTAAAGATGATCCAAAACTTGGAAATAGAATAGACAAAATGCAAGAAACATTTAACAAGGACCTAGAACAACTAAAGATAAAACAAGCAATGATGAACAACACAATAAATGAAATTAAAAATACTCTAGATGGGATCAATAGCAGAATAACTGAGGCAGAAGAACGGATAAGTGACCTGGAAGATAAAATAGTGGAAATAACTACTGCAGAGCAGAATAAACAAAAAAGAATAAAAAGAACTGAGTACAGTCTCAGAGACCTCTAGGACAACATTACACACACCAACATTTGAATTATAGGAGTTCCAGAAGAAGAAGAGAAAAAGAAAGGGACGGAGAAAATATTTGAAAAGATTATAGTTGAAAACTTCCCTAATATGGGAAAAGAAAGAGTTAATCAAGTCCAGGAAGCACAGAGAGTCCCATACAGGATAAATCCAAGGAGAAATATGCCAAGCACATATTAATCAAACTGTCAAAAATTAAATACAAAGAAAACATATTAAAAGCAGCAAGGGAAAAACAACAAATAACGCACAGGGAATCCCATAAGGTTAACCGCTGATCTTTCAGCAGAAACTCTGCAAACCAGAAGGGACTGGCAGGACATATTTAAAGTGATGAAGGAGAAAAACCTGCAACCAAGATTACTCTACCCAGCAAGGATCTCATTCAGATTTGATGGATAAATTAAAACCTTTACAGACAAGCAAAAGCTGCGAGAGTTCAGCACCACAAAACCAGCTTTAAAACAAATACTAAAGGAACTTCTCTAGGCAAGAAACACAAGAGAAGGAAAAGACCTACAATAACGAACCCAAAACAATTAAGAAAATGGGAATAGGAACATACATATCAAAATTTACCTTAAATGTAAATGGATTAAATGCTCCAACCAAAAGACATAGATTGGCTGAATGGATACAAAAACAAGAAACATATACTTGCTGTCTACAAGAGACCCACTTCAGACCTAGAGACACATACAGACTGAAAGTAAGGGGATGGAAAAAGATATTCCATGCAAATGGAAACCAAAAGAAAGCTGGAGTAGCAATTCTCATGTCAGACAAAATAGACTTAAAAATAGAGACTATTAGAAGGGACAATGAAGGACACTACATAATGATCAAGGGATCGATCCAAGAAGAAGATATAACAATTGTAAATATTTATGCACCCAATATAGAAGCACCTCAATACATAAGGCGAATACTAACAGCCATAAAAGGGGAAAACGACAGTAACACATTCATAGTAGGGGACTTTAACACCCCACTTTCACCAATGGACTGATCATCCAAAATGAAAATAAATAAGGAAACACAAGCTTTAAATGATACATTAAACAAGATGGACTTAATTGATATTTATAGGACATTCCATCCAAAAACAACAGAATACACATTTTTCTCAAGTGCTCATGGAATATTCCCCAGAATAGATCATATCTTTGGTCACAAATCAAGCCTTGGTAAATTTAAGAAAATTGAAATTGTATCAAGTATCTTTTCTGACCACAACGCTATGAGACTAGGTATCAATTACAGGAAAAGATCTGTAAAAAATACAAAAACATGGAGGCTAAACAATACACTACTTAATAACCAAGTGATCACTGAAGAAATCAAAGAGGAAGTCAAAAAATACCTAGAAACAAATGACAATGGAGACACGATGACCCAAAACCTATGGGATGTAGCAAAAGCAGTTCTAAGAGGGAAGTTTATAGCAATACAATCTTAACTTAAGAAACAGGAAACATCTCGAATAAACAACCTAACCTTGCACCTAAAGCAATTAGAGAAAGAAGAACAAAAAAACCCCAAAGTTAGCAGAAGGAAAGAAATCATAAAGATCAGATCAGAAATAAATGAAAAAGAAATGAAGGAAACGATAGCAAAGATCAATAAAACTAAAAGCTGGTTCTTTGAGAACATAAACAAAATTGATAAACCATTAGCCACACTCATCAAGAAAAAAAGGGAGAAGACTCAAATCAATAGAATTAGAAATGAAAAAGGAGAAGTAACAACTGACACTGCAGAAATACAAAAGATCATGAGAGATTACTACAAGCATCTCTATGCCAATAAAATGGACAAATTCTTAGAAATGCACAACTTGCCAGGACTGAATCAGGAACAAATAGAAAGTATGAACAGACCAATCACAAGCACTGAAATTGAAACTGTGATTCAAGATCTTCCAACAAACAAACGCCCAGGAGAGATGGCTTCACAGGCAAGTTCTATCAAACATTTAGAGAAGAGCTAACACCTATCCTTCTCAAACTCTTCCAAAATATAGCAGAGGGAGAAACACCCCCAAACTCATTCTACGAGGCCACCATCACCTTGATACCAAAACCAGACAAGGATGTAACAAAGAAAGAAAACTACAGGCCAATATCACTGATGAACATAGATGCAAAAATCCTCAACAAAATACTAGCAAACAGACTCCAACAGCACATTAAAAGGATCATACACCATGATCAAGTAGGGTTTATCCCAGGAATGCAAGGATTCTTCAATATACGCAAATCAAGCAATGTGATACACCATATCAACAAATTGAAGGATAAAAACCATATGATCATCTGAATAGATGCAGAGAAAGCTTTTGACAAAATTCAACACCCATTTATGATAAAAACCCTGCAGAAAGTAGGCATAGAGGGAACTTTCCTCAACATAATAAAGGCCATATACGACAAACCCACAGCCAACATCATCCTCAAAGTATTTCCACTAAGATCAAGAACAAGACAAAGTTGCCCACTCTCACCTCACTTATTCAACATAGTTTTGGAATTTTTAGCCACAGCAATCAGAGAAGAATAGGAAATAAAAGGAATCCAAATCGGAAAAGAAGAAGTAAAGCTGTCACTGTTTGCAGATGACATGATACTATACATAGAGAATCCTAAGGATGCTACCAGAAAACTACTAGAGCTAATCAATGAATTTGGTAAAGTAGCAGGATACAAAATTAATGCACAGAAATCTCTGGCATTCCCATAGGCTAATGATGAAAAATCTAAAAGTGAAATCAAGAAAACACTCCCATTTACCATTTCAACAAAAAGAATAAAATATCTAGGAATAAACCTACCTAAGGAGACAAAAGACCTTTATGCAGAAAATTATAAGACACTGATGAAAGAAATTAAAGATGATACAAATAGATGGAGAGATATACCATGTTCTTGGATTGGAAGAATCAACATTGTGAAAATGACTATACTACCCAAAGCAATCTACAGATTCTATGCAATCCCTATCAAACTACCACTGACATTTTTCACGGAACTAGAACAAAAAATTTCACATCTGTATGGAAACACAGAAGACCCCGAATAGCCAACGCAATCTTGATAACAAAAAACGGAGCTGGAAGATTCAGGTGCCCTGACTTCAGACTATACTACAAAGCTACAGTAATCAAGACAGTATGGTACTGGCACAAAAACAGAAAGATAGATCAATGGAACAGGATAGAAAGCCCAGAGATAAACCCACGCACATATGGTCACCTTATCTTTGATAAAGGAGTCAAGAATATACAGTGGAGAAAGGACAGCCTCTTCAATAAGTGGTGCTGGGAAAACTGGACAGGTATATGTAAAAGTATGAGATTAGATCACTCCCTAACACCATACACAAAAATAAGCTCAAAATGGATTAAAGACCTAAATGTAAGGCCAGAAACTATCAAACTCTTAGAGGAAAACATAGGCAGGACACTCTATGACATAAATCACAGCAAGATCCTTTTTGACCCACCTCCTAGAGAAATGGAAATAAAAACAAAAATAAACAAATGGGACCTAATGAAACTTCAAAGCTTTTGCACAGCAAAGGAAACCATAAACAAGACCAAAAGACAGCCCTCAGAATGGGAGAAAATATTTGCAAATGAAGCAACTGACAAAAGATTAATCTCCAAAATTTATAAGCAGCTCCTGCAGCTCAATAACAAAAGAAAAACAACCCAATCCAAAAATGGGCAGAAGATCTAAATAGACATTTCTCCAAAGAAGATATACAGACTGCCAACAAACACGTGAAAGAATGCGCAACATCATTAATCATTAGAGAAATGCAAATCAAAACTACAATGAGATATCATCTCACACCAGTCAGGATGGCCATCATCAAAAAATCTAGAAACAATAAATGCTGGAGAGGGTGTGGAGAAAAGGGAACACTCTTGCACTACTGGTGGGAATGTGAATTGGTACAGCCACTATGGAGAACAGTATGGAGGTTCCTTAAGAAACTACAAATAGAACTACCATATGACCCAGCAATCCCACTACTGGGCATATACCCTGAGAAAACCATAATTCAAAAAGAGTCATGTATCAAAATGTTCATTGCAGCTCTATTTACAATAGCCCGGAGATGGAAACAACTGAAGTATCCATCATCAGATGAATGGATAAAGAAGATGTGGCACATATATACAATGGAATATTACTCAGCCATAAAAAAGAAACGAAATTGAGCTATTTGTAATGAGGTGGATAGACCTAGAGTCTGTCATACAGAGTGAAGTAAGTCAGAAAGAGAAAGACAAATACCGTATGCTAACACATGTATATGGAATTTAAGAAAAAAAACTGTCATGAAGAACCTAGGAGTAAGACAGGAATAAAGACACAGACCTACCAGAGAATGGACTTGAGGATATGGGGAGGTGGAAGGGTAAGCTGTGACAAAGCGAGAGAGAGGCATGGACATATATACACTACCAAAGGTAAGGTAGCTAGCTAGTGGGAAGCAGCCGAATAGCACAGGGAGATCAGCTCGGTGCTTTGTGGCCACCTGCAGGGGTGGGATAGGGAGGGTGGGAGGGAGGGAGATGCAAGAGGGAAGAGATATGGAAACATATGTATATGTATAACTGATTCACTTTGTTATAGAGCAGAAACTAACACACCATTGTAAAGCAATTATACTCCAATAAAGATGTTAAAAAAAAAGAATCTGTCCTCTTTCTAAGCAATTTATAGTTGTAATAACTTATTATGCAACCAACGCCATCCCTGGAGTGTCATATTTGAAATGATGCTTATTTAATCAGCTATGACCAAGCATTTTTAAGTAAGTTAAGCTGTAACAACCGCTAGCACTTGAGGCTGAAAGGTAGACTGCTTACATCACTCAGGCTTATTATACTTTATTGGGAGCCTCCAGTATGTATCAGGGAGGCACACCTACTGATCCTGTCTTTATTGTTGTAGTTACATTATCATTAAGTGTCTGCCTTTTATGATTCATATTAATTTTTAATAAATGAATTAAAATGTTTAAAGTTGTTTTTATAATTTCAAATATATGATTTTTATTTCTATTTACATAATTCATGACTCCTAACTTGAAATGCATATTTTCACATTGTTGATTTCTATGAAGTTTTTAAAACAAAACCTTTCATTTAATTAGAATATTTTCAAATGATACTTATGTTTGTCTACTGGACAATTTATTTTCTCATCTAATTGTGGGAGGTGTATTGAAATCAGGAAGATATGAGGTTTGTCAATAGCAATCCACAATATACTTTATTGTTAATTGGTTAAGACTTATTAACTAAAGATTTAGAACTATGAAAATATCTAATTAATTAAATCATGTATTATTGTGTGATAAAATTTACTATCCCAAATAATGCCTATTAGGCAAAACAAAAAAAAATTGTGTTTTTCTAACTTATTTTTTCTTTATTAAGTGACTAGTGAGCCTGTTTCCATCCTTCATGTATATCCGTTCCTCATTCTTATCTCTTGAAAACAACATATTATACTTCTGAAAAATGAATGTAGTCATCTCCATTCTATAACTGATGTTATTAGTCCACTTTTAAAAAAGGTATGACTTGTATATCTATTGTTATCTCCCCTCTTTTCTCTGTCTTCCCTGGTTTAACTGAGTATTTTGTATAATTCCCTATTGTCTACCCTCTTAGCAAATCAATTTTACTTCATTTCTAGTGTTTTTTAAAAGTGGTTTCTTTAGAATTTGCAATATACATTTTAAACTAATCCAAGTCCACCTTCAAATAACATGCATCATGTGTAGTGCAGCATCCTTAATTTAGAGTATTTCCAGTTCATCCCTCCTGTCTCTTAAGGCATTACTGTCATTCATTTCATTCAGCTGTATACTAAAAGCACTGAATACATTCGTACTATTGTCATTAAGCAGATTTTTTTAATCTGAAGAATAAGAACTATGAAAAATTTTATTTTACCTTCATATATTCCTTCTCCAATATTCTTGCTTTCTTTATGGACCCTCAGTTTTTGACCTACATCATTTTATTTCTCCCTGAAGAATTTCTTTTAATGTTTTTTGAAGGGCACTTTTGTTAATGATGAATATCCCGTTTCTGTTTGTCTGAGAGAGTTTTTATTTTTCTTTTACACTTTAATAATGTTTTTCTTTCTGATTATAGAATTCAATATGAGTGTGTGTGTGTGTGTGTGTGTGTGTGTGTGAGTGCGTGTGTGTGTTTCCTTGCCTACCTGTAACCATTGTTTCTACAGCTTACATCCTTCAAGGAAACCACATCATCTTCATGTGCTTACCACTCATTTTTCGTAGATACAGATTCATCCAACGTAATTGTTATTAATTATTCAGGATCCATTCATTTTGTGGTAAGAGGACTCCCCAGTACATTGGTCTGATATATCGCCTAAAGTAAATTTTCAATAATGGTATTAGATAACACATATTTTAGATTTTATCACATTTCTTTACTAAATATTTTGTTTAATGACTACATAGAGTTCTTACAGTAAGTTTAGGGATATATGCCATTGTCCATTTTCTTTATAGGAATGGACTCTGAGATAACTTGTGAAGTAGCAATGAGTCTGTTCATTTTATTCTTCTATTAAATAGCTGTTATTGGAAGTAAAATATAAATGTTCAAATTGTTTGAACTATGATTTGCATATTTCTTAAAATAATCTATGCAATGATTTAACCTTAAGAAACAAATTTTAATTAAGAGAGTGCCAATATGTGTATGAGATTTTCTATACATAAATGTTTAGTATTTAGATCTGTACTATGTTTTAATTACAGTATACTACTGTGATGACTTGACTTGACTTGCTGTGCAGAACTGTTTTCCAGACCTTTTTGACTTCTCTGTACTTTAGGAGGTTAACCTTTAGATCCCTTGTCCATTGGTTATAGTTTTGGCCAAAGCATATGTGGAGAGAGTTTAGTACACATTTTGCCTGCTCTGTTAATGCTGCACCACTGGTTCGTCAGTAGCTGCATTCTCTATGACCCCAGTGACATTCAGGTGGCCCCACTTCCATGGTTGTAACACTTACTAGGCTCTGATAAAAGTACTCTCCCCCCCTTAAATCTAGGTATGATAATAGCTTCTAGTTATTGTGTGTCCCTGGGAGACTTGCCATCCATTTTATTTCTCAACTCTGCATCTACTGCTGTAAGTAATATTTCATTAAATTATTCTTAAATAACTTTTTGATTATGCCTTCTCTTTCTTGTCAGGCCTGGTAAGATTAATAAATAGGCTAACTGAATCTTCAGCAGGATTAAATCAGACTTATATAATATTTTATTAATTATATGTTGTTACATGATAGAAAGCAGTTGAGTAAATGGTTGATAGAATTTTCCTTCTACCTAGAATATTAGCAGGAAATATGACAATGAGTGGTGTCCCACTCACATTACTGCTCTTTCCTCCTAAGCTATTTCAACATTAAAAAGCTAAATTTGAGAGAAGATACAAATGTTCTGAGCCTAGAAACAGGTATAGGATGCTGTAGTTGGCTTTACATTAATCACATTAATATGGAATTAGAAACAAATACACTTCTTAGACCCTATCCTAATTAACATATATGGAGTTCTGCACAGCTGAAAGATCACTTAGAAGGAACTCAATAAACAACTCTTTTATCCTAAGTCACATCTCTCCTGTGAAGGAGAATTCCTGATCTGTAAGAGTCTTCCATTACAAGGTCAAGAAGTAGAAAACAAATACAATTTTTCCCTCCTTTTAAAATCCCAGTTTATTACAAAGCATTAAATTCCATTGTTCAATGAGTTTAGGATACACAAAGTTTAAATTGGCTGTAGATAAATGAAGTTACCTAGCAAATGCTTCTGAAGCCCAATGGATGAGACAGTAGTAATGATTCAATTCTACATTAATGTAGAATTCCTTCCACATTAATAGAAATGAGATATTTGAATTACATGTATATTTTCTCCACACTGAACAATTATTTAAGACCTCAGAAACAAAATTATCATTTATTGATTCCCAGTGCTTTATTTCACCACAGACATCAAAATAATACCACTTAGTCTCTGACATAAATCAGTATGAATAAATTACTTATTGTCCCTCCCAGTAATGTATGACTCTAATGGAATGTAAAATAATTTGACAAATCAGAGAAGCTATAGTGGCATGAAAGCTTAAAGAATTAACTACCAAAATTATAAACCCATAAAATATATACAGTGTTTGTATTCACTTAAGGTGAATAAATTACCATATAAACAGAATATAATTTCCTGTATTTTCAGGTTTATAATACATTTGTGTTTTCTAATATTCTCAGTATACCCTGAGCAAATCTTCTCTTGATTCCTAGGCTGGCAATGGCATTTGTTAATATGCTCTTTTATATTTAGTAGGTTAAATGTCATAGTCACAGATGTGTGTTGTCACTATCTCTAAATGAAATTCAGCAGCAGCAGTTATTTCCAAATGGTGTTGACCAAATGCTAGAAATTCATGAAAAAAGAGAGGTAAAGGTAATAATAGGAAAAACAGGACAAGGGAAATTGATAAAGGAGGGTGTTATACCTATCTCATGATTTTTGATAAATGTAACAGTTACATTGGACCTCTGCCCAGAAGAAACTTGAATTTTCTTTTCTTAGCAAACCTCTTAATCTTTCCATTTCTGCCTTTCACCCTCTTTTGCAGCGTCTTCTGCATCTTCTTCATTCTTTCTTACTCTTTTACTAACATGGGCATTAATTGTGGGTGTGTAATCAACTTCTTAGACTTACCTTAACACCAGCCCCAACAGAAGTTCAGCAGTGAGCATGGAGTTAAGGTTATATCTGTTACTGTATCAACACTATCAATTTTGATCATATTTATCTCTTGAAAAGTTCCTTCATTTAATTATTAGTGTAGTGCTTATCAATTATTCATCCCACGTATTATCTGTAAATGTACTAAACTCAATGTTCTTTCCATTTCCGCTTGTCCCCAAATTCTATGACCACATTAAAAAGGATATCTGTCTTTTTTTTGTTTTCATACAATCAATTTATTTTTTAATAAGAAATGAAGGCTTAGGTCAAACCGGTCCCCTATAAGTCACTAGTGATATCATTCTACAAGTAGCATTCAAGACACCCATGGAGATACAGGAAGAGAGAGAAAGGGAGGGAATTGGTGGAAGGAAGAAAGGTCTTTAGAGAATAAAGTTATGATACGTACTTGTTTAAAAGTTTATATATTGATTATATTTGTGTTTAGGAAGAGAGAAATAATAAAAATTTCCAAAATTCATGCAAGTTTTGCTTCATTACATAATGTATCAGCTCCTTAAAATAATTTCCACTAACGTTATAAAAAATTATTGGAAGCATAGATATCTTAGAGTTTTAACATCTTTATTTTAATGCATGTTTCTATATTAGATATTGGCAAATATTTCCTAATTAAGCTTTAGTGATCAATACTTGATTCTAAGATTAAATGTCTTCATATTACTTTTTCTTTCATAGAGATTAAAACAAATATATACAAATTTTGTTTTAACAAAGTCCCCAATTTTCAAAAAACTGATTTTTTTAAATGAATTCCATGCTTACCAGCAATGCTGTTATGACAGTGTAGCAATTGCATCTGCAAGATATTAATTCATAGAGGTGCCTGAGTGATGACATGGAAGGACTAATGTTATTGAAAGGATTTATTACTTCAGTTTCCTAAGAGGAGGGGTCACAGGAACACATGAGTCTGGTCAGGCAGTAGAAAGGAGGAACAACAACAGAAAACCCAGGCCAGAGCCTTTATTGAGTTTTTTTGCAGGAATGGCAAATAGGGCAGGGGAAATAGCTTAGGATTTGTTAATTTGAATAATGTAGGTGTGCTCTGAGCTATAGGGGTGGTCTTCAGTTTGTCTCATAGCTGGTTCTGGATAGGAGAGAAATTGGCTTCGTGTGTGAGAATTAGATAAGGGAGTGGTTAAGAATATGGATCCTGGATAGCAGGGGGAATGTAAATAATTCTGGCCATTAATCTGGCCCTGTAATTAACGAATGCCAAATGGACAAATACAGAAGCTAAGAAAACACAGCATAAATCACTTTTGCATAACTGTTTTATTTTGACTCAACTTTTCTCTGCCTCTGTAATACTTTTGATTCATTTTTTCAATAAGGACTCAGGTATAAAAGGCTCCAGAACTCGAGTAGTGCCTATATAACTTGAAATGAGTATTTTTGTTGCTTTTTTGGTTTTTAGAAGTTAGGTGAATGTCTGAGGCAGACTAAAAATTAATTATGGTGAATTAGATATTGGTGTGTAGCTTTTCCATCAGAGAAACTTACTGCAATAACCATTTGGAATAAAAGGTCAAGAACCCGCAAAGACAAATAGGTGAGAAGAAGATAGCAGAGATAGTAGAAGAAGCTAGAAATTAGATACACAATTATCTGATGCCAGGGAAAGATGTAATCTAAACTGACAAGAAGTGGGAGCTCTGGGAAGCTAGGCAGTTTGCCCAAGAGACCTGCCATCTCTCTCATCCCGCATGCTCAGAACTTAGAGGTATCAAGTTTTCAACTTATAAAAGTTGAATTAAAATCTGGATTGAACACAAACAAGTTGATTTTTTAATAAGAATCTTTAATAAGGATTTTTAATAAGATTCTTAAATGCCCTTCTCTAAACAAGGAAGCCAAGTGAAAACAAATATGCAAAGTTAGCAGAATTTTGGAGGTTTATTTTAAGTATAGTTGAAGGGAGATTTGTGGTTAAAGGTTGGAGTGACTCAGTTCCATTTTTCTTCTCATAACCCAGAACATGGCAGCCAGCTTTTATACACTAGACTAAGATTTAGGATTCCCTACTTGAAAAAATCTATGTGAAAAGACATTGACCACTATGAATATGAGGATGATTAAAAAGGTGTGCAACAAAGCCACTGACAACATAAATAAAACATTTTTATTCATCTTTATAGTGTTTTGTTGTATATAAAGATGGAGCATGATGTATCATTAAGTTTCAGGGAATTATGTCTAACATTAAACAGAGAAAGTAGTTCTGCTTAAGCCTCAATACAGCAGTTTGATATAAAGCAATAGTAAAAGTAAATAGAAAACAAAACAAAACAAAATTAATGAAATGTAGGAGAAAACAAAATCCTAAAGAGAAGTAATAAAAAAATTGAAATAAACAAGCATCCTGGAAATCATTTCCCCTAAGGCATTTGTCAATTTATAAGGTAATGGCACCAGGAGGCAAAAGCTAAGAGCTTTTCATAGTCACATAGGGTAGTAAAGCAAAAAAATGGAGTTAACAGCCAGTACAATATACCTTAGAGGTAGTGACATTTAGAATAGAGTCCATAAAATTAGAGAAGTATATTAAAATTTTTAGATTAAGTACTTTAAGAATAGTAAAAAAAAAAAATACAAATCTAACAAAAACATAAAGAGAAAACCTGCAATTTAAAAAATGTACTGGGTTATTAAAATAGCAAATATCTTAAGATATGTTATCCATTCCAAAACCAATATTTTGATAAAATTATATAATAGTTTTTCCTCTAAATTATTCTCAGTGGGAGAAATGTCATGGTCACAAAGTAGAATATATGTGAGATGGGTGATATTACTGTGGCCATTTTTGAGAAACATCTCAAAAAATATTTTAAACACTAGTAGACTATGAGATGAGTTTCTAGATGAAAATTGATCAAACCTAGGTATAGTGAACAGAATACTTTCTAACCTGTCATATCATAAAATCAGGTTTCCCAACAGAAATCCATCTTCAAGTGAGATTCCTGGATCTAGAATAAGGCTTGACTACCTCTCCAGTGCAAGAATCATTGGTATTAGCAGAGGGCCCGCATTCTGTGATGGTAAGTTTTATGTGTAGACTTGGCTAGGCTATAGCACCCAGTTATTTAATCAAACACTAATCTAGGTTTTGCAGTGAAGGTGTTTTGTCTGTATATTTAACCTCTACAATAAATTGACTTTAAATAGGATTACTTCTGATAATGTGGGTGGGCCACATTCAACTAGTTGAAAAGCCTTAAGAGCAAAAACTAACCTTCTTAGAAAAGAGATTGATTTTAAGAAATGACTCATGTGATTGTGGGAGCTGGTAAATTTAAAATCTGTACACAGGCCAGCAGGTGGAGAACTTGGGTAGCCTCTAGACTACAGAATTTCTTTTCCAGAAAATTCAATTTTTGCTTTCAAAGCCTTTCTTTCAACTGATTAGATTGGTTTTTTTTCTCTGGAGAACCCAGATTTATACACATGCCCACTGTCCCATCTTTTGTAGTACTGGCATTACACAATGAGGAAGAAATGGTTAGACAGTCATCCATCTTCTCCCTTTACTATGGGATCCTTTCTGGAATAAAAGGAATTTAGCTTAGTTAATCTCCTTGTATACATACAAATAGAATTCCTGGCAGACAAGCCAACATCATTTCCTCAAGGGAGGATCCTAATCTATGGAATAAATATTCTCAGCAGATTGAATCTCATTTGACTAAGTTTACTTGTGTTAAACAAATTTAGAATGAAATTATTTATGAGGTATGTCTCCCTGAAAAAATTTACTTAAGCTATAGAACTGAGTAAAATGTAGAGACATTTAATAACAACAAAATGACATTTTATACCAACTGGGAACTTCATAACTTAATGGGAGTCAGAGTGAATCCTAATACAAGGATAGAGCTGGGAGGCTAAATTGGTAGTCCTATTCCTTTTCCTTTTCACTTATGGCTTGTAGTTACTTTTACTCCTAAATAATTAGTAAAGCTTGAGACTGGTAAAATCTCTGGTTCATGTAAGTCTAATTTGATAATCCTTGTTAGTCCAATTCTTTGTACGGTCACATTTGATTAATTTAGAAATTCTGAAACATAAAGAGAGGTATATATAAGGAAATTAAAACCACATGCAATTCTATGTTTAGTATATAATTCTGCGTTATAGTTATTGTGATGTCATTTATCTCATTCTATGCAATGCTGTGACTGATAGCATTATGTAACAGTCAGTATTATGATAATTACACATAATCATTTCAAACTCAATATGGGACAAATCTGTTAAAACCCTTTGAATTTCAAACTATTTAAGTGCTGCAGTTTACAGTTTATAAGTCTTCCGTTCAAAACTCAACATTTTGATGAAATTATATAATAGCTTCTTCCTCCAACTTATCATATTTGGCTATATATGCTTTAAAAAATGTGTTTGAAAGTTCAGTTCCTTGTTCCACCTACAGCTCTTTAATATATTTTGAATTCTTCAAATTATCAGATAAAACCATTACTGCTATAAATTATTTTAAGATTGAATGAGTAGATTGAATAATTTTAAATGACTAAATTATTCAAAATTTCCCCCACTTCTAAATGATCTATAGGTCATTCTGACATGACCAGCAAACTATTTTATTTTCTCTTCATTCTTTCTTGCTTTGGTTTGTTAAATAAGAAGAAATAGATTTAAAAAGTGCTATAGATAGCACTATAGATAGATTAAAAAAAGTGCTATAGCACTTTTTTAACACACATTTCTAAAAACATAAAAGTATGTTGTTTTATAATAAATGTATATTTACTAAAATGTGAATTTATTCCAAATAAATATGGTTAGTAAGAAGCAGAGTTGAAAAACAAAACTATCTCTTGTTCTCATTTCCATAGAAACTATAAAAATAACCCAACATTTTATTGTTGTCCATAAGTAAGTTAGTCATCTAAATTATTTGCTATGGTTTTGTAGACAGATTTCAGTGTATTTAACCAAATGTGGGCATAATTACCAAAGAATTATATAAGGAGACATAAGCAAAGTTTAAAAAAAAATTCTCTCTTGTTGAATAGATTTTTCTTGAACTCTATAAAGTGATTATAATTTTTTTCATCACTATTCATAAATAAAGTAACTACTTAAATTATTTGGTATAATTTTGCAGACACCATGATAAAAAAATGTGGTTTTCTGTTCTCAAGCATATGCTCCATATTCTTTTTTTCCCCTCTGAAATGCCTTCATTTATACATATTTATATACATGTTATATGTATTATATCAAGTTTATTAAAACATTTTGAGCATGGTTCTTATATGTGAAATACATTTTTTGTCTTAATGAATATTTTTAAATGATTTGCTATTATTCCATTTACAAGGCAGAATTACTTTTTATATAATTATGTGAAAAATAATACCACATAGGATAGGGCAGTGATATTAATGTTAGTAGTAACTAATTCACTCTATAGCTTACAAATGAAGTTAAAATATTAAAAGTTGTAATATACTATCAAAATAATGCATTATTTTGATAATGTGTATCTAGACACTTCTATTTATCCCAAAGTCAATGATTAAGTTTGGAACAAATAATAATATTATTTTTGCTTCAAATCATGAACTAAGGAAGTTTCTTTTTAATTTGATCCTATAATTATAAAGGCATAATCAATCTGTAGATATAACTATTGCTATTTTGAAAAGCAGTGATTGCACAGGACACCAGTACATGACACAGAATAGGGCATTAATATATGAACTGAAGACTCTGAAAATCAACAATAAAAATTAGAGGAAATGCCCACATGATTTTGAGGGAAATTTTGAAAATAGTTTAACCAATCTTTCCCTGTATATCATAGTAAAAAAATTGGCATTTTTTTCAGTTGTAGGAAATGTTTTGATAGTTACAAAATTATGGGAATAACTAATTCAAATATGCCAATGAATTGCTGGCCAACAATAGCACTTTAAAAAAGAAGAGAAAAAGATCTTATTTAAAAATCCAGTATCTAGCTTAGTTACCACAGATAACATGTTTTACATATATATAGAATGCAAATTTTAATATCTCAAAATGTATTCATGGTCTATAAAAATGTTATGATTTATGTACTTTCAAAGCAATTTTTACATATTTTCAATACATATAATTGTCCTTCAGCCTAAAATAAACCTTGCATAGGTTTACCATTTTTCTTAGTCTGTCAAAATATATAAAATCATATCTACAGCTATACATAGTGATATAATTAAGATACCAGTGAATCATATTTATGTGTTCATTTAGCTATGTTTATCTACCAAGTCTTTTTGAGGGAAATGTTAACTAACAACTATATTTTCAAAGTACACTGAGTAATAATGTATTTTCTCATTTTTTGAAGACTTGGAATGTAATCATATGTTTAGCAGTGCTTTAGCTTTGGGAACACTATGTCAAGTTAATATTGATGAATTCAGAGATAGATTGACTGCTTGTTTTCCAAATGCTTATAGGTAGGTATAAGCATGTATTGGAAAGCTTTAATTAAGTCATGGACAGAGCTTCATGAACCACGGAAGTAATTTAAATATGAATCACAAACTTATCAAGCATAAAACAAATCAATTAGAGAGAAAGAAAAATAACATCTTTATGTATAGATAGCATTACAGTCTACATAGAGAATTCCAAAGAATCTATAAAACATAAACAAAACCTACTAGAATTATTCAGTTTAATAAGGAAAAAGCGTACGAAGCCACACAAAAAAATAAGCATGTTCCTATTTACTAGCAACCCAAAGTTTGTTCACTGAAATGAAATTCAAGAGCTATCTGAGACAGTTGGTCACCTTAGCTAGACATATAGGTAAATGGAAAGAATTAAGCTCCCAGATACAGAAATAGAACCATACATTTTTTGCACAACAGATTTTAAGGTTCCAAGACAAGACGATATGATAAGTGAGTATATTTTCCTCTAATATGTCACTTAATCACCACAATTAACATGCATGCTATTTTTTATTATAATTCCAATTTTGTAATTTAGGAAACTGAAGTACTGAGGGATTATGTTTCTTGCTAAATGTCATAAAGCTACTAAATAGCAATATTAGGATGTTAACGTAAGATTCTGACTCTGCAGTATATGCTTTAAGAATCTTAAAAGAATTAGAATAAAATTAGTATGCAATATTTGTGACTATGGGAGAGAAAAAAACCAAAAAGACATAAAAAGCAAAAGTCATAAAGTCTACTTTGATAAACTTAGTTATATCAAAATTAAAATTCCGAATCACCATAAATATTGTTAAAAGACAAGCAACAGACTGAAAGGAAGCATTTGCCACATGTTTAACATACACAGTATTGATATCCAGGATGTATAAACATTTCCTACAAAGAAAATAAAAGCAACTCAATTAAATAATTGGGAAGCAATTATGAAATAGAGCCAAAGAAAAAGGAATAAAAATGGTCAGTAAAAGGGTACATCCTCTCATTAATAATGAAAAAGAATGCAGGTTAGAATACTATTAGCATCTTTTAACCATCAGCTTTTAATAATGCCAACTGTTGTTGAGAGAAGAAATTGAATTGCTCTGTAGAAAGCAGTTTGAAAAAAAAGATTGCAATAAAAATATGTATATCTTATATTTTAGCAATTACTTTACTTTGTTAATTCTCTAAAGATTTGTCTTTATGTATGCTTAACAACATATGTACACTAATGCCTGGGGAAGCATTTTTTCCTAATAGTGAATATAAGAAAACATAAATATACATTGTAAGAAACTGATTAAATAAACTTAGGGTACATCCATATCATGAAATACAATACAGCAATGTACTCTTATTGAAATAATTTAAATATATACATATTTAAAATTACTAAATGTATAAAATATATAAACTAAAGTCAAAGAATACATTAAATTTAAACTATAATATACATTGAGGAAAAGGAAGTACACACACAAACTGCTAGTATGGATTTCTACATCTCCATCGGGAGATGAATGGATAAAGATGAGGTACACACACACACACACACACACACACACACACACACACACACACACACTCACAATGGAATATTACTCAGCCATTAAAAAGTGAAATAATGCCATTTGCAGCAACATGGATGGACCTAGAGATTATCATACTAAGTGAAGAAAGCCAGACAAAGACAAATATCATATGTCACTAATATGTGGAACTTATTTACAAAACAGAAATAGATCAACAGACATATAAGACAAACTTATGGTTATCAAAGGGGAAGGGGGTGAAGATAAATTAAGAGTTTGGGATTAACACATACACACTGCTGTATATAAAATAGATAATCAACAAGGACCTACTGTATAGCACAGGGAACTCCACTCAATATTTTGAAATAACCTATAAGGGAAAAGAATCTGAAAAAGGATATATATACATATATATATATATGTGTGTGTGTGTGTATTATATATATATATATATATATATAATCATTATGTTGTACATCTGAAGCTAATGTGCTATGTCAATTATATTCCAAAAAAATAAATTAATAAAAAATAAAAGTAAATAAACATGTTCACGTAGATATACTAGGGAAAATATCAGTAAATATACTCACCAAACAGATAACAGCTATACCTCAGTGGGAGAGAAGGAGAGATCTGAAATTGACAGAGCTGTCAAAAGAGGTATCATCTTCAAGAGTATCATTTTAATGTCATGATGAACAATGGAGAAATGCTTTTCTTTCTTTGATAAGATGGGTGATTTGGGGCAATAAACAAAATCTTGAATTTAGTTTCTTCACTTGTGAACTATCCATTATAAACACTAACTTCCTACCTATACACAGATAATGAAATTAAAATACATTATGTAGCTCATAAATGACTTCAATACATTTATAGTTTAAATGAATTATTGATGGTATTGCCATGATTTTTCATCATTCTACACTATTTTTATAAAATTCACTATTAAAAGTGATATTATATAAAATAAAAACTGCAAAAATAGTCTCAAGCATGTTTTTATGTATGGTTTTACAATATCACACTGATTAATAACAATGACTATCTGTCATGTATCATTTCTATCTATCTAAATTAATGTTATTAGCATTATACTTAATTTGAGAGTAATTACTGTAGACTACTGTTTATAGAGATAAACAATAAATCAGTTCTGTACTTTTTTTTTAGTTCTGTATTCTCATTAAGAAAATAATTATTTCACCAAGTTTTATGTATTTCCAGGTCCTATCTGTTCATTTCCAACTAAGACATTTTACAAAATAACTGAATAAGTTATCTTTTGTTCTAAACTGACTAATAGATCATATTGGCTCACATTTAGCATTCTATTAATAGTAAATATTAATAAATATATCCTCACATGTTTTAGTACTTTAAATTTTCATTACACTTTTACAGCTCTTGTCCTCTACACAGCACTATGAAATTATTATCATCACTCCTGTACAGATTGTGGTAGACAATTATTGTTCAGCAAATAAGCACTCTTTTTCCCCATCCTCAGTCTCCATGGCGGGGGGAAATGTACTATTCCATCTCATTGATGCTAGATGCAGGTATGTAACTTCCTTTGGCCAATGAGATGGTGTAGATGTGGTTCAAGCTAAAGCTTGAAATGCCTCTGTATGTATGGTCTTTTCCTTCTTTTCTCCTACCTTTTGTCATGAGATTAACCTAGTTCAGGTAGCTTCTAGATGAAGGAGAATGATACATGTCTCTAGTGGAGTTGGCTCCACCTTTTATCTTGGAGCCAAAGCCAGCTGAGTCCAACCTGGATGAGCTTTACACCAGCCAACTTAGAGAAATGTACATGAAAAATAAGTGACATTGTTTTATGTCACTCTAATGTTATTACAAAACAGAAGTCAGTTGAAATACAGGTGATAAAAATTCATTAAAAGTAGTAATTTTCATAATATTATCCACATTACTAGAGGAAGATCAACTTCTTTTTGTCTTGTATAAACCTAAAGGCTTTTTTTGGTATTAGAAGTCATATTTATGCAGACTTTATCACATCACTACTGAGTATAATGTGTGAAAATTATGATAAAGATAAATTAACGAGTTAATGTTCTTAGGGTAGAAACATATAATCTACAAAAAGTAAACAAATAGAAACAATGTTTTTTGTGTTTATATTTTGACAGTTGATACTCTTCATTAACTGATAACTCTGCTCACTATTTTCACTTCCCCAGAAAACTATCCACATAGCTTTTCAACTATAATTGAATTATTATTCAAAATTTTGCTTCTTCCTTATAAATATGTGCCTGAGATTTCTTCCTCTACTCAATACATTTGCCTCCATTAGAATCAATATATTTTAAAACAAAGATCAAATAACAGAACACTATGTCTCTAATAACCTCTCATTAATGCCTATTGAATCAATTGCTGAGTTAGTCTTTTGTGTAATCATGTTAAAAGTGCCTGTGATTATTGAGAAGCTGAAAATTAACAAATAAAGAAGCTAACCATAGTCATAGATACTTCGGGCTGAACAGAAATACACAGTTAAAAGATGTTTTAGGATATACAGGGGTGATACACCCATTGAAGTTAACTTAAAGCAAGTTTTGACTGCTCAAATTCTGAGGGTCTTCACACATGTAGTAACTTCCAAAAATATCAAATGAATCATGCCTAAGTGGCTTCTTCCCTATAAATTAAACAAAAGATAGAGTATAATGCTAGAAATATGAGAAAGAGAAACTAAAAATGATGGAAATGGTCATTTCCACTTCTAATTTAAATAATTTCCTTTTTTGCATTTTTATGTTTTTATAGTGATGACAACTCCCTTCAAGAGCAATACAGAGCATTTTTTTAAGCCATGGCGCATGTTCTAATTCTGAGAGCCTGAGAGGATGAGTGGGTTTTGGGTTTTATGAAAAGTAGCTATTATAATTGCTTAACATTTATTTGATGTATACTCAATAATTGATGTCTAAACTGTCATTGAAGAAAATATTGTTTTCAGTTCATATTAAGTCACTATCACCATGGATCACTTTGTTCACTCTAAAAACATTTTGTAAGGATTTCCAATTACCTAACTACATGAGAAAACTAAAAGATATTCTATGTTTTGGATTTCATAGAAATGGGAATTGCCTAATGGTTATTTTACATACACTATATAAAATGATAATTTGAAAGTGAAGTTTACATTAACAGAAGTTTACCTTGTCATACCACCAGGAACAAAAGCTTAACTTAATAACTATGAAAGTAAATCGAATGATGGAAAAAAAAGTCATAAGAAAAAAAAGACACCATACATAGATGATTTTAATTCTTTGTTCATTAAAATATACAAGAACTATCATATTGCTCAGATGACCAAATGCACAAATACTAATGGCTTACAACATCACCCAGAAGGTAACTCGACTCACTATAGCCAAGACTAGGATAAATAACTTTCACATATTACACATATAATACTTAAAACGTGGGATAATATATTCTAATTATCCTTTGTGAAGTGAGGTGATCAGTTGCTATGAAATTTAACTAAATTTAAATTACTCAACTTCCTAAATTTAAAAATGGTAGCATTTAAATGTGAACCTAGATGTATGTAATTCCCTAGCCCATCTGCCTAACTACTATGCAATATCAGGAATCGTGTTGGTAGGAAAGGATATTAACGAACTCATAACTTTGTCAGACTTTATTAGTACAGAGTTAAGGGAAAAGAAAATGAGTTTTAAATGGTGTAAGTTAATGTACCAATGAAGGGTAGTCAACAGTGCAGGAGTATAAAAAGCACATTATAACTGTGATCAATAAACTAGCAGGGCATTACATTTACAGGAGCAATTACATTAGGACAGAAATAATTTGAAAATTATTTTAGGAAATTTCAGCCTCTCTTCCATATCATATGTTGGTGCTAAAGGAAATCATAGAATCTCATTATATTATCAAGAAATGAAGACAGAAGAGTGTCAATAATCACTTTTAATTTACCCAGTTTATCTATGGGATGTATGTGATTGAAAATACTTAATGACAAATATAAAATTAGTATTTGTAGAATCTCATAAGTATATGAAAGGAGGTAAAAATAAATCCAAGTTAATTGAATATGCAATTTTCACACTAAACTAAATATAATGTTTAGTCCGAGAAGATTCTGCTCATCCAAGAAAGAATTCAACTTAAACCACTGAATTGGAGAATATTATTAAACTGAATGTTCTCTGAAAATATTTCCTTCAGGTTTCAGCATGATGGTTCTCATCTGATGCATAAAATAATTAGCATTTCCTTTTTCCTTTCTATTAGATGTTAAATCACGCAGAAATTTTGTTGCATCTTTTTGACACATTTTATTGCTTCTGCAAGCATAGCAGATTGCTTTATTTGCCAAAACTTGCCTAATACATGGAATGATTTGTTAAAGTAGTTAAAAAAGTTAAGGGTTCTTTTGTTGCTTTTTGTTTTTTAGTAATCTGATAGAAAATGCAGATATGATTGAAAACAAAAAATTAAAGTTTAGTGTATTTTGAGCATAAGGAATTGTATCTAATAGAATAACTGTTAGGAGACTTAAATAGGACTAACTGAGCAGATGGAAGCAAACAGGACCAAAAAAGTAATTTAGATATGTAAAGCTGCATGAATACAATATGACAGAATAATATCAAACATCCAGAAAGTTATTTGATGCTTTTGTTGACATTTATTACAATCTAATGGAGTATAGAAGAGGGGAATTAGGTATTTTGGACATACTGACCATACTTTCCAGTGTATCTGCCAATGTCAATTTTCTCTCAATCAGTACTAGACATCACATCTAGATTCCCTGTGGCCTCTTAGCATTAATTGTCCTCTCTATTACTTTATAACTGCTCTATTAAGGGGTAATCTAGAATTCTAATTGATCAGATTGATCAGTTTATGTACTCAAAATATACACTTACTCATTTGCTTTACAGATGAGTAAGTATTGATACATATATTAATACAAATTAGCTATTATTAGGTTCCATGAAAAAGAAGGGTTGTTTTTATTTTATTTTGTTTTATTTTATTTTATTTGTATTAAGATACTCTGTAAACACAAGTAATCATTCTCCAAATGAACAAAAGGGATTTATCTCCAAGACTGACGGGCTTTTAATCCTTAACTCTTCTCTCTTGTTTTAGTGCTAAAGCAGGCAATTTTAAATGAGAGAAGACTTCCTACTTATAGATTAAGAATATAGTGGAGAAGTGCCCTGGGTGCCCCAAGATACCACATAGTATTTTAATCTCTAAAATTGGCATATTGATTCTTCCCTTGAATCAAATAATAGCTCATGGCATGATCTCCACATTTACTATATGAGTCAAATACTTTGCTAAAGAATTGCTGGGAAATGATATTACTTCATGGCATAAATATTGGCTTCTTATATCAAAACAAGGGTAAATACAGGTCAGTAATGATGTGGATAAGTGACAAAGGCCATGAGGACTTACTTGGACTGCCTCTTCTAACTGCTCCTTAATCAAAGACAGTACTCATATGGCAGCACTGAGGTGTTTGATTGCATTGATAGATTTTCTGGGGTAAAATTATTATTCATTTCTAGAATAAAGTCTACTTAGTTATGTTGCCAAATGTTTAAACAGTTTATTATAATTAGCTAATATTTCTCCTATTTACTTTTATTGACCTTAATAAGTGACTTGACCTATACTATTAACCTTTTCAAAAGTTTGGTACCAGTTTGGTACCAAATGTTCGTAAAATGAAGTGGGCATGTTTGCTGCTCTTATTTTCTATAATGAAATAGAGATTTAATGTGTTTTAACTAATAAAAATATAAGTTGGATGTAATTTATTTTTTTTGAAAGGGGTGTTGCTTAACATCTAATTTCTTTACTGGTTATTGATATTCCAGTTTCCTATTTCTTCTTGAACCAAATTTACATTTTATGTGTTGTTGTAATTTTGTTAATTTAACATTTCTTAAGTGGAGACCCGAGTGAGTGGGGTGTGGGATGTTAAGCCACAGTTCAACAAAAACTGCAAGGGAAAGTAAAATAGAAGTTTATTACTCACAGGTCCATTTGGCCCTGTCCAGAATGTCCATGAGAATATTTGGTCTGTGCCATATGGTTTTGGACAGGACCAAATATCAAGGACTTTTTGACATGGACCAAATGTCTTATGGACTGTTTGGATGGTACCAAATGTCTTGCAAGGCATCAAAAGAGCTCTTAAAATAATGAAAAAAGTGGGTTAAAAAGATTTGGCTTCCTCACATGTCACCCCAAATACCACAGAATGTGACTCATATCTTATCTATAATGTTGATTTTTGTTAAACATAAATATAACTACATATTAACATAATTCATATTAACTTAGAATCATTTCTAAACTATGGTGCTATGGCTACTATTCATATTAAAGGCAAGTCTGCATAGGTGTGTTTGCTAATGCAACACTTTATTAAGCATTAATTGGAGATAATATGTCAATCACATTCAGATTTTATTTCACAGATTTCACTCAGTCAACAGCAATTAAAATATTGAGTAGAGCAATAAGCATTATACTTAAAATTGTCTTCATGCTATTTTTTATCTGTTAATCACCTGTAACTATTCTATAGTCTCTATTTTGTGATCATTGTATGTTAATAGCTCATTTTAAAAGGGCACTAAAACAAATCTCCATATGTCTAGTTATTTATTAAATTTCATTTCAACTTATTCTTTTTAAAGAAATGTATTATTAGTCATATGAACAGCCACTTAAGGCTTAAACTATATATGTGCAGTATATATATATATATATCTTCCAGATTCATTGAGATATAATTGACATACAGCACTGTATAATGATTTGATTTATATACATCATGAAGTGATGATCAAAGTAAGTCTAGTGATCATCCATCACCTCATGTAGATACAAAATTAAAGAAATTAAAAAAATTTTTTCTTGTGATGAGAACTCAGGATTTATTTAGTCTTTTAACAACTTTCATATGTAACTTACAGCAGTGTTCATTAAATTTATCATGTTGTACATACATCCCTAGTACTTATTTATTTTATAACTGGAAGTATGTACAGTTTGACTGCCTTTATCCAGTTTTCCCTCCCCCACCCCTCACCTCTGGTAACCATAAATCTGATCTCTTTTTCTAGGTTTATTTGTTTGTTCACTTGTTTGTTTGCTTTTGAAATATAATTGACCTATAACACTATGTTAGTTCTTATTATACAATATAGTGATTTGAAATTTCTATATGTTTCAAACTGATTCACCATGATGTCTAGTTACAATATGTCACCATAAAAAAAGATATTACATAGTTACTGACTGTATCCCCCATACTGTATATTTTATACCTGTGACTCATTTATTTTGCAACTGTAAGTTTGTATGTCTTAATCTCCCTCATGTAATTATTTCCTCCTCCCACCCTCCTTCCCTCTGGCAACCACCAGTTTTTTCTCTGTATCTATGATTTTGTTTTGTTATGTATGTTTATTTGTTTTGTTTTGTTTTTTAGATTGCACATATAAGTAAATTCACACAGTGTTTGTCACTTTATGTCTGCTGTATTTTACTTAGTATAATACTCTCCAGGTCCATCTATGTTGTCACAAATGGCAAGGTTTATTATTTTTTATGGCTGAGTAATATTCCATTTTATATTTACATACCACATCTTCTTTATCTACTCATCTATTTTGAGCACTTAGCTAGCATCCATATCTTGGCTATTGTAAATAATGATTCAATGAACATAAGGGGGCATATATCTTTTATAAGTAGTGTTTTTGTTTTTTCTGAATAAACAGGAGAGGAATTGCTAGATCATGTGGTATTTCTATTTTTAATTTTTTTAAGGAATCTCTATATTGTTTTCCATAGTGGCTGCACCAATTTACATTCCCACCAGCAGTGTACTATAGTTCCCTTTTTTCCACATCCTCGCCAACACTTGCTATTTGTTGCCTTTTGAATAATAGCCATTCTGACAGGTGTGACGTGATATCTTATTGTGGTTTTGAGTTACATTATTCTGATGATTAATGATGTTGAACATCTTTTCATGTGCCTGTTGACCATCTATATGTCTTCCTTGGAAAAATACCTATTCAGATCCTCTGCCCATATTTTAATTGTTTTTGTTCATAGTGGCAGTGGTTTTTTTGATGTTGAGTTGTATGAATTCTTTGTACATTTTGGATATTAATTCCTTATCAGATATATCATTTGCAAATATCTTTGCTCATTCACTATTTGGCCTTTTTATTTTCTTGATAGTTTCCTTCATTGTGCAATGCTTTTTAGCTTGATATAATCCTATTTTTTATGTTTGTTTTTGTTTCCCTTTCCTGAGAAAAGAGCTTATATATTTCTTAAAGAAAGTGACTTCATATGTTTCAAACTTTTTTTCTTTCTTCTCCCCTCCTTCCATCTTTTTTTCTAAAACATAAAATGTCCTCAAAATTAACTAGAAGTTTATATTTAATAGAATCAACTGTCCAACTGTACAAAAGCACTAAAGTAAAACATATTCTAAAAAGTTTATTTAAAACTAACCAAGGGCTTCCCTCGTGGCGCAGTGGTTGAGAGTCTGCCTGCCGATGCAGGAGACACGGGTTTGTGCCCTGGTCCGGGAAGATCCTACATGCCGCGGAGCGGCTGGTCCCTGTGAGCAATGGCCGCTGAGCCTGAGCGTCCGGAGCCTGTGCTCCGCAACGTGAGAAGCCACAACAGTGAGAGGCCCGCGTACCACAAACAAACAAACAAAAACTAACCAAATGGTAGAATGCAAAAAGATATTACTCTTAAATTCTGCTATATTGATGAATGGAAAAGGTACTACCATTATACTGTTACTGATAATTTTTATGAAATAGCTTTAGTAGTCAATCAGTTGTTTAACCAAGAAGTCTTCAATTGTCATTCTAGCAATGAAAAATATTAAATTACTGGGCAATTCTTCCTATTACATTGAAGTTTGTTTTTATTTAAATGTATGGCGTATTGCAGTATTCATCTACAAAAGGATTTATCTGGCTGCATATTTTTTGGATGAGCATTCTTTTATAAACACACACACACACACACACACACATATATATATATATACACTATGATAGTCAAAGATTAATTTAAGCATGTAGTTTCAGGTGTTGTTCTAATTTTCATTAAATAAAATATCTTTAAGCTTATCAAAATTTCTTTTCTAAAATTTATAGTGTCTGCAAAAATGTTTCCTTTATTTAGAAAGTCACATTTAGATGTCACATATGCTTTTGGACAATTTGTGCATTAGACAATGTTCAGCTATTCCTTAAAATAATTTATTAAAATTCTTTCCAACTGGTACTGACCTTTCTTAAGTTAAATCATTCATTGGTATCATGTTGCTTTGACAATATTAAAAACATTTAAAAATCTAAAGTGGATAAATATCCATAGAGCTTCTTAGCTTTAAGGCAATTAAACAATAAAATATTAACCTATGCTATACTTGTATGAAGTAAACCATTGGAAGTGCAGGAATGACTTTGAAAGACATTGGAAATAACTAAATTATAACCATAAGATTTTTTTCAACATTCTCTAACTTACAGCAGTGATATATATTTCTAAATTCTAACCACAACAACAAAAAATTGGTTTGTCTGGTCCAGTTGCATTCTTTAGACACCAAGTACCCATGATACGCTTTGCACAAGGATATGCAACCAGCTAATGCAGAAGTGGATTTAAGCCAATCAGAACATCCTCAATTTCATCTCAGTATGTGTTCATATGCCTCAGCTAGCATGGGAGCAGTGTTAATGCAGAGTAGACAACAGCTTTGTTCAGTTTATTTTTATCCCACTTGTCTACTTTCTGAAGGTAAATGAACAAAGCTTATCTAGAAAAAAATGACAAGTTGTGTAAATATTTTGGATGCTGATATATTATTTTATGCCTTGCTTCAATCACTTACTTTTTAAACTCTTATTTTGAAGAAAAATTATAAAACATAATTACTATATTTTTAAAATATTAAAATAAATTAGAAAATGATGATTTAGCAACAACTATATTCACATAGTCCTTAATTTCTACCCCTTCTTTCTGAGTCTCCTTTCCTTTTTTTGATTTATCTCTCATCTCCCCCCCACCTTTTGTTTTTGCTACACACCCCTGTTTTTAAATTTATGATTTGTCTCTTCCTTTCTTTTTCAATGATTTTTCATAAAATGAGGGGTAATAAAAAGGTTGAAAGTACTTAATTTTTACCAGCATAAGGTATACAAAGAGAAATAAGGAGAAGGGAAAAATAAAGCTCAGTAGCTATTTTTGTACTCTGGTTGAATGGTATACCTTTTCAAGATTGTGTATTTCTTTCATTGAAAAACATTTACTCTTTAAATGTATTTCATTCGAGACTACCCTGTAAGGTACTTCATACATATAAAGTGGTTTTCACTACCTTATTAAGTAGTTCCCATCAATATTCATTATTTAATTTGTTAAAATGATTAAAAGACTGAGGAGTGCAGAACAGGTTTAAAATACAGAGCTGTCACCCAAGTCTTCCATCTTGGATGACTAGAGATTATCTCATTTCCGGAAATTAGCCACAATCAGAAGAAACATTAAGACTCTTCTTCAAGTGTAAGCATATATTTTTTCGTTTTTTAATTGATACATATTTGAAATATAATATCATACTAGCTTCAGTTCTACAAAATAATGATTCAGTATTTGTATATGTTGTTAAATGATCACCACAGTAACTCTAATTAACATACATAACCACACTTTTAGACATATATGTTTTTTTGTTTCTTGTGACAAGAGCTTTTAAGATCTACTCTCTTGTAAGCATATATGTTTTTGTTTGTTTGTTTGTTTTGCAGTACACGGGCCTCTCACTGTTGTGGCCTCTCCCGTTGTGGAGCACAGGCCCCAGACGCGCAGGCTCAGCAGCCATGGGTCACGGGCCCGGCCGCTCCACGGCATGTGGGAAGAGCATGTGGGATCTTCCCGGACCGGGGCACTAACCCGTGTCCCCTGCATCGGCAGGCGGACTCTCAACCACTGCGCCACCAGGGAAGCCCAAAGCATACATGTTTTAATTTGGATCTCACAACTCCATTTTCTGCTCCTGTATCTCATTCATTCTTTTCTCTTTTATTCATTTACTCAAAAAAAAAAAACTTTCTTGGTCTTGGCTTCTCAATATGGACTGTCCGTTATGCTTATTAGTTTGTTTGACAAAGTGAACACACCTTGGATCACAGAATGAAGAGAATATGGATCACAGAATGAAGAGAATTTTCCTTTCATTTTGGAAACATGCATCTTAGCACTAAATTTTAAGGGCTCTTATCACTAAGATTTAATTACTCAGGAAAGAAAGGAGGGAAGACAGTAATAAGTTACTCCGTTAATTTATCTTCGACTCATTCACTCACACAACACTTAATGAGCTCCTGTTTAACTTTGAGGCTCCTAATACTTTATAGAATATTTGCATCTGTTTGTGGAGTAGAATGAAAAACAAGCATTCCAAAAATGTGACATAATCTCTCGATAGAAATATAGGGACTTCTGAAGGCTTATGGAGATTTTGACCATTATTGTCCAGATTGTAGGACTCAAGGTTACCAGAGGATTTGAAGTCAAAGCTATTAACTAAGGGGAAAGTTCCAGCTGTTAGGTAAAACAGAGTTAGAAATATCACAGGAAGAAGGGCAAGCATGCCAAGGAGGAGACAGTGACAAAATGAGACATGGATGACAAAGCAGAGAACAGAGTGTGAGTATAAAGCAGAAAAAACTAAAGAGGCATTCTGGTCATAAAGTTGTTGGATGCTACATTAAGTAGATTAAATTTTGTTTTGAGAACAAGAAAGAATTGTTGGAGTATTCAAGCATGGGAGTCATGTAAAAATATATCTTTAGAAGTATATCTCTAGTTGCAGGGCCATAGGATTTGAGGACACCAACAACATGGGAACTCAGAAAAGTAGTAAAAGGTAATGAATTTAGTGGACAAGGTCAAGAGATACAAACAGGATCAAGTTGGCCAAGTGATTGATCCCATGAAATACTGAGGAAAGTGAGATGACCTGGGGCTATCCAACAGATCTCTGATTGATAAGAATGTCTAGATATTGTGATAATTTACCAAAAGAAGCAAAACAGATGGAAGAACTGATATCGCTAGAGAAAAATTGGGTGGTGGTTTAAATCTTTTCAGGTATCATATAGAGACAACCCCTTGTTTAAATCTGTTTCGAGGACAAAATTAATTAAGAAAAATAACATTATTATTGTTGTTATTGTGGTTTTAGTTCTTTATACCAGCCTGATTTATAACCAAGTTAGTGCACATACTATCTTAGGAGATATCAGTTGTACAAAACAATAGATCAAATATGAAATATACATATTTATAAGAAACTATTCAGTAACAAAGCCTTTATAATATAATTAACTAATTGGAAAATGTTTCATCATTTTTTACTATTTGACATTTGATATATATCCATGAAAAATAATATTATCTTCCTTTTAGTAAAACATTAATTATATTCAAAAATGTGGGATGGTGTTAATCAAATTTGAAGTTATACATTTAATTTTTATTTCATATTTTAATTTGAGATTAGAAATAGCTAGCGTAAAATAGCAAAGGTTTCTAATGTTATAGCTGGAATTAAAATACAAATGATCACCCCTATACACTATTGTTTAAACTTCAACTGCCTTATTAAATTCATCATTATGTTTTCCATTGAAGATTTTAAAGGAATTTTAGAATGCGTGGCAATAATTAAAGACAGGCAAAAAATTATAAAAAAAAAGTTTAAAGTGACTAGTGATCATTTTAAACTTTAAAAAACTACTATATACATATGTGTGTGTATACACATATGTATACATACACTATAAGTAACAATATTAATAAAGATGCTTTTAAATACGAGCACTGAGATCAAGGTGAGCATTAAGGTGTATAACAACAGGAGCATAATAACTTTGCACAAAACAGCCTTGAAAATGCAGAGCCTGGTTTATCAGAAAAATAATCTTTCTTTTAAATATGTATGAAGCAGTAAGCAGACAATTTTCCATAATTTATCTCCCTACTGCATGCTATCATTACATCTTCCTGGATAAAGAGATCGTAATGAATTATGTAAATTCTTGATTGTGTTATCAAGCACACTTGTACCTTGATAATCATTGCTTGATTCTTTGCAATTTGGAAATAATGACCTCCAGAATGTTCACTACTTATTTGTAATCCATTCAAAGAACAAATACAAAGATTTCTTTGTATGATTAACGAGTATCCTCTAATTAAAAGTGTGACAACAATACGTTGAAAAGCAGAGCTAACTCACTGTGTTCTGTACAAATTACTTTCTGAAAGAATGGACATTTTAAAAAATAAATTTGAATATAACAAACCACCTAACGTTATCTGAATTAGCAATACAATTATTTGTATTGACCTTGATAAGGTTCAAACATTCTTTTAATATTTCTTATACACTATGAAATCATAGGACTTGTGCTCCAATTCTATAGATTAACAATTAATCTATACAGAACATGTAACATTGGAGCACTCTAGGTGAACCCACTTCATAGGTTACACAAACTACCTCAAAGGGTACACTTACTCTTGTTTATGTTTATGTATTTCTATTATACTCAGACTTTGACATTTGAGATTTTATCTCTTTATTTTGCTTTTTATAAACAATAAATATATCACCAAATTTATTAATATTCTATCTATATTTCTTTAGCTATTATATTTCTGAGAACTTATAATGCTTCTATTAAGTGCTACCCCCACATTGCACTTATATTGATTAATACTATTGATAAATATCCACTTTAATATAACAACATAAGCTCCAAATGAATCAATGGTATCTTAAGCCTGCAAAGTAGCACCTGTCATTTTAAACTAATACAATGACAGTATTGCCCTCTAACAATTCTTAACAACACATGATAGTTTTTCCATATAAGCAAGTAAAATGTGGCAAAGCATAGAGAATACATTAACATTAAATCTCTGCAATTAAAATTCTCAAATTGTTATATACATATAAATAAAATGAAAATTGATCTTAAAATAAGTTGAAACAATTTTTTAAAAATTGAAGATTCTAACCCTTTGCAATTTACAAGTCATTTTAACTGTATAAGTTTAAAAAGCCCTCACGGTTGAAAGGTTTTAGATAATTTGTAATAAAGGGTCTTGTTCATTCACTTGAATTTTTCTCTTAGCTCAACTTCCTTTCCATTTTAAAAGTCACAATAAGATATCTTAATAAGATCAATATGGAGAGTATATGAAAAATAGAAAAATGAGAGAGAGAATGAAAGAGAGGGAAGGAGGGGTGAGTGAGGAAGGGAGAGAGAATGAGAGGTTGACTTAGAGACAGAATACACAGCCATTAGGAGAAAAGAATCAGCTAAGACAAGCAGTAGTATAGCAATAATGGTCTACTTCATAAATAGGGAAATACATAAATAAAAGGGTAGGCTGGGTTTGACTGACATCACAATCAACACAAAAATGTTCTTGTCTACCACATTTGTTAAACTCATAAGTTCTAGTAGCTTTTCTGTAGTCTTAATACAATTTTCTACATAGAAAATAAAAATACTTGTTTTCCTGGATGACTTTTATTTATTCTTCCTGCCTTAACACACTGGCTACAACCACCCTAGAAGTGGTGAGAGTCAACATCCTTGGCTTGTTCCTTATCTTAGGGGAAAAGCATTTAGCCTTTCACCATTAAAGATGATGTTAGCTGTAGGTTTTATATAAATGCTTTTTATGAGGTAAAGGGAAATACCTTTTACTCATATGTTGCTAAGATTTTGTCACAAGAACATAGTTTTGAATTTAGTCAAATGTTTTTTCTGGACCTATTGAGATGGTCAGGATAAATTATCTTTTTATATACGGTTGAATTTGATTTGCTACATTTAAAAAAATAGTAAAATTTTGTCACAAAATAGTTTTAGATTTACAAAAAAGTTGCAAAGAGTACAGACTTCCTGTATACCTTTACCCAGTTTTCCCTCTTGCCTCAATTAAGTACCTCAGTTAGAAGGAATTTATACATATATCTTTTGCTACCAGCTCTTAAGCCAGAACTAGTCACATATTTCCACCCCACCAGATGAAGGCAAGTAAGAGAATCTTATTACACACCAGAATGCAGAAAGCCAGAAAGTACACCAGGTCTATGAATCATCAAGTCTGCAAATTGGCAACCATGAGAGCCTGAATTTTCTCCAATAAGTGTTTTATTTAAATAGTACCATGTTATAAACTTTTTAAAAGATACTGCAGTGTATGTGCTTTTGCATTTGCTAAAATTACCATCATTAGCTGTTGTACCCTTGGTACATTCATATCATAACACTGTCTGCTTATCAATGTTAACTGTGTGCATTACACCAATACAACAATGGATGTATTTTTGTACAGTACAGCAATATAGATGCCATCCACTTGCCTTCTTGCGATCCTTCCTTCTTCAATTATAACTTTCTTTTTTAATATTGTATCAAAAATAACTGAATAGTCTACTGCTCATTATTTCAAGGAATATTCTAATAAGGCTTCCATAGACTATCCTCACAACACTGACCTTGGACTTTCCCAAAACTCTTCTACCATTCATTTGAAGATTTTCACATGAGGTTTCACATGTACAATATTCTACACATTACTAATCCCTTTCATTAGACAACAGTTCCTTCTCACAGGAAAAACTTCAGGCTTTTAAGCTCTTACACCCAATCTCATTAAAGATAGGACTGAATATTTAAAAGAGAATGGTGATAATTTCCTCATATTTGTATATGACTTCCATTTTCAAAATATTTCATGCATATTGGCCTTTCTCAAACAACTAGAGTATTAAACACCTGATAGAAGAGAAAGCAGTGTAATTGATTTCCTGCATTTGGTATTTTCATCTCTATAATTCTGTAAGTTCTGAAAGTCTTTAATTGAGCCTCAATACTTTCATTATTTATCTATCAAATTATTTATTTGTGTCCATCTCATTTCCAAATAACATTTATAAGTGGAAATCCTTTCATAGCTCATTGCTTTATAATAAGGAATAAATTTGATTTTAAGAGGCATCATTAATATATACTACATTAAGTTGAACCCATGTTTTCAGGAGAAAATGCTTATTTTTATTATTTGAACTGCAATTTTAATTTTCTGCCCATTACCTTCATTAGTCTATTTAGCATACATATTCCCCCCAAATTAGTAACATGACATAACTATTTATATCAGAAAAAATAATTGTAAATATATATGTATATATATGTGCATGTGTATATACACACGTACACATACGTGTGTGTATCTTAGAATTTAGTGATTGCAAAATCTTGGTAATATCTACTTAATTATAGTTAAAGCTTACATATTGGAAAGATATTATAAAGGTATTGCTATATTTTAAATTGTGTTCTTCAGTTTCTAGATGTCTTTAGCTAAAATAGTTGCTGGGTAACCACTAGTCTGATTTCTCTCACTTTAATAAAAATGGCTATATTTAGTTTAATAATTTAATAATAATGGAATAAAAATTATGAACTATTTGTGTCTGTCTCTTTTTACTCAGCACAGTTATTGTGAAAGTCATTTATGTTGCTAGGTGCAACAATACTACTTTGTTCTTTTGAGTGATGTGCAATGCTCCATGTTAGCATACACCCCTATTTGTTTATGTAATCACTCATTGGCTATTTGGGTTGTTTCCAGTTTATGGCTATTAAAATCAAGCTACTGCAAACGTTTGTGTCTGTGTCTTTGTATGGAAATATGTTTTCATTACTTCTGCTCATACACCTAGAACTGGAATAGTTACGGTAGATATGTTCTTATCGCTTCAAGAAACTTCCAGTTTCTTATCCAAAACATTTGTCCCCATTTAGATTCCTAACAGCAGGGCTAAGAGTCCCAGCTATTACACATGACACCCTTGTTAACAGTTGGTATGTTCAGTCTTTAATTTTTGTTACTTTATTAGAGATATAGTGATATGTCACTGTTATTTTAATTTGCATTTCTTTAAATAATACTGCTTTCATGCATCTTTTGTGAGTAGGTATTTTGTGTGTGTATCTCTGGGTTAGCTATTTGTTTAAATCAAATTTTAATTGTGATTGTCACGTTTGTGAGCTCTAAGTGTTCTTCATAAATTTTCATTGCGAGTACTTTGCTAGATATTTTTAAAAAATCTTCTCTCCTAATCTTTGGTTGGATCTCCCTTTTCATTTGAACAGTGTATATTGAAGATCGAAACTTTTTTATATTTTATGAAGTCAATATTGCTTTTTTTTCTGCTTTCATTGTTCCTGCCTATCATCCTATTAAGATAATGTTGCCTAACACAAGGTAAATATTTTTTCTTATAATGGTTTTCTAGAAGTTTAATAATTGACCTTCTTATATCTAGACCAGTTGTTGCCAACCTTAGCACTATTAATATTTGGGCCAGATAATGCTTTGTCCTGTACCATCTTATTCCTTGTGTGCTTAGTAGCTCTGCCTCTACTACTATGAGCTATTAGCAACTCTCCTAATTGTAAAAAACAAATAAATGTTTATAATTTAAGTGCATCAGTAATTTTATTTTTATTGCTTTGTAATATTCTATTATACGACAATACCACAGTATGTTATTTTAAACATTCCACCAATATTCATGTCTTCAGCGTTAAGTATGTAAATGAAATTATCTTTTTTTCAATGACAGCTATGTTTTTGGTACTCATTTCAAACTTCACAGAATATGAAACAAATTTTCCTCATCATTAGCAGGAAAATTATTCTACACTAATATTGAATGGTAACATGGTATTTATTCTGCTATTCATTCATTTAACAAAGGTTTATTTATATATTCAATATGCATGAATATATAAAATATGTATTTTCCCCCAAACAGTAGAAAGCTATGTTAAATATCTGATGAATATATGTACAGTTTGCATAGGAATGGGAAGTACATATTTTTATAGAAACCACTTTTCACTTGTTTTATCCTTTGGCTATTGCCAAAAGAGCAAACTTTTAATTAATTTTTAAAAATTTAAAATATTTGATAATAAAATATTTGTATCTTAGATTTCCTGATTCCTATCACTTAAAAAAGAAACAACTCAGCAGTCACAAAAACAGTAACAATTACAAAAGCAACACTGGAAGAACTGTGTACAAGAGTGTTATAAATAACAAATAGTTTTCAGATGGATTTGGGTATGAAATCTTTCTCTAGCTTGTCAGTATGTGTAAAATATCATCACATATAAAATTTTATTCCAAGAAAAAGGAACCCTCCTACATGGTTAATGGGAATGTAAATTGGTACAACCATTGTGGACAACAATATGGAGTTCCTTAAAAAACTAAAAATAGAGCTACCATATGACCCAGCAATCCCACTGCTGGGCATATATCTGGAGAAAACCATAATTTGAAAAGATACATGCACCTCCAATGTTCATTGCAGCTCTATTTACAGTAGCAAAGATATGGAAACAGCCTAAATGTCCACTGACAGATGAATGGATAAAGAAGATGTAATACATATATACAATGGAATATTACTCAGTCATAAAAAGAATGAAATAATGCCGTTTGCAGCAACATGGATGGACCTAGAGATTATCAAACTAAGACAGAGAACGACAAATATCATATGATATTGCTTATATGTAGAATCTAAAAAACATGGTACAAATAAATTTACAAAACAGAAATAGAGTCACAGATGTAGAAAACAAACTTATGGTAACCAAAGTCAAAAGGGGGGAGGAGAGATAAATTAGGAGATTGGGATTGATATATACACAGTACTATATATAAAAGAGATAATTAATAAGGACGTATTGTATAGCAAAGGGAACTCAACTTAATATTCTGTAATAACCTATGTGGGAAAAGAATCTAAAAACGAATGAATATGTATATGTAAAACTGATTCACTTTGCTATGCACCTGAAACTAACACAACATTGTAAATCAACTATACTCCAATAAATAAAATAAAATAAAATAAAAATAAAACTTCACTCCAGGATGGTGAGAGAAACCCAACACTAACCTTGCACATCCCAGTGTTGTAAAAGGCACTAATCAAATGATTATTCAGTATATTCCAAATGAATAAAGATGTTTTACTTTTTAATTATTAACTATATTTTAAGAATACCCAGAGGAAAATCATAATTTTGTAGTTTGTGACTTTGTTAGGATAGAATGAAAAAAATGCTACTATACAGTGTAAATTGTTATATTTAATTAGTAAAAAATTATCTAATTTTAAAAATAGGCTTTAAAATTGTATAGATTTTTGAAACATAAACATTTCAATGTAAAGTATATGAGTCCAACCATTGTATATAAATTTCCCATAAGTATGTGCTTAAAACAAAAATATTTTCAATAGATAAATTCATAGAAAGGTGTTTTGATATGTCATCATAATCTACAAAGCATATTCTGTTCCCAAAAAAGGTTTATCTGGTTGACATACAGATAACTGAAGTTTCTGAGTTAATAATGTGGGATATGTCATGAGTAAACAACTAAACCCACAAAATGTATTATTTTCTTATTAATAAATCATTTTTCTAGAGAAGCCCTGTCTAACACAGTAACCACTAGCATATTTAATTACTTAAAGTAAAATTATTTAAATGAAGTAGAATTACATTTCAATTTTTCAATCAGTGTATCCAGACTTCAAGTGCTCAATCACTGAATGTGACTAGTGACTATCATATTGAACAACATGGTGGAACATTTCCATCAATGCTGAATAAACACTAAGCAGTGCTTAAGAAGTTATTTTTGAAAGATCCTGCTGAAACTCCAAAGAGCCTGCATTAACATATTGTCTGTCCATTTACTACCATGTGACCTTGGAAAATCAGATTTCTCTGCTCCAGTTTCCTCCTCCAGAAAATAAGTCTACTATTAGTACCTATCTCCTAGGGTTCACATGAAGGTTAAATGTATAATACAGGTAAAGTGCTCAGGGAAGTGCCAGGTGTACTTATATGGTATATTACTGTTATTCTGGAAATAAATTAATAGCTACCCTTATTCTATGAAGAACAATGGCATATTTTAATTGTTTCTCAAGTGTCACAGTTTCAAAATCTCTTACCTCCCTATACCATGCCCATCAGTTTGCTTTTCTTACACACACACACACACACACACACACACACACACACACACACAGTGGGAGGGAGGCCAGTGCCCAACTTCTATCAATTCATCCACTTGCCATTTTACTGCACTCCTTCCTCCAAGTCATTGTGTCCACATGAGCCACGATAACCTCAAAGCTACGTTGAGCCTATAATTTATCTTCCAAATGAGGTACTTGCAAGAGTTAAAGTGAGCATAAATATTGTTTTAGATTATGACCTTGAAATGGAGACCATCCAAGGCAATGTGGTAAATTAGCGTCATTCTATGAGTAATCTTTAGCCCCAGAAAAGGCTGACTAGAACCTGAATTCCTTGAACTATAGCTTTCTCTGATGTGCCCTAAATGAAAATTCCTGCCTTACCATTTGATCCTACATCCCTGGACACTGACACTCCTCTTATTTCATATATGACACGTGGCATTTACTCAAAAGCAGGGTGCGGGTAGAGGTAGTATTAATAGGGCGAATTAATAGAAGTAGGATTAATAGGGTGAATAGGTTGCTATTCATTTTCTCTCCAGCTTTTTCTTCGCCGGTTTTTTTTTTTTTTCTCTTCTCCTGCTTCAAATTTCCTCAGTATTGTAGTGAAAAATGTACAGCCATTGACACTTTAATCATTGTCAAAATATACAGAAACATTAACTGACTTATTCTATATTATCCTCTATTTCACTGTTTATTCTGTGATTCTCAAGGGCCCAGAAAAGTGTCCCATAGCCTGTCTGTAGAAGTATCTACTTGATTTGCCTTGATTTAAAGAAAACATGACCTTAGTGTTTGCTGTGTGAAGTGGAGTAAAACTGCATCTCTTGCCACTAGTTATCCTACTGCCTGTTTCCCACTTGCCAAGATGTCCACATGTTATACAAAGCACATATTCATCCCTTCTTGCAGCATCTTCTACCACCCTCTAGCTTCCCAGGTGTTTGTACATTTCAGCATGTCTTTGTGCTGTGATAGTCACCTACCAATACTTTCTATGGTTTTCCTATTGACCTAGCTGCATGCAGCTCTCTTAATCTTCACTCCCACTTCTCATAGTTTATTTTTCTCAGCCATACATGTTTTTTAATGTATACATTATGTACTTTTATGTCCAGAAATGAGAATTGGAACGTTTAATCTTCTCCTGATTTACCTCTCAACTGGAGAGCTGTTACTAATGTCAGATTACATTAAAAACTTGTTAACATAATACGATTGGGCATTAATCTTTAACAAAGCAATCTTTTTACAATAATTTCCCAAATCACTGATTAATTGTTATGCGTGCACAGATTTTTCCCCATGTACATAAAATAGACTGGAATATATCTTGACCACTCATTACCTCCTCTAGTACTGAAAACTTTTCATATTAAAGACTAGTTTCACACTGTGCAATTTTATAAAAAGGTAGTATGGTTTTCACTTCTCAATTCTTGTATGTCTTCATTCAAATTATCATGCATCAGTATTGTGACAAATTTTAAGGAGGAAAAATTTCATTTCAATTAATGTCACTGCTACCACAATGACACCTGGATACAGATATACAAAGTATCTGGAATCAGTTGTTGTTTTTTTCTTTTTTTTAACAAAGTAGTTATTGAATACCTACTATGTGTTCCACACTGTGCTGTGTTTAAGCTATTGCATATTTATGTAGCATATGTAATAGAAATTAGTAAGTCTTCATTCTTCATGGTTGGGTTACAGAGATAACTAACCTTCACTTTTAGAATACTATATTTTCATAATCGTGAATATACCCTGCAAGGTCATACCTATGTTACTTCTGACTGCCAATGTTTAAACTGCACTAAATCTACTTTCATTTTTTGTCTGGTAAAAATACCTAAAGAAAGGCTCTTGTGATGTGGGTTCCATGAGAAGCACTCTACAGATACGCAAATTTCAGTTTGGTGGTAGGTGGCAATGTGTATCTGTGATCTTGTCAGACTGTGAACAGGTATGTGTGTATCAGAAATAAATGAAGTACAACTGTTTTAATGGAAATTAGGTCCTCTTTTAAATTAACTTCTGTGAGGATTGTGGGAAGAGGGCACTCAGCCCTCCCATGTGGAATATTTAAGAATAGATGTTACTGCCACTTGATAAAGATGAACTTGATTTGTTTCTTCCTTCTCTGCCTTCTGCAACTTTTTTTTTTCTAGTTCACTACACTTGTTGGAGCAGTTTCTTCTGCCTTTTGATGAGTGTTTAGGAGTTTAACATCCAGAATTATAATGTTTTGCCTTTCCACATACTCATTTGGCACCCTGCCATTTTCACAGATTTTTCAGGTTACTTAGCCTTTAGAAAATCTTGAGTATAAATCCTATACGCTTTTAAAAATGGTCTGTAATCTATATCAGGTAATGGTCATTTTAGAAGTGCAATTTTAAATTATCTGAAAGTGTTGGTTCCTCGTGGCTTCCAGTATGGACTTCAATATTTGACTTGTCATCTTCCAGGGAATATGCTAGCATTTTAGGCCTAAATTCCAGGAGATTATAAAAAAAGCAGTTGGGGAAGATGAGGAGCTTGTGTTCAAGGCAACAGCATTTGGCTTGGATGAGTTGAATGAAATATATTTATTTTACTTTTATTTTATTTTTGTAGGTTTCATAATTTACACACTAATTTCCAAAGTGCCTCAAGGTTTGTCACTCAAAGGCACCATAGTATCTTTTTTCTGGAATAGTTTATAGAAATAAGAACATTATCACCAACAAAACAAATTGTATTAATTTAGTTGTTGTAATTCAAACAATATTAAAAATTTCTTCCTAGGAATCTTTTGTTTTGTTTTGTTTTGTTTTGCGGTACGCGGGCCTCTCACTGTCGCAGCCTCTCCCGTTGCGGAGCACAGGCTCCGGACACGCAGGCTCAGCGGCCATGGCTCACGGGCCCAGCCACTCGGCGGCATGTGGGATCTTCCCGGATCGGGGCACGAACCCGTGTCCCCTGCATTGGCAGGCAGACTCTCAACCACTGTGCCACCAGGGAAGCCCCTCTTCCTGGGAATTTTATAGCAACAACAATTAACTCATTTATGGGGGCACTAGCATGATAATAAGGCTGATTCCAAAAGAAAGTAGAACTGTGAAGTATTTACGGTAGTTGAAAGAAATAATGTTTGAATAAGATTACTAATTTAGCTTCAAAACTAAAGTTCTACAGTACAATACAACTTTAAATTTGGTGATTTTCTTATGAACTGGACTTAATTGCAATTCTATCATACATGGTTCATTTGCATCTTCATTAGGTTTTCTTTGTTTGTTTGTTTTTTACTAGCTACTAGGTACAATTACAGAAATGTAAAATATCCTAATCAATAGTAAAGAGTAAATAAGGTTTTTTTAAGGAATGCATATTTTTCAACCAGAGAATCTTGAGTAGGGATGGAAACTATAGGTTACTACCAAAGCCTAGTTTGACATTGAAAAGGCACACAATAATATCTTTTATCTTCAAAAGTATTGCATATTTTTAAAGCACATACAAAACCCTCATTTTGACTATTCATTACCATGTTTCACAGAATTAAAGGAAACTGTCACTTTTTTTTTTCAGATTCATTGTTTTCAGCACTTTTTCCTGACTGGTTACTTCTGCGTCTTCTCAAAGACTGATCTAATTTCACACTGGGGGAAGCTGTGGTAGTGGAGGGCTTCCTTTTCATCCTGGCAAAAAGACAAAAGACAAAACTGCTTCTCAGTTAACTACCTCTTCTAAATGGCTTCTATTAAGCTATAACATCATCTCCTGCCTTTTTCTGTACCTCCTTTTGAGCGTGTGTCTTTTTGGTGTTCACTGCAGGCTATTGTTTCAGAATTAGTTTACTCTGTGTCTCCATATATAAACACACTAGGCATGTCACCCCTTTTATTAACACATAATACATTCTTTATATATGGAAGTCACCCAGGGACCTCCATACATAAACACGGTTTGCCACTTTTTATACTTTGTCCACACACCATGCTTTTAAATGGAAGATTGCTCTGTGAGGTTTGTCACATACTCAGCTTCATCCAGGAAGCAAGGTGCAGTCTGAACTGACCTGGAATTCCCAAATTCTATGGGAATTTTATATTCCCACTTAAATCTTCAACCGAGATTTAAATCAGAGGAATGTACCATTCTTTAGATCTCCTCTCAGCTCCTAACTTTTTTTACTTCACCAGAAAAATGGAAATAATTTTCAAAGGTGGTCTGTTATTTTACTGATTATCTTTCCAATCTGTTTTTATGGCATAACCATTATGTGTTTATTCTTTTTGAGTATAGCATTTTAAATTGCAAAATATTTCTTACTTTTCAAAAGTGTTAGCTTTAAAATATCTATTCTACAATACAGACTTAGGAAGTTCACTTTTTGGTTCTCTCTGACTTCCTTTTATTGCTTTCCTCTTGCTAATATATGATACTGAAGCACTGAATGCAGCTGACTGATTCAATGTGGTAGGGGAAGTATGGAGAAAGATTAAAGAAACAATGGAAATGTAGAGTGAAAGTCAAATTACATACTTAAACTGCATTTGCCTTTTCTTTCTTCATAATTACCTTTTTTTTCTTAGATTCATTCTTAACACACAATAAGTCACTCTTACAGTTTCGACTGTGTAATATTATTGACTAACCAATGCAGTAGAATGAATAAAGACAGTAAGAAATACAACTCTACTAGCCGTGTGCTGCTCAAAGGAAAGAGTTTTAAGCGTAGTGTTAAAATGGACTGTCTGGGGCTTCCCTGGTGGCGCAGTGGTTGAGCATCCACCTGCCGATGCAGGGAATACGGGTTCGTGCTCCGGTCCGGGAAGATTCCACATGCCGCGGAGCGGCTAGGCCCGTGAGCCGTGGCCGCTGAGCCTGCGCGTCCGGAGCCTGTGCTCCGCAAAGAGAGAGGCCACAGCAGTGAGAGGCCCGCGTACCGCAAAAAAACAAACAAACAAAAAAGAAATGGACTGTCTGTTCCTGCAGGTCATCACTTTTTACAAAAATGAGACTATATTTTCTTCTGTTTCTCATAATGTGATTACACCTTCTTTGTAAAGCTCTTTTTTCCTTTTACCACCAAGAGTGCTAAATTAAGTAACATGTTTCCTGCAGCCAGTACAAATTGGAATATCCATACATCATTAATTCCTACTAAATTCTAATCTTAAAATTTAACACCGTAGTCACCTTCCCCTTCAGGTCATTAATTAGGGTCATTTTTTAGATTGTTATAGAGCTGTTATTTTTGCCAGCCCCCCCACCATTGGTTTATTGATATGTCTTCCTTTATCTTAGTCATCTTTCTTTTTGATTGATTTGTGATGCTCAAGGACTATATAGACTTTTACTGTTTTACTGTTTCACTATGCTTTGCTTTATTGTGCTTTGTAAATATTATGTTCCTCATAAATTGAACTTTTGTGACAACGCTGTGTCGAGCAAGTCTATCAGGACCATTTTTCCAACAACATTTGCTCACTTCATGTTTCTGTGTCACACTTTGGTAGTTCTTGCAATATTTCTTACTTTTTCATTCTTATTGTATTTGTTACAGTGACCTGTGATCAGTGATATTTGATGTTATTACTATGACTTGCTGAAGGCTCAGATGATGATTAACATTTTTTAGCAATAAAATATTTTAATTAATGTGCATAAATTGTTTTTTTAGACAATACTGTTACACACTTAATATGTAACTATATATTATATATATATTACTCTGTACTTATATAACTATAAGTACAGAGTAAACATCATTTTTATAGGCACTGGGAAACCAAATATATATATATATATATTACTCTGTACTTATATAACTATAAGTACAGAGTAAACATCATTTTTATAGGCACTGGGAAACCAAAAAATTTGTTACTCACTTTCTTGCAACATTTACTTTATTATGGTGGTCTGGAACTGAATCAACAATATCTCCCAGGTGTGCCTGTATATTTGCATAACTGTTGGGTTTTTTAATGTTCATTTTTTTTCCAGAATACATCATTATATATGACAAAATTCATTAGAATTGTTTGGACATTTGCTAGTGTTTCTCTATTTGAAAATATGTAATTTTCTTAGATTAACTTCAGTAACTCTTAATGTAACATTTTATTTGTTTTTTCCTACTCTGGTTCTTTTCTTATTCTTTGTTGTTTTTCTGAAAATTAAGGTAATTTAATGTAGGACATATAGGTTCTCATAGTTTTATACTTTATATTTTTCATCATTTATATGATACCAATTGATTCTTTAGATATATCTTTTCTGTTCTTCAACAATTCTTAAACACAGGATACACCTTTTTAAAAACATTCAGGAACCCATTGTTTCCTTAGTTACTGTTCTTTCATAGAAGTTACTTTGTCTTTAGTTATGCAAAACTTCCCTGAAAACTTTCAGAAGCTCTTATTTTTCAAAGTTCTGTTAGTGCCTCAAACTGTCTTTGTTTCTTTGTGTTTTGTTTTTCTCTTTTCCTGGTTCTCAATTTACTTTTATCTACTACAGATGATAAAATGATAAATTATATTATAGACAGAAAGTGAATTCTTAAGTTTTTAATAAAGATTGGTCAACAGTCTAAACTTCTTATAAATATGACCACATTCTCCAACATCTTCAGAAAATGTCAGGAAATTCAAAGAGTTTGTAAATACTTTTCTACATTTCATAATCAAAAATTCACAAGCACATATGATCATTAATTTTCTATATATTAAATAACATTAACAATAGAAATTGTTAAGAAAAAAATTGATAGTTAATGAAATTTGTTACAAGTACCAGGCTAGGTGGATGAGTAACAGATTTTGCTCTGGATTTGTTTTACTCAAGTGTTAGGGTATAAAATTTGATTTCTGAGCAACTGACTGAAATATTGTATTTATACCAAAGTTTAGCCATACACTGTTTCAACATCTACCCATTTCCAGAAGCCTTCAGGAAAGCATTACTTTGTCCCACCAAACCCTATTTTTTTTCCATTCCATCATTTATCTATTTAAACCTGCCTTTCCTTAAATACCAGTTTTTCTGCTTGAAATGCTTCCCAAACTTAAAACAACCTATTTGTTAAATAATTTTTAGATGAAGGAAATTGTTTGAAAATTATGTAATAGTTTAGTCAATGTTCTGCTATTGCTTCAAAAAACCATCCTGCTTTCACATGCTATTACACTTTCTTTCTTTATATAGATAAATAAAGGCCTAAAGGCAGACCCAGTCTTAGCACTAGCAAGAAGGCTGGGTACAAATGGCAGCCCACATACCATATGTCCCAATACTTAAAAGTTAAAAATCAAGTTAACAGATTGTGAAATAAAGTATATTCTATCCTTCTGCTTTGACAAATATACCTTCATAAAGTCCTGGAAACCCAGGATTGAATTTGGAAACATTGGACTTCTTTCAGTGCCAGAATAAACTATGGCACTGTGTGGAGAGCCGGCTTGCCTCCCGCCCACATTCTGTTCCCATCTGTGGCTCCCTCCTGCACTGTGTGGAGCCTTGAACACTTGCAGGTGGACCAGTTGCCCATAGGACCAAGTTTCGTTCATATACCCTGAAAACAAGGCGAGTTGGCCACCATTTGTGAGGATAGACCTGGGGTAAAGGCCCATGCAGACTCTGATATTGGTATTTGAACCATCTGAATTTAGAATTTCAGTCTCAGGTACCCAGTGCATGATCTCCAAAAGTGGAGGCATGGGCTCTAAGTGGGAATTTGCCCTTGGCCTATGGGGAGTGGTATGAGTAGAAATGGAATCTAGTAAGCCTCCAAAATAAGTGGCTGATGCATTTGACCTTTTGCCAGGCTCAAAGGGTAGCGGTGCCTTGATGGAGTTGTTGCCTCCAAGTGCAGTACCAAGAGAACTATCCCAGATGTCATGAAACAGAAACACTCACAGACTGATTTAAGGTGATTTAAACATATTACTTACCGAATTGAATTGAAATTCACAGAGAGAAGCAAGAAGGAAAATACTAGCGAGGTAAATACACTTAGGGAAATGTACTCATTGGTAGAAGAGCATACTATATGAATCCTGAGTTATGTAATGTTCATATTCATTCTCAGTCTCTCTCTCCTCCCTCTCTCTGTCCCTCCCCCTCTCTCTCTCTTTCTCCCTCCCCCACCCTTCTCTCCATCTCTCCCTTACCCTCTCCTTCTCATCAGCTTCTCCACAGACAGGTCGGATACAAGAACCAGAGTCAAGGTTTGAGCGAATGGGTTCCAACAGATGGAACATGACTGGGCCAATGCTACACACACATCTTTTATTACAGTGCTGCACAAAAATAGGTGAAAATATGCTTTGCCAAGCATATTTGCCAAGCTGTAGCTTGTCAATTATCCTGCCAGCAGTTATGAGTTTTATCTGTATTTCTTTTCTTTGTTTTATATGAAAGATTCTTTTATTTAAAAAAAATTTTTAACATCTTTATTGGAGTATAATTGCTTTACAATGGTGTGTTAGTTTCTGCAAACATTTTTTTTAAAATTTTTATTGGAGTATAGATGCTTTACAATGTTGTGTTAGTTTCTACTGTACAGCAAAGTGAATCAGCTATATGTATACATATATCCTCTCTTTTTTGGATTTCCTTCCCATTTATGTCACCACAGAGCATTGAGTAGATTTCCCTGTGCTATACAGTAGGTTCTCATTAGATATGTATTTTATACATAGTATCAATAGTGTATATATGTCAATCCCAATCTCAATTCATCCCACTCCCCTCTTCCCCCTTGGTACCCATACGTTTGTTCTTTACATCTTTGTTTCTATTTCTACTTTATAAATATCATATATTAATGCATATATGTGGAATCTGAAAAACTTAGTATAGATGATCTCATCTGTATTTCTTGAGCTGAGCATATATGGCCAAAATAGGAACATACTAAGTGTTCTCAATGGGTGGCCAATTTATGAGAGACAAAGCCATTAGCCCAGATGTGCCATAATAATGACTTATTTGTTCATGTCTTTCTATCTAAAGATGACACGCTTGTTTTTTCATCAGTTTTTTAAATTTATTGCTACTATCCTTGCTTCTTACATTTAACTTACTGTACATTTAACACACTCATGGAATCTAAGTCTCTTTTGTCACTTGCTCCCTCTGTATACTTAAAGCATCCTATGAATGCATCTATATATTGTCAGCAAATAGATTACTTATTATCTCTGTTTAACTTTTCTTATGAATTTTACCCTTCTCATTGTTTTTTATATTGTTTATAGCAAAATCGAGCATTTCAAAGTAGTATGCAAATTATAAGATTTTCATCTGCCAATCCCTTGCTTGACTCTCTCTCTCTCTCTCTCTTTTGATCTGCAAGTCTATTGTCTTAAAAAACACAAAATTATATTAAGGTAAAAAACAAGATACAGATATTCATCAACATATTTAACTTTTTTTCAGTTATCTGAAATGCTCCATTGGGGAAGTATAAATTTTAAAAAAAGTAAAGGAAGATATCAAGCTTAGCTCTATCACTATGCATTAGCAAAAGTCAAATTTCAGCAGATGAGCAAAGAGTCAACGTAGATTTTTAATGAAATGTGTTTACTGTTCCTTTTATCAATCAAAAGGAATGAAGAGAATTTTATATTTAGTTTCTCAGTGATAAGCACCTCCACAGTTGTAATATAATTCATGACATGCTTTTATTCTAAATACTTGTCAGAGTCTATTAAACATCATTTCTTTCAACTTTACCTTTCAACTAGATGTGAACAAATAACTTTTGAATATTTAGCAGTTTCTGTTTTCCAAAGATCCTCATTAGTCCATATTTAGCTAAAGCTGTTCATGCAATGAATGTCTGTTATTCAGAACTAGACACCCAACAACAGAAGGTTGCTTTAACTTCTATTTTTTACTGCAATAAGCTAATTTTAACAAAGTTCATAGAGCTCTGAAATGCTTTACAATAAAATCTTATACAATTAATTGGCCAAAATAATTTACATGAGTTATTCTTCTTTTAGTTTTCTTATTTGCATTAATTTATACCTATATACATTCAGATGCAATTAAGCTATTATATAATTATTGGTGTGATAGAAAATGGCAATATCAAAATTCGTTAGTATGATTAGAATCAATTCAATACCAGATGTTACTATACTCTATTTTGTTTATTTCTTTTCTTTGATACTTCTGAAGTAGACAATTAAACTAAATCTACTCCACATTTCATAGTATTATACATCATCATCTTTGGTCTATAAAAGCCTAATCTTTTGTTTTGTTGGAGGAATATATGTCAAAACCACCATATTCCCTGGTGCCATTCTAGTGGTGGAGGCAGAAGAATGAAGATAGGTTTTTAACCTATGCCAGTCAGTAATAAGTGCTACAGAGAAAAATAACCAAGGGAGGAGAAGAAAAATGCTGGGACACGGCAAAAGTGGACTGTTGTGAGAAAATGACTCCCTGGTAAGTTAAGACATATGAGAAGAGAGTGGACAACTCATGAGGATATGAACATTAAAAATAAATTAAATAATAAGAATAACAACAGTAGCTTTAAAGGGGAGAAACTGATTGGTGTCTAGTAATGATTCCAGTGCAGCTGATGCATCAGTGATAGTGTGTTATCTCTACTGTAGCGTGGCTGGTGCATCAAGGTAGAGTGTTAGGAGATGAAACCATAGAAACGAAGGTGGGAAAAACCATGCTGAAATATTAGGCCATTTAAGTATTTGGGCTTCTACTCTCTTTGAAATGGGAAAACTTGCATGGTTTCAAGCAGAGAAGAGACATGATCTGACCTTAGTTTTTCAGTAAATCATTGTGATTCCATTGCAAAGAACAGACAATAGGCAAAGAAGGACAGAAACAAGGACACCAGTTGGGTGCTTTTGTAAAAATCCAAGTGAGGTGTTGTGGAATCTAGACCAGGATTACAGCAATAAAGGAGGAGTTTAGGAGTTATTAAATACATGGATCTTGGCCTCAGAGGACCTGGTTTCTAAACCCAACTTATAAACACAGTGTTAAGATATTGTAAAAGTTACATAGTCTCTCCTAGTTTCAGGATCCTCATCTATAAATAAAGTTTATATATGTAAGAATGATGTAATAGATGTAAAGTGTAATACAAAATAGCAGGTATCGAATTAAAGTTAAATAATTTATTACCTTTGTTTAATATTAGGTATGGATAAGGAACAGGATGGAATGAATGGGAAAATGAAATATGGTAGGTATACTCAAAATCATTGAATTGTACATTCTTAAAAGAATGAATTTTATAGCAAGTGAATTATATCTCAATAATAAAATAATAGAAAAGGAATGGAGATAATGGTTTTCTGAATATATTTTTATATATATCTAAAGATATATCTTTATATATATATAAATATACCTTTTTATATAGATCTTTTAGAGCCATATTCATGTTTCACATACTGAAAAATAAAATCAAAAAGGGAAAGTAAGCTCAAAATTGAATACAAATAGAAATAAATGAATCATTCAGTTTTAAGTAAATAACATAAACATAACACATATAAACAGGAAGGAGGGACAAACTTAGGTAACTTTGGAACATAGCATTTTGACCATCTATGTGAGGCTAAAGCCAACAAGAACAGTAAGCAAATATTGTACATCAGTTAGTACTTTTTTTTTTTTTAATCGGAGTATAACTGCTATACAATATTGTGGAATCTAGAAAAATGGTACAGATGAACCTATTTGCAGGGCAGGAATAGAGACACAGATGTAGAGAACAGAAGTGTGGACACAGAGGGGGAAAGGGAGTGTGGAATGAACTGGAAGATTGGGTTTGACATAAATACACTACCATGTGTAAAATAGATAACTAGTGGGAACCTGCGGTATAGCACAGGGAGCTCAGCTTGGTGCTCTGTGTTGGTTTCAGTTAGTACATTTGTTACTCGGAGTACATGTGTTACATGTATATTCTAGGATTGAGCAAATAAGTGGACATATTGTGGCTAAATATTTATCACACATATTAGAGACATCAGTATGAACTCTTGTTTATATAGCTTTAGATACAGAGATAGAGTGAAAGAGAGGTAGAAGTACAAATGTATATTAAGAACATTTTAAAATTAAGTAATAAATATTTTAATTCATTCTCATATTGTCAATTATAGTTTATTTTCATGATGAATATTCCTCCCATTTCTTTTAATATTTAGCTATATTTTTATCACATAAAATCCCTTAACAATGACATACATTTGATGGACTATAAGTCTTTGTAATATCAAAGAACTTTACATTTCTAGTCATTGCAAGACAAAGGGATTTTCCTCTATATATCATTATAATATAAAATAGAGTATAATGAGACTATAGCAAATATGAAGTAGATGTCATCTTATATATGTAATTTGTAATATCAAGAAATGATGATCTAATGAAAAGCCACAGAAAGTTTTCAGAGTTATGTGTGTAGAATAGCAGTTATCTTACGGATTTATGTTCACTTGTAAATAATAAATACTTTTATCATGCATCACTTTCCTAATGTATTTGATCGTTGTTGCATTTGTATTTACTCAAGCCTTTTAACATTTTAATACCTAAGTATTTTTGTGTATATATGTGAAATGTTCTGAAATACAAAAATTCAAAAACTAGAATTTGAAAATATTAATCTTAAAATGTTGACAGCAGCCAATAGAAAAACAGAGTGAAAAAAATCACAGCTAGCTCAGGGCACAGAAAAAGAAACTACATAATTTAAAGCACAACCATCTCATTTGCAGAAAAAATAACTCAATGTTCTTATTCAATTCAAGGAATAGCAAAAGTGTCATCTTCATACACGAAGGTCAACATATTTTCTTTGTTGCACCTTGCCCCTAACGTAATTCTGATTTCCTGGCTTCAAAGAGAAATCCATATATGCTGTAAATTGGAGTTTTAGTAAAACACTAAATTTTACCTACAGATTTATGAGATGAAAATGTAATCATTAGTCATACACTCAAGATACAGATCCTTTCCTCTGGGTATCTCAACCAACTTTTTAAAAAGTTTGTCACCTTGAAAATTTTTTCTGTATTTCATAAAAGAAAAAAAATTGAGTTGAAACCTTAGGAAATATATCTTTATACTTCAACTAATCCAAAATTTGAACACCCTGCTTATTTTACATTGTAACTTTATTATGGGAAATATTTAAATAATTGATAAAATATTTTGTCAAGAGAAATTTTTAAGATAGTTTTCTATTACAAAAATGTTTTGCTTGAAAATGTATCCATGCAAAAATAGTACTCAAATATATTGTTTTAAATTGCTTCCTGACATCTTGATTACTTGATTTTAATCAAAGCATGGATTCCAATTTTGTAACTATTTAAAATTAATATTTCAATTGTGTTCTGTAACATTAAATTATTATATTAGTAGTTACAAGATATTGCATCTAATTAATTAAAGCTGCTTTCATTGATACTTAGAATAAATAAGATATTGAGAAGTCATTGACACATTTAAAGTGCTTGTATCACCCAGGTTTTTCTTATTATATTGAAGGAAATTCAGTAAATATACTCCAGTAAGTTTAAAGTATATATACCTGAAATAAACAAAGGATAAAACAAAACCCCTATCCCTGATCACATGCAATATCACAGTAGAAATTTTAGCTGACAGGCAGTACTGACTATGTTATACTTCTACTCTTTCTGTGCTAGGAATTTTGAAAAGAGAAATATTTTTAATTTAATGTGGATCTAAGTATAGCATTTTCTAAAATCTTGAGCATATTTTTGCCAAGATGACTTTACCATTCTTTTTCTTTATGCATGCAGTTGATAGTTCTTGTCTTTTCTGTGATCTTAATCCCCAATATTATATACTGACATCCCCAGTATTACAGATTGCAGAAGCCACTCCCTTCTTGCTCATATATGGCTATCTGCAATGTTAGCAGCTACTATTACAATGCTTATTTCTCACCAAATTAAAATAGATTATATGTAGACAAGTAAAGAGACAGAGAAATATTAAAGTATGGCAAACACCTGATTTCACTGAATACAATAAGTACTCCTCCAAAAAATACAGAGACATAGGAAAAATATATAAATATACACTGGAACATTTACTAGTTTTTTTTAAAACCTATTTTAAAATGAGGATTTTTTTAATGTTTTTTAAAAAAATATTTATTCTATTCTTAGAAGAGCAAGAATGTTATGTCCTATAAATTGAGAATCTGACATATTACCTGTTGGTTTTGCCAGTTGTTATCAGATAAATAACTTTTTATTCCCCTGCTCTACTCTGAATCTTAAGACAGAATCATTTCTCATGCTACTTTTCCAATTGGCTTCTGGCCAAGTTCTGGTAATTAAGTTCCTAGAGGATGACTGGAGAACAGGGAGGAGGGAGAAACCCAGATGGATCTTTCAGGATTTTAGTTGCGGTCGGATATCTCTGTCCTCCACAATCCTAGGTCCTACAGGGCAGCCCCCATCGTGGTTCTAGCTCCAGTTAGACATCACATGAAAAATGTTTCATGGAAAGCAGGTTGCAAGATGTAGCTTACCATGTGGACTGTTATTATTTAGTACGTAAAGGATCCTGGCAAACAATACCTGTGGAATGTGGAATGGCGAGAAAGGAAGGAGGAGTGAAGCAGGTGGAGAAGTGAGCTGTGATGTATACACAGCAACAGTGTTGACTGACCTCAAGGGGAGGTCTGGAGCAAAAAGATCCTTCAGTTTTATCCTGAATGAGCTAAGATTACCATTCTTTTTGTTCTTGTTCAATTGGTTATTGGATGTTGGTTTCGTAGGTAAAGATGTGGCTTTGGGATAGAAAGTACCAGGCAGCTGAGGAAATAGCAGAAGGGCTTTTAGCTGAAGTCTGTCTGCCTAGAGCATGCCCAGTCTTTGGGACCATAGGTTCTTCACTGAAGGGAGATCTGGGCGGTGCATCAGTGTTCAACACAGATCATCTTTTGTGCCAGCTTCTCCAGGGTTCTGATAAACTTCTCTTGGGGGAGAAATGTAGGAAATGAATGATATTGGGTTGAGCTACTAACTCAAATACTACAGCTGCTCTCAAGACCAAAACTGAAACTCATCATCTCCTTTCTTCTCCACCCATGCTAGATTCCCTCCATCCTAGGTTAGGATAATAGCTGGTATCCGTGGCTTAGCTAGAGATGTGTCCAAAACCTTCATCTCTGAGAGATTTGAGCTTCTGGCACCGTTCCTTTCTCAGGATTCAGTTGCTATATGTTTGCATTTGCTGTCAAACTGGGGCAAGGGAAATACAAGAGCTGTTCAAAATAATCACCTGGGTACCTAAGATTCTCCTCACCCCTTCAACTGTGTTAACTATGTTAAGCAGCCTTATTTCCTTCTGATGGTAGGGATCAGTTGCCCAGGCAATCACAGCTGATGATTCACTAGCTTTTATTTCTAACTTCTTGGTTCTTGACTCAATGGTTCCTGCTGCATAGAAACAGCATTATGTAGAAGTATATATGTATATTCATCTGTGTATATATGTGTTTAAGTGTATGTATAACAACATAGAGTCTTTGCTCTACACAGATGGAGGATCGTGCCCCATCTTACTAAAATATTGACCCTAAGCTGGTACATCCTCTGGTTACAGGCTATCAAGCCAACAAATGTGTAGTGTTTTGGATCCCAAGGTCACAGGACCACTCCCAACCTTTGGCGTAAAGTGAGAACCCTGGTAAGATAAGACGATAATTGTGATCCCATGCTAGTAAATCAAACACTCAATAAGTCTTTAGATAGTCTTACTGGCTGAGACCCTGTGGGCAGGAAAAGAGAACCCTGCCTTATGTATTTACCCCTGTAAGAATGAATCAGTTTGTCTGTCTACTGTAATCAAGTATAGTTTCTTTGAGGGATGGTGCCACATCAGAGACTCAGCATTGGTCCCCACTGCTGGAAAATTAGATATTCAGCAATAAAAAAAAGTTCTTTTTGGCTCTGCTCTCTCAGAAAGCTATACTATCTGCACTGTAAAGATAGAATAAGATGATGGCTGTCCACAAGCCAGAAAGAAGGCCCTCACCAAAAACCACATCTGCTTGGGGTACTTTGTTCTTAGACTTCCAAGCCTACAGAACTGTGAGAAATAACTATTTGTTGTTTAAGCCACTCAGTCTTTGGTGATCTGTTTTAGTAGTCCATACAGTCTAAGATATGAAAGTCACTTGAAAATTATTTAAGATTTCTTTTTGATTTACTTACAGTATTCTTATAATATGATGATCTGTATAGTTTTCTTAGTGGCTGCACTAGGTATTACAATATACGTAGGGAACTTATTATTGTCTGCTGGTATTGATGTTTTTCAAATTAAAGTAAATGTCAAAGTTATCTTTATTTAGACCCTTTTATTCTCCCCAATTTGAAATATAATTATTTTAATAATTTCCTTGGCATACATTTTATAAAACATCAGATGTTATGATTTTTACTTCAGCCATCCATGTTTTACATCACACCTTCACATGTGATTTAAGAAACTCATGAAAAGAATATTATATTTATCCTTAGTTTTACTGATTTCAGTGTTCTTCTTTCCTTTCTGGAATTTCAAGCCTTCTATTATCAATTCATTCTGTTTACAGAAAGGGTATGCTTGCTAGTGATAAATATCCTTAGTTTTGCTTCATCTGAGAAGCAAATTTTATTTTGTTTTATTTTATTTTGTTTTCATTCCTGAAGGATAGTTTTGCCAGATAAAGAGCTCACAGTTGATGGCTCCTTTCTTTCAGTATTTGAAGCATGTTATGGTACTTCCTTCTGACCTACATGATTTAGATGAGAAATACATTGTATTTGAAATGTTTCTCCCCTATATATAATGTGTTATTTCTCTCTGATTTTTTCAAGATTATTTATCTTTAGTTTTTAGGCATTTAATTACAATGTGTCTTGGCATGAATTTCTTTAGGCTTATCCTATTTGAGATTCAAATTCTTAAATTTGTAGATTTATGTCTTTCACCATCTGGGAGTCCAATTATAGGAATATTAGCTCTTTTATTTTTGTTACTCAGGTTTCTAGGACTCTGTTCATTTTTATTTTAAATTCTATTTTCTCTCTGCTCTGATTGGGTAAAATAAATTGATCTGACCACAAGTTCATTGATTTCACAGACTATCCTCTGTCATCAGCACTATACTATTAAGCCTATCGGGTTTTTTGTTTTTTGTTTTGGGGGGGGGTGCTGTTGTTCTTGCTGTCATTATATTTTTCAGTTCTTTTTAAATTGGAGTACAGTTGATATACAATATTGTGTTAGTTTCAGGTGTACAACATAGTGATTCAGTGTTTTTGCAGATTATATTCCTTTATAGGTTATTAAAACATATAGGATATAATTCCCTGTGCTATACAGTAAATCCTTGTTGCCTACCTATTTTACTTACAGTAGTTTGTATCTGTTAATCCCATACCCTTAATTTGTCCCTCCCTCTTCCTCCCCTTTGCTAAGGATAAGGTTGTTTTCTATGTTTGTGAGTCTGTGTCTATTTTGTATATACATTCATTTGTATTATTTTTTAGATTCCACATATAAATGATATTATATAATATTTGGCTTTCTCTGTCTGAATTATTTCACTAAGCATAATAGTTTCTAGGTCCATCCTTGTTGCTGCAAATGGCAATATTTCATTAATTTTATGGCTAAGTAATATTTATATATATTAGTATGTGTAATGATGGTCTGTTAGGCCATCCTTTCTTCAGTCCTTTGGCTAGAGAGGAAGTTTTTGGTGGAGCTTTTATTTGTCAATCTATTGGAGTTTCTGGCTTGCTGGCTTCTGTAATGGCCTGTCCAAAATATATGGTAAACAACAAGGAAACCAGGGACCCACTGCAGAGTTATTCTTCAAATCACAAGGTCCCTTAATAATGCCACTTCTTCTTTCCAATTTCCAGGGTTTTCTTATGCATATGTTTTGTCTTGGTCCAGGACTTTTCATAGTAACAGGAGGGATCTAGTAGAAATGGGACTGCTCCATCTTGGCCAGATTTTAATTGTCTATAAATCTCTAAGGATCAGACCCCTACCTGATGGTTTGACATTTACACTTACCACTTATTAAGGTAATTGCATCCACCTGGCTGCTATTGTTAGGGAGCCCTGCCATCCCCATTGATTATTTGGATGCTGCCCAGTATGGGACCCTTGCACTCTTACACATTTTGTTGAATATATCTGGATTGCAAGGCCCTGACTACTGTTAATCCTGGATATTTCTCAGGATTGTGTATGCAGCTAGCAGTTCTGAGAAGTGAGGTCACATTTCCCTCCAGACAGATAGTTCAAATGGTGGATAATTGTGTCTGACAATAGCATTCCCAAATGGTTACTACATGGAATTCATTGAGTATGAATTTGGACTTACATCACAATGTCTACCAAACCCTGGCTTTTAGCTCTAGTAACAATTCCACATTCCTGTATCCCTCCATCTCAAGGACTAGTAACAACTCCCTAACCTGGCTAATATATATAATGCATCACCTATGCAATTTTAATCTGTATGTGTCTTCGTGTGTGTATGTAATCACATCTGTGCATGAAATTTCCTCTGAATGAAATATCTAATGTGATTATTTATTTATTGACTGGATAATAGTGATATGTTATCAATTTGTTTTCCCCAAGTTGATTCACTTTTAAATTGCTTAAAACCTTTTGTGAAAACATAGATATCTTCTTTGAGATTTTTGTGTATAGTTATCTTAAGATTGATATTAATCAAACTATATCATTGTTTTTAATATAGTATTACATTATTTCCAGATGCATTAATTTATGTTGCCACTCAATCATAATTGTCCCCTAGGCAATTTCATTATTCTTAACTTACTAGTCAAATAAGTTACAGACAAGTATCATATGCTCATTTGCATTACTTACTGTGGAATTTTAATTTCTTGAATGATGTGATATAATATCTACTGGCAAATTTTTACAGAATACGTGTTAAATAACAGAAAAATATGTTAAAGTCATAAATACAGTTTGTGCATATGTGTTACTATAAGCCATTACTATTATATGTAATTAGAATGATTCTGTAAAAATTATAGAATGTATAAAATATTTTTGGAAACTTTCAAATTATTTGACACATATATACTAGTTTATTTTAACATTATAGTAATTTTAATGTTTCTGTCAGTTATCTTTATTACAAGATAGCATCATACAGATATAAGGATACAGGCTTTGAAATCACCCACACCTGAATTCAAGAAGCAGGACTAAAGTATAGATAGTAATCTGAGAAAATCGCTTAACTTTTCCAAGTTTTAGATTCTTTTGAAAATAGTGTGTATAATATTAGATACTGTTATTAGTTTTAATGAGATAATGTAGTTAACACAGTACTAGGAATACACTTATCAAAATTAAATGAAGTTATAATTTTGTCTGACATAATTTCATATTTAGTGAGTCAAGAAGCAATTCAATATCTTTTATAGAGAAAACTGAGACACTGAGAGTTTAATGAGACATACTGTGATCAATGTTTAGAAAAAAATTATTCTGTGAGAAATCTATCCCTTACTATCACAGTATATTTATTATTTTGTAACTTCAAATGCAGAAAGCAGTTTGAATAGTTATGCTAACCCATGATGCTGTAAAACAACAAATTAAATAAATAGATAACTACGTTTGTCTATGTTCTTTTTATCTTTAGCTTTGCAGAATATAGAAGAAAATATTGTGTTCCAAACTTACTCAGATTGGTTCCATTTCTCCCCTCTCCTCCAAGTAGTTGTGTCAGGCAGGTGTAATACTGTTAGGTTTGTTGCTTTTCGTATTCCATTTTGACATTCCCCCCATGTCCTGGTTAGCTTCGGTTATTGTTTTTGACCATGTGAAACACTGTCATTGTTCTAAAGGGCAGAATTTAATAAAAAGTTATACTCATATCTATGGATGGACATTTATGTTGTTTCCACATTAGCAATTATGAATAGTGCCACAATGAACAAGAGAATGCAGATATCTTTTTGAGATCCTAATTTCAATTCCGCAGAAAGACAAATACTGCATGATTCCATTTATATGAGGTATCTCAAACAGTCAAGTTCATAGAGTGGAATGGTGGAGACCCACATCTGGAGAGGGAGAAATGAATTATTAATCAATGGGCAAAAAGTTTTAGTTATGCAAGATGAATAAGATTTAGAGAGCTCCTGTACAACATTGTAATTATCATAAAAAATAACATAATGTACACTTAAAATTTTTTAAGAGGGTAAATCTCACATTAAGTATTTTTACCTCAATAAAATTTAAAAGAAATTATACTCAGAAATGCATCACTCACTCGTCATTTCTTTCTTCTACCTTGTTCTCATTCTCCCATTAATTTCTCCCTTTTCTCACTGGTAACAACCAAATCTCATTAGTTTCTGGCTTACCTTTTTTGTAATTTCTTTTTACAAATGTGGGGAGTTATGTATATATATTTCTTTTTTAACCGTTTTATTGAGGTGTTTTGACATATAAAATGCTGTACATATTTAGTGTGCACAATTTGATGACTTTAGAAATAAATATGCATCCATGAAACAATCACCACAAGCTATATCATAAACATACACATTGCCACCAGTTTCCTCCTAACCTTTTTATTTAGAATAGTATTAACTAATATTAATAATTATTATTCTTATTATTATTTGTGATAAGAACATGTAACATTAGATCTATTCTCAGCAAATATTTACGTATACAGTACAGTATTGTTAACCATAGGCACTGTGCTATTCAGTAGATCTCCAGGCCTTACCCAACCTGCATAACTGGAAATTTGTACTCCTTAACTAAACTTCATAATTTCCCTCTCCCCCATTCCCTGGCAACCACCATTCTACTTCCTACATTTTTATATAGAGCATAGTACACTATATATATTTTTTGATACTTTCCTTTTTTGCAATTAACAATATATCTTACAATATATCTTAAAAATCACTCCATATCAGTTCATAGAAAATTTATCGTTCTTTATGCTCCCAGTGTTTGTATAAACCATAGTTTGTTTAACTACTTTTTAATGGATAGACATGTAGGTTTACAACTTTCTTATATTGGGTTTCCTTCCTCAGTTTTAAGAGCTTTTTTATATTAAGCATATTAGCTCTTTGTGATATATGTTGATCTAGGTTGCAAATATCTTCTTGCAGCTTGTCAGATTATTATTATTTTATTTCCATTAGTTTTAAAAATTATGTAGTCAAATTTATAATTTTTATTTTTTCCCACTGATTTTGATTTAGTTTTAAAGCATTTTCATACATAAAACTTAAAGAAAAGTCGCTTGTTTGTTTCCCTCTAGGACATGTATATTTTCGTTTTTATACTGGACACTTGGATCTTATTATATTATTGTTAATAGCTCTGACTTTACTCCATTAATGAGTAAATTAATATATTTAAGTAAATGGAAATATTAAGATATTAAGTAAATGGAAAAAACAGCACAAAGAGATAAATTGTAAATATCTGAGATCTAGAACTGAGAGCTAAAGATACCGTAGATAGTGTAAAATGGATGAAGAAAAGTGAAATGGATAATGTGAGAAGAATTTATATTAATTATTAATCTGAAGCAGGATAGTGTCTGCCTAGAAAATTTCCTCCTTTACTACCATCTACTAAAAGTTATTTCAGTCACTCAGATTACTCAAATTTTTCTTCATTCAGTCTGTGTGAATTCCACCTTATAGCTGTTTTTTTTTTTTTCTCTAGAACTTTGAAATATTTGGGGCAAAAATAAAAACAAATTATTCATTTGTTAAACAACAGCTGCTTTCTGTACATGAAAGTTTAATAAAAAGCAAAACTGTATTATAAGAAAGATGTTTGAAATACTTTGCAATTAGCTATTATATAATCATGGAAAAAGAAGCTATTACTCTAACTATGATTGGATTTGCCACACAATTTCATCAAACTATGCTCATTGTTCCATTATTTTGGTTCTCTTTGAAAATGTGCATTTATTGGTTTGCTTGAATTTTTTTTTTTCCAGAGGAGGCTAGTCTTGTTGTCCCCTTAGTCATTGGTCTCCTGGAATCTTTAAAGTCCCTTACATTAAATTCATTTACTCCACAGCAGATCTAGTGTTGCCAGTGCCAATAAATACAGTGCAACAAAAAGTAATTATGCAATATATTCTAAAAGGAATAAACTATATTGTAAGTTTGCATGTATTTTATGCTGACCGCTGTGCTTCTACTAGTTTAGACTAGGCTCACATGAAGTGTTTGGCACTCACATCAAAATATTAAGTCATTGAGATTTTTGTCGACTGAAATCCCTAAGAATTTTTAATACAGTCTGCTTCTCAGGCCATATGATACTTTGAAATTAATTTCAAGGTTTTCATTTGCAGTTATTAAATGTCACTTGTTAGATGTCGTCTATTGTCCTGGTCTGTCAAAATAATTTTTGCATTACAACTTTGCTCTACAATATTTTATGCTAACAACAAAAAGTCACAGTATCTAGTATGCTATTAATATGCTAAAATTAAACCAATGATTACAATATTCAGTATACCCAGATCAGGTTTAAAACTCTGATCAATTTTGACTGCCTTCTGCCTTTACAGTTTGAAAATGATCATCGTACTTTTTTTTGATTGCATTACTGCAGAGAAAACACTGAGATGAATTAGGCAATATATCCTTGATTTCTCATAAAATTAAGTACTCTTAAAACATCATCCTCTTCTTATTATTTGTTATCACCCCAATACCACATTATATGCCTGAGAGTTAACATTGCCCTAAAAATAACAGTACATCTTATGAATTTCATCTGATAGTCTATTTTTTCTTCTTCTGTATTATAATTAAACATTCTCAAATAACTGAAGTCTACATTACACTGATGGCAGATTAAAGTGAGTCATGTTGGGTAAGAATAGAAGCCAGATGGTAGGTGCAAATACATTTAAAAATGTATATTTGATAAATAGTATAGTTTTTTAAATTACATTATGATTTTATTAGTATTAAAATATAACAAAAATAAAAACATAAAGTTATCACATACACTGCTATGTTAATATTTAAATACAACAGATAAAAAATCACAAAATAAGAACTGCAGAAACAAAACCCAGGTAAGATTTGTTTACACAACATTGTAAAGTGACTATACTCCAATTAAAAAAAAAAAGATTTATTTAACGTGGTAGGTGTGCTTGCCCATTCATAAGTTCATTCCAGTCTGGAACACAGGAGGATAATGCTACTCGCATATCTGCTGCGCCATTTAATCCATTCCTTTCCTTTGCTTTTAATTGGGTTAAGACTGAAAACCCTAGTTCACACAAACTAGTTGCTGTGAATGGTAATAATAGGATACTCTTTCGACTTATCAAAGGAAAGTCTTCCTTTATCTTAATCCAAAATGCTGATAAACTTAGTGTTTCATAATCATGCTTCGATGTATATGAAGAACTGAGCAGCAATAATTCATTTTCTTCTTCAGGCACCAAGTTTAACTCAATTATTGATTCTTATAGTTCTTATAAGTAAAAATCACTATTCATAATCAGTGGCTGACTCTGGGCTTTTTTTTTGGTGGGGCGTGGGGAAGCTTTCATTTCTAACTGGTGTTTCACACAAAAATTCTTCATGCATTCTAGATGAGGTTATAAATAAAAGAAAAAAATGCTAAACACATATGACTGTATATATTGTTGTGGTTGGAAAAATTAAAATGACTAAAATAATTTTTTCTTCCATTTAAAAATGCTTTGCTAACACAGCTTGATGACTGTTAAGTAAAATTTGAGATTATTGTTTACAAGAGCTAAATTTAGTTAGATGCATCTATTTTAGTGTTTACAATTCTACTCCAGATATTGAAAAATGTTTGACTAATATGCATTGTAAAACATGACCTCAGCTAAAGTCAGTCATTCAATTGAGACATTTTTCATGAAATATATACGTACTATTTTATGGTCATTACATAAGCAGGAAGCTTCATTTTGCCCTAGGGAACCCAGCTGCCAGAAAATGTGTTATCATTACATGCATGTCAAAAAAGATAGTACACACTTCACTAAAATACACTCATTCAACACATTCATTTGGCAACCTCCAGCTGCTACATAGTTAACACAACCTTGAAATTATCTGCTGTACTGGGAATTGAGAGCAATATTTACTTTAGAGGAAATACAAAACTAATTGGATAATATAGTTTGCAGTTTATTCCTTTATACTCCTATAAAAGCAAACCAATTTTCGCTAGCTAAATTTTTTAATGAATTTATGATACCCAATCAGAATATGTAGTGCAACTATAGTGATTTAAAGGCATGTGTAATTGGATTAGGAAAAATATAAAAAATATTGATCTTTTCAGTTATACTTTAGACATGGATTTAGGGGAATTTTTTACAGGTGAAACCAATTTCCTTTTTATTTTTTCTGCTGGCATTTGTAATTCACTCATATTGACAAAATACATCTTTGTGAGCATGCTCTAGAAAGCTTTTCCTTTTGTGAAGACATTTTCAATTAGTTCCAGAAATCATCCTCTAGCCATGAAAATGTTAACTCCAGTATATCAACAATAAAATTATATCAACACACTTCTAAGTTCTTCCTGATGGTCTTACTGCAAAGTAACAGTACACATACCTAAAAATCTACCTGAATGACTACTTTGTCATGAAATGGCCCCTTTACAAATATGAGTGCTTTTTAATAAAGACTTTCCATATACAATATGAATATATACATGTATGTCAAACAAGTCTTTTATTTTAAAGGTGTTTAAACAATATACATATTTGTACTAACAACAGTTTTCTAAAAAGGTAGTTTTAATTTTAAAATATTTTAATTTCAAAAGATAATTGTCAATACTGTTTGACCTATAAATCATCTTAACTCTATTCAATTAAACTCTACAAATACCTCTAAATATCCAAATATATGGTTTTATACTTTAAAACGTACAAAAAACTTTCATCATTAGTATCTTAACTTCCACAAATATTAGTGGAAACCAAACAAAAACTTACAAACACAGAAAAAGAGAGAGAAATTGATTGTTTTTCTCCAGAAGTGTAACTCCCTGAAAATTAAACAAAATAGAGAAATATACATATAATCTGGATTTTTCTGTCCACAATCAATACGTATATGATACTCCAAATTGCAAACGACCTTGGTATTTTTTTTCTGGGACTCTGTGATTCATCTTGTGAAATCAGTCTTTATATTCAGAGCAAATCACGGTATTTGTTACATAATCTATGTGAACAAATGAGATTATGCATACTCAGAGGATTCATATCCTTTATATACTGCATTCATGGATTTCAAGGTATTAATTCCTGGCCTTTGTTATGTATAAATATTCATTTATGATACCTCTAAAAATGAGGATTGGGCTAAGGAGATAAACATAATTTGCAATATTTATATGTGAACTCAGAAAGGACTGTTGTGTATGGTCCTTGGCAATTCTACTGCCTGGCCCAGGTGATGAAAACCTCTCCGGACTACTCTGTAGTGGATGGCTAACACTGAAATACCTTTATGGTACCAAACACTGCGAAGGCAGAGGCAAATCTTCATTGTGGCACAACTGAAAACTGAAACAATTTTGGAAAGTCCTTTCTCTGTAGGACACGATGATTCTGTAGAGGATCATCAATATGAAGGGTCTCCCCAACATGCTGATGCTCTGAGAAATGTCATAATTGATGTTAGTCTCCCAGGCCATCAGTATCCAGCTGTGTGTAAGAGTGAGGACAAGTTTCAGTTGTCAGAAAAGATTTACGTGGAACATGTATTTTAAAGTGAAATGAAGAAATTTGGAATATGTAAATTATGTTAACTAGGTATATTGGTAGTGCAATATTTGTGTCTCCTCAGTAAACAGAAAATATTTTCAAGCAAAGTATAAATCAAGTCATATGTTCTTTACCTAATCTATTATTTCAATGATTAAATATCTTGTTACTACTAAAGTAGTATGGTAATTTATAATACTATGGTGAAATTTGAACTGATGCCATTTTAACATCCTAGAATCACAAATATATCCTACTCATTAAACACTGATAGTAGATGAAGTTAGACATTACTGGATGTAAATTAAGTTTAAAAACATCCTCACCACATACTGCTCAAACTTCATTACTGCTATATAAAAATGGTAATATGATGTAGATTTTTTCTGATTTTTAAGCTTTCAACTATCACATGGAATTTATTTATTTATTTATTTATTTATTTTTGGCTGCATTGGGTCTTCTTGCTGTGCATGGGCTTTCCCTAGTTGCAGTGAGTGGGGGTTACTCTTTATTGCGGCACACGGGCTTCTCACTGTGGTGGCTTCTCTTGTTGCGGAGCACAGGCTCTAGGTGTGCAGGCTTCAGTAGTTGTGCCACGCGGGCTCAGTAGCTGTGGCTCCCGGGGTCTAGAGCGCAGGCTCAGTAGTTGTGGCGCACGGGCTTAGTTGCTCTGTGGCATGTGGGATCTTCCCGGACCAGGGCTTGAACCTGTGTCCCCTGCATTGGCAGGAGGATTCTTAACCACTGCACCACCAGGGAAGCCCCTACACATGGAATTTAGATAGCACAAATAAATATGATATCCTATTGAGAATGCTGTGCTTCAATAAATATCAAGGTGTCAATTATATTGTCTCTAATAAATAATTTAATAAACTTTAAATATTGAGTGTTTTTATGGCTACATTAAAATTTATATTTACAGTATTGCTTATCATTAATGTGATTTTATTTTATTCTGACTTTACAACTACTCTTATCTTGTTGTTGAATTTAAAAATGTGGAAATACAACCTCATATTTATTTGTGCCTTGATTTAGAAATTGTGATTTTATTTTAAATCTGTGGGAAATTTTAGATAGTTTCTTTATATATTTTTAAAAGATCACTCCACAGAATTTTTGTATCAATATTTGTTATCACAATTGGAAAGATAGCTTGTCCTTATTCTTCAAAGCTAGGTCATATATGTCAAATGCCAGCATCCCACACATCAGTTTAGTTAATTCTAATCCATGTGTGTAGAAGAAAGAAAATTATATTTGATGTTAAGTATTATAAATTCTTCCACCATTCCATAAAATATCATAGACAAGTAGGAAATTGTTTTATTTTTATTCGCTCTGGGAAAATAGGAAAGATATGGACAAAAAAATCCAATAGTGGGGCTTAGTTATTTAATAGTTATTGATTTAGCTTGGATTTTCATTTCTCTCTCAACCATTTTAAGAATTATATTTATTTTACCTTTAAATCCAGGTCTCCCAGTTCTTTCCACCTACTTTATAACACTTTGTTAGGATCTATTCTGGTAACAGTGGTTCGTTCTGAACTACTTTACAAATTATCTTTATTATCATTTAAATTTCAGTTTTCCAATACTATTCAGTGAGCACATATCACTTTGCCCTGATTTGCTCTAATAGTCCATAAGATAATTTTGGAACAAGTCTAATGTTATGCCTGAAATGAACTTCGGCCTTCCCTATTTGCAAAAATGTAACACATGATTCTACCTGTACATTCAAAAGTACATTTTGAAAAAACAAACCTGTACATTAATTATATGTACTGCTCACATTTCTGTGCATTTCTGAGTTATTATAAAAATAAAAAATTTAAATTTGAGAAGTGACATAGAAATAAATTGAAGCAGAATATAAATAACAAAACACTTATACAATTATCATAATATAATCTACTTTGGTATAGCTTAACATCATTTATGTGAATTTTTTAAGTCGTTGAGAATGTCTACCTGTTGCTAGATATTTCATTCAGGGTACACACTACTACAAATAATATTTTTTGAAAGCATATGTTGTATAAACATTTAGGGAGAATATGAAGGCTTTTATTATTTCATGAAATATTCAATATATAAGGGTCATAGCACATACACAGAAACAATAAATACAAAAAAATATCATAACCAAAATAAATAATTTAATGAATTTTTAAGTGGATTTTTAAGAGAAATACCGTTACATGGAGAGAGACCTATGAAAAAATATGTAGAAGTGGGCTCTTTATCAGGGTCATGAATAAAGGATTATCTAGAAAATCACATGTCCTTGCTTTGTAGGAATTTAAAGGTCAGTCTGGTTCAAAAGTCTATTTTCATTTTCACTCTATTCTGCTGCGTGTCCACCAAGTCTCCCTTCAGCTATTTCTTTGAATACCTCCAATGACAGGCAACTTTATACCTCCTAGGACAGCCAATTTTAACTGTATAGTTTTTAATAGAATCACTTCAATAGAGTACATCTCCTTACAGACTGTGTATATTTATGTGTGTGTGTATGTGTGTGTGTGTGTGTGTGTGTGTGTGTATATATATATATATATATATATAGTTATATATAATTAAAAATTCTAACCACACACAGAAAATTTTGAAATAAATTATTAACTGTTCCAAAGAGATTGATTCATGAAAGGGGAGGCATTATATGTAAACACACAAACTCACAAGCACATTTAAACAGTTATACAATGTAGATGTGTTGTTAAAATCATTTACACATGTCCATTCCCTTTGAGAAAAAAGATTTTCAAAAACTATTATCCACATATTTACAGGTAACTTAGACTGAATTTTTAAAAATTCATTATGAGATTACAGACAAAAAAGTATAGAATCCATTTTGAATGTAGTCAGAAGCTATCAAGATTTTAATATATTCTAAGCCAAGAGAGAAACCCTATAGTTTCCTCTATTATTTAATTTATGATAGTGTGAATTTCCAAATACTAACATTTAAACAGACTTATTACTTATGCTTTTAGTCCCTGAATATTTTAAACAGACAGGATATGACATTTTGGTAAGATCCCATCACTAAAAGTCCTTTAGCTGCCACTGAACCAGTCAGTGATCTGCTAGAGAATTCTAAGTTGCTTTGATTTTATGAAAGAGCCACCTAGTTTTTGAGAACTTCCTCTTAGTGTAACTGAGCAGAATGCTATGGGGCCTTCCCTGGCAGACCACCCTCCATTTCCTCTTCCTGTCTCTTTTTGTAGAAAAGCTGCAGTCTCCCAGGGCTCCCCTGAGTCACAAAAGCCTGGCTCAAGAAAAATGATTGAAAGGATGTGAACATGTAGTGACAAAAGTAGCAGTTGGGCCAGGAGAACAGGTAACAATTTAAACAGTAAATCAGCCATATTGCAGTCACAGAATCTTTAGTTCTTCCTTGAAGTACATAGATAACAGTATCTGATGCACATTCTTAAGTTGTTTTATAGATACTAAAACCCCCAACAAATGGAGGAAGTTAACTGCATGATGACAATGAACACATAACCCTCAGATGGGCTGGAACCTGAGGATTGATAATGTGACACTGTGACACTGCCCTGTTACTTCACCATCAACCAATCGTGCATGAGCTGATCATGCACCCTGTGACTCCCCTCCCTCACCTTGCCCTTAAAAACTCTTCCTTGAAAGCCACTGGGAGTTTGGGTTTTTCTGGGCATCAGCTGCCCACAGTCTTCCTTTGGCACCTACAATAAATGCTGCACTTTCTTCACTATAACTTGGGTCAGTAGGTTGGCTTTACTGCCCACAGGCGAAGGGACCCAAGTTTGGTTTGGTAACATCAGGAGATAAAACTGATGATACACACACACACACACACACACACACACACACATATATGTATATATCTATTGATATATGCATATACATAATCTACCTGCTTATTTAAAGAAAAACAACAATTTTATGTAATTTCTCTGAAAGGATATTACATTCCAAATTTATTTTCTCTGATTTGTAATACAATATAGGAATGATAGACAAGTAATTTCATTTTCAACAAAACAAAAATATTTTAATAAAATATTTATTAATTACCTACTCCATAAATGTCATGCTGCTATATTCAACAGGCTACAAAAATGACTAAACCATAATTCCTATCTTGGAAAGTTAAACATAATCAGAAGTATTAAAATGATTGCCATATATTATGAACTACATAATTGTTTTGTAGAGTTGAAAGGGCTGAATTTAATGTCCATTTGGTTTTGTCACCGGGTGGATGTGCTTTGTAAGAAAATAGCTTCAGCGGAAGAGGTCAACGGAAGACCCGGACCAGCAATCTCGGTCCGCTCTAGTAAGCAAAGAATTGCAAACTACCACATCAAGCTTAAGCACAAAGCAAAGTTTTTTTAAGCGCAGGTACACTCTCAGAGAGGGAAAGAGCGAGAGCGGGCTGTTTCAGCGAAGTGAAGCAAGCCCAAAGCAAAGTTTATCAAAGCAAAGGTACACTCTCAGAGAGAGGGCGAGTGGGCTGTTTCTGCGAATTGAAAGTAGCATTCCTGTAAAGGCTTAAGGGCGCTTTTAAGGAGCATTTTGCAGGGAGGCGGGGGTGAGTGACAGGGAATCATTATTTGATTAACAGTCCCGAGCTATGCAACAAGTTTACTGCTGTGCATGCTCTCACCCTTGAATCACTAAGAAATGCCCACTCGGGGGGGTCAAAACCACAGGTAGATTTTATTATAATTATGGTATAATGAGTTTGGGTTAACTATAGGTTATACGCCTGTCTGGTCTGGGCATGTGCAGCCCGGGGAAGTCCTCTCGTGTTACTGTGCCCCTCTTTATTAGGATAAGCTGCCCACCACACGACCATAGTTTCGACCATTCTGGGTGCGGTCAAGGGAGAGTCCCCAGATGGTTGGGTATGGCTCGATTTCTTCTTCTTGTCTTTCTCGTCACTGTCACCTCCTCGCTGCTAATGTCTGACTAACTACCAAACAGTTTTACAAAAAGATCTTTAGAAATGGCATTCACTCTAGGCAAAAATGATGAGACAATTTCCTAGAAGAATGTCACAATTCAATTGCTTATTAAAATTCAGTGGATTTTTGACCAAGATAACTATTTTTAAATGACTACTTTTCCTTCACCCCGGATTTAAGAAACTTAAAAACAGTAAACATTTGGTAAAGTCCCCTGGTGTACAGTAGGGGCTCAATAATCCTTTGCTTTATTAGTAGACTAAATGACTACTTAGGATATTGGACATCTTCATCCAGAAACAAATACATTTTTTAAAAATTAAGTAAAAGGTAGTCATAAATGTTCACATCTCTGGAAAAAAAATGCAACATTGCACACATTTTTAAATGAAAGACTTTAATTTAGCATTGTTACTACAGGTTAATGAGTATAGCTATAGGCTTTCTAATTTTAAGAATTCTCTGTAAGATTTCTTATTGTCTTTTAATAAACCACATCCATAAAAATATAAGATTATGCTGAGAAAATTGTAAGATATCCTATCTTTCACCCAGTGCTAGTCAAATTATAGTCATGTAGCAAAGCACTTGGAAGGAAGCATACACACTTTTGAATCTTGGTCTGGAAAACCAAACCAAAAAATGACAACATAGGTTACATCTTCAACTAATGCTTACATAAGTTAGAGCTTTCAAAATAAATGTTATTAGTTAAATATTATTTAAATATTGTTCCTTTTTTAAAATGATGATAAAAAGAAAATTACAAATATTTTGGAAAATTTTCAGAGAAGAAAATTGAATGTAACCTCTTAATATTACAAAACAATGATGTTCTCAGACGACAAGTGATATGTGCTTCTCAAGTTAGTTGAGAAGGTTTATATTGGTCATGTCATAGAAAATATTAAATATTGGGAAGAAAGTAACTGTGATACTGGAATGTGACAGACAGTGATAGAGTTCAGGGAACCAGGGCACTGACTGATACGTGAAAGATGCAGCCAGGCTTAAATGCTTAAAAATGAGAAGATACCCATGTTTTAAGCATTGCCATAAAAGGGACTCCATTACTTATTGCTAGAAATTTTATCCAGATTGGTAAAAAGTGAAAGAATGAGATCTAAAAAAATGCTCATATAGAACAATAGCTGTCTCAACTTCCTGAAGAAACTGAGGCATAGATCATCTAGTTACTCTGTTTGCAATTCCTACTTTATATCATGATACTTCATTCTTGATTCACTATGTTCCCCAAACCTTTCATATTTATGCTGCCCTTTCCTACTTCAGGGCTTTAGACAAGTATTTCTATCTTCTGCGAACATTTTTCTTTCCACTTTTGACATGGCTGGTTGCGCGGATTATAGACTTAAAAAAAAAAAAAAAAAGCCTTATCCTCAAAGAGTTCTTGCTTGAAAATCCTATTTTTCCCACAAATGCTCTAGCAATAGGGTTTTTGGAATAAGTTTTTGGAATAAGTTTTGTTTTTTGAATCAGTTCAAATAAAGACAATTTCTGAGAATTAACATTTTAAAGAGATTCTAGGCAAGTCAATGGTGACAATTTTGTGGAAAGGAAGCTTTGGGAGAACTTCACACCTAGTCTCTTCATTACAAAGGGCTTCATACTTGCTGAGTTACAGCCACTGGATCTGTGAGAATGTTAGTTTTCAAGACTACTTTGGGTTTGAAGAAAGAGAGATGACAGTCAGACAAGTGAAAATGTCAAAAGCTCACAGTTCTTGCAAAGATTTAGCCTTTTTTTCTTGAATATACACTCCTTGGATTGTTGCAAGCCTTAGCTAATTTTCAGAGATGTGAAAAAGTTGACTTTGATTATTTTTGCCAGTATTCTCCTCACTTTTATAGTGGTACAGATTTTTATGATTCCTTACATTGCTACCCCTGAAGTGCTTCTTGATTTCATAAAACTTCCAATGAACACCTGCGAAGATTGTATTTAATTTTTTTCATTAAGAATAGAAACCACTTATGGTAAACTGGTTCCAAAAGCATTTGAGGGAATTATATTGTTCATCAGAAAGTTTTTTTTTAAAAGTATGTTTGGATAAGATTTCTAGGTTAGATACAAATCTTGTTAATCTACTAAAAGGCAATAAAAGAAACAAATGACTTTGGGGTTATATGTTTTTTGCAAATAAGAAATTTATAGGTTAACCTATAACTTAACGGTCATCTGGGCTTTAAACAAATAATAAACAGCTGAGTCAAACACACAAAGTCTTCTGGAAATTTTTTTTAATTCATAAATTAGCCTGTTAAACATATATATTTTGGCCTGACCTCCCACATTTCCTCTCTCTCCTCCTTCATTTCTTCATTCTATATAGAAATTAGTTTTCCAGTCTTACTAATATATCTTTACTGATTCACACTTACATTATGTAACCTAAAATCATTTGTAAGGAAGAAGAAATGTATGCAGAAACATACTGTCATTCATAAAATAAGGTTACATTCTTAATTAAAATTATTCTTAAGTATTTTGATAAGTAAAATCCATAACGCTATGATGTATGTTAATGTTTTTCATTACTTATAATTCACTTATAATGTAAGTAGTATATAAACAATTTTCTAAGAAATGACTAGATAAAGTCTCAATACAAGTCTCTTAAGTACTTTTAGTACTGATGAACAAAAAAAATCACTGGGAAATATATTCATTTATATTTTTTATAAAATCTACAGTATAAAAGTGAACTTCATGATTTTAAACAGTTTAATTTAAATTTAGAAAATGTAATACTTGTGAAATTTTATTAAGTACAGTTTTAAATGATGATTTATAGTGTCAACTGAAAGAAATGCACAACTTAAAGGTTGAGAATTATGTTTTATTTGTCAGACAAAACTGAGGACTTAAGCCTGGACACAGCCTCTCAGATAGCTCTGAGATACTGCTCCAAAGAGGTAAGGGAGAAGCCAGGATATACGTGAGTTTTTGTAACAAAGACCAGGGAGTTGAAACTTCCAAAAATTACTGTTAATTAAAGAAAACCAGATATCTCGAGTTAATGAATTTAGCACTTTTCTATGTATGGGAAGATGCAAGTGTCTGGGCTCATTGAAATCATTCCTTTGATATGCACCTTAGCTCTCTAGGGCCAGCATCCTGTTCTTTTCCTATCCTGAATGCCCTGCCCTCTTGGATGCACAGTCTGCGGTGGCTGCAGTGGCTGAGGGCTTGGCAGTAGCCAGCCCATTTGTCTCCATCCTGAGTTCCCTTAGGGCTCTCCATGGGGGGCAGGAGGGCTGTAGTAGCTTGATGGCTGCAACATCCTTTGTTTACTGATAAGGCAGGCAACATTTTTCATTCACAGCAGCATAGGACACTAACTAGAATATAATTGTTTTTGCATTAAAATTTCTTCATGTTATAAAATGTTTTAGACTAAACAATCAAACATATAATTAAGATTTCTTTACATAGAAAGAATAATTTTAAAATGAGCTAGTAATAATTGAGACACTCAAGGACATTTTTCTTTTCTTTTTTCAAAAAGGTTCATTTTTCTCTTCTCTCCCTATCCAGATGTAACTGCATCCTCATGCAGGTATGATCCTGTATACTAATTAGTCGCCCCAAGGTCTCTACTAGACTTGACTCTGTCTCCAGAGCTGTCAGACAAATTAACAACTGGGATTGTAGTTTACATATAAAGGACTGTAACCTACTTTTTTTTTTTTTTTTCCCGGTACTCGGGCCTCTTACTGTTGCGGCCTCTCTCGTTGCGGAGCACAGGCTCTGGACGCGCAGGCTCAGCGGCCATGGCTCACGGGCCCAGCCGCTCCGCGGCATATGGGATCTTCCCGGACCGGGTCACGAACTCGCGTCCCCTGCATCGGCAGGCGGACTCTCAACCACTGTGCCACCAGGGAAGCCCTGTAACCTCCTTTTAAAAGCTTACACATTCTGATATTAATGCTGATGAACCACTTTTAAAATAACTTGAAGTATCATCTACTGAAGAAAGTTTTAGTTAGCTACTATTTAAACAATAAACACACTGATATGCATTTTGTTGTTGTAAGGACAGTGCAAGCATTTGGTGAATATGTACATTTTTCCTGTATGATCTTCTTTAAATATGTCTGAGATTAATTATTATGTTTTACATTGATGAATTAGCAGATAGAGATATTTTAAAGAATCAGTTTTCTGGAACACCATTATGAAGTGGCATACTCTGCTAGATGGAATCATCTTATGTGAATCTTTTCCCTGTCCCAGGGTGTTATTAATCTGTACTCTGTAAAGAGCTCAACATATTATGTGTAATATTACATGATCCAAGCACTGGCATTATAATGTACCCTCAGTGTGTTTATAATGTCTACAACAAAATATTATTGTGAAACTTTAAAAAATTAATGCTTTAGGATTTTCTATACTTAAAAATGTACATTAAATAGTTTGAAAAGCATAAATTGGCTCAGAGAGGGGAACTGGTAGTTCTTTGTAAAAAGAAATATGTATAGTATAAACAAAAATAGTATGGATGAAAAAGCAGATGTGTACCACATATTAGATACTATATAAACCAGTTCAATGAAAAATTATTTTAGCAGAAATAAAGTGTTGGAGGAAAAAAGGAGATCAGTAAAAATCAAATGGGAATAAACCAGATGACACTGGATTAGAGTTGGATTCTTTACTATGATATTATATTTAGATATATGTCTATATATATATTTTTTCCACTGTCCAAAAAATCTTCTGTGCTTTGCCTATTTATCTCTCCTTTTCCTCTAACCCCTAAAAACCGATAATCTTTTTTACTGTCTCCATAATTTTGCCTTTTCTAGAATGTTATATAGTGAAAATCATACAGTATCTGGCATGAATTTGGGAAAATTCTCTGTCTTTATTGCTTCAAATTTTTTTGCTTCCCAGTCCTCTGGTCTCCCATTTTGTATACATTACACCTTATTTAGGTTTCCCACAGTTCTTGGTCATTCTGTTTTGATTTTTTTTTTAGTCTTTTTTTTTGCTCTTTGCCTTTCATTTTGAAAGTTTTTTTTGAGATATCCTCAGGTCAGTTATTCTTTCCTTAGTCTTGTGGAGTCTGCTAATGAGCCCATCAAAGGTATTCTTCATCAGTGTTTTGGATTTCTGACATTTATTTTTTGATTCTTCCTTAGAAATTTCATCTCTCTGTTTACAATGGTCATCTGTTCCTGTATGCTTCTGTTTTATCCATTAGGCCCCTTAACATATTAATCATAGATATTTTAAATTCCCAGTCTGATAATTCCAATGACCCTGTCATATCTGAGTGTGGTTGTGATGCTTACTCTTTCTCTTCAAACTGTGTTTTTGCCTTTTAGTATTCCTTGTAGTTTTTTTCTCAATTACCAGACATTATGTACTTGTTAAAAGTAGGTTTGGTAAACAGGCCTTTAGTAATGTAGTGATGAGGTGTGGGTAGATAGGAAGCATCCTTTTTTCTTACAATTAGGTTGCAGTCTTTTAATGAATTTGTGCCTCTGGACTGTGAACATTACACATGTTTCTCAGTCCCCCCACCTCCCTCCCCTTAGGTGGGACAGTATGGTTAGAGTGAGCTGAAGTTAGATATTCCCTCTCTCCCGCTTTGAAGGCTAGATTGAGCTGGAGTTATTTATCTCCTTTCTGCCAAGTCACTTACACTCTTAATTATCCCTCTCAAGTAGCCTCTGGTAAAATAATTTCTCTATAGGACAGGCCTTGTTAAGAAGAACACAGTGTTCTGGCATATTTCAAAATGGTTATTTTCCCCTCCCCCCTACTGGAAAGAAAAAAAATATATCTGATATTCACTGTGGGAACTTATTTGATCTTCTGGAGGTAAAAATACAAAAGTGTGGGTCCTCCCCTATGACTGTGTCTCCCTGGAATTTTTAACTCTCAGAGTTGTCCACACTGATCCTACAGCAATTTATCAATTACAGTTTAGGTTTTCTGACCCTGGCATCAGTTCCCTTAGAAATTTCTTCCTGTGGATTTCTGTTCAACTTTTTGTGATTCTCTCTACTTGCCTGTCTCTTGAATCTGGGGTTCAGAAGTTTGCCCTGTAAACTCACTTCTCTGATGGATTTTAAGAAGGGTTGTTGATTTTTTAGTTCGTTCAGCTTTTTACTTGTCTTTAGGATGTAGTGCTGATTTTTGAGCTCTTTACATGCTGGACCAGAAACCAGAAGTTCCTCTTTGGGTTTTTAAATTCCCAGAAGTAAGTAAGAAAAGACAGGTAAGGAGTTGATTAGGATTTAATGTTGACTGGAAGTACCTTCAGCTTATACTCAGCACCCACACTGTCTAGGTCTACACAAGAAACTAACCATAGCATTTTAGGTTTCCCTCCTAAAATCTAGAATCCTTTTCACATCCTGAGATTATTCACTCATTTCTTTGGCTTAGAAATCTGAAAGGCAATCTTAATGCACTTTTTATTTTCCAGGATCTAATCTAGTATACCACATTGTATGTAGTCATAATGTCTTCTTAGTTTGTTCTGGTCTGTAGCAATTTTTCTTTGTCTTTCATGACCATGAAAATCTTGTAGAGTACCTCTCAGAAACTTTGTAGGATGTCTCCCTATCTGAGTTTGGCTGATATATTCCTCGTGATTATATCAAGGTATGGAAATTTGAAAAAATACCAAAAAAGTGATTTTCTCTTTATATCAATTCAGGGGATACATGCTATCATCATAACTTATCACTTTAATTGCTAACCTTGATCACCTGGTCCAGGTAGTATCTTAATATGATAGTTTCTCCACTGTAGAGAAACTCCATTCCCTTTTGCATACATTATTCTTTCAAACCTAGTCATTAATCCCAGTCTACACTTAAGAAAGTAGACTCCCAAATGGGGAATATCTCTGTAAATTATAAATTAGTTATAATTTTCCATATAGAATATTTGTCCCTCCTTTGGTATTTACATATTATTCAATTAGTTACTTATTTTAACATGAAGTCATGGAAATTTATTTTATTCTTTGACTCATAATCCAAAAGACATCTGTCCAAACCCATAGAATGTACAACACCAAGAGTGAACCCTAACGTAAACTATGGTCTTGGGTGATAATGATGTTTCAGGGTAGATTCATCAATCATAATAAACGTACTACTGTGGTGGAGTATGTTAATAATGAGGGAGGCTATGCATATGTGGGAGCAAAATGTATATGGGGAATCTCTTTACCTTCTGCTCAATTTTCCTGTGAACCTACAACTGCTCTAAAAAGTGAAGTATTTAAAAAAAATAACTGAAAAATCGAAGAGTGTTTTGATACTGCTACACCTAGTGACATGCTAGTGGAATTCTCATGGAGCGCTTCTCTCTGTTAATAATAAGGCAAATCTTCACTAGAGAATGCATGTGTCTCTTTTCTATTTTCCACATGGAACACTGACAGATGGCTGCCATTGGCTCAGACATCTTATGAAAGTGAGGTAGTAAGCAGAAGGAAAATTTGAAGACACATTTTCAGACTACACAACCAAAGCAGCAGCTGCCTAGCTGCTAGTTATAATAGTTAAGTGTTAGTTGGATTTTCTTTTATTTGCAGTCAAATTCATTGTTTTAGAAGATATTTCAACCAAGAAGAGAAGGAATGACCATCAAGTCACCTAAGTACACATACAGAAAATTTCATAAAACAGGAAAAATTTAAAGGATAGAAAATGCATCATATGGTGGCAAATGAAGAAATTTCTAACAAGTTATTTTTGTGTTGGTGCCACAATAATATTCCTTCATAACAGGAATATTATTCTGAATAATAAACATTGTTCACAGTGAAACTGGTTAAATCATACATGATCATCGTTAAGTTCCTTAGGTTACATTGGATTTTTCTCTCTAAATTCCCACAATTTAGAATGATTTTTGAATTGCATAAAAGCCAGTTGTTTTCCAGTTTGCATAAAAATTGAAGTATATCAAGATCTGAAATACAAAAACACTAAAACTATCATGTGTTACAAATATACTTTATGAAATGATAGAAGAAGAGTAGTAAAATTCAGTGTACTTCAAAATTTCTATGTAAAATAGATTAAAACCCACATTTCTAGCCTAGGCTTCTGATAAACAAATGACAAGTATCATCACAACATTAATGGAAAATATAAATAAAAATAAAAAGGTGAAACAAAAAAGCTAGTGAATTGTAGACGTAAGTTGGAAGTTCACAAAATTCCTGTATCTGTGAATTTTAATTGTTTCTCTAATTAAATAAACATTTTCATCATCATAACACTATGTCAACTTCTCTCAAACACTTGAAAAATATCAATAACTGCTCCTCTTTCAATTGTTTGTTTTTCAAGTCAGGTAAAAGGAAAATACGTAAGGTTTTGGTATGTCATGCAAACATGACCTGCCTGTCAATCACATGCATATGTAAAAGAACATTTATATAATGGGATGGGGACATTAAACTTCTTTCTGAAAAAGTGACCCAACTCTGACATGCCTTTGCATCATTACACCCCCAGTAGAGAGGAATATTTATTTGATTGGGCCACAGGGAGTACTGGGCATTTCTTCCTTTGCCTTAATAGGAATAAAGTAGAAAGTAACTATTTAGAAGGTTCTAAATTCAACTTATACTGGAGTTTTGTGTCTTAATTGTACTCTGTTCTTGCTTTTTGTTTTAAAGAGTAGTTGACCCTAAAGCATTTAGAAACCCTGGATCTTTGACTCAATTACTTTTAGAATACTGCCAAAATCTTTTCTTAGTACTTAACTTTAGTCTACAATTATTTTGAAAGCTCTCAGAAAACTAGTCTGGGATAATTGTAATACATTATAAAATAGCAATTTCCAATTTTAAGATATGCTATTATTTTAGTATTATAGTAATACAGTTTTAATTAATAACTTTAGTGTGTAAAAATCATGCATTTCTCACAAAAGCTATTTATCTGTATAACTCACGTAATTGCGATATCTTTATATCCACAATCTCTGTAAAAATTTGAGGGGACTTTGAGTGAATAAAGTGCACCATCTAAACACACAGCAGTGGAAAATGATTATACAGTTAATCTTGGATTTTGCTGTTAAATGTTTAAGCACCTCAATCAATTCTAAGCTTCCAACAAGTCATGGACAAAATAAATTTATGCTAGAGTGTATGCATCTCATTTTATGAAAAAAATGTGATAACATTATTTTGTCAAGAGATAAGACATTTTAACTGAGAATTATATATGTATGTGTATTTCACACATTCCAACAACAAAAAAAGTTAAATACAATTGACTGAGTTTTCAAAACAGGATAGTATAGAACATACAGAAACGTCCAACTTAAGAGTATGTCTTAGATCTTCAAGAAAAAGGCAAAGGCATTTTATGAAAAAAAGCTAGTCATCGCTCCTTAGGTATCTGTACTGACAATTGTGAATATTATCTTCATAGCGGTAGGAAAAAAGATAGTAATGGTAAAAGAAATTAGTGATTAATATTTTTCAGCATGGCTATGTCTAGAATTATTTATAAGATTTGATTTTAAACACTACACATTTATTTTATGATGACAGCATTAAATGTGGCAGCAGAATGTTGGAGCCTACTTTTCATTCTACTTGAACACTGATCTGTGAGAAAGCTGCAGCAGCAATGTTAATCAATGCATAAAGCTAGGACTACCATTCCATAATTCACCAGGATAGAGACAAGAAATGGTGGACCCAGCGTTAATATGTGGCTGCATTCATCCAGATTGAAGTCAGTTTAATTTGAGCAGAAGCTGAGTAGATCATTTATCAGGATTGAATGTATTACTATAATTCATTGCTGTGATTGTAGGGAAACAGCAGTAGTATAGATGTGTGGCTGTAACTCTTAGTGACATAACCTGGCTGGTTGCTTTCCACAGTGCTATTTTCAGCTAGAACAGTCTTTCTCTCAGAAATTTCAGTATAACATTGACTTTTTTAAAAAATAAAGTCAGATAAACAAAACATCATCTTCCAGAACATATTGAGAAAGATTAAAAGTCTGTCAATTCCTTTGGAAATAAAAGAATCACTTGTAAGTTAAATATATTATACTGATCACTGATCCTCCCCTTTCTTCATAAACCATTTTTTTTTTCTTTCCAGGATAAGAAAAACTCTGGCCTCGTACATTCCTTAATATTTCATAGCTTCTTGGAAAATTTAAACATTGATCCAGGTTTGCCTATGGTATTTAATATTGAAATCCTGAACTCTAGGGGTTACTTATTTTTCTTCCATCAGACCAAGTCCCTTCCATCAGTTAAGTGGAAGTGATTCGAAATTATTAAATATATTTCTTTTCCTATTCTTATTTGCTTAAAATAGAATTAAAACAATGATATGATTTTGAATTACAGAAGTTAATTTCAGAAACTCTTCAGGACTTCTAAATACCCCCTTAAGAGCATTAATTTTTAAATCACCTTGGAAATCATATAAATAATAAATACAGGCACTTTGCTAGTTTATCTTGCTTTGTATATTTTTCATACTCTGACTCATACATTCATAAAAGGCTTATTAAGAAGTTGCCCTTTGCAAACATAATTTTTAATTTGTGTTTTAATACAAAACATAAAAAATTACAATTTTAACCATTTTTAAGTGTCCAGTTCAGTGTCATTAAGTGCATTCACAGTGTTGTGAAATGGGATGCACATTTGAAATGATTAAATTAATCAATTTCAAATCCATTCTATCTTTCTCTGACATTTTAACCATTATCTTCTATATGGATCCATAACTTTCTCTTCATCTCACTAGTCCAGGTCCCTAGTTGCCTTTAACTTGGATATTTATAACAGGTTTTTTACTTTGCTCTGACTAGAGCTTCACTACTCTTCAGCTCTTCCTATTAACAGAGTTTTTTTAAAAAAGAAAATTCAAGCATGTATCAATTCTATTTTAAACTCTTCGTCAATAGATTCACTCTCTAGAACCTAGAACATCTGAATTCTACCATACTATCTACCTTTAGAATCCTGAATGATTTTACAAGTTTCATTGTCCATCCCTCTCCCAATCACATTTCACTTTTCACCCTCACTGGTCTACTTGAGTTAGTGTGCCTTACTGTTTTAGTAGTCCTTGAATTTGCACAGGCTTTTCACTCTGCTGGAATAGTCAATTACCCTCATTAAACCTGTAGTTATCCTTAAGTGCTTTGCGTAGCATTCATTTTGAACACTTCCCTGAGTTAAATCCTCCTCCCACTCAAGTGCAATTTTAGGTTATACATACACATACTAGTGTATCTGCCTTGTAATATGTTTGCAGTTATGTCTTGGCATGACTTTGGAAGGACAATTATTGCTTTTATTCATTCATTGGAAAAATACTGGATTTCCCTGGTGGCTCAATTGTTAAGAATCCGCCTGTCAAAGCAGGGGACATGGGTTGGATCCCTTGTCTGGGAAGATCCCACATGCCATGGAACAACTAAGCCCGTGAGCCACAGCTACTGAGCCTGCACTCTAGAGCCCACAAGCCACAACTGCTGAAGCCCATGCACCTACAGCCTGTGCTCTAAAACAAGAGAAGCCACTGCTATGAGAAGACTTCCTACAGCAACGAAGGATAGCCCCAGCTCACTGGAACTAGAGAAAGCCCACGCGCAGCAACTAAAACCCAATGCAGCCGAAAATTAATTAATTAATTTTAAAAAACTTATTAGAAACCAGGTACTGAGGATTCAAGGGTGCACACATTCTACTCATGCAGAAAGTTATTAAATAAACAATGACAAGGCCATGTGCTAAATATTCTAATAGAGCTTTAGGACGGGTCCTATAAAAATATTGAGAGAGTAGGTCTGTATAAGACATCTTAGATAATTACATAGGAAAAGAAATTATATGAGTTAGACTTAGAAATATAAGTAGGAACTACGTTGTTAGAAAGGGTAAAAGGAAAACAAATGTGAATACATTTATAGAGGTGTAACTATCTGGGTATATTTAGGCATGCTTGTATATCCATATAATGCCTGTTAATTTTGTACTCTATCCTATAAGATGGATTTTGCCATGCATACTCTTCAGAGAAAGCCAGAAGTACAAGGATCATGTGAAGCCCCAGGATCTTTAAGTTCAAGCTTATTGTTTCTTTGAGCTATCATTATTATCTGAAAACTTCAGTAAGCTTCTTGTATTTGATTTGGTTGCTATTAATTCCATTTGACAATAACTGCAAATTTGTCTGAGGAACTTCTCAGATTGAAACAGAAAGGAAGGGAGCAGGGCACAACCTTTAAAAGAATGACATAGCCATTGAGGATATGACATAAAACTGGTTAGAACCAACTAGGTCCAAGATGGTGGAAGATTCAGCTTCCAGTATACCTTGAGCCTCATTATACACTCTTGTAATACATTAGCATATGCTAAATTACACACCCACCAGTGCCATGACAGTTCCTAGGCTGACCATAAAAGGTCAAAAAGTGGGCCATGACCCAGTTGCTGGAAATCTCCACCGCTTCTCCAAAATAGCTGGAATAATCCTTCTACTCATTAGCCTATGAAATTACCCAGCCCATGAAAACTAACCACCCCATATTTTGGGGGCTCTCGTCTTCTGAGATAGCCCACACTCTGTCTGTGGAGTGTGTTTCTCCCTTGGCCCCTGGCTGCTCTTGCCTTTTGAGACAGACTGCATTCTGTCTATGGAATGTGTATCTCTCTAAATAAATCCACTTCCTACCTATCACTTTATCTCTCACTGAATTGTTTCTGTGATGAGACATAAAGAACCTTGAGCTTCATTAAGTCTTAAGACCAAGTGTGTGATCTCAACTAAAAGACAGTGCGTTCAAGTCCCAGTCTGGGTTCTTGCCGGGTTCGGGTCCCAGCCCATGGGTTCAAGTCCCACCTGAGTTGTGCAGTTTCAAGATCTGTTATATTTTGCTCCTTTGCCTCTTTTGCATGTATCTTGGAAATGAAAGGCTTTGATGGGAGATTCTCATCCTTTATCTAATATTTGCTATGTGGCCCTTTGGTCAATTTAGAAGCATTAACAATAGCTATGAAAGACATGATCTTAATCTGATCATAGCTGCAGATTGAGTTGAATTTTGGACTTCAAGATTTTTTACAACTTTAAAGGCTATCAGCTTTTCCAATATAACCACATCCTAAATTTCTGGAACTTCTCTATTACTATTCTCTTTCCAAACAAGTTATTTTAAGCCCATATCTTTTTGTAATATCTTGTAAAACATAGTCAATAACAATAACAATCAACACACACTACATAATGTTCTGTATTTGAATTTCCTCCCTTGAAGCACTATGATCAATCTCAAATAGTAGTTGTTAAATTATAATAAAGATTAAACTAAAATGTAGATTAAATTGACTTCAAATTATGACTAATATAAAATATTGTTTATTTAAAGAAATATATTTTAAATGTCAAAATATTCAGCTTAATAGATTCAACAGTCTTTGCCACGTGAATGTATTCCCTTCTATGGTAGAGAATCACTACATAAAATTCTTAGGAACTGAAGTGAAATTCCTACATTTAAAGAGTCTAGGATGAAATGTTCAAGGGCTTAGGTATTAATATTTATAAAAATTTGGTGGTTTGGGCTCTGGGACTATAAGATAAAAAAGTCTAACAGTGTAATACAAGGACCCAATCTGTGTCTAAGATTTTAGGCCGTGGATTGATTTGGGAGACATCAATCAAAAAACCATCCTAGAGCCATAAGAATTTCAAACAGGAAAGCCATGAAGGGTGGCCTGAATGGGATCAAAATGTTTTGGTGGGAGAAATCAACTATTCTGAAATTGATATAACGGTAGCTTATGTTTTAACTGTGATCTAGAGCTGGAATGAGAATTTGAAGAAAAATGACACAGATTCAAAATTACATTGCTCAGTAGCTGCATGCAGGGGTCATCAAAAATAATTATAGGGACTGTGTGATGGTTAATTTTAGGGGTCAACTTGGCTAGCTATATAGTACCCAGTTCTTTGGTCAAATTCAGTCTAGATGCTGCTGTGAAGATACTTTTTAGATGTGATTAATATTTAAATCAATAGACTTTGAATAAAACAGATTACTCTCCAAATTGTTGGTGGGACTCATTTAATCAATTGAAAACTTTAACTTGACTAGTCAAAATATTTAATCAATTGAAAAAGAGTGAAAACTTTGTACTCAAGACTGGAACATAAAAAAAACATGCCTGGAAAAATTAATAGAATATATCTATCTCTCTATATATATATATCAATAGGATATGTATTCCATTGATTCTACTTCTTTAGGTAACGCTAACTCATATGGACTAACTTTACAAAATGTATTAAATAAATTAAAAATTTTACAATAGCTGTTTCATCTAAATTAAGAGTCATTTTCAAAGTATGTGACCTTAAACTTTTACTGGTTGAAATATAATGGCTGATTCACATATAGATTCAAAATCTTTAACCAATTATATCAAGTGAAATATCTAACAGACACCCAATATACAGATCCTATTCTGTTTGTCAGCCTATAACACTGAAATTTCAGATAATGCAGTGAAATTCTATAAATGTGGATGTATAGTGAACTTAAATGGAATGATAAAATGAACAATTTGGTGAGATTGGAGGGCTAATAGGAGAAGTACTATAAAGTAGTACTAAATGATAAGAGAAGAGAAATAAATTAAATATAACAGAAAGTGAATGATGAAAACCAATGATAAATTGAAATGCATAAATTCTTCTGCTGCGATATCAGCAAGGACAGTTTGAATCCTTGTTTACAAAAGAGAAAAAAAACTTTAAACAAAATCTTGTCTATTTTGAAAATGTAGAACCAAAAACAGAAAGGAAACTGACATCAATTTAATGCCTACTATGTGCCTAAAATGTATGATTTGAAAGAAAATACTGTAGTGCATTTGCATGAAACTAGAAAATAATAGTATCTTGAAAGAAAATTCTGAAAGTTTCCATAAAATGTATTTATAATATTTAATCCCTAAATGAAATCGTGCATGGAACAAAAATGAAAGATACTCTAAATCTGCCACTTTAAATTTATCACTCTAAAATCTGATAATATACAAATTAATGTTTTTAATTGCTCCATACCCAGCTGAATTTGAAATATGCTTTAATAAATTTATTAATCTTCTGAGACCAACTATAGTTCTTTATTGCCTTTACTTCTTAGACAAATTTATATATTTTCTGTGAAATTAATAAATAGCCTACAGCAAAAGGGGAGTTTTACACTGATATCCTTATGATATAAATTAATTATGATGAATCATCACACTAGTAGTTTTTTTTACACCTGAAGCTGAAGTGTTAACAAATGGAGCAGAACTGATAAACTTGAGGGAAGAAAGGCCGTTAATTATAGTCCAGCCTAACAAGTAGGTATGGGGCTTCAGGTACACAGCTGGCATCAAAAGGAATCAAAGTGGTTACTAAATCTTCTACTGAGAATGCAGAAAACCACCAAACATTCTAAGTAAAAATTTGCAGAAAAATATCCTGAGCTAACACTCTAAGAAGAAATGAAAGAGGAAGAATCTAGTTATATGTAAACTAAAACTCAGAAGTGTCAAAGTGTTCACATTATTAAATATTTCAATATTTCACATAGTAGATCCAATAATCTAGAACCAAAATTTAAAATAAAACAGAACATATATATTTAAGCCTTTTAGAGTAAAGAAAATGTGTAAAATGGTATATCAAGAAGAAATCTCCTTTCATCAGGGACCTCACTTTGGCTTCTCCAAAACAACAATTTTAGATGCAATATTAATATCCCTGGACTATGGTAAAGAAATTTTTCCTAAAAAAATTAAAACCGTAACTCATCCAATCTATCTTATTCCATCTGATAGCCATTCTTTTTTAAATTATAAGGTATCAAGTGACACTTCTCCTTTTGAACTGAAAACTATTGTTAAAAATCAAATCAGAGGACCAAAATCCCTAAGTAAATATGAGCTCATGTGGATGCCAGCTTTAAAGTCAGCCTCATTCCTGTTGGGATTGTTAAGAGGTGGCCATTTTCTAATCAGCAACCAAATTTGTCCCCCATCAGGCAATAAGAGAGAGATGAATTCCTGATGACATGGAGTGAGGTGCTGAGTGGCTATTCCAAACAGATTGTAATGTTAGATTTATTAAGGAAAGGGGGGTTTTAGAACTGTCAGGGAGGAAGAAATTTTCCTCTACCCTTCTAGGTTCTTCTGGTTGGTCTAAGAATTAAATTGACATGAGCTAGATTAATTGGGGAATATTTTTTTAAAAGTTAAATAATATGTATCCATGGAAGAGACCCAGGACAACCGAGTAACTCAACAAAATGGCCAAAACACTCACCTTAAACTGTCAACTTCAACTAAAGACAGAAGAGGATGTTGGGGGTAGTGGTTTGGGAATTCAAATGGGAGGAAGGCAACTCACATGGAAGTGGAAAGCAAATGTTTGCTTGGCCATACAGAGACAGTGGGACAGAGTGTACTCTGATCTCCAGGCCCTGCCGAATTTCCCCCATCACACCTAGACCACATTCTTTGCAGATATCTCTGGTAATAGTTCTATTCGGAAATAGATCCTCTATAAGGTACATTCTTTCAGGCAGTTAGGGGAAAGGTCAAATGTTCTTCCTGAGGCATCTGAACCTTGAAAATAATCAGCTTAAGTCTTCATGCTAGAGACCCTTTTGGGTGGCAGATTTTGCTCCCCCACAGAACCACCCATCTTCTTTCTTCCACCCAGATGCTGAGAGCATTTCATTAGAGAAATGTTTCAAAGTCACTGAGCCCTCAGAAAACATAGTGCTGCTGGAATATGGAGAAAAAGTCAACCAGAAGATTGCAGCCTGCCATCTCATTTATTCTCATCCCAGGTATAAAAAATGGGTATCTTGGAATGACATAGGATTAAGAAACTTTGCTATTAACTCCCCTGCCCAGGAAGTCCTTCTGCTCAGCAAGGGATAGAGAAGAGATTGTCCATAGCAGGAGGTGATTAGACCTCGAAAAGGTGGAGCAGAGACATGTTATAGAAATGAGCAATATGATGGCAACAGGGTGCTAAAAATTGTTTTATGCACCCCATGGGGTTCTATGACTCAGATCATGGTAGTCATTAGTCACATAAATAGTCATAACTAATAGACAGCAGATTAATTAGCAACATCTTCTATTCATGTAAGGAGACCTTATGTTTTTTCCCCTCTCTTCTCTTAGTATCACCATTTTAAGAAAGATTAAATTTTCTAAGAGCCAGAAGATAGCCCACCTTTTTCTGTCTCCTGGTCACAATTCTAGTTTTTACTAGGTCAGGGAAAAAATGAGTTTTGAATTAGATACGACACAATACATATTAAAAGGCAAATAAATGTATACAAATGGCACAAAGTAACTGAAAGACTATGGAATCTGGATAAGAGGTGGTTAACAGAACCTCTTTCCAGTGGTGAAGTGAACACCTGCATTATAACAGCAATTTTTGAAAACTAGATAAAGGTTTTTTTCTTGTTTATACTATATATCTCAAAGATGTCTCAATAAAAAAATATAAAAAAAGTATATAATATTAGTACTGGGGATGCTCTTCCAGCAGTTTTGCTATGCTGTATAGAACCAATTTAAGGAATTACCAGGCTTGATTTTTCACTCTACCTTAAAGAGAATATAAATAAAACACAACCACTAATTTATGCAACATTATTTTTGTGGCAAACATAGAAGTTTTCTTTTAAAAACCTCTAATTATTCAGGTGAATAATACAAATCAGTAACTCTTTTACTAATTTAGAGCATTATTCTCAAAGCACAGAGATGATGTGGCTGGGGCAGAGGATTTACTTTGTATCTAATGGTTTAGCTTTTTAAATTCACAGGAACTGCATCTCACAGATTTTCATTTTGGATCATCTGCCAAATGCTTCTGTACCTCCCATGTAATTGAATGATTCAGAAAATTCTCAGAGATTCTTAGCATGATTCATTATTCCACTTTTAACTTTCTTGGATTTAAATATGGAGCTTAAGATAGCCATTTCTATTCTCTTTCCATATTTATTATCATAATAATCAGTGAATAGGCAAGTGTATGCTTTGCCATCTATTCTCTCTATAGCAATTTTCATAACTTACAAAAACATGAAAATGGTTTCTTCCATGATATCTATTTTTGATTAAATAACATCTTGGATAAAAGATAAGAGTCAAATTAATAATATGCTATGTCTTTGTTTATCTTTTTTCAGTACTTTGGATAGTATAGAGTTTAGAGAGGTTTGTAGCCCAGGGATTTTAGCCCGATTTTAAAATGAGAAATTATGGAGTCTTAAAAAAAGTGATCTCTGAAATTAACAATCAGCATTTGAATGCAGTGTTTTGCTTTAATTCCTCTCTTTTGAGATCCTAGGACTGAACATGTCATAAATTTACATCAGAGAGTGTAATGTCGATGTATGCTTGTTTGCTCTTCCCAGATAATTTGTTGTTTTAATTTATATCAAAGATTATAAGCAAGGATCTTGAAATGCTGTTGACAGCATTATTTAAAATCTGTCATTGCTCTCAAGCACTATCATAAATAATCACATACATATTTCACATTTAGATTAGGAACACTTTTGTAATCTTGGAATATTTATTATATTTTGAGTTTATTCCAAGGAAATTATAATAGTTCCATGTGAATCTAGAAAATGAAGATTGGTATGCATTACTCAAGTAACATCATTGCATATTTATAATTTCATTTTTATAATTCCCATAATAATTGACTTCATATGAAAACAGTGAGTATTGGTGGGACAAATTTATCCCCTCACTTGAGCAGGTTACTTTATTTGAAGGATTGCTGAGCACATTATTCTTACTGCTTTCAGCCAATGGAAATAGAAGACATAGTTGGGTACCATTCATTATTGCAAACATAGTGCCTATAGATTAGACATGCAAAACCATGTAGTCTTACACCTTTTATTCTCCCTTCTGACATAATCTATATTCCATATACACCAATGAGAACCAGAAACATATAGCTTAACTCTAAGATCTGAACTGCAGTAACATCTGTGAGATAGTTCTTCTTACAGAAATATGTCCTAAATAGATTTAGAAGCAGATTGAACCTTCCTAAGATAGGCGTATGACTAATTAAATGAAAATACATCATTCTATCTCTCTCCTTTGAAAACTTACATTGATTAGGAAAGAACTGCAAGATATTAGAGGAAAAGTTCCAAATCATTCAAGATAAAAACAAGCAATCCTTAAATAATAGTATTAAAATTATTTACACAATTGTATTGATTTGAAATCAATAATGATCATGTGAATACCTCTCTAACAGTTGAGAAAAATTTTTAGTTGCAACACTTGTTAAATTAGCTAGAAAAAAATTCAAAATGAGTCTTTTCAGTGCTGCAAGATGTACAAACATGATGTTTTATTTTAGGAAATATTTGTTCATAGTAAATTGAGGTATGTTAATATTCACTTTCCAACCAAGTAATTCAAATTAGTTCATATTTATAAATATCTGTATTTATTTATTTTTTCCTTTTCTGACTGATGCTTGCTTTTGTAGCTGAAACTTTTAAAAATTGTGTCAATATGATAAATGGCTCAAATTTGTTTATAAGTTTAGTTATTTGTAATCATTATATTAAATAGATAATATTGATACATTTCTATTTTGGAGTGAGTCTAATACTGTCATAGTTTTGTGTTTATTATAAATAAAATTGGAGAATCTAAATATCTAATAGATCACTAAGGAAATATGAGGTAAATAATCACAGTATATATAGTATTAATTTTTACTTAATACTTTAAATACTTCAATTATATGTAGAGAATAATAACTTTTCTAAAAAATTGCTTTTTATCTAATCTTAGGATAATTTTTTTAAATGAAGGAAAATGTCATTGAAACAAACTGAAATACGACAAGAGTTTAAAGCTAAATTTTCTTGTATACTCAATAGTTTTTCTTCTTTGGAATCTCACTCTTGTAATTCAAAGTTTTTTGTCCTCAGACATGCTAAAATGTATCTAAAGAATTAGTACATCACTTAACAATTTATTGGACACCTACTGTACTGATTTTGTTTTGTTGCTGTAACAAATTGCCAGAAACTTAGTGGCTTAAAATACGCACTAAAACAGATTTATTATCTAAAGATCTTGGAAAGGAGGTGCCTGAAAAATGGACTTCACTAGGCTTAATTCAAGGAGTGGGCAAGGTTGTTTTTCTTTCTGGAGTCTCTTGGTGAGAATCATTCCTTGCCTTTGTTTTTAGAGGATGGTCCTCTTCCAGCAATAGCAAATGATGCCTGCTTCTATTTTCAAATCTTCTCTGATGATCTGCTTCCCTCTTAAAAGGACGCTTGTGATTATATTGGGACCACCCACATATTCCAGAATAATTGCTCCAGCTGAAGATCCTAAACTTAATCAAGTATGCATAGTCCCTTTTGCCATATTCAAAATTCCTGACGATTAGGATATAAATATCTTTGGAGAGTCATTAGTCTGCTTACCCCACCTACTGTAAAAAATACTTGGAACATAATCGAAAACAAAAGTGAAGTGGTCCATAGAACTTGAAGGCCAGAGGACAATGCAAATATTGAAAATGGGATATTAGTAATGAGAGTAAGATATATGGGATAAATTTCCAAATGTGGGAAAAATTCAGATCTTGATGGTTCTTTAAATCATTTAAAAAATATTTTATCTTCAGGGCTATTTATGATCTTAGGAGAGAATCCTAAGCTTTATGAATATTGCTCTCATTGCAAAGTAGAGAATGGAGTAAAGACATGACAGAGCTAATACTGTTATAGTTGTAGATGGTTGTTTTCATACATGTAAGAATTAACTATACAACAAACAAGCTTGTTATCAGATGATAGAGAAAAAGATTAAAGGAATGTTAAAAATGGAAGCAGTATGAAATATATATTTGGGGGAGTGTGAGAGCAACATAACACAAATATTTGAAGAGAGCTGCCAGATATTATTAAGGGCCAGATGGTAGTCAATAAGCATGACCTTGTAGAGGCACTTGTAAAGCATTCTTCAGTAGTACCTATCAGCTTGGGTTTAAGACAGGGTCAGGCATTGCCAGACAACTCTGTTAAAAAATAATCTTGCAAGGAAATTTATAATGTATACATAAAAATGGTTGAAGTAAATAGACTATACAAGCTTAGCTGAGTACAAGGAAGAAAAGGCTGACAGGTTCTTATGGAGACAAAAAAAAGTAGAGAGAGAAGAGCATTAGTTCCAGTGAGACTCATGACAGTTGCATTGGGAGTAATCACCAAGTAATTTGAATTAATAGGAGGATGTCCTTATAGAACACAGTCTTCAACTCACCTTATGAAAGGTATACAATTGCCAAGTTAAACATTCTATTATGTGACCAAAGAATGGGATAGAAAAGAGAGTCTAGAGATTAAAGAAAGACATTAAACTGAGAAATTGGGTACTTAAATGTTCAATATCTGGTGGAGAAATATGTTGCCATTTATATCTCTTTTACTAGTTCTAGGACATAAAACAATAAGTAAAGCTGTTTTTTAATTACATCATCTTTTCTGGATTACCCTTCTTTCATTCTCATTCTGAATGCTCATTCAAACCCTTTCCCTGCCTACACTGAAAAATCTATTTTATAATTTGAAATATTTGCTTTTATATATCTAAGATTTAAAAAATGCTTGTTCTCATAGTTATATGCCTCCTTTTTTCCCTACTAGCTAATTTAAAATATCTCCATTAAAGTATATTCAAGGAGGTAGCTGACTTTTTAGTAAAAACTTTGAAACACAATTTGGCCTGTAGGTTTCCCCTGCTTTTCTCCGATATTTCACCCATGGATTTTTCTGACATATCCCCTATTATTAGAAAAATGGAAGACAAAAATAATAGGTGGATAAGTAGAAACTGTTCAAAAAATATCAGCAGGTCTCCTAGCTTTGTACTGACCAGGAATGCAGACAAGAAGAAAAAAGTTTCCTGCAGAGGATAGGATTATTGGAAAAGGGAGAGGATTCATGGAGGTCAATAAAAATATGTAGTAAATCCAAGTAGACAGAGTTAAGGAGCTTTTGTCAATCCGTAAGTAAAAAGTAAATGGCAAATGATCTGTTAGCACAGTAAAGACTATAGGATGTCATAGGAAGATTTGTTATTTTAGTCACAAAAATATCACAGAGAAAATAGGACCTGAGTGCTATATGGAAGGAAAGCTACACTGAATGGGTTTCTAGTGTGGGATATGATATGTACTATGATTACGTCTTAGTATCTGCTATATTACTTGTGATTTTCACTGATTAATACATTACCGAAGGTGAAAAATGAAAGACTTCTGCATCAATATATGAATCTGTATGTTGAAATTGTTTATATCTTTCAGAATTTTGTGGCTAGTATCTTCTCAAATTAACTTATATATTATTTTTTACATGAATTTTGCTTACTTTGGGCCAGATCATGACCTTCCTTACCAGATAATAAATACTTATTTAATATACTTTGGAAGATTTACAGATATTATTTTGGTTGCATGCTTATAATTTCATGTACATCAGGTAACCAATGATTAATCATAATAAAATGAGGAGATTAGGGAAGTATAATGATGATAATGAACTTAGTAGTTAGAGCAAGTACTAAAATCCTAGATTCTTTGAAATTGATGTGGACATCTCCAGGATTAGTCTTTTTTTTTTATATATATATATGGAATTAAAATTTTTTTAGAGTTACTTACTCCTCATTATTGGAAGTAAACCTGAGCCCCAGCCCCAAAGAACTTAGTTCAAGTTCTAGTGGTGTCATTTAGTAGTTTTATAAGGTTAAATTATTTATTTTCTCAGAGCCTCAGCTTCTTTATTCATGAAAAAAATCACCATTGATGTGCAACCATCATACTTCTCAATATTTTAAAATAAGGTATAAAACTTCTAAGAAGATTAAATATTCATATCTACCCAACATGCATGCTTACTCTGGAGGCAAATAACTGGGTAACCTCTATTATGATCATAAGACTTCTTAGTGAGCAAAACATAAGGAAAGCTGGTTATAGAATTTTCTCAGTGTAGCGTATTTGTCTACAGCAAATGATATATTTACCACTTTGAACTGATAGTTTATTTTACTCAGTTTATTTCTTGAAGTAGAGCAGATAATTGATTTTAAAAAATCCATTGTTTGGATGGACTTTTAAATAAATTTTCTCTCTCTCTCTCTCTCTCTCTCTCTATATATATATATATGTATATATACACACACACACACACACACACATGTACGTATATATTTTTTCATTTCCATAATTACCTAAGGACTTGACAGTAATACTTGACACCTTCATATAAAGAAGAGTGGGTATTTTTAAAATAGGAAATGCCTTGTTTAATTAATGGAGAGCCATAAAAATTAACAAAACACACTTGAAAAAAAGTCCAACCATAAAGTGCTAAATTAGGTATCTGAGAAGGGTTATAAAATATTAGATGCTTCAATATAATGATTTAAACATAAGAGCACACTCAGTAACCAGATTCAGAGATCACCTAGTTCATAAATTCTAGTAATAGAGCATGGGTAATAACTTCTGAAACACTATAGTACATGTCAGAACAACTTGATTTCTGTAGGCAGAACTATTAATGTACTTTGATGAAAGAGGATATAAAGGGAAAATTGTACAAAGTAGTCTTTAGTTGCAAGTAAAACAATAATATGAAAGCACAACTGTGGAACTAGACATCATACAAGTTTGAAATTTGGGTCTTCTGAAAAATTCCCTGAGGTATGGTCTTTGCCTTATCCAGCCAGTATTTCTGTAGACACTCAACAAATATTCATAAGTTGCTTATAAATGGTGACAACAGACACAAGATTAGTATATTCAAAACTGTCAGAAAAGGAGGTGCTTCCAAAAACATATATAAAAAAAAATCTGTCTGTGAAAATTGAAGAAATCTCTAACCCAGCAGAATTGTTACTCTTTTAACCATGGATTATCATTGAGTGATAAATCCCTATGGGGAATTTGTAAGCCATGGCTCCATAAATAATATTGTCATTATTTTCTATCTTCCTTGTCCTAACAAACTAGACTTCTTCTAAATGTATCTCTTGGCATCTTTCTGTCAAAATATAATTGTGACAGCCATGAAAATCAATGTGTGAATTAGAAGTGAAACAAATTTTACAAAATCTAATGAGAAAACAGATTTGGAGAGACATAAAATAATTAGGGGAAATAATAATACCAAAGTATAAGAAGACAGAACAACTTTTTTATTGGGTCTTCAAAATTTGGTGCTTGGTGATAGAAGAAAAAACTTTCTGGAGTATTTTTCACTCTGAGTAGTGTCACTAGTTCTTGACACTAGGCCACACGATGTACTATGAATTATACAAATTTTATTTCTCTGGTTATTTTATTGGTTCTATCTATAATAACAAAGTTTTCCAGAAGAAAAAGGAACAAAAAAATTAAGGTATTATATCATTTCAAAAATTTACTTTCAGAACATGTTTTGCTTGAAAATTTTGAGTTAAAAAATTCTAAAGATGTTAGTTATTAATTTTATTCTGATTTCTAGCATAATTAACTGGCTATTGAAAAGCTGGATCATCAGAATCCTGTGGTACATGGCATTTAAGGCTTTGTAAAAGCTGGATTTTCACACTGAATGTACTTGTGACAAAAGATATAAAATGACATTAGTTCTCATGTGTCTATCTAACCTGTTCTGTGACCAACTTATCCTAGCTCCTACCTCAAGAGTCTTAAAGTTAGGTGGCAGCTCTCATAGATTTTAAGTACTTGATCTGTGCCCATGAAATGTGCAGCTTTGGTTTCCAAGATTCCCTTAAGCAATAGATATATAATTCCCTCCACAGATTTTTTTTTTATAATGGTGGAGGCCCTAATGGCTTTTAATAGTCTGACTTGTGCCTACTTAAATTTTGATTTTGATGGTCAAAACAATTCACATTTTTTGACTTATTTCCCCAAGTCCCCCATTGATTTATGCATGGACTTGTCTCGAGGATTTGTGAGTCCCCTAACTGCTGTCACCTGTTGTGGACACTGGAATTCCTACTTCTTGAATCCCTAAATGGCTGCCACCCACTGCAGACTCCCACTATAACTACTTTGAAAATCTCATGGGGGCCCAGAACCATTCCGGGAACAATCTTTTTTAAACAACATTTGTTTGGATCGGAGAGCTGCATGCAAGGGAGAGGAGCTCAAATACGAGAGTGACACTGAGAGGAAGAGTGAACTCAAAGCGTTCAGAAGGCGCCTTGCCTGTGAGTATCCTCCTGCAGACCATTAGCAGTAGGCTTAGGATCCCACCCTCTTGACCAAAAACTGTTAAGGAATAATTAATAAAGACTATTTAGGGAATACAAACAAACTTTATTAAACACTTCTTAAACAGCACTGCAAAATAAGACAGAAGGTTTCTTTTATAGGATAAAGAGTATGGAACAAGGAAGAAAAAAAAATCTGATTGGTTGGGACTACACTATAAGTGTAAAGCCCAGAGTTAGCTTGGCGTTTGGGGACTGGATGACTGAATATACTGTGTTTCTGTTCAAGCACAGCATTTATTGGAACACAAAAGTTTGGTTTGCTGATATGGGAGCCTGGGCAGGAGAAATTTATTTCAACACTAGTAAGTACGTTTCATTTGAGAAAAAGTTTTCTTTAGGGCATTTACTCTATATGGAGTCATGCAGGTGATTCCTATGATGTATCCTACATATTAAGTGCTTCTACAATTCCAGCCAGGGCTTTGCCACAGAGTCAGATCAATCCCTGCTCCCAAAGCCAGTTATTATAGTTATTATAATGTTGGAAAGGTGATTCTGGAATTTCAGTAGTTATGCATATTAAATGGATATTTGGCTCAGTATATCCTGCCTGAAATCGATTTTCTTAGCACTGTACAATTAGTACTGATATAGTTAATACTTTAAGAACACTGCAGAAGTAGAAGTATCATTGTTAGGTAAGAGAAAATTCTAACTATGATAAGTCAATTTATAAAATGAAGAATTTAGAGTTTTGCATAATACTCTGGTCAAATATATCAATTGATATAATATTAAATACAGTGGGGATGACTTTCCAGGGTTAAACTATGGGTTTAACTATGGGGGTTAAACTATGGGGGTTTAACCCTAGTATTAACTTTGTGATAATTACACTTTCAAAAATCATGAGCTACCCTTTCAAAGGAGGAGATGGTATGTAGATTAATTTGTGTGTCAAATGATGACAAATTCCCAAACCACAAAATATTATAACTGAAAATATTCACTAGTAAAAAATAATTTAAAAGCTTTTGATCAGATAAAGAGTGTAGAAACAGTTTTTGTAAAAGCTGAATTGCATATAATTGGTTAGAATACCAAGATCCTTGACAAATTCAGAAGAGCAAAGACATGTAAGAAAAGGAAATCTATTTGGTATAGCTTTGCTTGCCCTAGTAACTACCAAAAGCTCAATTTCGTGACCTGCACTGGACAAAAAGGAATCATTTGGATTTAGAGACACAAGTACAACTAAAGACAAATTGCATTCCAATAAGCTCTTCTAGTATGTTTCCAATAAGAAAATCGCTAGATTTTGTAAAGGATCTTTTATTAGGATTTCAAAATTCTGAAGATTTCCAGAGTCGTTCCTGTTATAAGTAATGATATATTTTGGAACAATTTGAAAATTGGTTGTCTTTTTATCAGTTTGATTTATTTTGATTCTTTGATAGTCTCCCATGTCCTCAGATGTATGATGCTCTTGTTAATTATTTGAGACAGAATACTGAATTTGAAGGCCATTAACTTTGATTTTCTCTCTTTCTATTTTGATATAGTGTTTTTCACAGCACGTAATTATACTTTAGGCTTGATCAGGCAAAACTTCCTAAATAAGGAAAACTTTTAAAATATTTGAAGTTGGAGAGAAACACAGCAGTTGAAACCACAGAGACTAGAATAAGACATTACTACTCGACTAACATTTGCCTTGGTGATCAGCATCTTAGAATCATTTTGTGGTGAGCAGTATAACAGTGATCCTCTCACTTTCAGTGCTATAAGATGTAAAATCATGATATTTAGGGGATGACACAAAATATTCCTTCCTTCCCAAAGCTAAAGACACCAAAGGGCAGTGGAAAGCTAAAGCTTTTTTTCAAAATTAAGCTTACAAAATTATTTTTGTTTTTATAAACCTAAACTTATTTAATCATTAAGTTTAAAAGCTCTTTAAAGAGTGCTTAGTCCCATTTAAATATCGAGTTAAATATCTTAAAAGTATTTAAAACTACATTCATTAACTCAATTCCATTTTAAGTATTTCAATTTTCTGACAATAAAGAAAATCTCCTAAGTACTAAATACTGCTATAAAATTTAATAAAATAACCTTGCAAATAAGAGAACCATTAAGCCTCTTCACATATTTCAATATGTTGGGAATAAACACTGTAAGATTTCAGCTTAAGATAATCTTACACTTATTAATCTATTACAAATTCCAAATTACTCATAATGTTGTTACTCTAAACAGGCCTAACTTCATATACACATTTTAAGTACATAAAATACAAAATATGCACAAGCACTTTCCCATCAAAATTATTAATTTTTTTATTATTTTAAAACCTTCTATATCTTTAAGCCTCTCAAATTTTCTGTTATTGGATATTTTATTACCAAAATTTTGACTGAGACATGGAGCTTTACATACCCAGAGCCATTCTTCTGAACACAAACTAAGGAGGACATTAATTATGGTAGCTCTAGTAATTTGGCATTACCTTCTCAACTCTCTGCAGGCAAAAGATATATAATAGGATATTGTCTTCAGTCAGGCTCTCACTAAATGATTTAGTCTGGGCTGTCGATTATATACCAATTGATGTTGTTATTTTGAAGCTTATAGCTTGTTAATAAATGACATTTCTAAATGCTTAGAATGTGCCAGTTCTCAGTGTCTGGTCTGTCTTGGGGGCAACATTCAGTGACCAATGGATGGCACTTTCTGACATTCTCCATTGGAGGCCAGGGGAAAGCTCTAGCAAGTCATTCACCAAACACTATGTTATAAGTTCAATTTTTCTTGCATTGACAACCTATAATAATGAATAATTATGAGTGCAAGATTTATACTAAGATTTGCACTAGACAAATCATTCCTGTATTTCATTTAATTTCTAAGAATATTAGTACTCAAATTTTTCATCTATTCAAATTATTTTAAGTTCATTAAATCTTATCTTCCTTTGGATTTAGTTTTCTCTATTTCCCCCTCCCCCCCAAGTTTTCTAAGGCAGAAGTTTTGGTTACTGATTTAAGACCTTTCTCCTTTTTTAACAGAGGCATTTTCAGATATAAATTTCCCTCTGAGCACTAATTTTGCTGCATCCTATAAGTGTTGGTTTATTGTTTTTTTTAATTAATTATAAATAGCTTCCTAATTTCCTTCATGATTTCTTATTAATTTTAGTTTGAGTTGAATTTTGACCTATATTGTTGCAGTAATAGGAAAGGCTCATTTTCTGGTTAATGTGTATAATCACAGTCTATTATTAACAATGTATCTCAATGATCTTTTTTTATGTTTCCTTTTATTCTTTACCTAGAGATATTATGCTCAGAGAGCAAAATAATAAAACTCAATTTTAAAATGGCATTCCATTAGACTCATTGTTTCCTTCATGTATAATAGGTCCTTGACTTTAACTATAATGTTTTTTGTTGTTTTGTTTTGTTTATAAAGGTGAATATAATCATTACAATCAAACTAAAAAGCAGGAGGAAAAATATCTTACAATAACAACAGCTATATGAAACTTTAGTTTGAATTTTCCTGATCATGCAAAAATGTCTAATTAAAATTTAATTAGTATATGTTCCAATTTGCCCTTCTTAATTGTCCAAAATAATTATATGACATATTTAACTGAAATTTATATTTTTATGTTAATCGGTGACAATGTCTCAAAATAAATAATTTCTGATTTTAATTTCCAGATGAATTCTGTGCTTGCACATTATAATGAGACACCCTTTCAGAAGTGTGTCCAGAGAAAACCTAAAGAATTTTAAACACAATTATACACTCTAGTGTGTTGTTTAAGCCTTGTTTCAATAAGACTCTAAATATAATTTTTAAACTGCTGATTGAATTCCCTTCAATTATCCTACATCTAGTCAAGTTTTATAATTTTATTTTTATTTGTCTCTTTTCCCATGCATTATAGGAATAATCCATTAGAGGGCAGGACCTAATTAATTAGAATCTTCAGGGAGTAATATGAACATTCCATTTAAATTCTGCTTACTTAAAGACTAATTAGAAAGTCCCTTTTTTTGTTTCTATGCTCTGGGGGGAAAGAAAAACACTCAGAGAATACTTTAATGGCTACAGAAAGTATAATTTATAAATTATGTATGATAATTAAATTATATTTTCTTTCTGTGATCATTCTTAACATTACTTTTACAGAATAAAGGAGCTTAAAATTTATATATATGAATGCATAAAATCAGTTTATTAATAATTAACAAATGCTATTTGATTCTCGTAGCATTTTTTACATCAAAATAATATTTGAATCAACAGCTGTGTTTGAATATTTTTCACTTAGATAAACACTTAATTTGAATTTTTACCTTTTAAAAATAATTGTTACAATTCCTATTATAATTTCAGATATATAATTGGCACTCAGTGAAAAGTGAGCTTACAATTTTTAATTTAAATGTATCTAGAGATCTTATGACTTAACATTTTAAATAGGGGTACGTGAACATGCCAAAACTATTCTATCCCACTGCCATAAATTTGAAGCAAGGTGTTACTTCAGTCAGTGTGGACCTATGGTTAAAAGTAGATGGGTCAAGTTACAAAATCTATACACAAGAAAATAACTGTATTTATTAAAAACATAGTGAAAGACAGAGTGATCTGATTATATGTATAGAAAATCATTAACCAATATCATAAATATTTAGAAGCTTAATATTTATTTTAGCTGCTTCCATGTATGAGTCTATGTAAATGCTAAGTCTTTTACATATTATTAAATTGTCAACAGTTTTTTTTAAATGCATTTAGATTGTGTAAACTGTTAGCCCATAAATAAGAGCCATTTAAGTAACTGTTCTTAGTTTATCTGATTAGTTTTAGGTAGTTAACACCATATTGACTTACCAAGATGCAGTTCTCAGTGATAATAACCATACTCTCTAAAAACGACGTATTTTTCTTATGCTTAAACTAATACATTTTTCAACTGTTAAGTAACATTGAAATGATATCACTTGGATTTGTAATCAGAGATAAAATAAAAAGAAATTAAGTGAAAAATTAAATAGGAGAGGCAGGGTAATGAACAGCAGTCTAAGGAATATATCTTTTCTCTTTGCTCAACTGACACGAGGATCTAGAGGACTGCCCTCCAAACTTAAGATTACAGTGACGTATCTTTGTCTTGCATTGGACTTGGGTTTCTTACTTAAGAAATTATGATATTGGATTTGATTTTCAATAAGATTTTTTTGTATAATTTATTACATAACTACTTGTACTCTGTAGTTGCTTATAACAAAAGTTTATTTGAGAGTATTCATTACTTTTATTACCATTTAAAATTTTCCCATATTTTATGAATTTGTTATGCTTAATTCTGAATGAAATCACCAGGTAAGTGGAACTGCCATGCTTTTAACAGGTGAAGATAAATAAAAACACTTGAGACATCTTATGCTGTTTTGTGTTAAAAGTAAAGGGATTATAGTGGTGCCAGCATTATATTAAGAACAAATGATTACATTCTCCATGACAGGTTTAAAGAAATACAATTAGTAGGATATCAAAAAATATAAGATCAAGATGCTGGTGTTGATCATTGGTCTGAAAAATGCTGAAATGTGGAAAAATGAGGAAGACAGAGAACTGAGCTAAGAGAGATTGTCCTAGTGGAGCTGCCTGCATTGTAGGTGTTCGGTGGGTGAGAGATATATAGTTTTTCTGAGAGAGTTATATGGACATGAGTGTAGGTTTATTGGTATTCAATGGTCTTATCTGAGAGGGTCATATACCAGGTAAGGAGAGGTTGAATTCCAAATGGAATGGAAATGACCACACATGTCCATAAGTAGCTAAGCTCTGGACACACTTCCTGCACTAGCACCTGTGCGTGGAGGCTTCCCCAGACCCTCCAGAAGTCAGCAACGCATCCTTATGAGAGAGCTAGATTTTGTATGCCTGTCATATAGAGAAAACAAATCCCAGGCCAGTGATATACAAAGAATCAGCAAATCAACAGATGATTATAGGTAGTTATGCTAGAAAAACCAGTAAACAAATACATTTTTATTTCAGAACAAATGAGATCCACAAAGACCAAGGGCGCAATGATACAGCATAATATGTCTCCTTTATCCCACTCAGAGCTATCGGGACCATATATATCCAGCCTTCATGGGAAGAGTAAGAGGGATTAAGATATTATGTTGACATTTTAAAGAGACACTAAGTCTCTTACCATATTACTAAAAACTAAAACTAAAAATATTACCATAAACTAAAATATCTTAATAATCAACATTATATAGGCAGCTATTGGAAGCAGGTTGAGCTATCAATAAAGGAGACCATTTATCAGGAAAAAAAAGTTGTTCGACAGAGCATGGTTGATAACAGTTACTGGAAAAAATAAGACCACATCATATTTATGCTTCAACAAATTGAGATTTTGAAACAAATTTATGTGCCTTATGTATATATATATATATATACACACACACACACATATATATTCATATATATACATACATCTATAGATATGTGTGTGTAAGGTAACCATTTTTCTACCTGTCTGCTCCTTAAAAATTTCTACAGATATTAGAATATATATAACAGACATTCTAATTGATATAATACACATAAAATTAATGAATTTATAAAATTTTATGAATTTTATATTGCATAATAAATATAAATTTACTATATTAAAATGTATATGATAAAATAGTCATAATAATTGAAATTATGCTATTATTTCATTGTTACTTGTATGAGAAGAGCAGCGGCATCGCTCTCTAACGTAGGACATGTTTTATCTTCATTCAAACTGCAAGCAGATTTGCCATGGGGACATCCTGCCAGACCAAGGGTGTAAAACTCAAAAAGCTTTAAATCCCTGTAGATTTTGTCTGGTTTATCCTCATCTTCAAGGTCATAATTATTCAAAAACCTGAGAAATATATTACCTAAGGGACTGATAGAAATCATATAGTCTACTCACTTTAATACTAAAAGGTTTACTTTCTTATGAAATTAGAAACTTTCACAAAAACTAAAACCAACAGAAGAGATGTATTCAAGCAAAGTTAATAAAAATGCCCTACAGCTATGATCTGTAAGATTGGAGTCAATGGGAATTGAATGCGTCACTTTACACTATCTTGCAGTACTCACATCTTTTGAATTTTTAAAGTTGAAATAAAACCTAACCTGAAACTTTACCTTTGAATGTCAGTGGAAGACATTTTAAATCTTTTATAACTGTGTACTTTCAGATTTCTAAATAAAGTGAGACAGAGCTTTTAAACAAAATAATTTTCAGCTACTTTATTATTAAAATATTGTTTTAACCATAATTATGAAGAAAGATAAGCTACTATGTTTTACATTAAATTATAATTAATCCTTAAAAATAATCTCTTTCCATCATGAATTTTCCCAATAATGATAGTATAGGAAGCAACAGTAATGCAAATGTGTGATTTAGAAGTTTTTTCTTCTCAGTTCAATTATTCAATCTGCAACTATTTTCTGATTGTCCACTACTCTTAGGCATAATGAATGTGGCAGTAGAAAAATTATTTCTTCGGTCTTCCAACTGGGGATAAATTGATAATAAATACATAAATGACACACCATATGCCACTAGGGGATGTGAATAAGACTAAAGCAAATTAAGAGGCTAGAAATAAAAGGGATGGGGTGAGGGTATAACCAGTTTCATGGTCATTTGACCTGTTCAGTCACAAGGGCCCTGCATTCAGAAGGACCCTGTGTTTGCCTTAATGCTCTGCTTTTACTGTTTTAAAGTTCTTAACCATTTTTGAACACAGGACAACATATTTCATTTTGCTCAGGGCTCCACAAATTATGCAGCCAGTTCCAGGTAAGATTATTTTAGATAGTGTGGCTCAGGAAAAGCATATCTAAGTAGAAACTTAAGAAATTCTGGAGTGTTTCATGCAGCAGTGCCGTCCTCAATATCTACGAGAACATTCCAGAGGGAATCATTAGTAAAACATGCTGTGGAAGTTGGAAGAGTAACAGAAAGTTTAGTATGGGTGAAGGAGAGAGAACAGTGTGGTAGGGTCTTGGAAGCAGGGAGTGGGGGCAGATCAGATGGTTTTCTGGTTCAGTGTAAGCACTTTGTATTTTAGCTTGACTGAGATAAAAGCCTTTGAAGGATTTGGAGGAGAGTAACATGATCTGTAACATTTTTGAGAAGGATCGGTTTATATGTATAAGGACACTATTGCCCTAATCTAGACAGGAGTTGATATGTAGAGATAAACTCTAATGGGATGAATGTGGAACCAGGAAGATGAGAGACTAACTTCAACTGTCTAAGGAACATAAAAAGGTGAAACAGGGAACAACTCGAAGCCCAGTTTCTGCAATCAGGCTATGGAAAAGTCTAAAACTGCTCGCAACGTGTCTAGTAGGAGTATATTTGTGAATGTTTTAGTTGTGCTTGGGGTTGGGATGGAATGAGAGATAAAGGATAGTAGGAATAACCCACAAGGCATCTCATACACTGTCATCAGGACATGGCATTTTCCTACCTTCTTTGCCCAGTGTCACTCACCACGGTCATTATTTTGACTAAGGCTTAGTTTATTGTCTCCCTGATCCACATCCCGCAAAAAAAGGTTTTGTTTTTGTTTTTATGAGTATCCCTGGGAAGTAAAAAATCCAAATTTGGGGGCCTTAACTTGGACCTACATATCCAAAATATTTGGGAGGTAGTTTACAGGAATACATATATTTATACAAAACATTCCCAGTGCTTCTTTTCTTCATGCAATTACTTCAGTGAATTTTTGAAAATCAATAGACTACATAAGTCAGGGTCTCTCTTTGTACGCTCTAGTCCATCCCATTGATCTATGTGTTTATCCTTATGCCGATACCACACTGCCTTGATTACTGTAGCTTTACAATAATTCCTGAAATCAATATGTGTAAGTCCTTCAAATTTGATCTTCATTTAAAACAAAAATTTTGGCTCTTCTAGATCATTACCTTTTCCTATAAACGTTAAAGTAATATTTTTAATTTATTCAAAAAAGCCTATTAGGATATTGATGATATTGCACTACATCTATAAAAAATTTTTCAGAGGATTGTCATCATAACAATATTTAGTCCTCCAATCCATAATTACAGTATATTTCTCCCTTTATTTAGGACTTATTTAAACCCCATTTGGAATATTTAATATTTTCCATTATGCAGATTTTACACATCTTCTCTTAAATTTATTCCTATATCAATTTTAATAATATTGTGAATAGGGCTTTTAAAAATATTTTCTAATTTTTCATTTCTAGTATATAGTTATACAATTGATGGATTTCTATTGACCTTATGTCCTGTTCTCATGTCAAATTCATGGATTAGCTTTGTCAAATATTTGTGAACTCCTTAGGTTTTTCTATACAATTGATGATGCAGATAAAGAGAGTGTTTTACTTCTTTCTGTACAATTTATATAATTTTTGTTTCTTTTCTTACCTTATTACATTGGCTAGAATCTTGAACAGACTTTTATATACATGTGATAAAAGCAGATATCTTTGTATTTTTTCCTGATGTTAGGTAGAAAGTAGTGAATTTACCAATGAGTATGATGCTAATAAATGATGTGCTAGTCAGCCTTTAAGATTCTTCGTATAGTTAAGATTACAAAAACTAAATTCTGTTTAACTCAAACCATTATATAATTATGGATGCATTTTAAAGGGATTTAATTCGATAAAGAGATGATGGCTTCTGGGATGATTTTGTTTTTATTTTTTAGTAAATCTGATATAAATGTGTCCATAGTTCCTCTTTAAACTGGAATACCTATCATCTATTTTCCTATTGTGAGATTTTAATCTATCTATTTCAAGATAAGATTTAAATCCCTTTCAGAACAAAAGATATATTTGAGGAAATATTTAGGAAAAAACACTACAGTGTTAATTCATATTATACATGCATTTGAACAGTAAGGATCCATAGAAATAAAAAAAAATTATACAGGTTTGGTGATTCACTCTTAGAATTGTTTTTGTGACAAAAAATGCAGGGTATTGGAACTGTAGATAATTCAAGTAAATAATTTTTATTAGCAACTAATTGTTAGTAACATGAAATATTTTAATAAGAAATCAAAGGCTATGACCCTGGATGAAAACTCCATGCAAATTAGAATTCGTTTGCCTACTATGCAAGGGAGAAAGTAAATAAACACAATATTGGATGTTTCAGAAATAGAATGCAGATATTTAATATGATCACTAAGTAGATTTTGTGGTCTGTGGAAGCTAGGAAATGGAGCCAATTTCATGTATATTTTCAATTTTGGTTAGCAGATAGAGTGGTTCAAAATCATTATATATGATGTATGATATTCTCTAATGTTTGTGGTATATATTAAATAATTTATGCATTTATTTCTGAATGGGAATAGTAATCACTTGATAGCTTTCCTAATGTATTATATTTATCAAAATCTTTTTATATTGGTAGATCGGGTATAGTGAACTACTTGACTTGGCTTCATAACATGTTAACAAAAACAAAACAAACAAACAAAAAAAACAGAAACAAAATACTCCATTCTGCTTTTATTTCTAAATGATTGTTAGGATTACTTCATTTTTGAACAAAGAGCTGTGAAAAAGGAATGCTACTCACATTATGAGATTTTCATACACATATACTATATTAATAGTATACTATAATATATAAATATAATGATTAAAATATGTGATATATAATATGATTCCAAACATTTTGTTTATATAAAGAGTCAAAACCTTTTATTTATCAGCCAATCACAATAGCTTTTTACATGCTGATAAATTAAATTTACTAGAAAGAAATAGTTGAATCTACAAGAATTTAGTACCTATCCTCACTGAAGCAAATGATCAAAAAGACTAGGTCCCACTTTATAAAGATGCAAATTTGGGGAGATAACCCAGTGAATGGGGAAAATAAAAGAGCTGCACATTTAATCAAAGGGGTGGAGAGAACACAAACGCAATGAGGACAATAGACACTGAAAAAACACTGAACACCTTTCCCATGCTCCAGCTGCCATGCTTGTTCACAGGATGAACTTACACTCCACAATATTCTTCAATACAAGCATGGTTTTTTTTCCCATTTACCCAGCAAGAGCCAAGCAATGGCTTTAAAGAACTGAATTCTACCATATGTATGGCTTGCCACGTACAATGGGAGCAAATACTTAAATATCCTGCCTTGTAATATATAAGGGCTTCCTTGGATTGGTTACTTCTCTTTCTTTGTCCACTGAATCCTTGGATGTGTCATTCTGATAAAAGAGCCTTAGCTCTTATGATTGCATAAGAGCGGATTTTGAAGGTTTTTTTCTTTCATCAGAAAATTACTTTTCACAAGCCACTTATCAATAGAAAATCACACTGAGAATGTCTAAGCTATGATATCTCTAAAATAAAGGCCCCATGTTGCAACCCTGAGAACACAAACCAAAATATTCAGGCTTAAGTTTGGATGTTCAACTGTGATTAGATATTGAATAGGAGGAATAGATATACTTCTGGCTTATCCTGTGTGGTTGATCTCATTCTGACTTTACAGTCTCTGACATCTTTCCAAATTTTTCTTCACTAAAGTCTTTCTGAACTTCAACTGAACCACAAAGCTCTGTAAAAACTGTACATATAATACAGCCTCAAGTCCTCTCCTGCTCCAGAAGCTCACAGTTTTGTGGAGGCATTTATGGCCTCCTGAGGTGAAAAAAAGCTGGAGTGAGATAGTGCTAAGAAGAGATTTTAATCCTGCTGAGAGAAGCTGAGAGCAGATGTTCATATTTTAGTCTGAGAAAAGCACAGAATTACTTACTATTATTTGTGTGATATGCTTGTGTCTGACATTTCAATATTCCCATTCATTCATTCAATGATGAAGTTGTTTCATATATGTGTAAAGAATTAAACTAGAATGTTAATAAAATTTACTTTTCCTTTATGAACTGTTTGGGAAAAGCAAAAGTTGCTTAGTTTTTGTATATAAAACTATAGTGAAGTGTGTGCTGAAAAAAAATTAATCTACTTGTTAAAATCCATGAGATAATTTTCAAATCACAGAAATAATCATTCCTAAAGAGTCTATTTGATTTCAAGGAATTTCTGTCATTTTATCCAAAGAGTTCATTTTCCCTTATAGGAGTTTGCGAAGTGTCTAAAAAAGTTATTTGTGTGAATTTTATTCAAATTTTTGTGTTATTGGCAATAGTTATCCACAGTAAATTCTCTTGAAACCTTTTAAAATAAATAGCATATTGCCTCTACCACTTTACAAGCCCAAGCAAGCACACTCACTATAATGTATTTAATTTAGTTAGTATTTTTGATGGTTGACTATGAAAGAAAAGAAAGAGAGGAAGGAAGGGAGAAAAAGGAAGAAGGAAACTAATGGGTATTTTATTCATGGATACAAGGACCACCACAAGGCAATTAGTAAAGGTTTTCAAAGACACAAGTGCTGTGTCTGTTAATATTACATTATTACTGTGTAAAATGTTGATTGAAAAAAAGAGCATATATGCACCAAAACTGCCTTAATATTTCCCTCACCTTAACTAAACTTTAGACAGACTTCTTTCCTTCTGTACCCTCCTGACTTCCCTCTCACACCTGCCCTTATAATATCCAGATAGCCTGACCACAGAGCTCCTTCTCTGTTTTCTTAGATCATTTACTATGGAAAACTTAAACTTGTAAATTTTTTCTCTGTCCCTTTTGGAATATAAATCTTTTTTTTTCCAGTGACATCCAGTTTACTATTGAAAAGACAAAAAATCTTGTAATTACTCTAATTTTCTACTTTATAATTTACAATTTATACCACAGTCCATGTGTCTTTGATCATCAGTAAGCATTCTTCCTTTCACTCTGATTATACAGTAAATACCTCAATGGCAAGGGTCATGTATCATACTTCCTTTATGTTCTACCTGGTTTCTTTCTTTTTTCTCTTTAAAATAAAAATTGTATATATTTCAAATGTACCACATGATGATTTGATATACATGTGCATAATGAAACAATTGTTATAGTCATACAGTCAAGCTAATTAACATATTATATCCTCACCTTTGTGTGTGTGTGTGTGTGTGAGAGCACAGGAAATCTATCTTATCAAATGTCCAGTATATAATACAGTATTATTAACTGTAGTCATCATGTTGTACATTAGATATGTAGATATGTGTTGTACATTAGATATGTACATTAGATATGTAATATATGTTGTACATTAGACATGTTTTCATCCTGCAAAACTGCAACTTTGTACCCTTTGACCAACATCTCCCCATTTCCCCCACCTCCCTGTCTCTGGTAACCACCATTCTATTCTCTGCTTCTGTATTCAACATTTTTAGATTCCAAATATAAGTGAGATCCTGTAGTTCTTTATCTTTCTGTATCTGGCTTGTTTCATTTAGCATAATGCCTACCAGGTTCATTCATATTGTTGCAAATGGCACGATCTCCTTTTTTCTTTTAAAGGTGAATAGTATCTATAACTATATATCACAATTTCTTAAATATCTCTTAAGTTACCTGCCAGTTTTATAACCCAGGACCATCTTTCTCAAGCACCTGGGAGTCATCTTTTTGGTATGTAATCATCAAGGAAGACTGCCCTATCCTTTCCTCTCTATGAGAGGATAGGAGCCTAATTTCAATGGGTGCCTTGCTCAAAGTTGTAAAAGTATTTCTCGCCATGAAGATAAGAGAAAGTTCCTTTTTCTTCAGGTAAGACTGATTAGCAAACACAGATAGCCTATGATACCATAACCAAAGCCCCTAAAAATGCTCCTGACTTAGGAAGCCTCATAAATAGAATGATCATATAAGGCAATTTTGAGAGTAAAAGAGGGTGCTTTTAAGAATTATTCTGTATCAGACATAGAAAACAAACTTATGGTTATCAAAGGGGAAGGGGGGGTGGATAATGTATATAAAATAGATAACAAACAAAGACCTGCTGTATAGCACAGGGAGCTATACTCAATATTTTATAATAACCTATAAGGGAAAAGAATCTGAAAAAAATATATATGTATAACTGAATCACTTTTCTGTACACCTGAAATTACCAAAACATTGTAAATCAACTATACCTAAATTAAAAAAAAAATTATGGGAAAACTTGCATGAGCCTCTTAGATAGCCTCATCTACCAGAGGGCAGACAACGGAAGCAAGAACTACAATCCTGCAGTTCCTGTGGAACTACAGTTCCACAGTCCTACAATGTGGAACAAAAACCACATTCACAGAAAGATAGACAAGATGAAAAGGCAGAGGGCAATGTACCAGATGAAGGAACATGACAAAACCCCAGAAAAACAACTAAATGAAGTGGAGATAGGCAACCTTCCAGAAAAAGAATTCAGAATAATGATAGTGAAGATGAGCCAGGACCTCGGAAAAACAATGGAGGCAAAGATCGAGAAGATGCAAGAAATGTTAAACAAAGACCTAGAAGAATTAAAGAACAAACAAACAGAGATGAACAATACGATAACTGAAATGAAAACTACACTAGAAGGAATCAATAGCAGAATAACTGAGGCAGAAGAACGGATAAGTGACCTGGAAGACAGAATTGTGGAATTCACTGCTGTGGAACAGAATAAAGAAAAAAGAATGAAAAGAAATGAAGACAGCCTAAGAGACCTCTGGGACAACATTGAACGCAACAACATTCACATTATAGGGGTCCCAGAAGGAGAAGAGAGAGAGAAAGGACCAGAGAAAATATTTGAAGAAATTATAGTTGAAAACTTCCCTAACATGGGAAAGGAAATAGCCACCCAAGTTCAGGAAGCACAGAGAGTTCCATACAGGATAAACCCAAGGAGAAACACACTGAGACACATAGTAATCGAATTGGCGACAAAGAAAAATTATTGAAAGCAGCAAGGGAAAAACAACAAATAACATACAAGGGAATTCCCATAAGGTTAATAGCTGATTTCTCAGCAGAAACTCTACAAGCCAGAAGGGAGTGGCATGATATACTACAAGTGATGAAAGGGAAGAACCTACAACCAAGATTACTCTACCCAGCAAGGATCTCATTCAGATTTGATGGAGAAATCAAAAGCTTTACAGACAAGCAAAAGCTAAGAGAATTCAGCACCACCAAACTAGCTGTACAACAAATGTGAAAGGAACTTCTCTAAGTGGGAAACACAAGAGAAGAAAAGGACCTACAAAAACAAACCCAAAACAATTAAGAAAATGGTCATAGGAACATACATATCGATAATTACCTTAAACGTGAATGGATTAAATGCTCCAGCAAAAGACACAGGCTTGCTGAATGGATACAAAAACAAGACCCATATATATGCTGTCTACAAGAGACCCACTTCAGACCTAGGGACACAAACAGATTGAAAGTGAGGGAATGGAAAAAGATATTCCATGCAAATGGAAATCAAAAGAAAGCTGGAGTAGCAATTCTCATGTCAGATAAAATAGACTTTAAAATAAAGAATGTTACAAGAGACAAGGAAGAACACTACATAATGATCAAGGGATCAATCCAAGAAGAAGATATAACAATTATAAATATATATGCACCCAGCATAGGAGCACCACAATACATAAGGCAACTGTTAATAGCTATAAAAGAGGAAATCGACAGTAACACAATAATAGTGGGGGACTTTAACACCTAACTTACACCAATGGACAGATCATCCAAAATGAAAATAAATAAGGAAATGGAAGCTTTAAATGACACAATAGACCAGATAGATTTAATTGATATTTATAGGACATTCCATCCAAAAACAGCAGATTACACTTTCTTCTCAAATGCACACAGAACATTCTCCAGGATAGATCACATCTTGGGTCACATATCAAGCCACAGTAAATTTAAGAAAATTGAAATCATATCAAGCATCTTTTCTGACCACAACGCTATGATATTAGAAATGAATTACAATGGAAAAAAACGTAAAAACCACAAACATATGGAGGGTAAACAATATGTTACTAAAAAACCAAGAGATCACTGAAGAAATCAAAGAGTAAATCAGAGAATACCTAGAGACAAATGACAATGAAAATACGATGATCCAAAACCTGTGAGATGCAACAAAAGCAGTTCTAAGAAGGAAGTTTATAGCTATACAAGCCTACCTCAAGAAACAAGAAAAATCTCAAATAAACAATCTAGCCTTAAACCTAAAGGAACTAGAGAAAGAAGAACAAGCAAACCCCAAAGTTAGTAGAAGGAAAGAAATCATAAAGATCAGAACAGAAATAAAAAATAGAAACAAAGAAAACAATAGCAAAGATCAATAAAACTAAAAGCTGGTTGTTTGAGAAGATAAACAAAATTGATAAACCATTAGCCAGACTAAAGGCCAGAGCTTTTCAAACTTCCATAAGAAAGTGGATGTGTACTCTTTAAATATACATCCTGAAATTTAAACTCCATCATGGCTGACATCACTTTTTTACATAACCATACCTTGGAGTAAGAGACTAAAAACGGTAGGTCTAACTATAAATGTGTTCACCTAAATGCTGGTTGTTACATTATAGGGGAAGAAGAGTATTCTAAATTCTGGGGGAAATGGCAATCTGACAGAAATACTAAAGTACTGACTCTTGAATCAAAAGAGTTGATTATGAAGGGCTTCAACAAGTCTATGTCTAGAATGAAAGAAAATATCAGAAAATTGTTTTTAGTTACTTACTGCTGTAATTCTAAAATAAACCTAAATGGTTGTTTATATGCCTAAATATTCAATTCATCATAGATGCAACTAATGCATGTGATTATTTTTTCTCTCAAACTAAAAGATTTATTTAAATAGATAACAGCAAATATATGCCATATATTATATTTTCAGACCCAATACATGAGTATATGAACACATTCTTGTATTGGAGATTTAAATACTACAACACAAAATCTGAAATTAGTTTGGCTCACACACACATATGCAAACACACACAGACTCACTCTGGAAAAACGTAAGTGGATAATTTTTGACTAAAGTTTTAAAGCATGTTTCTCATTCAAACATTGTGGCATATTGAAATTTGAAATGTTATTGGTTACTTTTCTTCTGAATTTTCCCATATTTTTATCTAAATCACACATGCATAGATATGTTTTATATGCTGAAATAAATAATAGCATCGGATGTAGAGTAGCTAAAAACAGTTTCTATCCTTGCTATGAACTGAATAGTTATATGTGTTTTTAGCAAAAATTACTGCCTTTGTTGAATGTCCTATAATACAATGCTGGAAAAATAAAATTCTGGAAATAATGTATTTTTAAGGAATGGCAATGATATATATTAAAATTTTATTTCACACATTTATATCAATTTTCTCTATATGATTTACATAATTATTCTGTCAAATTAAATTTGACAGTTTTGGATACTCAGAGCAAATCAAATATGGCAAGTAAATGGTTCAAGTCAAATGTAAAATCCTATGTTTAATTACAAAAAAAAAAAGATTTCGATATTTCTAGGACTAATGCTAAGGTGCTTCTTGTTTTAGTCTTAACATTTAAATAAACTTTCACCATAGAATTATGCCCTCCTAAAATGTGACTGATATTATACTAAGGAGGATGAATGTACCTTCAGGCAATGGTACTGGCTAATCTTTGTCTTCTATTATTTGCTTTTAATATTAATGTCTTCTTAATATTTGGAATACAAAATCAACATTTTGCTATGTTTATCAGATATGTAGCTGAGTAACAGACTAACCTCAAACAAGTTTCCTAAGTATTTTTACACTACTTTTTATTTTAAACAATATGAAAATCATATCAAATTATTTTAAAAAATGAGGGATCAGGCATATTTAGTCTTATAATTTCCTAAGAAAATAAAGCTGTGGTATCTATTGGAAAACTAAATATAAAATTGGTTATATAATTTTCAGTAAGTAACAAAAGTATACAAACTGGATGTTAATTAGAAATATCTATAATTTTGAACCTATTTATAAAAGAGCAACTATTAAATACTAGTGGATAGCTAAAAATCCTTTATATGGAATTTAATTGGATTATAAAACTAATATACCTCAAAAAAGCAACATATTATATGAAAGACACTCAGGTTTTTTTTCTTGAACATTTATGCTAAATTATACCTTTTTTCATAAGTAAATACAAAGCAGCAAGCTGCCTTCTGACATTTGAACAAGTTTTCTTTTACTTTCATGATTGTTCTGCTCTCAATTGCTGTATTGCTCAGTTTTATTTAACATGAAATAAACAACCATATCATATAATGATGATTTTTAAAGCAAGATTACAGCATAAAAATAAGATAGGTATAATGATTGTGGTCATCAGAGTAATCAAGTGATTTTTCCTTTCAAAACAAGATAGCATGTTTCACTAACTCACTAAATTTATCAAGGATTACTGTGCTCATGTTTGGAAGAGATAGGTATAATTTTCTCTGTGAATTTAATCTAAGCAATCACTTACACAATATAAATTCTTTGAAATTTCCTATCACTTTTCTCATTTAATGTCTGGTGATAACAGCTAAGATATTTGCTTGTTAATAGTTTTCCTGGTTAATGAGTGTTTCCAACTATTTCTTAGTATATTTATCAATCATATCTTGAAAATTCAAGCTTAACCTATTTTCAGAAAAATGAATTTGTGAGCATAGTTAAAGTGTTGGCATAGGTGCATAGACAAGAAAAAACAAACGAAAAAAAAACAACACGAATTGGCTGACATATGGGCATAAAGTGGTAAAAAGATTCTTGCTCTGATTAATTCTGTGTAGACTCTAGATCACATGATGCTTGATTCATCTTGATTTATCTGAAAGAACGATTCAACTTTTACTGAGTGGCCCTATAAAATCATGCCAAACTGAATTAATTTGTTACAATTATGTGCATCACAGTTAACAACAGATAGCATAGATAACAATGAAAAAGTATTCTCTTTGTTAGAAATTTTGTGTAATGAATATCGTTAATCCAAAGTATGGGACTTCCCCAGTGGCGCAGTGGTTAAGAATCAGCCTGCCAATGCAGGGGACACAGGTTCGAGCCCTGGTCCAGGAAGCTCCCACATGCCACGGAGCAACTAAGCCCATGCACCACAACTACTGAGCCTGCGCTTTAGAGCCCGCGAGCCTCAACTACTGAAGCCCACGTACCACAACTAGTGAAGCCCACGTACCACAACTACTGAAGCCCGCGCGCCTAGAGCCCGTGCTCCACAACAAGAGAAGCCACTGCAATAAGAAGCCCATGCACCGCAACAGAGTAGCCCCTGCTCTCTGCAGCTAGAGAAAGCCCATGCACAGCAATGAAGACCCAATGCAGCCAAAAATAAATAAATTAAATTTTAAAAAAAGTATGGATGGAAATAATGACAGAATATAAACAAGTATTATATCTTAACAGTTTAATGAACAGAGTTCATTAAAATTATGCCTAAGACTGTTGATTTATTAAATGTTTTAAACCTGTTAAACAGAAACCCTACATACAATGTAACACTGAATACAAACTAGTAAACTTGCAATATCATTAACTGAATGTAAACATCATGGATTTTAATTCAATAAATATATTAATTTTTGCCTTATTCTTTCCGGAGTTAACTGTACTTTGTTACATATATTTTGTTGTTGTTGTTCTAGTTTCCCCCAGATCAAAAATAAAGTGAAACAAAACAAAAATAGCAGACAATGCAGAATCTGATTTATTCCTGATAAAATCTTGCTCTAATCACAGGTACTTGCTTGTCAATTCAAGGACATTCTGAGGACTGTGTATCTTTTGTCACAAAATTTTACTTGTTACATAATGGCACACTTTCATCCCATTATTAATATCATATCTATAAAACTTTAAGATGTATGTATATATTCCTCATTAACAATTTATTGTAATTTGTAGAGCCACCAGAAATTTTCATCTCTCATGAAATAAGGGGTTCAATTTGCAAAGTTGCTTTTCTTTCAGGATATTTTGTTAATTCAGCATTAGTGAATATACTATCGGAATATAATCCATTTAATGGCATATTGTATATGACCATATCATTTTCAGCATACTTATTGTATGTGACCTTAAAACTGACTGGTTTACTCACATGTTTCATTTAACTTTTTTTTTTTTTTTTTTTTTTTTTTTGCGGTACACGGGCCTGTCACCGTTGCGGCCTCTCCCGTTGCGGAGCACAGGCTCCGAACGCGCAGGCTCAGCGGCCATGGCTCACGGGCCCAGCCGCTCCGCGGCATGTGGGATCTTCCCGGACCGGGGCACGAACCCGTGTCCTCTGCATCGGCAGGCAGACTCTCAACCACTGCGCCACCAGGGAAGCCCCTAACTATTTTTTACTTATACAATAAAAGAAGAATATATTGGAACATAAACTACCATATATTTTACAAAGGAAACAAAAAATCTATAACATTTCACTACTTAATCAAATCAACAAATATAGACTTATATAATTATAATCAACCTCTACATTATCACTGCCTTAAGCCTACATATTGATATTTGTTTGTAAAATATCATTATGAATTCATGAGGTTCTACTAAGTTACTTTACTTGTCCTGACTGATTTCATTATCATTATTATTATTTTTTTTGCGGTACGCGGGCCTCTCACTGTTGTGGCCTCTCCCGTTGCGGAGCACAGGCTCCCGACGCACAGGCTGAGCGGCCATGGCTCATGGGCCCAGCCGCTCTGCGGCATGTGGGATCTTCCCGGACCGGGGCACGAACCCGCGTCCCCTGCATCGGCAGGCAGACTCAACCACTGCGCCACCAGGGAAGCCCCCATTATCATTATTCTTATTTGATGTTTCCAGTATTACAACTTACTGAAAATGAGCCCTTTAGCATTCTACTTGATCTTACCACTGCCTTGTGCTTTTCTTCAAAGCATCTCTAGTTCTAGTGATAATAGCATATTTCAGATCCATCTTGATTTTTATTGCTTCAAGGCATAAAATCAACTACTGTCCAAGAATTTCTGGTTTCCTTAACAGCTAATAATTTTAGGGAAGGTATCTAAAAGACTCTTGATTATACGGGTCTGAATCATAGAGACAAATTCTCAGCAAAATTTTTAATAAATAAAAATTTTAAATAAAGTCTTAGGAGCAATTTAGATCACCTACACAGTCATTCAGAGAGCAATTTAGATCACCTACACAGTCATTCAGAGAGCAAAGCGGATGAGCATTTAGCTTTGACACAATCTAATATTTACAAGTCTGGTAAAGGAGGACAGAGCAGCAAGGGACACTGAGAATGAACAGCCAACAAAGTAGGAAGGCAGCCTGGAGGCTGTTGTGCTCCAGAAGCAAGTGGAAAGGTTTCTCAAAAGGGACGAAATGATCAACAGTATTAAATACTGTTCCAATCTAAAGTAGATGTGGAATTAATTAGATTAATGATGATATCATGGTCATTGGTGATTATGGCAAAAATTGCCTTTTATGAATTATTGGGGCCAAAATTGAGGCCAACTTGAGAAATGATTAGAATGTAAAACATTAGATATAATATATGTATAGAAGTTACTTTGGCTGGGAAAGTTATGACATAGTGACAGTAGTCACTAAAATAAAAATAGTTTAAAGGAATATTTCAGATTCTGTTGTCTTTTCATTATCAACATTGGTAACCTTGAGATATGTTTAAATTAGAATTGTCATTTTGAATGTTCACATCAAGATATACTGTAATTTGATTTATGAGAACTTCTTGAAGAAATTAAATGGATAACAAGCATGTAGTTTATCATAAGTGATAGGTTTTGACATTTTAAATGAAGGGAAAATTATAGGCAGAGTGTAAAGTGTCATATGTTAATAAAAAATTAGCAAATATTTTGTCTATTTGCAGTATATATTTTATAATGATAATAGTATAAGATATACATTCATAAATTATTCAGACATATGAAAATAAGTTTAAGGTTAAAAAAATAGATTGGTTAGTATTGTGTTTTTGATTATATTATTTCAATATATATCATTTTTTTGTAAACACAGTATGTTGAAATCTGTGTAACTAGAGGATAAAGGCTTCCTTTAGGAATATTTTTATCCACTTCCCTAAATATAATGCTGAAATGGATGTATATATTTTAATAAGTGCTATCCAATATCTTTTACTGAAATTGATTTTATTTCCTTTACCAAGAGAAAGGGTGATGATAGGATGTGTTGCAGACAAAGGCGATGTCAAAAAAAGACAGATGATCACTACCCAGAAAACAAGTGGACATTTTCTTGTCGACTCTTGTCTCTTCTGTCAGAAAAATTCCTCTGAGGTTTCAGGCTTTCAAAATACTTGACACAATATTTTAGAAATGGCTAACACTGATGCAGAACACAGTATAAAATATGAGATTTATTTTTATTTAAGTTTCCAATTTCTATATGTCACTATTAACTTTGTTCACTCAAAATACAAAGATCATTGCTTCACCTGAGTGTTCCTCTGAATAATAGTTTTGCCTTAAAAGTCAAACATGTACCTTTCATTTGGTTCTCTGACTGAATATATCAAAGTTCTTGGTTCATGATAAAATAAATTATATTTATTTTCTCTGTTGTAAGAATTATTTTGGATTTTTTAATTTATCTGGTGATCACTCAATTTATCTCATAAAATGAACATGTTTTTTTAAAAATTGGTTAATTGTCTAAAGAAAGGTCTTTGCTACCTTATTTTCTTGTTAAACATGTTTCTTTCTATGGTTAATTTGGAGACAAATCTTTGCCAGTTAATCTCCATTGTAGAAAAAAAAAAGTTTTTTGCACTAGAGGTAGGTGAATATTTAATTTTCTAATTAATCAGATTAATGAAAGCAAATACAGTTTATATTAGGGCACAGGGTGATAATTTGCTTACCCTGTAGCTTGTCCTTGGAACGCTTAAATAAATGTAATCTTTGCGAATGTCAAAGGCTTATGCACAAGTCAACAAATTTTATCATCTACTTTTTAAAACTCTAAAGCACTTACCATTCTAAAGTATCATTCACATATCACTTGCCATCTGTATTTATTGTCTTTCCTACAAAATCATGAGCTCTTGATTGTCAAATGTGTTCTGATAGAAAAATTTTGATTCAAAGAGGGCATATTTGGCAGGGGCAAAGTCATTTCAGGGCTAAATTTTTATTTAAAAACCTGCAAAATGAATGTACTATAGCTAAGTTATCTGGATAACATTGTTAACTAGAATAAAATATTTTAATTTGGTATTTCGAATCATCAAAAGAGTAGAGATTGAGAAAATATATGGGTGTAATAAGACTAAAGTGGTGTTTATGGTTTAAAAAATGAGTCTGTTAGATCAGGAGGATAAAGTATAAAAATACTTGTATCAAGCTATGGATCAACATGTAAGGTCAAGTTATGGGTGACTGAATACCCTGACATAAATAATTTGGGGGCAGTAGAAATTCAGTACAATTTTGGTTGGGCTATATTTGTCTTGTAATATTATATTGGTTAATTTGCACAAGAATTATTGGAATCAGAAAAACAGGTTAGAAGAAGGTGTTAATAATGCAGGCATGATATATTGAGGTTCAAAGTCAGCATGGATACATAAAGGTTTTATAGGTTTTGATAACCTTGCATTGAGTGGGGGAATTAAAAATGGAAAATATTGCATGGACAGCCAAAAGAGTTGAAGTTTTAATGCTAAGCAAATGCAAGAATGGTGGCGTCATTATACTATGGAAGAACAAACAAGATCTTTCCTGACTAGAAAGTATGGAAATGACTTAATTTTGGATGAAAGGAAACTAAATAACCACTATCTGTTTAACAACTGACAAGTATCTGGAGTATCTTCTTAAAATTCTAGAACTGTGTTGGCTCTATGGAGGACAAACTATATAAAATGCGTTTTTTAGAGTTAGAAATGATAGGGAAATTAAAATAGATTTAATTTTCAGTGAAGATTTATTGAGAGCCTATTTTATGCCAGAATACTGGCCGATCTGAAGATTATTGAATATATTCATTATCATAAGGTGCATCAAGTTGAGTAAGGGATATAAATAAAGGAAGAAAAAGTGTATAAAGGAGGTACAAGGACTATATTAGACAAGGTTACCAGGGCTCTAAAGGGCAACATCAGGGCAGAAGAAGGGCATCAAAGTTATTAACATTTGCTAACAGGAAGAAGCTAATTTATTTATTCAAAATATTTATTTTTTGGCTCTTATGTATCAGCATTGCACTACAGTAATATTTAATTTTATAGCTGTCTCTGACTAGATAGACTTTACACTGCGGTAGTTGCTCCACTTCCTTGTAAGTATTTGTTAGTGTTTTGGATTTGGGGCATTCTAATAGGTGTATACTGGTATCTCATTACAGTTTTAATTCACAGTTTCTACTGACTTATGCGATGTTGAACATGTTTCCGTATGCTTACTTGCCATCTGTATATCTCTAGTGAGTTGTTCTCTCACAACTCTTCACCTCTGCTGTTATGCGGAGAAATAAACTATAGATGATAACTAAGTTTATAAGTGTGTTTGGGTTCCAATAAAAGTTTACCTATGAACACTGAAATTTGAATTTCATATACTTTCTATGTGTCACTAAGCATGATCCCTCTTTTGATTTTTTTCCCATCATTTTAAAAAAAAATGTAAAGAACTGTACAAAAAGAGAATTGGTCGTGAGTCAGTGTGCTGACTTCTGGCCTTAATCATTTATCTAAACAACAACTGGAGGCAGAAAAAAAGAGTTAAAAAAACTAGTAGAGAAGACAGTTACTCCAACAAGTAGTTGCAATAGGTGGAAAAGTTAGAAGACTTTTAAAAGATAACTAGTTATTATTTTTGTTATGCTATTTTTAAACTATTTTTTACTATGTTATATCGTATGATAGGCCCATTACATACTTGATTGAGAAGTAGAATCAGCAGGATCTGCCATAGGTTTGGATATATAAGGAATAAGTTGATAAAAGAAAGCAAGAAAAAATACAAAGGATTTTTGGAAAATTTAAAGAACAATCAAGTGTTAATTTAGATAATACTGTTTGTAAGATCCTAGGATATATTATTGGAAAAAAAAGTGGAGAGGAAGAATATGCATAAGAAATGTAACAGTGAGTCTCAATATTTCATTACTTTTATGGGATTGTAAAGGATGGTGGAATTTTTTCATATAGTAACCGAGGAAAGAACTGTAGGTTAAGACAATTACATGAATAAATATGAGAGAATATATAATGGGTGTGTATGTATGTGAATGTGAATTAATTTTGTTCTTCTGCTCCTTTACATTTTAGTTACAGCCCTTATTTATAATTAAGGATATAGGCTTCCTGAATGATTGAGCATAAATTATGTTTATATTCAGTAGCATGAACAGGCATAATCCAGTAAATTATTAAGAGATTCAAGTAAATACAATTATTTTAATAAATTCTTATGAAGAGCCTCTTATAATGTAGGCATGTTTCTCGGTATTAAGGTATAGATAAAAATTAAGTACATAGTCTTGATTTCAGAAAGTTCACAAACTATATATTAGAAGGTTGAAAACCTTAAAGTAAAAATGTGATAGCTACTAAATCAAAGATATGAATAAAATGCAATATAGCCAACAAAGAAGGAAAGAATAGTTCTGCTTTAACTTGGGCAGGGGAAGCAGGTAGAGAAGTTAACCTGTTGGGTTAATGATGATCAAATTTGTGGAACTGAGTTAATATTAAAAATCAATAAAATAAACTCAGTGTATAAAATGTCATTTCTGCATGATTCCAAATAAAAGATTTGGGCACATAAAAAGATTGACTGTCATCTAGTGTGGCAAAATATAGAAATCTGAAGATATTTAGTCACAAGTATTTTCTTCATTTAAATACAGTGTATCTCATTAGTGTTTATTAAAAGTTGGGGGACAAATTTATGTGTTCTATATATTTTTTTCCAAAGTTGTGAAGTATCTGAGAAATTGTTTAATAGCTTTTGTTCTAGCGAATCAAATTTCCCCAGTCCAAGCCAAGTTTTTACGGTATTGTCTAATCCTTATTACTCAATTTAGAGACACTGCATTCTCTCTTTGCATGGCTTTATATGTGTATTTAGCCATTAGATGACTTTGCTCCAGTAACAGTTTAATTTAATCTTGATTGATCATTTGTTAGTAACTGTACCTTGATATATATTGAAGAAACTAAATGAAAAACTTAAAAAAACAAACCCATGTGTAATATAATGCTTCCCTCTTTCTCTCCCTCTTCCTCTCTCCAGAAACAAGTGAACAAACAAAAACAAAAAAACTAGTAGTTCACAGAAAACTAAATTTTCCAAAGCTTTTGTCTCAGCTATGCTCTGTAATTATGTTCACTACCTACAGTGGAAAGTCATTTTATGTTTAGGTCAATTAAATGTCATTAAAACTTTAATTTGATACCTCTATTTATAGAGTATTAGATGAACTTCTCCTGATTCTCTAACCCTTAAGTTAGCATTTTATTGAAGGAAAATTATTGCCTTTGAGGCAATTCTAACTCTTTCTTTCTGTTCATCACATGGGAGAAAAATGTGATGCTCCACATAATTATGCCAGCACATACTTCAAAACTTACACTATATTTCAGTTCTATAGCTTGTATAATTGCTTCCAATTTTAAATTGCTTAAGGTCAATTAAATGAACAATTATTATAATTTTATTATTTCAATTAACCTTTTATAAACTTTCAAATATCTAAATTTTCCTTTATAATGCCTGATGATACTAGGCCAATGTAAACTAATTCTAACTTAAGTTTTGGACAGAGTTTAAAAAAACATATTCATGAAAGAAAAAAAATATGTGCACACCTACTTCAGTGATAACTGGGATTAAAGTGCTATTATGTTATATTTCATAGATGTTTATTTCATCTCTTTTACAAAAATTTGTATCTTTACTTGTTATAGTAATCCAAATAGGCAATTCAACCTAAATGAAAATATGCACTGGCAGTTTAAGAAAATGAAGTCCATCCAAATTCTACTGTAATGTGAAGTAGCCGGATGAGTTCCTCAAGCTATTTAAACCTTTGAGTTTAAGGTTTAAGGAGTTTAAGGTCACTTCCTGTGTGTGTGTGTGTGTGTGTGTGTGTGTGTGTGTGTGTGTGTGTGTGTGTGTGTGTGTGTGTAGGGGGCTGATACTGCTTCCTTAGTGTGTGGTAAGATTGGAACTGTATATATCAAATCATAATCTTTTGCTTCTTTTATAAATTTAAGACCTGATATTTGGCTCCCTTCCTGTGAATTTGTTGATGCAAGCAAATGCTCCTTTTTTCCCCATGCTTTTTTTTTTTTTTTTTTTTTTTTGCGGTATGCGGGCCTCTTACTGCTGTGGCCTCTCCCGTCGTGGAGCACAGGCTCCAGACGCGCAGGCTCAGCGGCCATGGCTCACGGGCCCAGCCACTCCGCAGCTTGTGGGATCTTCCCGGACCGGGGCACAAACCCGTGTCCCCTGCATCGGCAGGCGGACTCTCAACCACTGCGCCACCAGGGAAGCCCTGTACATTTTAATATACATCAATGTATGTCTATATTTGTCCATCTTTAATAAGACACCATTCAGGTAGCTGAAAATACATGTATTTTAATTGATCAAATTTTGTTGTAATCAAGAAAATATTTTGATGGAAGATTTTTAATAAAATTTTTAAAAATCTGTAACATTGTTCTTATATTGAAAAAGTAAAATAAAAATGATTTATTATCCATATTTACTTATTAAATTTGTCAAATAAGTAGAATTTAGAATTCATTTTATGTGACTTCAAACTTATTTCAAGTTATAATTAAAAGTGAGATTTTTTTATTTTTCTTCTTTTTTTTTTTGAGTTTGATTACCTTCATTTCTTAAGGCCCTTAAAAACTCTGTTATTGCAAATGAGAGAAATGGTGCTATATATTGTATGGTAGTATTTACTTCCTTTTTCAAAAAATGTGTATATAATACACTGACTAAAAACGTCTGCTTCTACAGTAGCTAATTAGAAAATGTTTTTGAATGAATCCATTTACTCTCTGCTTGCCATTTCCCTAAGGACAGAAGACATTTCTACATAGGTAAAAGGAATGATTGTACTTGTTTCATTTGTCTGTGAGTTACAACAGTCTTTATAGGCAGCTGATATAAACACATTTTTATACAGTTTATGTAAATGCTAAATTGTAAATTATGTGATTGACCATTGCAGAATTTCTAACAATGTAGCTCATTTAATAAATATTGTATTACATTAAAAAGGCATATTTTACTTTACTTTTATCATTAACATAGCCTACTTTAACGCCATATCCAGGTATTTATAGCCTGTATAATATTAGAAACGTAATTCTCATTATATTCTAGCATTAAAATTATTCATATAGTCATTTCAAATATAAAGTTCTACTGTAATTGAAATAAACTTGGTGGTAAATCTCAAGCACACATCCTGAAATAAATATTCATATAACATATTTATGATCATACTCATAATATTGATGCTGAAAATTATGAATTAGGAGAGTATATAATTACTTATTACATAATAATATATTTCTGACTCTTGTACCACTCAGGACATCCTGGTATCCTGGAAATATACATTTACTTATTTATTAAATGTAAGTAAATAATTAAATTACTCCATATTATTTATATATTCAATATTATTTTAGTAAATGGTTATTTTTATACCATAACAAAATTAAATACAATGAAAAACACTATATATGCACCCAAATTCATATTAATATTACATATTCATTTTTAACATATTATGTAGTGATGATTCATTACCATTGGCCAAAAGTAGTGGGTTTCTTACAGGAACAAAATACAAGAAAGTCTTATGAGAAAACGTCTATCTCATATTACTTCAAAATTTTAAACCTCTAGGAAATGTAAATGTTTCCCACTACATTGTGATAACCCTCCTGTTCCGGTGAGGTCACCCACAAAGCCCCCTGGGGTCCCCGGGAAAAATAAGAGAGAATCTGGGTGATAAGATAAGGTCTTACCTCTTCCTTTGGGCTTAGTCTAGTTTCGTTTGCCTGTAGTGGGCTGTGTGCAGAAGCCTTGCACCTAATACATGGGATTAGCGTTCCCAGCGAAGAACCGTTGCGAGCAACATGACAATTGGCGCGCAGCCCTGTGAAGAAGCGCTGCCCAGGACACCTCAATTCAAGATGGCGACGGCAGGCCGTGGGCGCAGACGCTGCTCCTCACCTCAGCCTGTAGCTCCGGCAGCAGCACGCCTGCGCCCTGACCGGCGAGAACTCCGCCCCCTCCGCCCTGACAGGAACCCTGAAAAGCAGCCTCGCCACTGGCCACTCACGGAGAGCAGTGCTCTAGAGCGGGAGCTCGCACCTCTCAATTCCTTGATCAGAGAATAAAGCTTCCCTTTGCTTCTGAGCTGAACTCCATCATCTTCTATTGGCTCAAAAGACAGGACAGAAGGATGCTCATTTGGGACTGACTCAGGAGGGTCGATAACAGTGAGAAGTATGTTATTTTATAAATACTTGAAAGAAAGCCATCTGGCAAAAACAGAAGACAATTTTTATAATCCCCTCTTGCTAAATTCAGTATTTTATCCACAAATGTTTATGAGTAAAATTGTTGTATAAGTTTTCTATGACAGCTCTGGCTGCTCAACTGCTTTATGCAATTCAAAGGACACCAAATGAAAAAGACTCTATATAGAGTGATAGGATGATTAGAATGATTTAAGCTGTGCTGGTCACTCTGTCTTTTCCGCAAAGTGAGCCCTCTGGTAAGCATTTCACTTTAACTCTTAGGAGAAAATTGTATTGGAAGCAAAGAAACTCATGACTTTACAGCATACGCGTTCTAGGTTAGGGGGTAAAACAGTTGAATCCCTAATAGCAGAATTCCAGCTCGCACTGTTTCCTTTTACTTAACACCAACCAGTGATTTTATATTACCTTGATACTTATACACCTACTGCAGCATCAGTGGTCAAGGCTGTTACAACAAATTCCATAAAGAAACAGTCAGTGGTTATTTCAAGGCAGTAAAGAAATGGGGAAAATGCCTGAAAGTCAAAATTTTTCTACAGTTTAACATCTTAATGTCACCTTGGCATCTACCTCAGCTACTCCTATCCCAAACCACACAAAGACCCTGGGCCTTGCAGTCTTTCCCCTCTTACATGTTTTTTTCAGAATTTTTGTGTTTATTGTTGTTATCATATTGATTGTCTGGGTTGTTGTTCCTGGAATCCACGTTTACCTCTACTTTTTTTTTTTTTTAAGGTCCTCTGGGCTTTTTTTTTAACATCTTTATTGGAGTATAATTGCTTTACAATGGTGTGTTAGTTTCTGCTTTATAACAAAGTGAATCAGTTATACATATACATATGTTCCCATATCTCTTCCCTCTTGCATCTCCCTCCCTCCCACCCTCCCTATCCCACCCCTCTAGGTGGTCACAAAGCACCGAGCTGATCTCCCTGTGCTCTGCGGCAACTTCCCACTAGCTATCTATTTTACGTTTGGTAGTGTATATATGTCCATGCCACTCTCTCGCTTTGTCACAGTTTATCCTTCCCCCTCCCCACATCCTCAAGTCCATTCTCTAGTAGGTCTGTGTCTTTATGGTTTATCTTGGCTTGGTTAGAACTACTGAGCCACAAACCTATTCTAATTCATAACCTTATCAGATACTGTCTGGCAACACTACAGTGAGTTTTTTTTAGCATATCTAGTGTGTGATTCTGCTTGAATACCTGACACAACAAATCCCTGTGCAGTATAAACCCAGTTGTTTGTTGACATTTCCAACTGCCAGCTTAGTAGGCAGCATTTTCAGGGCTGTTGATGCAATGACCATCCATGAATCTGCTCTTCGACCTCCAAAATTCTCTTGCATTTATTCATTTTTTGTTTCCTTTTTTGTTGGTTTGTTTCTAGGTTCACACCTTGAAAAAAATCATTTTAGTAGAGTTTTGGGAGAGCATGATATAAATGAGTATGTTTAATCTTGTTCTTTTTAATCAAAAGTCAGCAGTACACTTTATGCATAGTGAGGGAGACAACGATTTTTCAGGAAGTATTATAAGGAGAAATTTATTTCACCTTTAAAAAGAATGCAAATGCATATCTTAAGGGCAGCAATAGAAATCCAACGTGCAATAAATATTTTCAAATTAAAAGCAACAGGAGAGCTTAAAAATGCTGTGGTACTTATTGAGGTGAGCGTGCTTTAATGTTCACGCTTATTAATAGTTTTATCATGGAATTCTTCTGTTCTCATTTAGTTTGTGCTAGAATTGATTTCTCGTTCAAGCAAGTACACAATATTCATTCACACCTTGTTATGAATCTGTCAAATTAATACCTATTAAATGGAGCACAAGTTGCTGGGTGGTGAGCCGTGGTTCAATAACAGACCACAAGAAAAATTGAAATGGAGACACTTATTACTCACAAGTCCTGGAGGAAGTGGTCATAGGGCCACACAAGGCAGTGGAGGCAGGGTGTACTCAGACAGAGACACAGGAACTGAGATACATGCTTTTATTAGAGTTTGTCGGTGAAGTGCTTTGAAGTTCCTGGGTTAGGTCCAGAATGGAAGATTCAAACCAAAGGAGTGGGGTTTTGATAATCCCCATTGAGGTCTTATATAATGATACATAAAGGGAAGGTGTTAGGAAGCCATGGAGATTGTCCATCACAACAGTGGCTGGGGAAGTCCTATCAGGGATTTACAGTTGCTTATGACTCTGCGGGCTGGGCTGCTATCTATGGCATGTGCTTGCATGAGAGAGCTAGTGTCAGCTAAGGTCCCCCAAGCAGTTTGGCGAAACAAAATGGATGCCAAGGCAGCAATGCTGGTGAAGTGGCTTAGCTAAACTCTCTACACACTAGCTGGAAGAATCCGTAGGATGAGTACTGTTTCCCACTTACTTAGTCATTTCTTAATCAGAAATATTTAAATTATGTAATTCTTACAGAACTCTAATCCCAATTTTGACTGACAGTTTACTGAAATTGCATTATAATAGATGAAAGATTGATGTATCTACAAATACAGATATTTGGTTACATCATTTTAAAAAGAATAACTTAAGTAAACGATCTTTTAGATAAATTTAAAACTGTTTTAAAGGAGCCATTTTCTAAAAGATAATATAATGCAATTAAACCATGTTTGAAGATAATTTCTAATATTTGAATTTCCTGTATTTCCTTCGATATTTTCAAGACATTTTAAGATTTATTCATAGTAGTTCGTTATTATTCTTTCCCTTTCATTTTTTTTTTCTTAAATTAGGTCAATGGATGGAAGGAAGAAAGAAGACTTCCATCCCCATCACAAAAATGCAATTATAATGGGGTCAGATGGAAAGTTAGTCAGAGATGTCCCAGTTTCTTGACTAAATAAATTGGTTCTTTACACAATAGCACAATTTTCCTTAGAGGATTCATCAACAAAGAAGGATAGCTCTCCTTTTTGAGATTTTTCTATTTAATATTTGTAAGGTCATATTTTCTGTCAACAAACAAGAGATCAAATAGTAATTATTTTGTCACTCAAAAAAGTGAAATTTCTAAAACTATTTGGCAAAACATATAGCCAGAGGGCTATCATAGCAAATTAAAGCCATTTCTATTCAAGTACAAGTACACCAATCATTCAGTGACAAATCTGCTTTATATCCAAATGAAGATACTCTTTTTAAAAAGTTTGTTACTTCATATATTTTTGCTTTCATTAAAGTGACTGAATCATTTTACTCTATCGTGAATTTTATATTTCAAAACTAATTCGTGAAAACTTTATTTAGACAAAGTAATGTTAAAATATTATTCTTAATAACAATGCAGACTTATTTAACTAATATTAAATATAAATACAATTCATTTAAATAATTACAATTATAAAAAATGAGTTCCTAGTAAAATAATGAATGCATTATCCACATAGATGAAGTTATTAAATTCAATCTAATTTAACGTCAACACTGAGACTCAACTTTCTGAATTGATTGTCTGGTAGTATACTGTTATTTTTCCTGACAAAAGTTTACTTAACTGAATGCATAAGGAGCCCATCAGAGAAAGAGATCATTCTTTTTAGAGAATATCTTTGATAAAATTTGTCCTGATATTTTGTCATAGCAAATTTGCAGACAAATGAGAAAAAATAAATAATTATAATTTCAAATAGTTGAATTTTAAGATGGTTTATTCTACAGAATTTTTGTGACAATAGCTGACAGACTCAGTCACCAGCACACGTTTCAACCATAGAATCTCCACTTTAATACTTGCATGTATTAGAATTCCAAAAAAATTTCCTCAAAATACAGTACTGATCCTTAAGAAAATATAAAACCGCTGCTTTATATTATGCCATCCTTAAATTCACTGATACCTCATGAAAATGTTAACTGTTTATCACTTTTGCATATTTTATTTTGATCTATATTTCTCTAAATGCTGTAGAAGCTATATATAACCAATTCATAATCACCTAATCAAAGTGTTGCATAGACATTTTAGTGGTCTGTCCATTTAAGTAAGCCATTTCACTAAACTACAAAAAAAAAAAATCAGAGATTTCTATGAGTACAGAGGTAAATTTTGCCTAATTGCCTTCCTAAAACAGTTTATAAGGGATATGAGGAAACTAAAGTATGCAAAAACATCCTTTTTCATTGATCAAAATGTGTATCATCATTAACACATATAGGCACCTAAAGCTAAACACAGCCATTTTAAAACTACTTTGTATAAAACTGTGTGACTAAAGATACTCTACTCTTGATATTAGTAACAGGAACAGACACTTGAAGAATAAAAATTATTTACAAACTTTTCTAATCCTTCTTCTTAAGTCTAAAATATTTATTTTTCATGTGTAACAACAGCATTATAACACTTTAACATTAAATAAACAGATTGAATATGATGTAAACAAGATTAATATCCCCCAAATAACCATTTATTACTATCATTCAACTATCTACTGAAGAAAAATCCAAAAGTAGCCTATCATTGTCCTCCAGGAACTAGTTAACAAAAACATGCAATATTTCCTCTTGGATATGTTTGTACCTGAAAATCTGTCAAAAGTCTTTTTTTTCCCTCTTATTTAAATGTATTAATTATCTTTAGAAAAAAAAGAACAAGTTTCTGCTTTCTCATGAATTGCCTGATACAGTCAAGGTTACGCTTCATTTTAATAATGAATCTCTGAGCACTGCTAGCATCCACAATTTGGTTAAGTAGACATCAAGGGATCTGGCATTCTTTGAATTAGTATATATGCTAAGTTCAGCTGCATTTTTTATTAACAACATTTACGTGGCCCTTCTTATGACCCAATATTTTTTTAACTACTTGCAAATATTGCTTATTTAATTCATTTGATCTTCCCAACAACTCTATGAGTAATAAGAGTAGAAATAATTCAATGAATTTCAAAAAATGAACAATATTTTAAAAAACCATAAACAAATGTAATTTCTGACTCTTACTTGGATCAACATCAACAAATGCTTTCAATAAATTCCAGAGAAGTAAGAATTTTAGGCTTTATAAGCCATAAAGTCTTTGTGGCAAATAAAATAAACCTGCCATTGCAGAGCTAATGCAGCCATAAACAATATGGAAATACATGGACATGGCTCCAATAAAACTTGTTTTTGAAAATAAAGCAACAGACTGGATTGACCTAGTGGGTAATAGTTTGGCACCCCTAACTTAGATGATAAGTACTGGATATGATTCAGGTCGTATGAATGGGAAACTGATAATACTTGGCACTAAACACTCCAAACCTTGTTCCCTACAGGCATGCTTGTCTTTAGGGAACTATAAAAGCAATCCATGCTCATTAAAGAAAAAATTATGGAAATGTGATAAAAGAGAAAGCAAAATCATATATGGTATCATAGCTGAATATAGTATTTGAGTCATTTCTTTTTTGTAATATGTGAATCTAAAACAAACACTCTCTATTTGCAGGATATGAAAAAAAATCAAATAAATGAAAGTTCAGCTTGAAAAGAAGTGGTAGTTATATTAACATTAAATCATTTCCACAGATCGTACCTCTGATTATACACAATTATTTTGTCAGGATGTTTGCTGGGTTGCTACTGAAGTTGCAACTGAAGCAACTAAGTTGCTTATGAAAGTAAAAAGATTACAAAAAATCTTTTTCTAATCTTGAATTTTAAAAATATAGTAACTCAAAACAATAACAGCAGGGCAGTAACACTGCTTTTACATATGAAAGAGGTCACATTTCATCTTCTTATTGATGAGTAATTTATAACATCTGGTGTATTTGGCTAGCAGAGAGGAATTGAACAGCATGGCCCTGGTAGAAAGAATTAAATACATCTGTATACTTATTATGCCAAGTAAATGGAGTAATTTACAGATTGGGAACAGTGCAAAGTGTTGTCATTCTGGGCAAGAGTAGCATATATCATTTTATACAGAAATAGAACACTCTGTTCAGCTTGTTCCAGCCTTGGCTTTCAATTCCCAACATAAATCTTAACCCAGAAGTCAATGATAGGATACAGCAGAGAGCATAACAGAGAGTTGACAATGCGGTGGTTAGTTAATTAACCTGGGTACTCAGAGACTATTTCATGTGAGAGAAGTTACAAAAAAACCCAAAACAAACAAACAACTGAATATGCAAAAGTTTCCCATATTTGCAATGATTCTAGTCTTGAATATAATAGATAACTGGCAACTTGCATAAAGAAAAGAAATAAATTTATACATGCCCTAAATATGGAACTTCAATTGTGAATACTTTGGGTCAGATTTTTAAAATAGTTATATAATCCAATTTATTTGTGGAAAAAAAATAGATTGCTCATTTGACTCAATAACTTGTGTATAACAAAGTAATAAATTCCCCTAGCTTTCATAAAACTTTGTTAACACAATTACAAAGACACTCTCAGATTGGTTTATAATTAATTGTTTGCATGTCTATGTCCCTTGGAAGAACTTGAGCTACTTGAAGGTACAAATTATATCTGTTTGTATTTGTATACTTAATACCATAGTTGGCATGCATCCAGTATTCAATAAGTAATTGTTAAATTACTTCATCTGAATATAACTTTTTGTTGTTGTTGTTTTGGGGTTCCTAAAATGGGATATATGGAAATCACCCTTTTCCTTCCCTTTCTGATTTCAAGTTAGTTTTAAAAGTTTACCAGTCTTGGGATTTTTTGGTTTAAAGTGGCAACTGGGTAGCACTTTCAATTGTGACATTTTCTGTGAAACCAAAGGAAATGATCATAACTCATAAATCCTAGACATTCAGATATATAAATTACGAAATTTCAGGACCAAGAAAGAATTCCCACTATCCATATGATAAATAATATAAAATAAAAATATTTCTATTTAGGCTTTCTCTCAAGGCTAAAATAGTGTTTTATTTTAAAACATTAAATTCATCTGGAAAAAAAAAGGTATTCCAAAAGTCAGAGATCCAGTATTGTAGGTTTGGGTAAATGGTTCACTGAAATAGATGCATGAACCACAAAATACAGTTCACTTGTTACAATATTGTAATATATTAGAGATAATTGGTGCTGAGTTTAATGTATATTCTATTAAATAAAGGAGCTCATATATTTCTTGTTAATATCATAAAAATCAGGACTGTCTTATGTTAAGTTTAAACATGTATAGGGTAAGTGAGAAAATGACTTTTTGTCCACTGGATGGGTCCTCAGATAATCATATTTGGTGGTGGCATCATTCAGAAAACACCACCAGCAGAGGACCTGACTACACATTTTTCCAAGGAAAATATACAAATGACCAACAGGTTCATGAAAATTTGCTCAACATCACTAATCATCATGAAAATGCAAATCAAAACCACAATGAGCTCTCATTTCACATCATACCCATTAGAATGGCTCTTATCAAAAAGACAAGTTGTACCAAGTGTTGGCAAGGATATAGAGAAAAGGAAAAATGTGTGCACTGTTGGTGATAATGTAAATTGGTGCACCCACAATGAAAAATAGTATAGAAGTTCCTCAAAAAATTATTCAGCCGTATAAAGAAGGAAATCCTGCCATTTGCAACAACATGAATAAACCTTGAGGGCATTAGACAAAGTATTATAAATCAGAAAGAGGAAGACAAACAGTGTGTGATCTGTCTTTTATGGGGAAACCTAAGAATAGCCAAACTCATAGAAACAGAGTAGATGACTGGTTGTCAGGGACTGGAAGATGGGGGGAAATATTGGTCAAAGAATACAGACTTCCAGTTACAAGTTTTAGGGTCTAATGAATAGCACAGTGACTATAGTTAATAATACTTTATTACATACTTGAAAGTTGCTAAGAGTAAATCTTAAATGTTCTTACCACACACACACAAAAGGTAATTATGTGAGATGATTGATGTTTCAGCTAACATGGTTGTGGTAATCATTTCACAATATATATTTGTATCACGTCACCTTAAACTTATACAATGTTATATGCAAATTACATATCAGTTAAGCTGGGGGAAAAATTCACCAGAAAAATGGGATACAGAGGAAATTCATAATGTCATGAAATAATTTCAGTAATTTTATTAGCTTTAAGTTGGATGGTTATCTAATAGGCTTAGTTTGTTCACAATAAAGGCAGACAAAGTATATAAGTGAATAAGTTATATAAACTCACTATGTGTGCTAGAAAAGCTTTTGGCAGAAATTAAAATAAAATTTTTTTGAGTAACAGCAAGCAAAACAATTTCGTGCCCATTTTATGACCCTTTCTGAAAATATTTTCACAGGCAATATAACGGTATGAAATGAGCATGGACCATAAGTAATGGACCAGAGTGTGATTCTGCTTTCCACTACTTGCTATGTATATGAACTTGGACATATTATATTATTTAATATCTCTGAGCCTATGATTCCTAATATATGAAAAATGAAAAAAAAACATTTGCTTTGTTATGTTGCAATATTTAGGAAATGTATAAAAAAAACCATGTACAGGTTTATTAAAATGGTAGCCACTATTAGTTTTAAAATATTTTACTGATATCTTCAAAAATAGAAAGTAGATATCATCAAAATCAAACAGGTTGGTTGTTACAATGCAAGTTATGACTCAAAAAATCCTGAAAATACTCTGGCACTAGAGGAAAATGAAGGTCACTGGTAAAGAAAAACATAAAAATATGTGAGATAAGCTGCTAAAATAATAGAATATCAGATACTGATGACTAACTGATAAAGGAAAGAGAGAGTGGAGTGCAGAGATTTTGTGAACCTGAGGTAGAGGACCAGTAGATGGAAATATACACTCAAATCTAACTCATAGTTACAACAATTAAGGAAAAATGGTATAAATGCATAATTACATTTGAGATATTATGCAAGGGTAGAATTTATTGGGATCAAGGTATAAGGAATAGGATTATCCCAATATAATGAGCTCCCTGATAAAGGGATTTTCTTAAGGAAAAAGGGTAAGATATATGCAAAGCATAAGGCAACTAAATGAGTTATCAAGTGGGCTATTTCAGTGTTGGGCCAGATCCAATATATATCTCTATCTATCTCTATCTCTATCCATTGAGAAAAACAATAGGTACATTTTGATGCCAAGTTTAGAACTATTCAATAGAATAAAACAATTGAAAAAATTTAAGCATATTAAATACCATCTCAACCATTCATTTTCTATGCATTAGTTTTCACTATCTTAAGATAATCGTAATCTAAATTGATTGAGACTTTTATTTGTATCAACTAAAATAAATAAAACTCAGTTTTGTCTACATCAACGTTGATAGGTTAAAAGTACAAATATGATAGTTCTGCATGCTTAAAATATGAAGGGTGGATTTTTGTTTCTGTTAGTCCAGAGAAAAGAACTGCTAGTGGCTTTTCTACCATAGTTTCAGACAGCCATTGAACATCCTCTATCACTTAATTTATTCCCATTGCTCCTGTCCTAGTTCTGTCATTGACTTGAAAGACTTTTCATACAAATGACACTAATGCTCCTTCACACTGAGTGCTGGCAGATCACACAGGAATTTTGTCTGGAAAGTTTTTTACAAATCAACAAAACTTTTGATTTGTTTTATACGAGAATTGCAAGTGGGTTCACTATGAGTTATCCTTAAAGTCTGAGAGGAATAAGTCAAATTAATCACAGCTGGAATAAAAAATTAATATAAAAAATTAGAAATGTATTTTGAATCATTCGTATTTTCCTCATTTCATAACTTTATGTCTTAATGTATATATGTTTTGCAATATAAGTTTTGCAATATTTATTTAAATTAATCATATAGTTATATGATATAGTGCTTTTATATAGTGCTTTTAAGTGAATAAACCACACACACACTCACATACACAATGATATATACATCTGGTAACAGAAAGGAGTATAAATGATTATAAAATAACAGACTCCCATTACATACAAATATACTGTTTCCTCAGAGGCAAGAATGCTAATGATTCTTTTTTATCTTTTTATTTTTTTATTATTATTATTTTTTTACATCTTTATTGGAGTATAATTGCTTTACAATGGTGTGTTAGTTTCTGCTTTATAACAAAGTGAATCAGTTATACATATACATATGTTCCCATATCTCTTCCCTCTTGCATCTCCCTCCCTCCTACCCTCCCTATCCCACGCCTCCAGACGATCACAAAGCACCTAGCTGATCTCCCTGTGCTATTCGGCTGCTTCCCACTAGCTATCTGCCTTACGTTTGGTAGTGTATATATGTCCATGCCTCTCTCTCGCTTTGTCACAGCTTACCCTTCCCCCTCCCCATATCCTCAAGTCCATTCTCTAGTAGGTCTGTGTCTTTATTCCTGTCTTACCCCTAGGTTCTTCATGACATTTTTTTCTTAATTCCATATATATGTGTTAGCATACGGTATTTGTCTTTCTCTTTCTGACTTACTTCACTATGTATGACAGACTCTAGGTCTATCCACCTCATTACAAATAGCTCAATTTCGTTTCTTTTTATGGCTGAGTAATATTCCATTGTATATATGTGCCATATCTTCTTTATCGATTCATCCAATGATTGACACTTAGATTGTTTCCATCTCCGGGCTATTGTAAATAGAGCTGCAATGAACATTTTGGTACATGACCCTTTTTGAATTATGGTTATCTCAGGGTATATGCCCAGTAGTAGGATTGCTGGGTCATATGGTAGCTCTATTTCTAGTTTTCTAAGGAACCTCCATACTGTTCTCCACAGTGACTGTATCATTTTACATTCCCACCAACAGTGCAAGAGTGTTCCCTTTTCTCCACACCCTCTCCAGCATTTATTGTTTCTAGATTTTTTGATGATGGCCATTCTGACTGGTGTGAGATGATATCTCATTGTAGTTTTGATTTGCATTTCTCTAATGATTAATGATGTTGAGCATTCTTTCATGTGTTTGTTGGCAGACTGTATATCTTCTTTGGAGAAATGTCTATTTAGGTCTTCTGCCCATTTTTGGATTGGGTTGTTTGTTCTTTTGCTATTGAGCTGCATGAGCTGCTTATAAATTTTGGAGATTAATGCTTTGTCAGTTGCTTCGTTTGCAAATATTTTCTCCCATTCTGAGGGTTGTCTTTTGGTCTTGTTTATGGTTTCCTTTGCTGTGCAAAAGCTTTGAAGTTTCATTAGTTCCCATTTGTTTATTTTTGTTTTTATTTCCATTTCTCTAGGAGGTGGGTCAAAAAGGATCTTGCTGTGATTTATGTCATAGAGTGTTCTGCCTATGTTTTCCTCTGAGAGTTTGATAGTTTCTGGCCTTACATTTAGGTCTTTAATCCACTTTGAGCTTATTTTTTTTGTATGGTGTTAGGGAGTGATCTAATCTCATACTTTTACATGTACCTGACCAGTTTTCCCAGCACCACTTATTGAAGAGGCTAACTTTTCTCCACTGTACATTCTTGCCTCCTTTATCAAAGATAAGGGGACCATATGTGCGTGGGTTTATCTCTGGGCTTTCTATCCTGTTCCATTGATCTATCTTTCTGTTTTTGTGCCAGTACCATACTGTCTTGATTACTGTAGCTTTGTAGTACAGTCTGAAGTCAGGGAGCCTGATTCCTCCAGCTCCATTTTTCGTTCTCAAGATTGCTTTGGCTATTCGGAATCTTTTGTGTTTCCATACAGATTGTGAAATTTTTTGTTCTAGTTCTGTGAAAAATGCCAGTGGTAGTTTGATAGGGCTTGCATTGAGCCCGTAGATTGCTTTGGGTAGTAGAGTCATTTTCAAAAGGTTGATTCCTCCAATCCAAGAACATGGTGTATCTCTCCATCTATTTGTATCATCTTTAATTTCTTTCATCAGTGTCTTATACTTTTCTGCATACAGGTCTTTCGTCTCCTTAGGTAGGTTTATTCCTAGATATTTTATTCTTTTTGTTGCAATGGTAAATGGGAGTGTTTTCTTGATTTCACTTCCAGATTTTTCATCATTAGTGTATAGGAATGCCAGAGATTTCTGTGCATTAATTTTGTATCCTGCTACTTTACCAAATTCATTGATTAGCTCTAGTAGTTTTCTGGTAGCATCTTTAGGATTCTCTCTGTATAGTATTATGTCATCTGCAAACAGTGACAACTTTACTTCTTCTTTTCTGATTTGGATTCCTTTTATTTCCTTTTCTTCTCTGATTGCTGTGGCTAAAACTTTCAAAACTATGTTGAATAAGAGTGGTGAGAGTGGGCAACCTTGTCTTGTTTCCTGATCTTAGTGGAAATGCTTTCAGTTTTTCACCATTGAGGACAATGTTGGCTGTGGGTTTGTCATATATGGCCTTTATTATGTTGAGGAAAGTTCCCTCTATGCCTACTTTCTGTAGGGTTTTTATCATAAATGGGTGTTGAATTTTGTCGAAAGCTTTCTCTGCATCTATTGAGATGATCATATGGTTTTTCTCATTCAATTTGTTAATATGGTGTATCACATGGATTGATTTGTGTATATTGAAGAATCTTTGCATTCCTGGAATAAACCCCACTTGATCATGGTGTATGATCCATTTAAGGTGCTATTGGATTCTGTTTGCTAGTATTTTGTTGAGGATTTTTGCATCTATGTTCATCAGTGATATTGGCCTGTAGTTTTCTTTCTTTATGACATCCTTGTCTGTTTTGGTATTAGGGTGATGGTGGCCTCGTAGAATGAGTTTGGGGGTGTTTCTCCCTCTGCTATATTTGGAAGAGTTTGAGAAGGATAGGTGTTAGCTCTTTTCTAAATGTTTGATAGAATTCGCCTGTGAAGCCATCTGGTCCTGGACTTTTGTTTCTTCGAAGATTTTTAATCACAGTTTCAATTTCAGTGCTTGTGATTGGTCTGTTCATATTTTCTATTTCTTCCTGATTCAGTCTTGGCAGGTTGTGCATTTCTAGGAATTTGTCCATTTCTTCCAGGTTGTCCATTTTATTGGCATAGAGTTGCTTGCAGTAATCTCTCATGATCTTTTGTATTTCTGCAGTGTCAGTTGCTACTTCTCCTTTTTCATTTCTAATTCTATTGATTTGAGTCTTCTCCCTTCTTTTCTTGATGAGTCTGGCTAATGGTTTATCACTTTTGTTTATCTTCTCAAAGAACCAGCTTTTAGTTTTATTGATCTTTGCTATCGTTTCCTTCATTTCTTTTTCATTTATTTCTGATCTGACTTTTGTGATTTGTTTCATTCTGCTAACTTTGGGGTTTTTTTGTTCTTCTTTCTCTAATTGCTTTAGGTGCAAGGTTAGGTTGTTTATTCGAGATGTTTCCTGTTTCTTAAGGTGGGCTTGTATTGCTATAAACTTCCCTCTTAGAACTCCTTTTGCTGCATCCCGTGGGTTTTGGGTCGTCGTTTCTCCAATGTCATTTGTTTCTAGGTATTTTTTATTTCCTCTTTGATTTCTTCAGTGATCACTTGGTTATTAAGTAGTGTATTGTTTAGCCTCCATGTGTTTGTATTTTTTACAGATCTTTTCCTGTAATTGATATCTAGTCTCATAGCGTTGTGGTCAGAAAAGATACTTGATACAATTTCAATTTTCTTAAATTTACCAAGGCTTGGTTTGTGACCCAAGGTATGATCTATCCTGGAGAATGTTCCATGAGCACTTGAGAAAAATGTGTATTCTGTTGTTTTTGGATGGAATGTCCTATAAATATCAATTACATCCATCTTGTTTAATGTATCATTTAAAGCTTGTGTTTCCTTATTTATTTTCATTTTGGATGGTCTGTCCATTGGTGAAAGTGGGGTGTTAAAGTCCCCTACCATGAATGTGTTACTGTCGATTTCCCTTTTTATGGCTGTTAGTATTTGCCTTATGTATTGAGGTGCTCCTATGTTGGGTTCATAAATATTTACAATTATTATATCTTCTTCTTGGATCGATCCCTTGATCATTATGTAATGTCCTTCTTTGTCTCTTCTAATACTCTTTATTTTAAATTCTATTTTGTCTGATATGAATATTGCTACTCCAGCTTTCTTTTGGTTTTCATTTGCATGAAATATCTTTTTCCATCCCCTTACTTTCAGTCTGTATGTGTCTCTAGGTCTGAAGTGGGTCTCTTGTAGACAGCAAATATATGGGTCTTGTTTTTGTATCCATTCAGCCAATCTGTGTCTTCTGGTGGGAGCATTTAGTCCATTTCCATTTAAGGTAATTATCGATATGTATGTTCCTATTCCCATTTTCTTAATTGTTCTGGGTTCGTTATTGTAGGTCTTTTCCTTCTCTTGTGTTTCTTGCCTAGAGAAGTTCCTTTAGCATTTGTTGTAAAGCTGGTTTGGTGGTGCTGAACTCTCTCAGGTTTTGCTTGTCTGTAAAGGTTTTAATTTCTCTGTCAAATCTGAATGAGATCCTTGCTGGGTAGAGTAATCTTGGTTGCAGGTTTTTCTCCTTCATCACTTTAAATATGTCCTGCCAGTCCCTTCTGGCTTGCACAGTTTTTGCTGAAAGATCACCTGCTAACCTTATGGGGATTCCCTTTTGTGTTATTTGTTGTTTTTCCCTTGCTGCTTTTAATCTGTTTTCTTTGTACTTAATTTTTGACAGTTTGATTAATATGTGTCTTGGTGTATTTCTCCTTGGATTTATCCTGTATGGGACTCTCTGTGCTTCCTGGACTTGATTAACTATTTCCTTTCCCATATTAGGGAAGTTTTCAACTATAATCTCTTCAAATATTTTCTCAGTCCCTTTCTTTTTCTCTTCTTCTTCTGGAACTCCTATAATTCGAATGTTGGTGCGTTTATTGTTGTCCCAGAGTTCTCTGAGACTGTCCTCAGTTCTTTTCATTGGTTTTTCTTTATTCTGCTGTGCAGTAGTTATTTCCACTCTTTTATTTCCAGATCACTTATCTGTTCTTCTGCCTCAGTTATTCTGCTAGTGATCCCATCTAGAGTATTTTTAATGTCATTTATTGTGTTGCTCATCATTTTTTGTTTCATCTTTAGTTGTTCTAGGTCCTTGTTAAATGTTTCTTGCATTTTGTCTCTTCTATTTCCAAGATTTTGGATCATCTTTACTATCATTATTCTGAATTCTTTTTCAGGTAGACTGCCTATTTCCTCTTTATTTGTTATGTCTGGTGGGTTTTTATCTTGTTCCTTCATCTGCTGTGTGTTTTTCTGTCTTCTCATTTTGCTTGTCTTACTGTGTTTGGGGTCTCTTTTTTGCAGGCTGCAGGTTCGTAGTTCCCGTTGTTTTTGGTGTCTGTCCCCAGTGGCTAAGGTTGGTTCAGTGGGTTGTGTAGGCTTCCTGGTGGAGGGGACTAGTGCCTGTGTTGTGGTGGATGAGGCTGGATCTTGTCTTTCTGGTGGGCAGGTCCACGTCTGGCGGTGTGTTTTGGGGTGTCTGTGGACTTATTATGATTTTAGGCTGCCTTTCTGCTAATGGGTGGTGTGTGTTCCTGTCTTGCTAGTTGTTTGGCATAGGATGTCGAGCACTGTAGCTTGCTGGTCGTTGAGTGAAGCTCGGTGCTGGTGTTGAGATGGAGATCTCTGGGAGATTTTCGCCGTTTGATATTATGTGGAGCTGGGAGGTCTCTTGTGGACCAGTGTCCTGAAGTTGGCTGTCGCACCTCAGAGGCACAGCACTGACTCCTGGCTGCAGCACTAAGAGCCTTTCATCCACACGGCTCAGAATAAAAGAGAGATAAAGTAGAAAGAAATAATTAGTAGAAGTAGAAAGAAAGAAAGTAGGGAGGGAGGGAGGGAGGAAGGAAGGAAGGAGGGAAGGAAAAAAAGAAAGAAAAAAGCTAAAGTGAAATAAAATAAAGATAAAATATAATAATGTTATTAAAATAAAGAAATAATTTTTAAGAGAAAAAAAAGAAAAAAAAAACCGGACGGATAGAACCCTAGGACAAATGCTGGAAGCAAAGCTATACAGACAAAATCTCACACAGAAGCATACACATACACACTCACAAAAAGAGTAAAAGGGGAAAAAATCATAAATCTTCCTCTCAGAGTCCACCTCTTTCATTTGGGATGATTCATTGTCTGTTCATGTATTCCACAGATGCAGGGTACATCAAGTTGATTGTGGAGCTTTAATCCGCTGCTTCTGAGGCTGCTGGGAGAGATTTCCCTTTCTCTTCTTTGTTCTCACAGCTCCCAGGGTCACAGCTTTGGATTTGGCCCCACCTGTGCCTGTAGGTCGGCCGGAGGGCGTCTGTTCTTCGCTCAGGCAGAACAGGGTTAAAGGAGCCGCTGATTCGGGAGCTCTGGCGCACTCAGGCCGGAGGGGAGGGAGGGGCACGGAGTGCGGGGCGGGCCTACGTTGCCAGAGGCCGGCGTGACGTTGCACCAGCCTGAGGTGCGCCGAGCGTTCTTCCGGGGTAGTTGTCCCTGGATCCCGTGATCCTGGCAGTGGCGGGCTGCACAGGCTCCCCTGAAGCGGGGTGTGGAGATTGACCTGTGCTCGCACACAGGCTTTTTGGTGGCGGCAGCAGCAGCCTTAGCGTCTCATGCCCGTCTCTGGGGTCCGCGCTTTTAGCCGCGGCTCACGCCCGTCTCTGGAGCTCCTTTAAGCAGCGCTCTTAATCCCCTCTACTCGCGCACCAGGAAACAGAGGGAAGAAAAAGTCTCTTGCCTCTTCTGCTGGTCCAGACCTTTCTCCGGACTCCCTCCCGGCTAGCCGCGGCGCACCAACCCCTGCAGGCTGTGCTCAAGCCGCCAACCCCAGTCCTCTCCCGGCGTTCCGACCGAAACCCGAGCCTCAACTCCCGGCCCCGCCCGCCCCGGCGGGTGAGCAGACAAGCCTCTCGGCCTGGTGAGTGCTGGTCGGCACCGAACTTCTGTGCGGGAATCTCTCCACTTTGCTCTCCGCACCCCTGTTGCCGTGCTCTCCTCCACGGCTCCGAAGCTTTCCCCCTCCGCCACCCGCAGTCTCTGCCCGCGAAGGGGCTTCCTAGCGTGTGGGAACATTTCCTCCTTCACAGCTCCCTCCCACTGATGCATGTTTTTTCTTTATTTCTTTTGCCCTACCCAGGTATGTGGGGAGTTTCTTGCCTTTTGGGAGGTCTGAGGTCTTCTAACAGCCTTCAGTAGGTGTTCTGTAGGAGTTGTTCCACGTGTAGATGTATTTATGGTGTATCTGTGGGGAGGAAGGTGATCTCCGCGTCTTACTCTTCCGCCATCTTCCCCAGCAACCTTCCTTTTTTATCATTTTAGAAGTAATAGTATAAGCATACCCAAGAATGAATTTCAATGTTATATTCCTATTTTCAATTGAAAGAAAGTATCCATAATATCTTAAGCTATGTACTTTTTATTTTAAAAATTATTAATTCTAACTCGTGTAGATTTGATTTATTGGGATGTCAACCGTTAGGTTCACATCGAACTCATTAAAAGATGACAACGAACTCATTAAAAAGACGTCCTGCTAGGCCTTTAGTTAGCAGCCCATTGTGATTTAAGCATGGGGGTGTTGTCTCCATTCAAATATTATTTAAGACCCTTTTTTTTCCTTCTGTAAAAATTGGAAAAATACTATGTAAATCAAAGGGTTTGTGAAAATCTTTGAAAACGATGTCTGATCCAGCCTTAGTTAACTCCCAAATACTGATTTTAAGGCACATTCTCAAGAAGCTAAGGGCCAAGCAGATGATATTAAAACCCTATGAGTCACCATTACACAGATTATGCCTTGAACTAACAGTCTTTTTAACTCTACTATCCAGAGGAAAACATTCGAAATTGGCTTCTATAGAAGTTCCAATCACCCTGGCCATCCACAAGCATCTCCATTCAAAATTCACCCACAAATTGGTTATTTTCACCATAACATCAACCACATATTTGGATCAGCTGTTCTTCTGCTTATTGCCCTCTTTATTGGTGACTATTTCTCCTGTTCACTTCATCAATTCATTCATAGTCCCGCTATAAATCTTGTCATCAAATAAATCAAATTATCTATAATAATATACTTTGAAATATCTCACTCTTTTTACACTGTTTCTTTCAGGTCACTTTATCAGTTTACTGATATCAGGTCACTTTTTCAGGCTACTTTATCAAATTGTACCACTAGATCTCACGAGAGTTGTAACATACATTATTCGTTGATTCCAACACTTTTCTTCAAAATTAGCATTATCCTGATTTTTCTCTATGTTCAGACTAAAATCAGTGACTTATAACAACAGTTATTTAGCTGCAATTATATGAACTCACTTGTCTCCCTTTTCCTCAATCACCAGTGAAACTCAACCTTTAGATAAACCCTATAATTCTATAATTTACTTTCTCTAGAAAGTAAACATTAAAAGAAAATATTACAGAAAGCAATCTAACATGTTATAATTTAAATTTGTAACTTCAGACTTCAATTTGGACTTTTTCTTTTCTTAAAACACCATTTTTTCTGTAAAAGTTGGTGAGAAACAATTTTCCGTGAATGTTTTCACATCTATTCCAGGTCCAGGATTTTGGTGTAAAAAGCACTGGCAGAGTTGGTTAAAGATTGATTGTATAGCAACTGTGTCCTGGAAGCTAGAGATTGAGTATTGCTTGGAAATAATTTATAGACATCTTCCCAGGAATCTGGTATTTGCAATCCAGTGAGATGAAGCTGGAGACCTTCCTCTCTTCCCCCTTGGAGATTTATTTACATTCCAAAGTAAAGGTACTAATATTCATACCTTTTCCCATTGTATGCTGTGGACAGGTGGAAGCACACATGCAAACCCACACACTTCACACCTAACCTTGTAAGATAAACTAATACCAGGTTCCCAACTCTTGAGTCTGTTTCCAAGTACGAAATAACTGATGCTAAATAGAATACCAGTGATGTTCCAGCTGGAATCATGATTCACTTGAAGTCTTTTAAATAGTAAGAGAATTAGAGGATCTTACACAATCATTGGAAGTATGAGTAAAAGGTTTCTAGGTGTTCAGAAAGTGCCTAAATTGTTTGGAACCCACAGACAGTGCCTAACCTATCGGCAGTAATGAAACAAATGACTCACAGGAAATGAACCAGAAACTACATGTGTTATCTTGCTTAGTGCCTATGCATCCTCCCACAACTGCACCTGGAAAATAATATCTTCTTTCTTTGAAATTAATTAACTCTTTATTTCTATTGAATTATAATTGACATGCAATATTATATTAGTTTCAGGTGTACAACATAGTGATTTGATACACTATAAAATGTATCAAATATATATTATAAAATGAACAGTTAAGTCTAGTTACCATCTGTCACATGCAGAGTTATTACAATATTATAGACTATATTCCCTATCTCTGAGACTTTTTTTTTTTTTTTTTTTGTGGTACACGGGCCTGTCACTGTGTGGCCTCTCCCGTTGCGGAGCACAGGCTCCGGACGTGCAGGCTCAGCGGCCATGGCTTACGGGCCCAGCTGCTCCACGGCATGTGGGATCTTCCCGGACCGGGGCACGAACCCGTGTCCCCTGCATCGGCAGGCGGACTCTCAACCACTGCGCCACCAGGGAAGCCCTCTGAGACTTATTTTATAGCTGGAAGTTTGTAGGTCTTAGTCCCTTGGTACCTTTTTCACTCTTTCCCTGAATCTCCTGCCCTCAGGCGACCACAAATTTCTTTTCTGTATCTATGAGTCTATTTCTGTTTTTTGTTTGTTACTTTTCTGTTTCTTAGATTCCACATATAAGCGAAATCACACAGTATCTGTCTTCCTCTGTCTGACTTATCTTACATAGGATAGTACTCTCTAGGTCCATTTCATGCTGCTGCAAATGGCAAGATTTTGGTTTTTTGTGGCTGAGTAATATTCCATTATATTTAGATACCACATCGTTTTTAGCCATTCACCTGTTGATGGACACTTGGGTTGCTTATATATCTTGGCTACTGTAAAATTTGCTGCAATGAACATAGGGGTCCATATATCTTTTCAAATTAGTGTTTTGGTTTCCTTCATATGAATGCCCAGAAGTGGAATTGCTGGGTCATATGGGTCATAAAATCTCCATACTGTTTTCCATAGTGACCGCACCAATTTACATTCCCACCAACAGTGCACTAGGGTTCCCTTTTCTCAATATCCTCACCAACTCGCCATTCTGATAGGTGTGAGATGTTGTCTCATTGCAGTTTTGATTTTCATTTTCCTGATGATTGGTGATGTTGAGCATCTTTTTATGTACTTCTTGGCCATCTGTATGTCTTTGGGAAAATGTCTGTTCAGGTCATCTGCCCATTTATAATCGGGTTGTTAGTTTTTTGGTATTCAGTTGTTTAAGATTTTAATATATTTTCAATATCAACCCCTTATCAGATATGTTATTTGCAAGTATCTTCTCCCATTCAGCAGGTTGTCTTTTCATTCTGTCGATGGTTTCCTTCTTTGTGCAAAGTTTTCTGGATTTTGGATATGTCTCTCCAGGCAAGGGTAACAAAAGAAAAAATAAATAAGTATCTTCTCTCCCGTCTTTCAAATTTTGCCCAACATTTATCTAACCTGAAACCCTGTTTTCAGGGATTCTGGACAATATAGTTCTCAGCCATCTCTTCTGTGGTGCAGGGGCATATATAAGATGAACAGAAACAATCCAGCACACACGAATTTTTTTGACAAACAAATTTCTGCCAATGTTGCTGCCTGTTTGATTTCTTGTGCACTCAGCATTCTTTTATATTCTCTCTCCTTCCCTCACTCTGTCCCCTCTCCTCTCTTTTGTCAAAGGAATTATTGAGGAGTCAATATATCCAATTCCCAATGTTGTGCACAAAATATGGTTGAGTTTAAATCTCAAGATGTGCCATTTCCCTTTAGAAGTGTGGTCTGCTTGCCTTTTTCCATGAAATGCAACAATTGGACCCTCTCTGTCTACTTCTTTAACATGCTATGTAGCTCTCAATGCCTTTAATAGACTTCTTATATATTATTGCTTGCAGATTAAAATGTGTTTTAGTTTCTTCAAAAACATAGCCTGTATCATTGTATTTTATTCTTGTCATTTGGGGGGAGTTGTTGATCCCTATGAAGATTGGGGAAATGCAAAATTTTAGTAAGCCTGTCAGAATTCTGCTTTTATCCCTTTGTTCAATGATAATTGATAATCTTCTGAATACTGCTCCAGCCCAAAATAGAATTTCAACGGGAATTTTGCTTATATCTTGAACTCTGATATAAATTTTTTCCTAAATACTCGATTTGCTCCTCCTTAACGTTTATATTATTTCTGAAATATGTCTTATTATTTCAGGGTCCTATATAATTTTCATTAACTTTTCACTAGCAAATTTTCATGTCCTTACGTCTCACTGAAGATATAACCTTGGATCTTCTTGTGGTAATACACTTTGGGAAACTTTATGTCTGCTGTACACTGTATTTATTTATTTATTTATAGTTGATTTACAATGTTGTGTTAATTTCTACTGTATAGCAAAGTAATTCAGGTACACATATATATTCTTTTTTTTAATTTAATTAAATTTAATTTTTTTTTATACAGCAGGTTCTTATTAGTTACCTACTTTATACAGATTAGTGTATATATGTCAATCCCATCTCCCAATTCATCCCACCACCAGCACCTCCACTTTCCCCCTTTGTGTCCATAAATTTATTCTCTACATCTGTGTCTCTATTTCTGCCTTGCAAACTGTTTCATCTGTACCATTTTTCTAGATTCCACATATATGCCTTAATATATGATATTTGTTTTTCACTTTCTGACTTACTTCACTCTGTATGACAGTCTCTAGATCCATCCACGTCTCATTTCATACAGAGTGAAGTAAGTCAGAAAGTGAAAAACAAATACTCGTTCCCAATTTCGTTCCTTTTTATGGCTGAGTAATATTCCATTGTATGTATGTACCACATCTTCTTTATCCATTCATCTGTTGATGGGTATTTAGGTTGCTTCCATGACCTGGCTATTGTAAATAGTGCTGCAATGAACATTGGGGTTCATGTGTCTCTTTGAATTATGGTTTTCTCTGGGTATATGCCCAGTAGTGGGATTACTGGGTCATATGGTAATTCAAAGGGTGTTCTTCCTATGTTTTCCTCTAAGAGTTTTATAATGTCTGGCCTTAAATTTAGGTCTTTAATCCATTTTGAGTTTATTTTTTGTGTATGGTGTTAGGGAGTTGTTCTAATTTCATTCTTTTACATGTAGCTGTCCAGTTTTCCCAGCACCACTGGGAAGAGGTGGTGAAGAGGCTGTCTTTTCTCCTTTGTACATCCTTGCCTCCTTTGTCATAGATTAGTTGACCATAGATGCGTGGGTTTATGTCTGGGCTTTCTATACTTTTTCATTGATCTATATTTCTGTTTTGTGCCATATTGTCATATTGTGCCATAGTATCATATTGTCTTGATTTCTGTAGCTTTGTAGTATAGTCTGAAGTCAGGGAGTCTGATTCTTCTAGATCCATTTTTTTCCCTCAAGTTTGCTATGGCTATTCAGGGTCTTTTGTGTCTCCATACAAATTTTAAGGCTTTTTTTTTTCTAGTTCTGTAAAAAAAGGCATTGGTAATTTGATAGGGCTTGCATTGAATCTGTAGATTGCTTTGGGTAGTATAGTCATTCTCACAATATTGATTTTTCCAATCCAAGAATATGGTATATCTCTCCATCTGTTTGTGTCTTACAGTTTTCTGAGTATAGGTCATTTACCTCCTTAGGTAGATTTATTCCTAGGTATTTTATTCTTTTTGTTGCAATGGTAAATGGGACGGTTTCCTTAATTTCTCCTTATGATACTTCGTTGTTAGTGTATAGAAATGCAAGAGATTTCTGTGCTTTAATTTTGATATCCTGCAATTTTACCAAATTCCTTGATTAGCTCTACTAGTTTTCTGGTGGCATCTTTAGGATTCTCTATGTATAGTATCATGTCATCTGCAAACAGTGACAGTTTTACTTCTTCTTTTCCAATTTGTTTTCCTTTTATTTCTTTTTCTTCTCTGATTGCCATGGCTAGGACTTCCAAAACTATGTTGAATAATAGTGGTGAGAGTGGACATCCTTGTCTTATTCCTGATGTTAGAGGAAATGGTTTCAGCTTTTCACTGAGAATGATGTTTGCTATGGGTTTGTAATATATGACCTTTATGATGTTCTAGTAGCTTCCCTCTATGCGCACTTTCTGGAGAGTTTTTAATCACAAATGGGTGTTGAATTTTGTCAAAAGCTTTTTCTGCATCTATTGAGATGATCATATGGTTTTTATTCTTCAATTTGTTAATATGGTGTATCACACTGATTGATTTGTGTATATTGAAGAGTCCTTGCATCCCTGGGAGAAATCCCACTTGATCATGGAGTATGATCCTTTTAATGTGCTGTTGGATTCTGTTTGCTGGTATTTTGTGGAGGACTTTTGCATCTATATTCGTCCAGGATGTTGGTCTGTAATTTTCTTTTTTTGTAGTATCTTTGCCTGGTTTTAGTATCAGGGTGATGGTGGCCTCATAGAATGAGTTTGGGAGTGTTCCTTCCTCTGCAATTTTTTGGAAGAGGTTGAGAAGGATTGGTGTTAGCTCTCCTCTAAATGTTTGATAGAATTCACCTGTGAAGCCATCTGGTCCTGGGTTTTGTTTGTTGGAAGATTTTAATCACAGTCTCAATTTCATTACTTGTGATTGGTCTGTTCATATTTTCTATTTCTTCCTGGTTCGGTCTTAGAAGGTTATACCTTTCTAAGAATTTGTCTAGTTCTTACAGGTTGTCCATTTTATTGGCATGGAGTTGCTTGTAGTAGTCTCCTATGATGCTTTGCATTTCTGCAGTGTCCATTGTAACTTCATTTTCATTTCTAATTTTATTGATTTGAGTCCTTTGCCTCTTTTGCTTGATGAGTCTGGTTAAAGGTTTATCAATTTTGTTTATCTCCTCAAAGAACCAGCTTTTAGTTTTATTGATCTTTGCTACTGTTTTCTTTTTTCTATTTCATTTATTTCTGCTCTGATCTTTATGATTTCTTTCCGTCTACTAACTTTGGATTTTGTTTGTTCTTCTTTCTCTAGTTCCTTTAGCTGTAAGGTTAGCTTGTTTATTTGAGATTTTTCTTTTTATTTTTTTTATACAGCATGTTCTTATTAGTCATCAATAGATTTTTCTTGTTTCTTGAAGTAGGATTGTATTGCTATAAACTTCCATCTTAGAACTGCTTTTGCTGCATCCATAGGATTTAGATTGTCGTGTTTTCATTGTCATGTGTCTCTAGGTATTTTTTGCTTCCCTCTTTGATTTCTTCAGTGATCTCTTGGTTTTTTAGTAGCATGTTGTTTAGCCTCAATGTGTTTGTGTTTTTTACTTTTTTTCCCTGTAATTTATTTCTCATCTCATAGTGTTGTGGTTGGAAAAGATGCTTGAGATGAATTCAATTTTCTTAAATTTACCAAGGCTTGATTTGTGACCCAAGATGTAATCTATGCTGGAGAATGTTCCATGAGCACTTGAGAAGAAAGTGTAATCTGCTGTTTTTGGGTGGACTGTCCTATAAATATCAATTAAATCTGTCTGGTCTATTGTGTCATTTAAAGCTTGTGCTTCTTTATCAATTTTCTGTCTGCGTGATCTGTCCATTGGTGTCAGTAAGGTGTTAAAATCCCCCACTATTATTGTGCTACTGTCAATTTCCTCTTTTATAGCTGTTAGCATTTGCCTTATGTATTGAAGTGCTCCTATGTTGGGTGCATATATATTTATAATTGTTATATCTTCTTCTTGGATTGATCCCTTGATCATTATGTAGTGTCCTTCCTTGTCTCTTGTAACATTCTTTATTTTAAAGTCTATTTAATCTGATATGAGTATTGCTACTCTGACTTTCTTCTGATTTCCATTTGCATAGCATATCTTTTTCCATCCCCTCACTTTCAGTCTGCATGTGTCACTAGGTCTGAAGTGGGTCTCTTGTAGACAGCATATATACAGGTCTTGTTTTTGTATCCATTCAGCCAGTCTGTGTCTTTCGGTTGGAGCATTTAATCTATTTACATTTAAGGTAGTTATTGATATGTATGTTCCTATTACCATTTTCTTAATTGTTTTGGTTTCGTTTTTGTAGGTCTTTTCCTTCTCTTGTGTTTCCTGCCTAGAGAAGTTCCTTTAGCATTTGTTGTAAAGTTAGTTTGGTGGTGCTGAACAGTTGCACCATAAGGAAAGATAAATTCCCTTTCAGTCCGTAATACGTGGAAAGGTAGAGAACAATGGTCAAATCTATAACATTTATTGACATTCTTCCATAACTTCAAGTTGTCATTACTTTACCATAAACTTATTTATTAGGCTTAATTCTCAAGCACATTCTCCCACCACAGCTACCTTTAAAAAGATTGAATTCTGTTAAGTCCTACAGTATCTACAGTCCTTTCTGGGTGATGAAGCAAGCATATTCACAGCTTGTTGATGAATATGATGTCCCATTAGAATCATTATTTGAGGAGTCCATTGAAATAATGCTTCATATTCTCCTTAAGCTGACTTTCCACCATGGGTAATTTCTTGGAATGTACCTCCCTCTATTGTCCATATTTGAGTTAACATTTTTTACTATGTTAATGAGATTCCAGGTGTGTTATTTCAACCTTTTGAAGTAGGGTAAGGTTGGCTTCTAACATCTCCACAGAACATTTGGAACACGTAGACAAGGGCTAATAGAATCACCGTGTATATAGTTGTCAATAAATATTTGTGGCATTAATACAATTTAGGAGTATGATCTGAAGCAAAAATTATTGTGTATGTTATGAATCTCTCAATTGTATATTTTCTCCCCCCAAATATTTTCTGTTTGAAGAAGATACTCTGTAACATACTCATAAGCATCTCTGTGCTAACTTTGAAGTGCAGTTACTATAAGGTCATGACCCATCTTCCTTCAAACTATCAAAGTAATTTTCACTTTCTTTAAATAAGTTATATTCACATTCACGTTTGACATACAGTTGTCCCTTGGTATCCGTGGGAGATTGGTTCCAGGACCCCACGGATACCACAATCTGCCAGATGCTCAAGTTCCTTACACAAAATGATGTAGTACAGTGGGCCCTCTGTATCTGTGGATTCTGTATTCACAAATCCTGAATCCACAGATTCAACCAACCAAGTACCAAACCAAGGGCTAACTATATTCAGAGGATGACACTAAACTGTGACCTGAGGAATTTTGCCCAATATTTCTCAATATTGGGAGAAATAAATAAGAATCTGCTTTCTTTCTGTCTTAATATACTATCTTGGTTGTTGAAAATACAGAATTCAGTAACTCTACAGTTTAATACCCAACATCCTACTTAATCCATTGGTAGTACTTCTCCAGAGTGTCTGAAAAGCAACAGCAACAACACTAGAAATTTAAGCAGAGGCTACAGACTGCACAGCAATAATAACTATAGTCAGCACACCATAAATTGAATCATCATTACTTATCTGCAGATTATTCAGGTGGAGAATCTAGGGACTGTGTATGTATCAACAGGAATCCAATATTTTTCCAAGAAAACAAATCTGTGTAGTTCTCACAATTTACACCTTTAGTGAGTATCAAATCTGAAAGATAACTAAAAGTATTATTCTTTTGCCCTAATTGGCTCAGTGGAAATAACACATTTACAACTTGCCCTGGAATTGATAACCATTTATGAGCACTTTTCCAATGACTATAATGTCCCCTTGCTTCCATTTATTACCTATTTTGATTATGGAGTGACTTATTAGAGTAGCTTTCCTAATGTTTCTATTTCTTGGAGTTATCTGAGTTTCTTAGACATGTAGATTTATAATAGTTTTCCAAATTTGGAAAATATTCTGCCATCATGTCTTCAACTTTATTTTCTCTTCTTACTTCCTCTCCTTTGGGAACTCCAATTACCCATATATTAGGCTTCTTATAGTTGTTCCACAGTTCGATGCTCTGTTCATTTTTTTTCGCCCTTTTTTCTCTTGTGTTTCATTTTATATATATATATATATATATATATATATATATGTAAAATCTTAGACATTGTCATCCTGATCCCTAGAAGTCCAATTTGATTGTTTTGTTTTATATCTCTCCCTCTTCTATGTAACACAATCATTATTCTAACTTATTGAACATGTGGAATACAGTTAAAATAACTGTTTTAAAATCTTTGTTGACTAATTCTAACATCTGTGTCAGTTCTGGTCAGCTTTGGGAAGCTGATCTTTCTCCTCATTGTGGGTTGTGTTTTCCTGCCTCTATTTTTTGTATAACTGCTAGTTTTTTATTAGAGGCAAAACACTGTGAATATTACCTTATTAGGTGCTGAATGCTTCTGTATTACCATAACTATTCCTAATTTTTGTTCTGGAATGCACTTTAAGTTACATGAAAACAGTTATTTCCCCCCATTGGGGATTGCTATTAAGCTTTGTTAGGTAATACCACAGAAGGATTTATTCTAGGCTAAGTCTAAATATCCTACTCAATATGCCTTGAATTATATGCCATTCTATTTTGGCTGATAGGAATAGGTGCTGTTCACAGTCTTTTTCAAGTACAGGTGATGTTTCCTTAATCATTTTAGATGTTCTTCTCTTGGTCTTGGGTGATTTCCTCACATGACTGTATGATAAGGACTCTCCTGAATCCTGGAGGGTGACCATCTATGGGTCTTCAGACTTCTCTCTTCTTGCAAATTTCTTCTCTTAATTACTCTGCCTGTGACTCTATCCATCTTGGCCACCGCAGACTCTCATCTCATCTCCTGATTTGGGACTTGGATGGGCTCCCCCTGATGCTCCCCCTCCTATGCTGTGGTCAGCAAATTCTCTCAAGGCATTAGTCCGTGTGCAGTCATAGGGCTCACCTTGTTTGTTTCACTGCCCTTTGTTAACCAGAGACCAATGCCATGAAAACTGTGTAATCATATATTTTGTCCAGGTTTTTATTTATTTCAGTCAGGAAAGTAAATCCAATACGTTTTATTACATCTTGGCCTGAAATGGTACTCTTAAATCCTTTAAATCTATAGCCTTAGGGTTACAACACATAACATTTACATTTCACTGTTTTATGTGTTGTTTAAATGACGTATATTCCTCACTAAATTTTAAACTTAACTAGATATCTACAGATTCTAATCAATAGTTTATTCATACCCAGTACCTGGAAACAATCTCAACCTGAGCATCTCTTTTGCTTCCAGAATCTAAACCAAATTGTGCATAAGAGCAAAATGAATAAGTACTATACAAGTTATTAAAGAAAACAAAACGGTTTCATACGCATGAATTAAAGTATAGTTGAAATTATCATTGATGTAACTTTTGAAATTAAGTAGAACTCTGTAAGAGTTGTTAACTAATGGGTTCATTTACATTTCAAAAAGACACAACTGTTAATACAGCCAAATTGTAAAAAGACAGTCTCATGCTGACAAAGATGTTTTACACAGTGCATCTTTCTTGTCATCAGAATCAAATAAACCCAGTTGGTGTGTGCTATTCTTTAATTTCTGAGTTTCTCAATAGGAATAGTATGAGGAAAGTACTGAAAGAAAATGCTCATGGAGTGTTCTCTTGTAAACAATGGATTAAATTGACTATCATTTTTTTAAATTTGCAAACCTACCATCTAAAATGTACTAAATCAATTTTTTAATTGACTGATCTATAATACATATACAAATTTGTATACATATACAAATACAATACTATTTACTCAACACCACTATTTACTGGGTACTTATGTAGTAGGCACTGAGGATACAGAAGAAGATCATAGCTCCAATCTTGGGGAGCTCATCCTATTTTTGTAAGTATAGACACATAAATAACTGAGACACACTACAATAACTGCCATAATAGACGTGTGCAAAGTGTAATAGGAAAAATATGAGTGAACAATAAATTCATCCTAGAGTAATAGTGCTTGTTTGTTACAACCTTAAACTGCCTTCTACAATTTCACTTCCTAATATACAAGCTGGTTGAGGTTCAGTGTGTTTGCCCTGGCTAATATTCAACTCTACAATGAGAAAGAGTATCTTTAGCATCTTTTTAAAGTTCACCTTTCTATCAAAGGTGAAGGTTAAATTTAATATAGAAACTTGATGAATGTGTGGAAACAAATATATAAAGTTGTCCATTAGATTGCTCTTTTTAGTAGGCTCTTAAAAATATGTGATTAAAGTAATAAATTGTGTAAAAAATGCAATTGTTCATTATAAATATATTTGTAGCATTTCTTTTTTTTAACCTCTTTATTGGAGTATAATTGCTTTACAATGGTGTGTTGCATTTCTTTTTATTATTGTAATACATTGGAGCAATTTATGCCATTAAGAAAAGCAATGTAATTGAAAATATGTTTACATTAGGCCTTTTAATTGACCTTGTACAGCTATTTTATATATACCACTCTAATATTATGTACTAGCTAAACCAAGGTATTAAGCTTCTCTCTCTCTGTCTCTGTCTCTCTCTCTCTCACACACACACACACACACATACACACACACTATGCTCCATGCTTATGATGTTCATTGAAGCGACTTAAACCACTTAAGAGGAGTTAATATACAATCTAAAGCACTCATACTTTCAAGGGGGCAGGTGGCTTGTATTTGAACAACTTGATACTTTTGATTAATGTTTGAAGTATCTAAGAAGATAATTAACTTAGCTAAAATCAGTAAGTAAGGGAGAAAAGGTGGGTACAGTGTGAACAGCATATAATTTATAATCCAGCCTGTATATCACTGGGAAGTAAGGATATGACGTGGTCAAGCTGCTGACCTGATTCCACTGTTCTACTTTCCCCTCCTACCTTGGCTTCCTTCCAAGTAAACCCACATTCTGAAACATTCCTCCTCTATTTTTCTTTTTTCCTTTTTTACTATTCTGTGCATGCAAACCCAGGAGCCATAGGCTGTCTATGAAAGTGATTCCCTCATTATTGCACTTTCACTCTTTTCAAGAGAGTAATCAAGATTTTCACCTGGAGCAATCACATGTAGCAGCTGGAGGTCTCTCTATACCATGCATGGAGTTCAAGTAATTTATTCCTTAGATATCCTGCAGGATCAACTTTTTTTTTTTCTGATTTAAAAGAAAACGAGAAAGTGGAGAGAGAGAGAAAAAGGAGTAGAGAAACAAAATGAAGTAAAAACAAAGAGCAAAAACAAAAATACAAGACGAAATCAGCTCTAAGCATCTTCTCAATTGATTTAAACATAAGTTAAACCTTAATATTGATTTTTTTTCAGATTTTTAAAATTATTATCTGTGCACCTCCTTTCATAACACATGGGCTATATTCTGCTCTGCTTATTGTAAAATAAATCTAGATTTCTTAGGATACAGTGACAATAGCTAATAGTTAACTGAAAAATTACCTTTATATTGGGAAAAACACTTTATAAACATTGCCCAGTTGAAACTTTGGGGAAGAAATGTATGAAAGAGGTAAATATCATATTATTAATGAGAAATTGGAGATAAGAAAATTTAAATATGTGGGCAAATAGGAAAAATGATACAGTGTAGGCCATGGCTGTAACCCAGTGCTACTGAATCCAAATTATCTGAACAACTATGTTGCAAATTTTATATATATATATATATATATATATACTTAGTGTTAAACCCTACCTTCATGTTATCTATACGGTTTCCAATTAATTGTCATATATTAAGAATTTATAATGGTCACACATGTTGTTGAGAATAGTTATTGGTACCTACTATATATTAAGCATTTTCGTAACTTTGTAACATCAAAGGAGAACAAAGCAGACAAAAAGTTAATCTCAGTGAGCATATGGTTTAGCAAGGAGTAAAATCACAATGTTAATTTGTCAAGAGTCAGATACGTAGTGTAAAATATAATGAGTGTCTATATTACAGGTTTGGTATAGTCAATAAAGGGATACCCGAAGTAGTAAAATTTCAAGTGAAATTAAATAAGGAGTATAAGTAGATTGGTGAAAAAGAAAACGAAAAGCATTTTAAAGAGTGGGAAAATGTGCAATTATCAGGGCTGGAGAGAGCTTAACTTATAAGGAATCAGAGGTCCAGCTGAGAAATTGTACTGCTAGATTATACTGAGTGCACATTTTATTAAAAGGAACTGATTTAGGGTTCAGTACATAATACATTGAAAAATATTTGATTAAGAAACAATAAAAATTTTTTAAAGATATTATTTTGAAGGCAAAACATTTTAGATTTAAGTAATAGTATACTTTTTAAACTGGATCTCCTAGAAAGAGATTCATAGTGAAGCAGCAAAGATTTTGCCTAGGTGAAATTTTTAAAAATAACTAAGATGTGTGTGTGTTTTCAATAAATTTGTATCATCAGAGAAGAAAACAATGAGTAACTAGAAATTGCCATATGTATGTGCAAAGTCAGTACAGATAAACATAATTTTGTCATGAAAAATACCATCCTGTTCTGAAGGGTTCTGTGAGGTATAGAGTGATTCAAATGATTTTGCCTGGGGAGGAAAGGATTAAATTTTAATTTCACGCTTGTAGTTTCCTTCCTTGAATGATTTTGGCACGTCACTATAAATATATTTTGTCTCTGAATAACAAAATTCCTTTACAGAACACTGCAGATCTTCATCTCCATGAAATTGTGAAACACTAACCAAAAGTATAAAAAAGGAAAATGGAGAATTCTTTGTAACTACCAGGCTTGTGTTTAAACTGGGCAAACATGATTTTACAAAACATTTTAAGAAAGTTGGTTTTAAACAATTTACTTAATATATATAAGCATTAGATACTTCATCTGTAAAACCAGGTGCTAACAATACCCTCTCCATGTGTATTCTACAAGAATAAAAGATGCTATATTCAAAAGCACACAGGCAGGCCTAATTCATACTGCCAGATAGGCAAATCCAAATCTGAATTAAAACTTTTTGTTAGAAAATGTTAATAAATAATATCAGCAAAATATATTTGAGCAATGAGTAAACCACCTTCAGAATTATTTTAAAAAATTTTTTAGTGTGTCAGCAACAAAAAAATAATCGAGTCGACTTAAGAAAGAAATGGAAAATTTTATTCAAGCCAACCTGTGATTTATAATCCAGAGACAGTCTTACAGAAGGTTCTGAAGACTGTCCCACCCATTAGAGGTAAAAGCACAGTTATATATGTTTCTGAAAGAAAGGGTTATACATCAGATGACGTATTGCCAGTTTATACAATCTAGATTTGCATGTACAAAGCAAGTAGTGGGTCATCCTGACCCTTTACAAGATTGAGAAGGAATGCTATCTCCTAAGAAGATCTGGTTAATGCAGGTGCAAAATACAAACTGAAGGGTAAGAAGGAGCCCCAAATAGGCAGATAAAAATGTATGTTTAAATTTTTCTTATTTTGCTGTAGATTATGAATTTTATTTCATCAGTGAAATAGCCATATATATATGGCTATTTATATAACCATATGGCTATTTATATAGCCAAAAAATATATATACTATATACACAGTATATAGCGTATATATAGTATATATATAGTGTATATAGTATATATATATTTTTCTCTTTCATGCAGTGAAATAATGAGTGACAGCCAAAGAGAGACTGGAAAGGAGAACCATCTTTGATGAAGTGAACGTGATTATAGTCATTTCCCTTTTCCAAGGAGCTGACAGTAGAATTCATGAGACTGATTCCAGAGTAATGTCAGCATTTCTGATCCAATACTGGTACAGGACTCCTCTGTACCATCTTATTTTTCAAACCCTTACCATCTTCGCACGTGCAATTTGTCTCATCTGCTGTGTGGAGAATTAGGCCATGTTCTTTTTAAAACACATGGTATGACTGAAGAGGTATTGCCCATATTCTGGAGAAGAATGTTTTCCCAACTGTGATACCACCTATCCCCCCTGAAAAAGAGAAAAATCAAGGTGAGTTTGCATTACATAATTTGCTTTTCACAAAAGACTCTTGTTTTTATAAAAGGCCTCCCTTTCTGGAGGGCAGTGTAATACCTGAATTTAAAGCTCAGCTCCTCCATGATGCCATTCTATTCATTCTGCCACACAAATAGAAGGCCTTTGTCAAGTTATCCCTGTGTTCGTACATATCACTAATACATGAAGAGTAGAGCTAATAACATTTATGCTTGCTTGTAAGTGGCAGGAGTACCTATTAGCCTGTATGTAATGTGATGGATATCCTCTCTTCCCATAAACAGATGTATTTGCAATAACTACAAATGATTCTTCTTATACAATTAATTCTTAAAATTTATAAGTAGATGTATAAGCATATTTTTTTACAAATTTTATTTACATAAACTTCTATTTCTGTGACTCAACTTTTCTTATATTCTTTTAGAAAATCCTCAGAAATTTTCTCTTTTCTAAAAGCAAGAGCAAGTGGTTGAAGTTTATTACAAAATGTTGACCTGCCTTAGGTTAGAAAACACACACAAACTTAAAATTGTCCTCTATATTTTTTATTATAGTGGGAGTTTGAAGGCCGTCATGCGAAAACCACTTTAACTATATTGAGCAATATTTATTGGATTGTGAATACTTGATTTTTTCCTCCTAAACATCATTTAACTGTTTCCCACTTAATCCTAAATCTAGACAGAGACAGGTTATGCACATACCTTAGAAGTAAGGAGTTTGTAGTTTATTAGCCACAAAACAGTTTAGCTCAATGGAAGCCACATCATCTGCCACAGCATTAAAGTTAAATTGGCTGAGTGTCCCAGGCAGTAGCACACCACACATTGCCTATTTTCAAGGTTTATTTCAAAATATATATTCCCAATTACAGATTTGGAAACCATAGTCACTATAATTATAGCAATAAAGTTATAAATCAGATTCCCAGAGATTCATTAACTTGCTCATGTATTTATTCTTTCATTCTTCAAATATTTGTGCATGATGCAAAGAAAAACAGATTACAATGCATAGTAACAAATAAGGTGTGGTATAAGAATGGCAATAGTTAGACCATTTATAATAAAATGAGTGATTTGGGGGTTAATCATTTAAATTATTTATCATATCTTTACTTCTGAGATAAGAAAAAAACCATACACACACACACAAACACACACACACGAACACACACACACACACACACGAAAATTGCATTCTAAGCTCTAAATCTATGAGCAGATGGTATTTAATTTAATTAGTTTATAATTATTTTATCTACCAACATAAGGAGTAAATATAGATGTTGACAGTTTTAGGGAGAGGAGATGGCTAGTATTTAGGGCCTAGTATATTGGAATGTATTATAATTGAAAAGTTATATAGTCATTATACAGTCTATGGTATTATGCCTTTGTCACTTTACGGACATTAACCCGTCTCTGATAACAATCATATAATATTTTTAATGTATAATCTTACTTTTGGTTTGTTTCAAGCAATTTTTCCCATGGGCACCAATTCAACTGGGAAGGAGTTCGGTGTGTTGACCTTGTGTGAATTAAAAAGAAAAGGCCAAACACACTGGAAACTTACTTTAGCCATTGCCAAAGACTTTATGAGAACTGCCTCTCTCCTAACCTCACTGAAACATTCTTCTGCTCACTTTCTCTTTACTTCTTTCTTTAAATTTTTTATTGGAGTACTTTCTAAAAAATTTTTATTGAGTATTTTCTCAAAATTTGGTGTTGCCTGTGTGTGAAAACAGATAAATGGGCTCATACCTCAAATTATTTATTGAATAATGGCAGTCACATATCTCTAGGAAAGGTTTCCTATCTCCTCTTCCTCAATTCTCATGACCTTCTCAATGCACTGTGTACTAGTATCCATGCCCAACACTGTTGTGAAGGGACTCTTGCTAACATCACTAATTACTGCATACTGTTGAGTCTAATCATACTTGCCTCCTTGGTCCTCAATTACTTGAAATCCCATTACCTTCAAAAAGAATTGAGAACATCCACATCTGCAGAAAATCTCTTTCACTGACCTCAATGACAATCTCCTTTTTACTCCCTTTCAATTTTCTTTTTAAATCTCATTTGTGAGCACAGTTGACCCTTGAACAGCACAGGTTTGAACTGTGTGGGTCTGCTTACGTGAGGGTTTTTTTCAGTAAATATAAATGACAGTACTATATGAACCGTGTTGGTTGAATCTGTGGTTGCTGAACCACAGGTATGGAAGGCCAACTATGGTTATACTTGAGTTTTCCACTGCCTGGTTGGTTGGCACTACTACCCACCCTGAGTTGTTCAAGAATCAACTGTACTTATATGTCACATGAAGTTTAACTTTGAAATTACTAGTGTCTCTCACTTGAGTGTTTCTCTTTAACGATTACTCTTTGGGGAAATAGTTTCTGTATGCTATATGCTTAAATAAAATAAAAATTTAGAAATAAAAATATAGAAAGAAACTGAAGATTCTTATGAAGTATGAAAGTGAATTATATGCTTTTGAGATTATACATTTTAAATGGACATACCACATTGAAATTGTGCAATTTTTAGTACATGCATATTTTACCATATTCATATATTTAAATTAAAATACAATGATAAAGCATGCTCTCAAGACATCCTAGTACTTTTCCATTCATCTCTCCAATATATCCATTATTCTATAGGTGCAATCATAAATATATGTATTTGTATTTTTTAAATGGTCAGTCATAAAAATGTATGATATTATGTATTTCATGTGGTTCAAATATTCCATAACTATCAAACTCTATAGATCATGAGGCAAATTGCTTCCTCCACTGAAAATATTAGTAAACTTTATTCATACTTAGACTTACATGATTTGTACATTAACTTCAATTGTTGTTTAATACTGCATTGTATTTGTAATCTACAACTTATCTACCCTCCTGCTGAGGAAATATTAAGTTGTTTCTGCCTTGGGGGGACAGATGTAGTGCTGTAATCTATACTTCTACAGATATATTCTAGTGCAAGGATTCCTCCAAGAACTGGGATTGTTGGAACCCAGGGTGTTTGCTCTCTCACTTTTTCCAGGTATTACCAAATTCCATTTTAAAGTAGAATTTACACTGCTCCCCCCCCCACAAAAAAAATAGTGAATCCATATAGTGTTAAATTTCATCTCCAGGAAGTTTTAATTTCTTGCTTAATAGTGAGATTGAACACTCGTTAATATATTTATTTTACAGACAAGTTTCCATATCTGTGAATTATACTTTATTTTAAAAGTACACTTTTAATTACACAGTTTTATACAATTAATTACATAAGGTCCAAACTCTCCACCTAATGGCAAACCTCCTGACAAAAGCAAACTGTCTTGTTGGGGAATCCAGGGTCTAGCAACTAAGAGTCAATCTCTCTCTTCCTCTCTTTCTCTTCCTCTCACTCTCTCTCTCTCTCTCTCCCCTTGTATATGTTTATACACATATATTTATTACACAGATGTAAAATTAACAACTATGAACAAGTTAGATTAAAAATAAAGAGAAAATATACAGAGGTTTTGTACGATTTTAAAGATATATAAAAAATCAGAGATCATATATGTTTAATTAAATTGTTAGAAGTGAGCACTGAAAATACCCACCCTTAAATTGAGTCGAGTTCAGTCAATCAGTTGCTCAATTATATAACATGGTGTCATGCACACCAACAAGTAGTTTTTTGTTATACTGTGAGATTGAAAGATTTTATTGTGAAATTCTAAACCCAGAGATTTGACAGATATGTTAGTGTTACGGGATACAAATTTAATTTGAATCAATAAATGTTTAGTTAAATACATGGCTGGCTAGAAAGACATAAAATTCAATCAATAAAAAATATATAATACCAGCTGCAACAATAAAGTTACTACTGTCACTTTATTAATGTAGGAGCATATTTTTAACACAACTGAAAAAAGTACTTAGTATAATATTTGCATAAACATAATATAAATGACATTTTATATGGGAATATAATTTGTAAACCAAATACATAGTAACAAAGTGAATATTATTAATAGTGATGAATGTATCATTGTAAGTTTGTGTTTGTGAAAATGTAGTTACTTTGGGCACATGATTTAAACTCTCTAAGAAACAAATTTCTCATATTTCAAAGGATTTACAAGGAGTAACAGGATTTGTGACAAGTTTAGAAATGGATATAGTGGAGAGAGGAACATTCTTGGGGATGACAATAAGAAAGCTATATAAGTGTTATTTTATTCAGCATCTATTTAATGGAGTTCAGACCATTAAGAAGAAATATTTATAAATTAAATCAGTTATCTCTGATTACCTAGCCTTCCTTTGATCCAACTATTTGTCTGCTTCATAGTTAATAAAATTCTGATTATTCAATAAAATACCTACAGTTTAAAATCCATTTTAGTGTAGCTCTATTGGAATAAAAAATAATATCTTCTGATATGAGTACTTTTTACTTCATTCACCCTTATCTGATCATATTGGCTAACAATATTTAAGCAAACTCTGACTACTAGCGTGAAGTGATAAAATAAGTAATGCCAGTTGCACTCTTGTTTCATTGTCCCATATCCTAAACCCTACAAGCAACTTACAATTATGGTTACTTCTTTATCAGTGAGACAGATATGTTTGCATTGCTCTCTACCACACAGAGTGTGAGGCATAACTAGGCTGAAGTGAAGAGTCAAGTATTCATTTGTTCTTCAAATGAGAAGGAAAATATGTTTATTTAAACCTTAATTAACCTTTCCTTATTCATAACATCTTCATTTTCTATATATCAATTAACATTTTAACTATTAATTTTCATGATTTTGCATTTATCTGTATCCACCAAGAGACCATGAGCTTCATGAGAGAGCATGTATGATTTGTCCAAGACCACTCAGAAAATTACTCTGTATTTCTACAGTAGAATAAAATTAAGTGTTTATGTTGGATTTTCATAAAACTTAAGGCTTAGAAATTTTAAAAAGTAAACTAGAGTGTAGTAGATGACTATTTCATCAGAAAATGTTTAAACATAGATTGTACTGAGATATCATGTTTTATATTACATTTTATATAATTATGTTTTAGCTTTATGAAGGCAAGAACTATCTAATATATCTTATTTTAAAAGTTAATTTTTATTTTGTATTGGGTTACAGTTGATTTGCAATGTTGTGTTAGTTTCAGGTGTACAGCAAAGTGATCCAGTTATACATATATTTAATATATCTTAGATTTCGTTATTGTGTCAGGCAAGTAGATCTAGAGCACTTGCTTAAAATTATTTAGAATACTTATGTATTTCTGATATTTGCTATTTGCCTAGTATATAATTAGACCAATAGTAAACTTTCAGCTCTCATCCATATGCAACTGAAGTATGAAATATTCACAAAGTATGAAATTATTTAAATTTAATTAAGCTATTACCTATTTTATTTGTAATACTATTATTGTTTTTCTTGATTTAAAAATGAGATAATTTTCAAGTTTTGTTGTATTTTATGTTCATTTGAAAATTGCCTCATTCTTAAATAGTAATTTTCTCAAGTGCAAACATGAAATTTATTACTTGATTTTATTAATGAGTAGAAGAAATTCTGATTTTTTTCACAAGAATAGTTACTATTTCACTAGGTAGATAAAATCAGTTGTTTATTATTCAACAGCTGTTAATTATTGAATATAATTGTTTTTTTGGTTGTTGTTTTTGTTTTTTTTGCTGTACACGGGCCTCTCACTGTTGTGGCCTCTCCCGTTGCGGAGCACAGGCTCTGGATGCGCAGGCTCAGCGGCCATGGCTCACAGGCCCAGCTGCTCCGCGGCATGTGGGAGCTTCCTGGACTGGGGCACGAACCCGTGTCCCCTGCATTGGCAGGCAGACTCTCAACCACTGCGCCACCAGGGAAGCCCCAAAATATCGGATTTTTAAAGAAAATCACTTATCTGACTAAATCTCCTTGATTGTTTTAAGGCATTTGGATTGAAATAGTAACCTTTTAATCTCTTGCTTTTTATCTTTTTCTTTTAAATCTAACAAAACCTAAAATGATTGAAATAAGCACCTCACTCTCTCTCTTAAACAGAATTTAATCTAAGTTGCAACAATATCTCACTAATTCCTTAAGGCTTAAACATTTTAGAGAAAATGTAGCCAGAGTGAAACAAATGCATAACATGCAGCAAATAATGAATTTAGGGAATATGTATTTTTATGTATGGCAAAAAACCTTTTAATTCAGTGACTAATCTGGTGTAAACCTGTCATTTATAAAACTTGCAACATCAAATAAAATACAGTGCTTATTTATAGGTTTTAACAACGCCTATAGAATTTTACCCAGAGTATTAAATACATTAATGTGTGGTTGATATACTCAAAGTATAATATATATTTTATAGGAATTAATTAATGTATTTAGCAAACAATTTTCTGAATCCCAAATAGTGTCTATTATGCAACAAATTGTTGAGAAATATCTTTCAACTTCTTCAGCACTATCTCTTGCATTTAAGGCAGAAGGGCCAGATTAAGTTCTCTCATTTTCCCTATCTATATAATGAAATTGATAATGGTGCTTATCTGTGGGATCCGTTCTCCTGTTTCCACCATGTCTGGTTAACAGTGTTATTGGTTGTGATCCATAATTCTTAATTTTGAATATTCCAAAAACATTGTTAACACATTTATTTGAACACATATAAATTTATATAAATAGATATACTTTACATATTTTCAACATGTATCTGTAATTGTTTAATGACATATAATATGTAAGAGGTAATACTACTCTTTTTCTCTACATTTTTCTCTCCTTTGATAAACTGAAAAAGAGGCTATGTGCTAGCATGCAAATCATACATCTAATAAGGACTTTTACTCAGAATATAGAAGGAACACTTTTAACTCAAAAATTAAAAAATAAAACAATTAAAATATGGAAATACTATGAATAGATAATTCTCCAAATAATTTATATAAATGGCCAAAAAGCACATAAAAATATACTCAATGTCTTTAGCCGATCAATGAAATTCAACTCAAAATTATAATAGAAGGTCTTCCCTGGTGGCGCAGTGGTTGGGAGTCCGCCTGCCGATGCAGGGGACACGGGTTCGTGCCCGGGTCCGGGAAGATCCCACGTGCTGCGGAGCGGCTGGGCCCGTGAGCCATGGCCGCTGAGCCTGCACGTCTGGAGCCTGTGCTCCGCAACGGGAGAGGCCACAACAGTGAGAGGCCCACGTACCGCAAAAAACAAAAACAAAAACAACAACAAAAAAATCATCATCATAATGACAACAATAATAATATAAATGTGTTGGTGAGAATGTGGAGAAATCAGAATCCTCATACACTGCTGGCAAAAATGTAAACTGATGCAACCACTTTGTTAAATATTCTGGCTATTTCTCATAATTTTAAACATAGAGTTACCATGCAACCCAGCAATTTGACTTCCAGGTTATTTATCCAAGATAAATGAAAACTATATTTACACAAAAATCTGTTCATGAATGTTCAAAGCTGCATTATCCATAGCAGCCAAAATATGGAAACAACCCAAATGCTCATCAACTGATGAATGGATAAATCAAATGTGGCATATGCATATGATAAAATATTATTCAGCAATAAAAAAAAATCAAATGGAGATATAGGCAACTACATGAATGAACCTTGAAAATATTATGCTGTGAAAAACATCATTCAAAAAAGGCTGCATATTATATAATTCCATTTCCATGAAATGTCAGGATAAGCAAATCTATGGAGACAGAGATTACTGTTTCCTAGGACTGGGGGTATAGTGAAAATGGGCATGGATTGCTAATGGGTATAGTGTTTCTGTTTGGGGAGATTGAAATGTTCTAATATTGATTGTATCCATGGTTGCATAACTCCGTAAATATACTGAAACCCATTGTCTTGTACACTTTAAATGGATGAATTGTATAGAATCTGACTTACATTTCAATAGACAATATCAATTTTTGAGCCATTTAATATACAGTTGTCAGATTCCATGCCTGAATTCAAAGTGGTAGAACATTAAATGAAAGAAAGTGAAAATGTCATATTAGGTAAGATTTTAACCCATAAATAATTAAATTTATTCACTTGCAAATACAAGATCATTCAGAATACAATAACTATTTGTTTAAAATAAATTCACATGTGTATATACACAGAGAACGCCTGTATACCTATGTTTGCCTTGGGGAAAATTGTTTGCAGTGACCCATAGAGAAAGTGAATAAACCGGTGTTAAAGCATCCATTTTATCCATTTCTAAATGCACACTTTTATATTTAACCAATTAACTGTTTAAAAATGTGTACATAAGCTAATGTAATTGTGATAATTAATTACTCAATTTTTTCAAGTGAAATCCGTGACTCGTATTTAGGTAGTATCTCAGAAGGTACAAAGCTAGTCAGAGGAAAGCTATGGTTAAACTTAGTTAAGTCTTATTCCTAATCCTATGAACTTTCTGGTTCTCTTAATTGCACAGATAAATTAATTCAGAAAAAAAAGATTTTTTTCATATATTAAGACTCAAGAAGAAACTCATTTAGATTATTAACATGACCTTCCTTCCATAAAAAATGGAAGAGTGAGATAAATGTTAGAATTTGCATAATGCTTCTTTCATTGAACATTTATAAATTTTGCATAAATCATATGCTCCTGCTTCACATTATTTATGTCATGTCATCTCAAAATCAAATAAATAAAGGCACTTATTTGCTCTCAATTTAATGTTCCCTCACTAAAATAAAAATTTTAAATACCTTAAATTTGTTATTTTAAAATCCTTCTCAATGATTAAAAGCAAACAAACAAACGTACAAAAATAAACTGTAAGCACTGTAATTTCTGAAGGATCAAATGTTCAAAATAGAAGTCATGATCGACTCAGTTTATCATTAGCTCCAAAGTTGCTCTTCTGAATTCCTCTTCAAAATCTTCAAGTTCTTGAATCTCAAAAGGGACTGTATTATTTTGATAATGTTTAACTTTATTTTGCAGAAGCAACAAACATTATTAATTTTTGAATATTCTGTAAAACTTGATTTATAAAGAAACAGAAAATATAAAGTCCTCCCTACCTAATACATATTAACATTTCAGATTTTAAACTGTTTATTTCTCAAGTGATGACTTTAAATAACCAAATATAGCATGAAGAGACCTTCTAGCTGGACTTAAAATAATATTAATACTAAATTTATAGGTATGTCATTTCTTCAGGTTGAGCTAACCTGGGGTTAAATACACTGTCCAACCATTGTAAAATAATTTTTCAAAAATTGACATTTTAATTTTCATGAGTTAATTTTAATTTTCAAAATATTTTTCTGTGTGTCTAAGGTTTCAGTATCATGCACTTGATATTTGAATCAGCCTTAGTTTTGGCAGTATTTTGGTAATAATGACAGATAAATTCTATTTAATTTTTAATTAATTTAGTTTTAAATTTAATTATCTGTTTAATTTTTAGAGATACAGCAGTGTACAACGCAAAAGGTCTTATGTTCAGGAAGCTTATATTCCAACTGGGCAAGTCAACCTACAAAAAAGTAGATAATCCATGGACCATATTTCAACTAAGAAGAAAGTGACTGGCATTCAGGCCATTTCAGATAGTTTGAAAGAGGCATCTTCTCTAAGGATGTGACACAGGTCAGAGCCTTCAATAATATTTATTGAAAATGTATTACAAAAAAGGGGAAATAGATATCATCAAAAAATTAGCATTATTACAGTTCCTGAAAGATTGCCAGAAAGCCTGTAATACTGGGACCAAAGCAAAAATGGTGAGAGGTAAAGGAGAAATTCACTGAGACTGGGTCATATGAGATCTTAAAGGTCATGGCTACAGGTAACTCTATGATCAATGGAAGCTGTGGCAAAGTTTTAAGGAGAGTAATGCCATGTATGGTCTGAAGTACATTTACTAATTGAACTTAGAGTGAAGTATGGTTGAAGGGGAAATTTGGAAGCATGAAAATCAGTGATTATATAAAATTCTAGGAGAGTCTTGTGGTCATTCAGAGCAGATTGATAAAGTGGCCTTGATAAAAATTGCTTCATATGTGCTGGCAGAATTAAGGAGAATAGCTGATGATAAAATACACAAGGGAAACAAAATGTAAGGGGAACTATGTTATTTAACGTGAATGAAATATATTTTCATTTACTAATATTGAGAATGCGAAAAATGGACAGTGAGTCTAAAATCCTTATTAGGTGTGTACGGAAAATTATAGTGATGTGGTATTGGAATATTATATGGTTGTCATTTAAATAAAAGTGTGAAATACAGGGAATTAAAGGCATACATAGTTTCATAAGATTAACAACACAAAAACCTCTTTTTGAAAATACTTAAGAAAAGTACTCCAGCAAGAATCAAGGAGAAAGTTGTATGATTTATAGGAAATAAGTCTAAAAATGACTCAGTAATGTTTACATTCTAAAAAAGTCTAAAATCAGAAAATTGCATAAAATATATGCTGTACACACACATAACTAAATGTATGTACATATATTTGTATATACAAGACACCAAAATAGACGAGGTTTTGGGTGTCTGTTTGAAATCATTTGTGGACATACAGGAGAAAATAAATACTTCAAAATAGTTGTTAATGTTAATCTTCAATTAAAAGAATAAAAATACAATGTTCCCAACCAAAATAAATCTCATAAATAATAAAAGAAAAATCATGGTAAATAAAAAACACAATAATAAGATGCCAGATTAAATCCTAAAATTTTGTGAGTGAATGATTGTATGAGTCAGTTTAATCTACTAGAGCAGGAAGAACACACTACATATTCAAATTCATCATAATCACATGATATATTTAGCAAAAGCAAGTAATTTGATGTGATTAGAAATAATCAGGTAGACAGAAGTATGGCTAATTATTATAAAGTAGGTGCATTCTTAAGGATAAGCAAAAGTATTTTAAAGAGCAAACATTGGGAAAAAAAGGTGTTCACTTTTTCTTTCCATAGATATCAATATCTCTTTGGGGAAAATATGAACATTTCAATGAGGATATTGCAATTGTCCATGAATAAGATAATGTGCAAAGCATTTGAGATAGAGGCAAAATATTATATACTGAGGATAATTGAAGGAGGAATCAACACTGTGTGGAGACTGATTAAATGTTGGCAGTACAATGGCAGGGAGATGATAAATTATTCGTGTTTCTTCTTTGGACTATATGATATGACCTTAAATAGATTAGGGGTTCCAGAAAACAACGCTAAAAATGGATGAGAGAGGCAGCAATGAGAAATTAGAATTCAGTTTGGGGCATGTTGTGAAGCAAACAAATATAGATATCCAATATAAATGTAATATTTATGTCTTGATCTCAGAAGAGAGATCACAGCTTGTGATTCAGATTTGAGAATTGTGGAAGTTAACATTTGTTTGCCCAGATGTTTTTTGTTCCTGTATCTTTGATAATACATCTTTATGGTGGGAAGTTTTCTCCGCTGAATGCACAGATCCACACCTTCACTCCACATATGTATATGACACATTCCACACCAATTTAATTATTTCTGCTAGAAACTAGGGCACAAGTGTGGTAAATCACTCCTTTAACCTCTTAGGAAGATAAATTAAAGTTTCTGTTGCTGAAATCTAAGAACTGCCATTCCCACAAATCTTATAAATGTCTTGTGGTTAAGGTCTTCCTTTAATTCTACAAACCATTTCCATTTCTTTTCGTTAGTTACCTTGGTTTCTGAAGCTGGCAAACAGAAAGCTCAATAAATTATTGAAATTGGTTCCAGAGAGCGAGCTATAGGTATTATTCCCTCTGGAATGATGTGTTTGGAATTAAATAATGAGCTGCATTTCAGTGAATGGTAATGAGCATCTGATTCATATTTCAAAATGGTAAAAAAAAAAAAAAAACCCAGCTTATTTCAGGAAGTTGAGAAACTGTTACTCAAACAATGGCTGTGGTCGTATAGGACCATGAGTTTATTGAAGGAGATGCTCTGAGCCACCAGATAGTTCCTGCTATAGAATAACTTAAAAGTTAGTCTAAGTATTGAAGCCACGCTTTAAGGAAGCTGATTTGACATTACTGAAAAACACAGTGAGAAATACACACACTCATATATCAAGTGGAAAGCCTGGCTCCAGGTTAAAAATCTATTTGGGATTTTTCAGGTCTGACAATAGGCAATGATAAGTGCTTTACCTGGCAGGCATTATGGGGGAAAGCTGCCCGCCTCACACCACATTTGGTGCACAGCCAGTGCATTACAGTGTATAAGGGGAATTGCTTTCAAGAACACAAGGTCCCTAGTCAGTCATTGTCTCAGCTTGTTTGCATTCCTAACCCAGCCACCTTCATTCCTAGGTCTCTTTTTGTGAGGTCTTAGGGGGCATCTTCTTCAAGCACCTCTTCTGAGGCCTTCTTGTAAGGGAGGAGAGGGAGAAACCTTGAAGACCCATTTCCTCACTCTAAGTACACCTGGTTCTTTTCCACTCCTGGCTCTTCCTCTCACTCCAGAGTCCATTAACTTTCTGGAACCGTCAGTTCAGGGCTTCCTCAAGAGTGAGACAATCCCCACTTCTGTATCCTTAGTAATCTGTCTGACCCTCAACCAGTGCACTCTTCCATGGGGGAAAATGGAACAGGGATAGTTGGCTTTTTCTCCAGTTTTAGACTCTTGATCATACCATTTCAGTTAGTGATTAAATGCTTAAGTCTTTCATTTTTGGCTGCTTGCTTTAGTCATCTATTCCCACATCTGGCAGCTCAGCTCTTTCCCTCCAGCTCAGCTGAACTGCTGACATCAGGATACTCACCACAAGACACAGAATATAACCTAGTGTTTTTCACTATTCAAACTGAAAGATTCTATTATTGATAGTGACTCTAAAAATGAGATCATTTATTGGCAACCTGGATGGCTGATTCTGTAGGTTGCTGCATTATAATGTTAGTTGAATTTACAACCTGCTGTGTCACTCTGCATGAACATGAAGGCACTGATCGATACTGAATGGGGTAAGAAGCATTACAAGATGGCTATCGTGATGGATATGAAAGGCTTGGGGAAATGTCCTCACTGTGGAAACCTGGTCTGAAAAGCCATGCTGACTTGCAAAAGAAAGCTAATAATGTTCAAAATCCCTTTCTAGTAATAATTTCATAAAGTTTACCTAGAAACCAGGATAAAAACTCTATAGTCCTTAGGGGCTTGGAGGTTAATAAATAAGAATAGCAAGGAGAGGATTTTACTTACAGAAAGTTTATAAATTCAGCATTTTAAAAGAGATTTTGTGAAGTTATGCATCTGCTTTGAAAAAGTAGATAAAATTATTTCTATGAGTTTGTTCATTAGGAGATTTACATATACAGTTCTAAGTTGCAGGATACATGCCCCTTAAAATAGTTTTGCTTGTTTTGGGATTTATATACTGGGTTCTAAAAAAGATTTAGAATAGGAAGAACCCTGGGTATAACATTCCAAAACTACATTCAATGGTTGTAGGATTATAGACATTTAGATTGGATCTGTGGATCATAGGTATGTGGTCAATGCTCCTCTTAATTTGTCTCTGTCAGATTCTGGTCAACTACTTTTTACTTCTTCATAATGTTGAAGAAAGTCAGAATTTTTAAAACATGACTTAGACTCAGAAAGCTAGGAATACTAGTATGACAGCTTGCAGTAAAAATTGAAAACTCAAATGTAGTGAAGATCAGAATAACACTGGATAACCATGTTCCAGTGGGTAAACATGATACACAGAATCATATGATAGGAAACATTTAATCAGACATCAAGAAGCAAACAAACAGGTCAATTATACGGCTTATAGCCTACTATCTATGTCTACTTATTTGACTTATATCAAATATAAAAGTCAACAAATAAATTAAAACAACTCCCATCTTACCAACACTAGTGAAAATAAGCCATGTTGAGCCATCACATTAAAAGTTCACAGCCTTGGGCTTCCCTGGTGGCACGGTGGTTGAGAGTCCGCCTGCCGATTCAGGGGACATGGGTTCGTGCCCTGGTCCGGAAAGATCCCACATGCCGCGGAGCGGCTGGGCCCGTGAGCCATGGCCACTGAGCCTGCGTGTCCGGAGCCTGTGCTTCACAACGGGAGAGGCCACAACAGTGAAAGGCCCGCGCACCGCCAAAAAAAAAAAAGTTCACAGCCTTTCACTGAATTAGAGATTTGTAGTCTTTCACCAGATCACATAGAGCCGGTGGTAGTAGTACTAACAGTTATAGTAGTAGCAGCAGAAAGAACAATAGTAGAAGTTAAAATATTATAGTACCCTCGAAGAAGCATGTTATGACATGCTGCATAATATTGCATTTCAAAGGAAGTTGCAGAGATTACCATCACCAGCAAACACATCAAGGATACAGGTTACTCCTAGCACATTACAATTTAACTTGCCATGTTGAAAAATAATAAAATGTGTTGATAAAAAATTTATTGTGTATTTATCCCAATTATATTTGCTTTTCCAGATGTGTTCTCCTTATTTGAGAAAATAAATATAATTCTTTACATTTGGAAAAGGCTACTGATTTTTCAAATGGATTTTCTCAATTCTATGAAAAGGAAAAGATGAAAAATAAAAAATTTTAAGATATAAAAATATCTACCATGACTTTTCTATGCATTTCTAAAAGAAAGAGGAGGCAAGACCAGGTTGTTTATTACAAGTAAACACACACTTAAAAATATAGTACCTCTTATAGCCATGCATATAATGTCCAAAGAATACTTACTGTCTTACAAACAACAGCAGGAAAATAATCTCTCTTCTGGGACCCATCTACTATATACACTGGTCTGCTGCATGGTTTCCCACCCTTTCAGGAATGAGACCCTTGTTTCCACAGGTTCTGGAACTGTAGAGAATGTTGACTCACAGCTGAGTCTGGGAGTCAAAGAGAGAGAGCTGCCTCATCTGATGTCATCCCTTTCCAGAATTGCCAACATCTAATGATTGGTCACTAGGCAGTTAAATAGGCCCAACCTGATTGCCTCAAGGCAGGAGAATTCTGAAGGTTGTTCAGAGTTTATTGTGAGATTGTCTGAGGTCTCTGTTGCAACTGCATTGTAGTTTTCTCACTCTACCCAGTTCTACTTCCATCACTGCCAAATAATTCTAGATAGCCATGGACAGCCCCAAAAACTTCCTAGATGCAAATCTTCATCCCAGAGTCTTCTTCACAGTGACACTAACCCAAGATTTTGGGGTGAGAAGTAATCTGAGGAATCACTCTAAAGAATGGGATTTGGGAACTGAATCACTGACTGGCTAGCATTGAGAGCAGATGAAGTATGAGAAGTCCCCAGCATGTTGTAATGGCACAGTTTTTTATTGGAACAGGAAAGGAAGGGAATGTACTGACAGGTGCAGTATTCTAAGCATTTGAGAAGATTCGGGGAAAGTAAAAAGCATGAAATTGTATGATTGCCCCTGGGGAAAACTCACATACCGGAGAAAAACAATGAGATTCAATTCATCAACGACTGAAAGTGAAGAAAGAGTCAGACACCTTCCTTGACTCTTATCTTCTGTGATCAGAGAACAGAGCATCAGGTCCAGGACACATTTTAAAGAGTAGCAGAGCTTCAAAATAGGCTGAATTCTCAACCTTGAAAGCTTTGCTATGCCAAAGTCAGAGATTTGACTGGGGATAGATGGGTTCCTGAGACATGGGACACATAAGCAGACAAAGAGTGCAGTCCTCTCATTTACAAAATCATAACTTTTACTTATTTCTTACTTTGATGTAGTAGACATTTAAGTCTGCTTTTAATAGAATATGGCTAGTACAGCTTCAACATTTTCAAATATGGGAATAACCTGTATTTGTCTTCAGGCCATACACTCTACAAACTGCAGTGATTGTTACAGGAGAATTTATATTTCGTTAGAACAGTATTCAAATACCAGATTCATTAATTCCAAACTAAGATGCTTTGGGCAAAGTTTCATAAACTTTTCAACCACTGATATCATCCTTTCTTTTTTTAGTTTCACAGTTGAAATAGGAATAAAGTGATACTTATCTCCCTGGGCTACTTGTAGGATTAACAATGAAAAATGCAAATTATTAGTTACAGCGCCAGATACATAGTGAACATTGAACAGTATTGGATCCTAGTATTTTATATAACTATTTGCATAGATAAAATTAGTAGGCCATAATTGTTTTCTCTCAAATTTGCTGACGTTGCTCCATTGCTTTCTGTACAGTATTTGATGATAATTCAACTTTTTTCTGTCTTATATTTTTCTTTCCAAATCTGAATAAGTATACAATTTTTAAATTTCTTTTTTCTGTGTTAAATGTAAGCATATTTCTCTTTTCACCATTTTCATGATGATTAATTAGTACTTTAAATATATGCCTCATTATATATTATGATATGTGTGTAAAAGAAAGGGAATTTGATATACCTAATTTGTAGCACAAGTTCTAGTATCTAGAATGTAATCAATAATATGCTGCCAATCTGCATTTAAAAAAGCAGTGTATGTAGAGTTTCCATCAGACACAGATTCTGTGACCCACACACTCCCCTTCCCCCAAATCTTTATATGCTAATTTATTTATTGGATTCATATTACATAGGATGCAACGTCCAATTCAATCTTCTTTCCATTTTATTTGTAATCATTTATCTGTTCTTCCATTAATTCAATAAACAAGCATATTTGGGAATGCTTACTATATGCCAATCCTTATACTGTATGCAATCATTTTCTGGTAGTTGTAGGAACAGAATCAATAAAGGATAGAGGATGCTAAGATGAGGAAACAGTCTGAAATAACCCCAGCACCAGCGCAACAGAAAAACATCTTTCTAATTTTCCATTTATTGCAAATGTTAAGTTTCTGTTCTAGACAAGTACATTCAGTTCTATAATTGTGGTGGTTACAAATTAAAGCTAATGAGAACAATTAATTCATTTGCATATATCAAAGTATTTTTGAGGGGAGCCAATGGTCACAAAGAGGTCTATGTACCCTACAGACTATTTGCTTCCAGGGATTGTGACTTGTAAGTTAAAATATAAAGCAAAGATAGAATATAAATTACATTATTTAAACTCCTATTGTAATTTTATTCATCTAATGCACACATGACTGAAAACAAGGCAATTGTGTTGAAGTCTTCCTTTCCTTCTTTCTTTCTTCCTTTCTTCCTTTCTTCCTTCCTTCCTTCCTTCCTTCCTTCCTTCCTTTCTTTCTTTCTTTCTTTCTTTCTTTCTTTCTTTCTTTCTTTCTTTTTCTACATTGTCTGAGATGGTCAAGCTCTAGAGTAACTAAAAATTGTTTTTTATTTATTCAGTTAAGTAAAAAATATATATTGATGATATGAATTACCAATCCATTGACTTCAGCCTTTTGACTCTAGTCTGTAAAACACAATCATAACAGCAAATTACTCCATATCTGATCTATGTTAACTAGGTTTCTTTTGGCACTAGCATTATATGATGCTCCTAAATCTTTTGATAAGTATTGACATGTCTCTGAGTTGTGTGTCAACTTCTATGAGTGTCCAGGGCTGTGCATCTCATTTTAATGATTGTTCAGCATTAATCTTTATGAGTGATAAAAATGTGTGCCATTGGAAAGTAAATTGATTTGAGTGCATGCCCGTTATTAGGTACTACACAAAACACTTAAAATCCTCTTGCTGTGCCTTGAGATTTGGTATTATTATTTTCAACATATATACTTTGCTGTTTTAAGACATTTTTAGTATTAATTAAACTAATATTAAATGACTTTATATTAACTTCTTAAGTGCAGGAGTGATACACTTTTTACAGGAAAGAACACATTGCTATGTATGAATAAGTATTTGAGTAAACTTTGGAATTTTATTTTTAGCAGATTTTGAATTGAAGCCTACTCACTTTCACTTTTCATAATCGGAAAGACTCTAAGGAGAAAATGATAGGATTCATGATTATAATTAATTGGCCTTATATCCAAGTAAACATTGAAGATGAAATAAAATCATAATTGATAGAAATAAAGGTTTCTTAGCTTTTTTGTCTTCTAAAAATTAACTGAAAGATAATGGTGTATGAGATGTAAATTTTGTGTGGGTGGAAACCAAAATTAAGGGTTAAAAAGGACAGACCTTATAAAAAATGATTTCCCATTAAGAAGAAAGTCATAGGAGTGAAATCTAGGGAAATTATTGCACTTTTTGATGATATTAAAGGCTCAGGATCCACCTATCTTTCTTCCCAGTCATCCTTTGTATAGCTTATGGCCTCTCATAAGATTGCTACTGATTTGCAAGCATCAGGCTCCTGTTCCAAGCAAAAATAAGAGTAATATTAAAGGGCAAACAACACCAGGGATCCCACTAGCACTGTAAGAGTTTTACTAGAAACATCACCAAGCAAGGTGTAACTATCATTATCAGCAACTCAGGGAACTTGTGGAATGTAGAATTCCATATGGGAAATTTGTCAGTATACATAAACTGTAGATTTTGTAAATAAGGCAGAGACAGGTAACAGATACTAGGTAAGCAATACACAGTGCATGTCTTAAAATGTGAGAGATATGACATGGTACATCAAGTTTCATCAGAAACACCAAGGAGTCTGAAATGTTGCAATAAGCTTAATGGGAAGGGGACACAGTCAGGTAGCTTAAGTTCTACAGCTTCAAAATGTGTTCAAATTGAGGAACATGGAATTATTTAAATGTATATTTGTGAAGTTGCATTACAGATATCTCTTCTTATTGTTTAAATGTCTTGAATTATTACATCTTTAGTTACAGTTATTTAACATAAAGAAATTATTGCTATTAGTTCTAATGTTGTTAAGCCTGTCTGTCTATGTATGCGTATATGTGTATATATACATATATGTATACACATACATACATATATGTCCCAAAGATTTTTTACAGACATATGATCTCATGGATTTGCTTAAAAATTTTAATAACCTAAAGCTAATTTTTTAAGTTAATAATACAGGCCAAATATAGGAATTAGTAAAAATACAAGTATAGTAGAAAAGTATCTACTCAGAGATGTAATGATGCCTGTCTAGTAATTTTAATATTTTTTTCCTCATATCCTCTCTTGCCCTGTAAAATTTCATCTGCTTTCAGGATAGGGATCTGTCAGCAATGTTCCTTTGATTCCACTGGGTTTTCACTATTTGCAATCAGCAAATAACCCCAATTGACTCATGGCTTTGGTAGAATTATTTTTATCAATAGTATTTTGTATTAAATGGTACCTCTGATAAAGAAAGTAAAGAAGAAAGGAAGGCAGAAAAGAAGTGGGAGAGGAAGGAATATATATTCATTAATTCTTCTTTTTGTAAAATATATTTGAGCTCCCAGTACTGGCCAGGCACATATCTATGCAGCCTTGTTCTGGCTGTGAGAAAAACTTTAAAAAGAAAAATCCTTTGGATTAACGGAGTTAACATTCAAATGAAAGGTGAAAATAAATAAGCAAATAAATGTGTGAGATGTCAGAAGCTGACAAGTACTATAAGGAAAACTAATTCAGGGTGAGGGGATTGTGATAAGAAACTTGCTATTTTGTACAGAGGGAGCTGACAATTAGTATGTCTTGAAAGTTGACAATTAGTGGGAAGCAGAAAAAAGTGCTGGAGTAAAACAGTAGATATTTGGTGGAAGAGGAAGAGAAAGAAGAGCCCATGCAAAGTCTCTGGGGTGAGGGAATATTCATGTGCAACAAAGCTAGCTGGTTTGTGGAGGGGAAGGAAGCAAGAGAGAAGAGTTGGGAGGTTTAGTAGGGCAAGAGGCCAGAGGAAGGAGTTCACATGGCCATAGTAACATCTCTGGATTTTTTTTTTCCCCAAAGGTCAAGTCTTGTATTTATTTATTTATTTTTGGCTGCGTTGGGTCTTCGTTGCTGTGTGCGGGGGCTACTCTTCGTTTCAGTGCGCGGGCCTCCCATTGTGGTGGCTTCTCTTTCTGTGGAGCACGGGCTCCAGGCACATGGACCCCAGCAGCTGTGGCTCGCCGGCTCTAGCGCGCAGGCTCAGTAGTTGTGGCGCACGGGCCTAATTGTTCCGCGGCATGTGGGATCTTCCTGGACCAGGGCTCGAACCCATGTGCCCTGCATTGGCAGGTGGATTCTTAACCACTGTGCCACCAGGGAAGTCCCACATCTCTGGATTTTAATCTGAGTAAATATGAAGTAAATCATGACATTTGAGCTGACGTAATCTGGCTCTTTTTCAGGTTGATTTATGGAGAAGAGAGTGAAGGGAATGATTCTGTTTTTATATTTGTTTCTGTCATTTTCCTGTGTGCTGTTTTTCACCCCAATTGACTTATTTCTTCCTTTGTACTCCTTCAGAGCCTGAAAATTAATTAGCAATATCCTGACTATATCCCAGAGTTTATAGCTTTGGTTGGCTGGAATCCTTAAAATTTGATTATGTATATTACAATACTTGTATACATCTTATTTGACTTTACCTTGAATTTTTTGTTTATATCTACTAAGAGGTAATAAACATTAAAATATAATTTCTTTTCACACATATGCACATATACACATTGATACTAACAATAAACACTATTCATAATCTTTATCCCCAATTATGACCCTTAAATTTTTATTCCCTTTTATTTTTTCATTACCTGATAATTCAAATAATCCAAACTCAGATAGTTAATTTAAGAGTTTGAAACAGCTGTGCTAAACTTCAGAGATACATTTAAAAAATTATTTAGTATCTCTACAGATTTTGTTGTTTTTGTTTCAAGCTTCCTTTTATTCCATAGTATATCTTTTACTCTTTTGAAGTGTACATGAGCAGTGTGTTTTGTATCTTTGCTTACTTCTAAAATGCATTGTTAGTTATCTGTCTGTGAATGAACTACTAAATATATCTAATTTTGCTTAAATTACAGTTACAAATATTTTAACCTCAAATGGTGTTTTTTTTTTTTTTTTTAATCAATGGAGACCAAGGACAAATATGTCTTGGCTACTATGAATGTGAAATGTTTGTGAGACCACTTACAAAAAAATTACTGCATAAGTTATATAAATAATTGTTTGGCTCATTTCAATATAACTAAATTAGGCCTTCTGTAAACTTGTAATTTCACAAAGATTCTTATATCTATCCAAGTTATTTTTCAGCAATAACACTTTCCAATATAAAATTTTTACTGACAACTACATACTTTTTATTTGATCTCTAATTTCTTAGGGTTGAAAAACACCTTTACCATGTCATTCAAAACAATTGCATACACCACAGACAGTAAACTCTAAATGAAATGGCATGACCTACTAGCCTTATCAAAAATCTGATATCTTAGACCAACATTAGTGCCAGTCACAATTTAACTAGGTCAGTTTCTAAGAGGAAAATAAAGTGGCAACAAAAGTTGTTCATTTGTTTTATGTCAATTGAAATGTTGAGTGTGATTGGCAGAAGCAGCAGATTCAGAGTAGTGATTCAATAAATGGAATTGTTTAACTTGACCCTGAGCACTCACTCTAGGTTATCTGAAAAATGAGTTACCTGGTACTGGAGGAAGATCCCCACTCCCCACCTTCCTCCAGAGGGGACTGCACTTAAGATAATATCTTCATTGGATTTTTGGTTAACCCCACACTGGAACTCTAACATCCCATGTTGCCTCAAATCCTCAAGGACGGAGCAGCTGGTATTGCCAGACAACTCTTAAACAATTGACTCCCCATAGTTAGACTGCTTGGTGTCACACAGTTCAATTTTGACTCCATTTAGCAAATTTGCTTTCACTCCTATGCCGTAATGGGGGGGGGGGCACTATGGCAACAGTAGTAGTTCCTTCACTGGGATATAGACCAAGTATACCTTCACTCTGGCTCCAAGATGTGGGGTAATAGGAAAATAGAGAAACCTGTGCCCTAACTCCTCTCCTTTCTGATCTTAAATTTATGAGTGTTCTTTTCTCAACAAAGCCTCTTCCTTAACCCATGCCATGTTGCAACTGAAGTCCATCCAAAACCTTAGTTCATAACAAATGAAGGCTCACACAGAGGATAACAGCACTCAGCACACAGATAACATACCATTAACAATATATAGTGCCATGATCCTTGACCTCTTTGATTGGGTTCAAAAATGACAATAAAGAATAATTTATTCATAAATATTGAACAGCAAAGAGTTTTCTACACACACACATATTAGATAATCACGTTTTGATGACTACAAGGTAATTTGAGATATTTTCTTGAACTCAAAATAGTATAGAGCCATGATAAAAATAAACAAGTCATGAGGTTAGATTGTAGACATACAACTAAAAACAAAATAGATTTTCCCCACAGTTACTTCAGACAGTTCTCTAATTTGCTCTGGCTTCTTTCTTTCTCCTTTTCTTCCTTCCTTCCTTCCTTCCTTCCTTCCTTCCTTCCTTCCTTCCTTCCTTCCTTTCTTCCTCTCTTTCTTTCCTTCTTTCTTTCTATTTTCCTGTTTGCTGTGGCATAGGCAGAGGAGAAAATAAACACAGATATAGGTACCAATAAGTGATGAAAAATCAATAGCTTCATGGAAATACATAGATGGAAAAATAGAAGTTTGTTATTTTGAACTTTCCAAATATCTTTGAATCAGAATTTAAAGAAGATTAAAATGAGGATATGCATGTCTCTCTCTCTCCATCTATTATATACAAATAAACATTTATACATATATATTATTTATCATATATAACCTTTGAAAGTATTACATTTATATTTTGTATATTTAAATATTTTTGATATGTATATACATTTATATGAAATATTTCTCATACTTCCATAAAACATTAATAAACAGAAACTTCAAATGAGAGTTGGGAGACCAGAAGGGGGAGCTCTCCTGCCCTATGAAGATAGCAGAGTTCAGTAGGAAGAAGAAAGACTCCTCTTTTTTCCTGGTCAGGACTCAGCCAATGAAAGGGCATGGACTCTTTATTTACTATAGATCTCCCCTTCCCCCTCTATAAAAAAAGTTCTTCCCTTGTCCTGCAGGAACTTGCATGTGGCTCACTATGGTTGAAAACCCTGAATTGCAATTCTCTGCTGCTCCTGAATAAACCCATATTTGCTGGAAAAATAACTGGCAGTCTATTTATTTTAGGTCAACACTTCCATATTATATTGAGTTTAATGTTGTAGTTCCTTTTGATTTATTATTTTCCACTGCTTATAATGTATAGCAATTTTAACAGAGTTGTATTATAGTAATATTAGACTTAAGCTTAATTTAGATTTGTCTTTGTATATTTTTTTCCTAACAGAATCTTTCACTGCAAAAATGTAGATACTCCTCATAGGACTTCTAAAGTAATTTTAACACTGATTTTTATATAGTTAACAAATAATAGATAAAAGAAATTTTTAAAAATCTTACAAAGTAACAATAGTAGTAGTATTAATGTCAATAACTTAATAGCTATCTTTGTTGTATCTGAGCTTAAAATGATGACTTAAAGGCATTCAAAGTATAGATTTCAAATAAAATCTGAGATTTACATGTTATAGAAAACCAAACAAGGCACTGAAACAGGAGTTAACCTCTACTTCTGACAATATCAGAAATCTAAAAGTATTTCCTCAATTTACCTTTGATTGAAACATGCTGTAAAACTTTAGATATATTGAATTCAAGATTCCCAACAACCTATTATTTCTCAGAAACATGCATAGCATAATAACACTTGGTGAGACTAATGTTATTTTATTATATGGCTGCTTCATCAGTCTCCAAACTTTTTAATAAAGGTTTCCTAGTTCATTTGGTTAAGAATTAACATTACATGTTTAATCTGAACTGCATGCCTCCAGCAAATGCTCTTAGATAAAACAAGTTTGAAATTGCAAAGTGTTGCTTGAATAACTTACAGTCAATTAGAGTAAATACTATTACCTTTTAAAATTAATAGAATCTAGTAGTACAAGTATCAATTGTATTGTGCTATTTTAAATATAAATTGGCATGATGTCAGACACAGGACTTAAACACAGAGCTTTCACTTCCCTGAATTTTTAGTTCTAAAATAATAAAGTGATATGTCAAAATATCAGTGCCTTCAGTAATTAAATAAACATAACTACTTGTATAGGCTGTCTTATGTTTGATGGTTCATGAAAAGTTAAAAAATTGTAAGTGATCTGAATTTTTATTCATAGAGTGAGAGAAAAGTTCTTTCCTCCTTTCTACCTCCTAGACAAAGTTGAAGGTTCTCTAAGTTCTTATCAGACAAAAAAGGAAAAAAAAGGACATATTCCTAGGTAAAATGTCAAGTAATTTACATTATTTCAGTACAGAAAAGCAAATTGATGATAATATACTATATTCGTACTTACCAGACAGATGAGGAATTGTCCAATTTGAGGATATTTTGCAAGTCTAATATGAAGAAGCAAAGCTCAAAGCTGCCATATCAAATTTGGTGTGTGGGCCTAGTTATTTTAGAAATTTTGTGTTTTAGTTTTTAAGAATACTAGACCAGGTTGGTGATGTCAATCAAAATGCTAGAGTAAGGAATTCTGAAATTCTCTCTTAAATAAAATCAATGTGAAAACTGGCAAAATAATCAGAATCAATGCTTGCAAAACTCTGGAAATTAACCAAAGACTCAGGAATCTGGTGGCATTTATTCAAGAAAAAAAGTGCTGAACCTGGTAAGAACTGTGAGCTTTGTGGTATTTTAACTTGCCCCATTTTCATTCCTTTTTCTCTAGCTCTTATGGTAGCCTTAAAAAACAACAGTCTGCAAACATAATGAAAATCAGTAGCCTGGCAACCACAGAAGTATGATAAACAAAGTTGGATCTTCAAAGATATATTTTCAGAGAGAATTATATTTTACATGTTTGGTGATTCCCTGGAAAATCCCAATTTCAAGCCTGCCTTTATTTGCTCTGATTCAGAAGTTACCCAAGACAAAAGGCTTTTTATCCAGAGGCATTTATCAAAAATTGTTAGAGGCAGTGGTTTAATGTTCCAGCTTCCTGAAGATTTAGATAACAATTGGGGCAAATAGTAGGCTAACTAAAAAGATTAAAAGCAAAATCTGGAAGGTGAGATGTCTATATGGACTTTGAAAAATTCTGATATATCCCTGGGACTCTAGAAGGCCATATGCACATACAGAATTTTGTGCAAGCCCAAGGCCCTGGACATGCTTAGGAAACACCTGAAAAAAAGCCCTAAACTCTCACATCTGGTTGACCTTGAGCCTCCATGCAAGCAGGAAGTGAAGGCTAAGGCACAATTGTCAATCATCTGGTTGAGTGTTAAAGACATGCCATAAAACACACACAAAGCACCTTGGCAAAGACCGGAGATCTATTGGTTTCACATGTTCAACAAACTTTCTGTCCAATAGTTAAACTGCCATTAAGCTACTTAGCACAGATTTCAGTAATGACAAAGACTGTAGACTTTGCAGAATTAGTTCAGAAAAGTCACTAAACAAATAAATAATCGACATTTTTAGGGAAATTAAGGAAGACCTAAAAAATGGAAAGACCTTCCATGTTGATGGATTGGAAGATTTAATATTGTTAAATTTCCCTTACTTACCTATAGGTTCATTGCAATCCATATCAAAATCCTAGGAGTCTTTTTTAAGAAATTGACAAACTGATTCTAAAGTTTATACAGGAAGGCAAAGGACACAAACACTGAAATCAATTTTTTTTTTTTTTTTTTTTTTTTGCGGTACGCGGGCCTTTCACTGTTGTGGCCTCTCCTGTTGCGGAGCACAGGCTCCGGACGCGTAGGCTCAGCGGCCATGGCTCACGGGCCCAGCTGCTCCGCGGCATGTGGGATCTTCCCAGACCGGGGCACAAACCTGCGTCCCCTGCATCGGCAGGCAGACTCTCAACCACTGCGCCACCAGGGACGCCCAGTGAAATCAATTTTAAAAAAAGAACAAAGTTGGAGAACTCATACTTCCTGATTTCAATAGTTACTACAGACTTAACAGTAATCAACATAGCGTACTTCTGGCATAAGGATAGACATATAGATCAATGGAAGAGAAATTAAAATCCAGAATAAATTCTGGATATTTATGAGAAATTGATTTTAGACAAGGGTGCCAAAACAGTTCAATAGGGAAAGTAGTCTTTTCAACAAATGGTTTGGGAAAATTGGATGTCCCTTTACAAAAGAATGAAGTGGGACTTCTCACACTTTATATAAAAATTAACTCAAAATGCATCAAAGGCCTAAATATAACTCTTAAAACCAGAGAAATTGTAAAAGAAAACATAAAAGTCCATCTATATGATTTTGAATATACAATAGATACTTAAATATGACACATAAAGCAGGAGAAACAAAAGTAAATAAATAGGTAAAACAGACTTCATCAACATAAAAACCTTGTGCTTTAAAGGACACTATCAAGAACATGAAAATACAATCTACATAATGGGTGAAAACATTTTCAAATCTTATATTTGATGTAAGTCCGGTACCAGAATATTACAATCTTAGAATGATGAGTAACCCAGTGGAAATTTGAGCAAAGGGTTTGAATAAGCATTTCTTCAAAGAAACATGCAAATGGCCAATAAACACAAGAGAAAATGCTAACTGTAATTAGCCACTAGGGAAAAGCAAATCAAAACCACAATGAGGTACCACTTTACACCCACTGGGATGGCTACAACAATAAACATATGAAACACAAGTGCTGAGGAGGATGTAGAGAAATTAAAACCCTCCATATATTATTGGTTACAATATAATTGGTACAGTTATTTGGAAAACAGTTTGGCAGTTCTACAAAGTTAAATAGTTACTACATGATCCAGCAATTCTACTACTAGCTACACTCCTCCCAAAATTGAAAATGCATGCTCAGGTGAAAATTTGTACATGAATATTCGTAGCAACATTATTCATTATAGCCAAAAGTTGAAGCAACTTAAATCCCATCAATGATAAATAAATAAACAAATTGTGGTATTTTCATGCAATGGGATATTATTTATCCATAAAAAAGGAATTAAATCCTAATACATGCTGTGACACGAATGAACCTTAAAAATATTATGCAAAGAAGCCAGACACAAAAAGCCACATATTGTATGACTGCGTTTATATTAAATGTCCAGAATCCACATAGAAAGTAGATTCATTTTGCCAGGGTCTGGGAGGAATGGTGAGTGGGGAGTGATTGAGAATGGGTGTTCTGTTTCTTTTGGGAGTGGTAGAGATGTTCTGAAATTAGAGAAAGGTGATGGTTGACCAGCTGTGAATATGCTAAAAAACACTGAATTTTATACTTTAATTAGTATATTTTATGAAAATTGAATTATGCTTAATTTAACAAAAATACTGGTGCCAGAAAGCCTGGCTCTGCCATTTAAGATTCTGTGATATTGGCAACTATTCATCCTTTCTATCCCTAAAATTCTGCATCTGCAACATACCAGAACATTCCTTATAATATTGTTGTTAGGAATATATGAGATAATGCACATACTTTTCACCATACAATAATTATGAAATACAATAGAATACAATAATTATGAACATTTATTGTCATTTTAATGTGTTCCATCCTTTCCACAACTGCATTACATGCATTAAGTAACGTTATACATGTAGTAACCTACTGAGGAAAGTGCTGTTATTAACCTCATTTAATGGATAGTAAAATGAGGGGCAGAGATTTTAAGAAAAGAGCCCAAGGTGACTCATGTGGGTGGAAGAACTAGGCTGTAAACTCAAGAAACCAAACCCCAGAGTAAGAGGCCTCATTGCCACAATACTGATTCCATACACAATGGGCGTTGCTTCCATGGAGAGGGTGAGGGGTTTTTTTCTTTAATTATTTTGTCACCACTCCTAGAGAGACAGCAGACCAACGAAAAGTCTCTACCACTCTGTTTCCCCTAAAAGTGTTCTGATGTAGAAAACACAATGACAAGGCTGATAAAGTAGATTTAGGGGAAAAAAAGGCAGATGCAAAAAAAGACATGTCAATTGCCATTTCATGACTTGAAGGATGATATTATTTTTATTTGCTGTCATCATAGTATGCTATAATAACATCAAATTAGGAAATATATCATCTTTGATGTTTAATAGCAGAACTATGGGTAACTAAAGGGAATTGAAATTAAATCTTTTATTACTCCATTTGGTTTTTAAAGTTGTATTCATTAAATTATTAAAATAAAGTAGAAACTGAGTCAAAACCAATATGAATGAAATGTTTTAAATAGAAAGAAGAAAACGATAAACTTCCAAAATATATTACAGTTTTCTGAATCACAAACATGACAATAAATAAATAAATAAATAAAATTGATGAAAGAAAATTCTTACACAATGGAGTACCATCTGTTTGAAATTGTGTTTGTTATTATTTTTTAAAAGGTCAATAAATTTATCTCTAGAAATAATATCAATAATAGTACAGACATTGTGGAGACTAATATAAGCATACTCATTCTTGAACTTGAATTTCTTTAATAATTTGCAAAGCATATTTCACATACTGGTGCAACTGTCCTCTTTCTTAATTAGAATGTAATGAAATAAAAATTATTTTAGAAAAGCTATTTGTAATAAATCAAAGTCAAACTACTAAACATTTTAAATCTCAGTTTTCAAATCTCTAAATTAGTGTCAATCATACTTCTTTTTCAGGTTGTAAGAACAGCTAAAAATGAATTCACACATGGCAAATAGTAAGTATGAAATGGGCAATTTTTAAAAAAACATTTCTATATTATTATAATATCTCAAACAGTTTAAAGTATTAATTTTGTACCTCAATTTCATATATATATAATTATATTTTATATATAATTATATATACAATTTGATAAACTAAAGACATACAAATGAACCAAACGTTCTTCTACCTTGAACTGAAACATTTAAATATACATTTAAATTAATTTGACTTTACAATATTTTTCCAATTCTACACTGATAATGTACAGAATAAAAGACTTTAAAACTAATAATTTAGTAATTTTACCAGCCATATAGGGTACCAAATGTATGCGTGGACCCAGAAGTAATGTTAGATGGGCAGATGTTTTACACTCACCTTTCACCTTTAGATGGAAAAAGTGAGAATGTGTTCAGTAATGCAAAAGTTGTTTCTTTTAGATGAAAATATTTAACAATGTTGCAAATATACTTTGCATGGGTGCTCAAAAGTAATTCTTTCAATTCTGTATAAAATAAAAACAAAATAAAAAAGAAATAAGAAATACATACTACTTAAAAGACACAATTTATCTCAATAAGAAAATTTCATGAAACTACCTGAGAGCAACCTGAATTTTATGCCCATCTGGGAAATTTACAAAGTTGATTAAGATCAAAATTAAAAGAAAGCAAAAACAAAAACATGAATTTAAGCTGTTGATCAATAATACAGAAGCCAAAAAAATAATAATAATAACCAAAGTTGTAATGAAAAAATACGACTCATTTATGAAGGTTAATAACCACTAACCACTGAAAAAAATTATGAACATAAAATTTAATCACAAGGCTTATTGAAGTTATCCATGGGAAATCTGACCTACAACAGGTCACAACAAAGTCATTAAATTAAACAAAGTTTAATGAAGCTTACAGGACTTTAGATTCATAGCTGTAGGTATTATGTGTCAGTCAGGCATTTAGCACCTGTATTAGAATGACCCCTGAGCAGAAAGGGGGGCTCTAGATGGACAATGAATAAGGCAGTTCAGAAACTTCACAACATCCTAGGGACAATAGGAGACCAAAGTAAAACTACTTTATGTTTCACTGTAGGTGAAGAAAGTAACCTTTGTAATCACCTGTTCTTTAAATTTCCTCAACAACTCAACTATGAATGACAGTCCTAGGATATAAGTCACCATTTTGGCAAAGTGTTTATGAAAAGGAGCACAGGTTGTTTATAAATCAACATTTTTAACGAACTATTTAAAAACTATAAACAGGGACATAGCCATTGGAAATGAGCCAGCACTTTTTTTTTTTTCTTTAGCTGTCAGAGAAGGATGTGACTTAGGCAATTTTGTAGTTGCTGTGGTATCTTGAAGAATTTTTTCTTTTCTGACCAAACATATTGCAAGTATATGTTATCCCAGAGCCTCAGACGTATCATACTGATCTGTGTACATATACATGAGTGTACATAAGTGTGTAAAATCACTTAATTGTTTAGAATTGTTATAATAAAACTAAACCTTACACTGATACATTGCATTCTTGATATACTAATCAATTTTTTATTGTGGTATCAGGTAACATTTCAAGCAGAAGAAATACTGTAGCATTATACTGTTTAGTCATTTTTATAATTATAATTTCACGTTAGATACATATTTTATAACTATAATATTTTATAATTACTGAATAAAATGGTTGGATTTACTATTGTTTTTTTAGTACTCACAACCTCAGCCTGATGATTACTCTAGGTGAAGTTTTCCTGATGCAATTTCTTATGTAGGGCAATAAGGTAAACATTGTTATATCCTCATTTTTAATACTCTGTATCTATGCCCAGACCTACACAAGGCTGTCTGCTTTTCAGGCTACCCTTTCTCTGAACTACTAAGTTTTAGAAAGCAAAAATTGTGTGTGTGTGTGTGTGTGTGTGTGTGTATGTGTGTATGTGAAAGTGTATCTGTATCTGTACATTTCTGTGTCTTTGATTATCCAAGACCTCTATAACAGCTCACTTGCATAACATCACGTGCCCTTGCAACAAGACAAGGAAGAAACAACACTGTCTTTCCCAAGATGGTGTAGGATGAGAAATCTTCCCAATTGCCTCTGACTCCTTAGCTTTGCTATGGACAATTGACTTTCGCTTTAAACACTGCAGATAACTCTTAGAAGAAGTGGTCATCCATCTATGCTTGAAGGATTCACTGGAATCACATTCTTAGCCATGAATAGATAAACACGCTCAATGGAGTTTGCAGTGCTAATTAAAAACTCTTGATTGGGTTATTTTGGGGTTTTGGCTATAGAGTTGTAGGCGTTTCTTAAATATTTTGGAACTTAACTTCTTATCAGATACATAGTTTGTAAATATTTTCTTCAATTCTGTAGGCTGCCCTTGTGTGATTTCTCTTATATGTAGCTGATACTGACAAGCCCTGTGCTCCTTGTTCCTAGCCATCTACAGACATCTCAGCTAAGCCTATCTCCCCAGCAATCCTTTCTGTGATGTTACTCTCAGGTTTTTGCCCCACTACTGCAGTGGGTTCTCAGTTGGATTCTTGAGCCCTCCCAAGGCTATTTTCCTTCATGGAAAGCTGTCTGATTGTTCTTTTTCATGGGGAAATGAAGGCTGGTATCCCCCATTCTGTCATCTTGCTGACATTACTTCCTTGGGATCTAAGGTCTATTGACATATTTATGATTTTGTTAGTTACAAGATTGTATATGTTTGTCACAACTCATAGAACTGTACATGTAGCAAGTTGGATTTTTTTATGTAAATTATTTCTCATTAAATTTAATTTATGAGGTCCCTTGAATTTTACATCAATATTTATGGAATTTCATTTATCTAACCGTTCACTGAGGTCCTAAATAGAAGTGATTTTTCTGACACAAGTAATAAAAGCTACATAAAACTTCATTGTATGATTGACAGAAGACTGCCGTGTAGTTGAATATGGTTTACTGGAGCAAAACAGATACATGCAAGGTTGCCAAAATGAGTATTCTCAAGACACATTGAAACTAATAGTGAAGTATCCTCACATAGAGAAAGATCAACTCAGAGATCTTATTTTATATATAGCTGGGAAATTTTTCCTTTGATGGTGACCCATTTTCTACATGAACCATTAACTTTGCTAATTTCTCTGTATTGGGGTGAGAAAGCAGTACTCTCTTTGGTGACTATGATTTACTCCCAAATGCTTCAGTACAGGAAAATGTAGCATGTTAATTAATTTCATAAATGCACATAATGTATATTTGATTTTATGCCACTTTTATTTCTCTTTCTATGCAAAACTCACTAGAAGAGAATAAAATATGATGGGTTTTTAAAAATCACTTTTTAAATGTTATATGACTTTTCCTTAAGAAAGAATTTTGATGGCATGCTAAAACAGTATAACTGCAAATAGAGATTTCAAGAATTGTTTGATATTCCTTATGAAATAGTTGAAAATAATATTGGAGGTTAAAGAGGAGAAAAATAAAGATAATTAGATTAAAAACTCTGTATTTTATTACTATGATGATTACTTTTTGTCAGGTATTTTAATCATTATTTGTTGTTTGCATTTAGAAAATTTCTATCCTTGCTTTCTAGTCTCACCAGTATCATGGCCACAAGTGTAAGCATCTCTGAGAATGTCCAAATTTTAATAATTTCCCTGCATTTATGATCTTTCATAATGACATGTGTTAGACCAATATGTCCTTGATGTTCTGTACATTTGTAAAATAGGTAGTAAGAGGAATTAGGATTTTTCTATTTTAGTGTCTGGTAACATTGCTTTCAGGACATTATCTATATACCTGTAGTCAACTTTGATGATCAAGAGTATTCAGTACTGATTATTTAAAATGTATATATCTTTTAGTAGGTAAGACCAATAAAATTGCTTTAGTAACAGGAAGAAATAATCAAATCAGAGTTGAAATAATAATGCACCAATGTTTTGTTGGAGGGTGAGACAGCTAATCTTGAGGATTTTATTTATATTTTAAGTATAAAAATCCTCATGTCTTAAAAAAGTTAAGAATAATTAAACAGGGGTAATGAATTTTCCTTTTTTTGCCTAGAGCCTAATACCCATATGTAAGAAGACTTAAACACTTTCCATTTATATACACTTATTCTTCCAAAAAAATTTATAGTCACTTCAATGCTTGTAAAAAAGAAAGTTGGTGCTGAGGTTTTTATTTTGTTTTGTTTTGCGGTACGCGGGCTCTCACTGCTGTGGCCTCTCCCGTTGCGGAGCACAGGCTCTGGACGCGCAGGCTCAGCGGCCATGGCTCACGGGCCCAGCCGCTCCGCGGCATGTGGGATCTTCCCGGACTGGGGCACGAACCCACGTCCCCTGCATCGGCAGTCAGACTCTCAACCACTGCACCACCAGGGAAGCCCAAGTGCTGAGGTATTTTAATAAATGAGTTCAGTAATATTTGGGGCATTCCCTACATGAGCCTTCTGCGATTCTATGAGGTTGCCTTTTTTGTTTCTTTAGTAAAATAAAGTAGAAGGAGTTGGAAGAGAAAGAGGAGATGGAAGGAGAGGAGAGGCAGGAGTGAGAGGTTGTGTGGCATAATTTGGGGAAGATAGAACGTAAGAGGCAATCAGCTTCTACTCATGCTCATCAGTTATGAGGGAAAAATGGAGTTCAGACTTGCATTTACGTGTCTCTCCTTCCTTTGATTATTCTTCAAATACCAACTTCTTCACTGTGGTTTAAAGATTGCTCTATTTCCATATTATCTTGAACTTAATATTAAGCATACATATTTCTGTACACCAATTATTTACTTTGGTGAATATGCATTCTCAACATTTACTATAAATGATCTTTGCCCAATTTCTCCGGTATTAAGTGACTTCATTGTCAGCCTAGTTTGTATTTCCAGTGTCTTAAAGGGGTTGAGCCTCTATTCATGTGTTTGCTATTTATAATTTTTCTCTTAATTATCTGTACATATCTTTTTTTGGTTTGTATTGATTTGTGTACTATGAATTGTTATCTAGTAAATGGTAGTGATCTTTTATATATATATATATATACACACACAAAAAATAATTTATTCTCCTTGTATATTGTCATTCATTGCCTTTATCTGTATTTTGAGTAATATATGTTCTTCTTCTTTTTTTTTCTTAATCTTTATTGGAGTATAATTGCTTTACAATGGTGTGTTAGTTTCTGCTCTATAACGAAGTGAATCAGTTATACATATGTTCCCATATCTCTTCCCTCTTGCATCTCCCTCCCTCCCACCCTCCCTATCCCACCCCTCCAGGCGGTCACAAAGCACCGAGCTGATCTCCCTGTGCTATGCGGCTGCTGCCCACTAGCTATCTACCTTACGTTTGGTAGTGTATATATGTCCATGCCTCTCTCTCGCTTTGTCACAGCTTACCCTTCCCCCTCCCCATATCCTCAAGTCCATTCTCTAGTAGGCCTGTGTCTTTATTCCTGTCTTACCCGTAGGTTTTTCATGACATTTTTTTTCATAAATTCCATACATATGTGTTAGCATACAGTATTTGTCTTTCTCTTTCTGACTTACTTCACTATGTATGACAGACTCTAGGTCTATCCACCTCATTACAAATAGCTCAATTTCGTTTCTTTTTATGGCTGAGTAATATTCCATTGTATATATGTGCCACATCTTCTTTATCCATTCATCTGATGATGGACACTTAGGTTGTTTCCATCTCTGGGCTATTGTAAATACAGCTTCAATGAACGTTTTGGTACATGACTCTTTTTGAATTATGATTTTCTCAGGGTATATGCCCAGTAGTGGGATTGCTGGGTCATATGGTAATTCTATTTGTAGTTTTTTAAGGAACCGCCATACTGTTCTCCACAGTGGCTGTATCAATTTATATTCCCACCAACAGTGCAAGAGGGTTCCCTTTTCTCCACACCCTCTCCAGCATTTGTTGTTTCTAGACTTTTTGATGATGGCCAATCAGACTGGTGTGAGAAGATATCTCATTATAGTTTTGATTTGCATTTCTCTAATGATTAATGATGTTGCGCATTCTTTCATGTGTTTGTTGGCAGACTGTATATCGTCTTTGGAGAAATGTCAATTTAGGTCTTCTGCCCATTTTTGGATTGGGTTGTTTGTTTTTTTGTTATTGAGCTGCAGGAGCTGCTTATAAATTTTGGAGATTAATCCTTTGTCAGTTGCTTCATTTGCAAATATTTTCTCCCATTCTGAGGGTTGTCTTTTGGTCTTGTTTATGGTTTCCTTTGCTGTGCAAAAGCTTTGAAGTTTCATTAGGTCCCATTTGTTTATTTTTGTTTTTATTTCCATTTCCCTAGGAGGTGGATCAAAAAGGATCTTGCTGTGATTTATGTCATAGAGTGTTCTGCCTATGTTTTCCTCTGAGTTTGATAGTTACTGGCCTTACATTTAGGTACTTAATCCATTTTGAACTTATTTTTTTGTATGGTGTTAGGGAGTGATCTAATCTCATACTTTTACATGTACCTGACCAGTTTTCCTAGCACCATTTATTGAAGAGGCTGTCCTTTCTCCACTGTACATTCCTGCCTCCTTTATCAAAGATAAGGTGACCATATGTGCATGGGTTTATCTCTGAGCTTTCTATCCTGTTCCATTCATCTATCTTACTGTTTTTGTGCCAGTACCATACTGTCTTGATTACTGTAGCTTTGTAGTATAGTCTGAAGTCAGGGAACCTGATTCCTCCAGGTCCATTTTTCATTCTCAAGATTGCTTTGGCTATTCGGGGTCTTTTGTGTTTCTATAGAGATTGTGAAATTTTTTGTTCTAGTTCTGTGAAAAATGCCAGTGGTAGTTTGATAGGGATTGCATTGAATCTGTAGATTGCTTTGGGTAGTAGAGTCATTTTCACAATGTTGATTCTTCCAATCCAAGAACATGGTGTATCTCTCCATCTATTTGTATCATCTTTAATTTCTTTCATCAGCGTCTTATAATTTTCTGAATACAGGTCTTTCGTCTCCTTAGGTAGGTTTATTCCTAGATATTTTATTCTTTTTGTTGCAATGGTAAAAGGGAGTGTTTTCATGATTTCATTTTCAGATTTTTCATCATTAGTGTATAGGAATGCCAGAGATTTCTGTGCATTAATTTTGTATCCTGCTACTTTACCAAAATCATTGATTAGCTCTAGTAGTTTACTGGTAGCATCTTTAGGATTCTCTCTGTATAGTATCATGTCATCTGCAAACAGTGACAGCTTTACTTCTTCTTTTCTGATTTGGATTCCTTTTATTTCCTTTTCTTCTCTGACTGCTGTGGCTAAAACTTTCAAAACTATGGTGAATAAGAGTGGTGAGAGTGGGCAACCTTGTCTTTTTCCTGATCTTAGTGGAAATGCTTTCAATTTTTCACCACTGAGGATGATGTTGGCTGTGGGTTTATCATATATGGCCTTTATTATGTTGAGGAAAGTTCCCTCTATGCCTACTTTCTGCAGGGTTTTTTATCATAAATGGGTGTTGAATTTTGTCGAAAGCTTTCTCTGCATCTATTGAGATGATCATATGGTTTTTCTCCTTCAGTTTGTTAATATGGTGTATCACGTTGATTGATTTGTGTATATTGAAGAATCCTTGCATTCCTGGAATAAACCCCACTTGATCATGGTGTATGATCTGTTTAATGTGCCATTGGATTCTGTTTGCTAGTATTTTGTTGAGGATTTTTGCATCTATGTTCATCAGTGATATTGGCCTGTAGTTTTCTTTCTTTATGACATCCTTGTCTGGTTTTGGTATCAGGGTGATGGTGGCCTCGTAGAATGAGTTTGGGAGTCTTCCTCCCTCTGCTATATTTTGGAAGAGTTTGAGAAGGATAGGTATTAGCTCTTCTCTAAATGTTTGATAGAATACGCCTGTGAAGCCATCTGGTCCTGGACTTTTGTTTCTTCGAAGATTTTTAATCACAGTTTCAATTTCAGTGCTTGTGATTGGTCTGTTCATATTTTCTGTTTCTTCCTGATTCAGTCTTGGCAGGTTGTGCATTTCTAGGAATTTGTCCATTTCTTCCAGGTTGTCCATTTTATTGGCATAGAGTTGCTTGTAGCAATCTCTCATGATCTTTTGTATTTCTGCAGTGTTAGTTGTTACTTCTCCTTTTTCATTTCTAATTCTATTGAGTCTTCTCCCTTTTTTTCTTGATGAGTCTGGCTAATGGTTTATCAATTTTGTTTATCTTCTCAAAGAACCAGCTTTTAGTTTTATTGATCTTTGCTATCGTTTCCTTCATTTCTTTTTCATTTATTTCTGATCTGATTTTTGTGATTTCTTTCCTTCTGCTAACTTTGGGGTTTTTTTGTTCTTCTTTCTCTAATTGCTTTAGGTGCAAGGTTAGCTTGTCTATTCGAGATGTTTCCTGTTTCTTAAGGTAGGATTTTATTGCTATAAACTTCCCTCTTAGAACTGCTTTTACTGAATCCCATGGATTTTGGGTCGTTGTGTCTCCATTGTCATTTGTTTCTAGGTATTTTTTTATTTCCTCTTTGATTTCTTCAGTAATCACTTCGTTATTAAGTAGTGTATTGTTTAGCCTCCATGTGTTTGTATTTTTTACAGATCTTTTCCTGTACTTGATATCTAGTCTCATAGCATTGTGGTCGGCAAAGATACTTGATACAATTTCAATTTTCTTAAATTTACCAAGGCTTGATTTGTGACCCAACGTATGATCTATCCTGGAGAATGTTCCATGAGCACTTGAGAAAAATGTGTATTCTGTTGTTTTTGGATGGAATGTCCTATAAATATCAATTAAGTCCATCTTGTTTAATGTATCATTTAAAGCTTGTGTCTCCTTATTTATTTTCATTTTGGATGATCTGTCCATTGGTGAAAGTGGGGTGTAAAGTCCCCTACTATGAATGTGTTACTGTCGATTTCCCCTTTTATGGCTGTTAGTACTTGCCTTATGTATTGAGGTGCCCTATGTTGGGTGCATAAATATTTACACTTGTTATATCTTCTTCTTGGATCGATCCCTTGATCATTATGTAGTGTCCTTCTTTGTCTCTTCTAACAGTGTTTATTTTAACGTCTATTTTGTCTGATATGAGAATTGCTACTCCAGCTTTCTTTTGGTTTCCATTTGCATGGAGTATCTTTTTCCATCCCCTTACTTTCAGTCTGTATGTGTCTCTAGGTCTGAAGTGGGTCTCTTGTAGACAGCAAATATATGGGTCTTGTTTTTGTATCCATTCAGCCAATCTGTGTCTTCTGGTGGGAGCATTTAGTCCATTTCCATTTAAGGTAATTATCGATATGTATGTTCCTATTCCCATTTTCTTAATTGTTTTGGGTTCGTTATTGTAGGTCTTTTCCTTCTCTTGTGTTTCTTGCCTAGAGAAGTTCCTTTAGCAGTTGTTGTAAAGCTGTTTTGGTGGTGATGAACTCTCTCAGCTTGTGCTCATCTGTAAAGGTTTTAATTTCTCCATGAAATCTGAATGAGATCCTTGCTGGGTAGAGTAATCTAGGTTGCAGGTTTTTCTCGTTCATCACTTTAAATATGTCCTGCCAGTCCCTTCTGGCCTTGCAGAGTTTCTGCTGAAAGGTCAGCTGTTAACCTTATGGGGTTTCCCTTTTGTGTTATTTGTTGTTTTTCCCTTGCTGCTTTTAATCTGTTTTCTTTGTATTTAATTTTTGACCGTTTGATTAATAACTGTGTCTTGGCGTATTTCTCCTTGGATTTATCCTGTATGGGACTCTCTGTGCTTCCTGGACTTGATTAACTATTTCCTTTCCCATATTAGGGAAGTTTTCAACTATAATCTCTTCAAATATTTTCTCAGTCCCTTTCCTTTTCTCTTCTTCTTCTGGAACTCCTATAATTCGAATGTTGGTGCATTTAATGTTGTCCCAGAGGTCTCTGAGACTGTCCTCAGTTCTTTTCATACTTTTTTCTTTATTATGCTCTTCAGTTTTTATTTCCACTAATTTATCTTCCAGGTCACTTATCCATTCTTCTGCCTCAGTTATTCTGCTATTGATCCCATCTAGAGTACCTTTAATTTCATTTATTTTGTTTTCATCGTTGTTTCTTTCATCTTTATTTCTTCTAGGTCCTTGTTAAATGTTTCTTGCATTTTGTCTCTTCTATTTCCAAGATTTTGGATCATCTTTACTATCATTATTCTGAATTCTTTTTCAGGTAGACTGCCTATTTCCTCTTCATTTGCTAGGTCTGGTGGTTTTTTATCTTGTTCCTTCATCTGCTGTGTGTTTTTCTGTCTTCTCATTTTGCTTATCTTACTGTGTTTGTGGGTCTTCTTTTTTGCAGGCTACAGGTTCGTAGTTCCTGTTGTTTTTGGTATCTGTCCTTAGTGGCTAAGGTTGGTTCAGTGGGTTGTGTAGGCTTCCTGGTGGAGGGGACTCGTGCCCATGTTCTGGTGGATTAGGCTGGATCCTGTCTTTCTGGTAGGCAGGTCCACGTCTGGTGGTGTGTTTTGGGGTGTCTGTGGACTTAGTATGATTTTAGGCAGCCTTTCTGCTAATGGGTGGGGTTGTGTTCCTGTCTTGCTAGTTGTTTGGCATAGGATGTCTAGCACTGTACCTTGCTGGTTGTTGAGTGAAGCTCGGTGCTGGTGTTGAGATGGAGATCTCTGGGTGATTTTCGCCATTTGATATTATGTGGAGCTGGGAGGTCTCTTGTGGACCAGTGTCCTGAAGTTGGGTGTTCCACCTCAGAGGCACAGCACTGACTCCTGGCTGCAGCACCAAGAGCCTTACATCCACATGGCTCAGAATAAAAGGGAGAAAAAGTAGAAAGAAAGAATTAGCAGAAGAAGAAAGAAAGAAGATAAAGTAAAATAAAGTAAGATAATATATAATAAAGTTATTAAAATAAAAAAATAATTATTAAGAGAAAAAAAGAAAAAAATTCAAAAAAAAACAACAACAAAAAAACCAGACAGCTAGAACCCTAGGACAATTGGTGCAAGCAAAGCTATACAGACAAAATCTCACACAGAAGCATACACATACACACTCACAAAAAGAGGAGAAGGGGAGAAAATCATAAATGTTGCTCTCAAAATCCACCACCTCAATTTGGGATGATTTGTTGTCTAAAGGAGGGAAGGAAGGAAAGAAAGAAAAAAAAGACAAAGTAAAATAAAATTAATTTATTAAAATAAAAAATAATTATTAAGAAAAAAAAAAAAGGACGGTAGAACCCTAGGAGAAATGGTGGAAGCAAAGCTATACAGACAATATCTCACACAGAAGCATACACATACACAGAAAAAGAGAAAAATGGGGGGCTTCCCTGGTGGCGCAGTGGTTGGGAGTCCGCCTGCCGATGCAGGGGACACAGGTTCGTGCCCCGGTCCGGGAAGATCCCACATGCCACGGAGCGGCTGGGTCCGTGAGCAATGGCCGCTGAGCCTGTGCGTCCGGAGCCTGTGCTCCGCAACGTGAGAGGCCACAGCAGTGAGAGGCCCGCATAACGCTAAAAAAAAAAAAAAAAAAAAGAGGAAAAGGGGAAAATATCATAAATCTTGCTCTCAAATTCCACCTCCTTAATTTGGGATGATTCGTTGTCGATTCATGTATTCCACAGATGCAGGGTACATCAAGTTGATTGTGGAGCTTTAATCTGCTGCTTCTGAGGCTGCTGGGAGAGATTTCCCTTTCTCTTCTTTGTTCTCACAGCTCCCAGGGGCACAGCTTTGGATTTGGCCTTGCCTCTGCATGTAGGTCGCCAGAGGGCATCTGTTCTTCGCTCAGACAGGACAGGGTTAAAAGAGCAGCTGACGGGGGTTCTGGCTCACTCAGGCCGGGGGTAGGGAGGGGCATGGAGTGTGGGGCAAGCCTGCGGCGGCAGAGCCTGGCGTGACATTGCACCAGCCTGAGGCACGCCGTGTGTTCTCCCGGGGGAGTTGTCCCTGGATCCCGAGACCCTGGCAGTGGCGGGCTGCACAGGCTCCCTGGAAGGTGAGTGTGGATAGTGACCTGTGCGCACACAGGCTTCTTGGTGGCGGCGGCAGCAGCCTTAGCGTTTCACGCCCGTCTCTGGGGTCCGGGCTTTTAGCCGCGGCTCGCGCCCGTCTCTGGAGCTCCTTTAAGCAGCGCTCTTAATCCCCTCTCCTTGCGCGCCAGGAAACGAAGAGGGAAGAAACAGTCTCTTGCCTCTTCCGCTGGTCCAGACTTTTCCCCGGACTCCCTCCCGGCTAGCCGTGGCGCACTAACCCCCTGCAGGCTGTGTTCACGCTGCGAACCCCAGTCCTCTCCCGGCGCTCTGACCAAAGCCCAAGCCTCAACTCCCAGCCCCGCCCGCCCCGGCGGGTGAGCCGACAAGCCTCTCGGCCTGGTGAATGCCGGTTGGCCCTGAACTTCTCTGCGGGAATCTCTCCGCTTTGCCCTCCGCACCCCTGTTGCAGTGCTCTCCTCTGTGGCCCCGAAGCTTTCCCCCTCCGCCACCCGCAGTCTCCGCCCGCGAAGGGGCTTCCTAGCGTGTGGAAACCTTTCCTCCTTCACAGCTCGCTCCCACTGGTGCGAGTCCAGTCCCTATCATTTTGTCTCTGTTTATTCTTTTTTCTTTTGCCCTACCCAGGTACGTGGGGGGTTTCTTGCCTTTTGGGAGGTCTGAGGTCTTCTGCCAGCGTTCAGTAGGTGTTCTGTAGGAGTTGTTCCACGTGTAGATGTATTTCTGGTGTATCTGTGGGGAGGAAGGTGATCTCCACGTCTTACTCTTCTGCCATCTTCCCGGAAGCCCTCTATATGTTCTTAATGTTATATTTTTTGTTATAGTTATATTTTGTTGTGTTTTGATGTAATACCTCTTTTAGAAATCATTCCCTAACAGAATTATGACATTTCCTGCACTTCCTGTTCACAGTTTACATATATAATTTTTCATACTTCAGTCTTTAATCAATTAGAAATTTATTCTTGTGTATGGATAGATAGTAAGTTGTTTTTCTTTCCTGTATGAATAACTATTTCACACAGTATTATTTTCTAATTGTTGGTTTAATGACATTTTCCTATTGACCAATGATATGGATTACTTTTTCATGTGGTTTTTCATGTGGTTAACAGACATTTGTATGTTTTCCTTTGTGAAGATTTTCTTCAAGTAATTTGCTTTTTGAGGGGGCATTTGTCTATAGGAATTATTTATATACCCTGGTACAAATTCCAAGAAGTTATAAGTTCTGTAAATACAGTGTCATTAAGTGAACTTTTTTTAAGTGTATTTTTTTGAAATTTAATACAACAATGTTTTGATAATTATTGCTTACAGTATCTTGTATAAGAAATATTTAAATAATTTCCAGGTTGCAATGAGGTTTTTATACGTGTTCAACCAGAAGGTTTAAATTTAAAATTTTAAATCTTTACATTTAGTTCTCTAATGCATCTCAAAGTTTGCATAAGGTATGAGGCAGTTTTTTTTTCCATATGAATATTCAGTTGTGCCATCATTATTTTATTAAAAATTTTTCTTTCTCTAATAAATTGTTTAGCACTTTAAAAAACATCTACTGACCTTTTAAGTATGTTTCTCTACATAGACTCTATATTCTGATCCATTGATCTCATTTTCTTCCTTTATTCCAATGCTATATTCTCTTGATTTCTATAAGTTTATAGTTAGATTTGATATTAATATTAACAAGTTCTTGAACTTTGTCCTTTTTTTTGTTTCTTTTTGACCTCCTAGATCTTTACATTTCTATGTACATGTTAGAGTCACCTTCTTAATATTTATATTAAAATTGCCTACTGGAATTTCAATGTATTTCTGCTGAAACTGCATGTCATTTTGGTGAATCATCTAATCTATAAACATTTTAATTAACTTGCTTGTGTTTATGACTTTTTATCTTTGAAAAATTTTAGCAATAATATAATTAATTTTTCTGCCAGTCTTCCCCTGTCTTTATCTCTCTTTCCTCTCTTTATGGACTGTAATTACTTGTTATTCTGCTGTACTAGAGTTCTCTGAAGAAATACAATCAATAGCATGTAATAGAGATAGAAAAAGATTTGTTATAAGGAATTGACTCATGTAATTATGGAGGCCGGTAAGTCCAAAACCTGCAGTGTAGGCCCACAGGCTAGAGACCCAAGAGAGCTGATGCTACAATTCCAGTCCAGTGAAAGTCTGCTGAAGAACTCTGTCTTGCTTATGGAAGCTGGATTTTTTTTTTTTTTTTTTTCCCTTTCAGGTCTTCAACTAATTAGATGAGGCCTGCCACATGAGCAATCTGCTTACTTTTTTTTTTCGGCTGTGCTGCTTGGCTTGTGGGATCTTAGTTCCCCCATCAGGGATTGAACCTAGGCCCTCGGCAGTGAAAGCACAGAGTCCTATCCACTGGACTGCCAGGGAATTCCCTCTGCTTACTTAAAGCTCACTGACTTAACTGTTAATCTCATCCAAGAACACCCTCCAAGTTGATACATGAAATTAACCATCACACCTGGTTTATCATTTGTCACAGATCACTGTGTCTTTCTTATTTTTTTCCAAACTTCATTCTTTCTTTGTTTCAGATAATCATTTGATTTATTCTCAAATGTACTAACATTTTATTCTGCTGGTCTAGAGTGGCATTTAGTTCAACCAGTGAAATTAAATATAATAAGATTTTCCATAATCAAATTCCTAAAAGTAAAATCCTTTTATATTTAAATTGCTGTAATGTAACTGCTAATCACTAATCTCTGTCTTTGAATCTGTTAGCATTATGCAGTTCCCCATTTTTTTCTTCACTTCATCATTTGGGTACCCTACACTTAGATGGAGAAATCAGATGGTCGTGATTTCAGGTTTTACTCACTAGGAAAAATGCTAACACATAAAATGTTCTCTTATTTAGTCATAGTTCACAAAATATATTATTAAGCCTTTTAAGTCTTAGATAATCTTTCCAAGAAAACATAATATTTCCCAAGGTACATACTATTTGAAAGGGTGTGCAATTCATCAGGCATCTTTTCAAATGGGAAATTAGACAAAATAAGCAATAACCAATGTAGCAAAATAATCTCAGAACTTGTCTTCATTAAAATGATTATGTCAGGTGGATGGCAAAGTAGAAAATGGTAATTTACAAGTGGTACTACTAGTAAAGTTAAAGATTTGAGTATTGTAGCATGTTACAGCATAGAGAGTCCTGAGTACTGATAATCTCCGTTCTTGTCACATTTCCACCACCAACCAAATCCAATACTTAATTCTCATTTAATAATTGGTTATTCAAAACTTCAGCCTTTGGTATTAGGGCCAATAGAGGAATCTTGCTAAAAACAGGATTAATTACAAAAACGAGACAAAGGTGCTGCTAATTTTACCTCCTTTGCCTACTCTAACCACTGGCAACCTATTTTCAGATTAATCTTGGAAAGATTTTGATTATAGAGCTCATATAGTTCTATTACTATCCTGAAACAAGCTTCTAAGAATGCCTCCACATTCTCCAATCCTCACTAAGAAATTGTTCCGCTAGATTTCTCAGAATAGCTAATATTTTTTTAAATTTAGGTGATTCATATTTTATTGGATTATATCAAAAAAGACCTTGGAAATTATTTAATTTTATTTAGTTAAGAATTTAATGAAAAACAAGTGAGACAAAGGAAGGATCTTTTCTTTTAATATCTTTTTAAAAAATATGGACACATGATTTTAATGCAAACAAAACTGAAATCATTAAGATGGTATGCTTAATATGAGTACAAGTAAGACAGTATGATACCAGATTCTTTTTTTTTTTTTTTTTTTTTTTTGCGGTACGCGGGCCTCTCACTGTTGTGGCCTCTCCCGTTGCGGAGCACAGGCTCCAGACGTGCAGGCTCAGCGGCCATGACTCATGGGCCCAGCCGCTCCATGGCATATGGGATCTTCCCGGACCGGGGCACGAACCTGTGTCCCCTGCATCGGCAGGTGGACTCTCAACCACTGCGCCACCAGGGAAGCCCAGATTCTATTTTTAATAGGGTAAATTCATTCAAAATTGTAGTGGAGTATTAATAGGGTTTCTTAAGTCAAACCATGGGAGGTAATCAGGAAACTAATGATACTGGGAGGTATTATCTGATTTCTGCCTTTGTAATAATTAGGGGCATTTCAAAACTATTGCAACTTCATGCCGAAACTAAAATAATTCTGACTCTTACCTACCTGAGTCCTTAGTAATATGTCAAAATGTTGCTAAAATATTTATTCCCACCATCTATAATATGGAAGAAATGTTCTAACACTTACTGATAGATTAGGGTTTTCAAAAAGATTATTTTGATGGTAGCTTATGATAAAAATTGTGTCAATACAATAGTCACTAAGGATAAAACGTCATATTAAAAGCAAATATTATAGTTTCTTATGTATGGAAAACATACTGTATGCATTTTAAAGAATTTATATGGAATGACATCAATTTAGAAACTATCAGGAAGGAACCTATATGACTTTGAAGCTTGGGTTTTAAATTGCAAGTAAATCATACTGTAGTTAATGTAAAAATAGAAAGGAAATGATATGTTTGTATGAGTGTAAGATAATTTAAATGTTTTTCAGCTTTCTGCTCTGCCATTTAGATTTGCTCAAAAGTATTCATTATTATCATTGCATAAAGATGATGAAATTAAGTAATAAACTTAAAACACTGTAATTTTAAAATTATATTTATCCATAAATGTTTTAAAATATTCACGATTCCTTTATAACTTTTCCCCGGCTCAACATTGTGTTAATCTATAATATCAAGTAATTTAGTTATTGGCTTTGCTTCAGAATATCTATATGGCTTTCTCCCAGAAAAGCACTCAGTGATTTTTTTTCTTTTTGCTTTACCCACTGAATTCTTATAGGTTTATAAAAAATATTGAAAATTTGTCCTGAGAATTAGAAAGAAACTGTCTTTCTTAATTATGTCCTTGAATGACTAATACATAATATTAAATTGATGCAGAAAAAAAGGGAGAGCAATAAATAAAGGAGCATTGTGAGTAAAAAGGGACTTCATTAAACTACTAGGAGTAATTTGCCACTTACCGTAAAATTGCCTGGTGAACACTTCCAAAATTAATAGTGAGCAAAAATGTTATTGAAAGGTCTTTCTAAGTGTTCTTTACAATTACTAGATAACAACAGAATGAAAATTACCCCAAAGAGTTATAACAATAAAGCATAAAAAGTGATTTAATTTGGATTTTCGTGAAACAGAACTATGTGGATGATACTGTCATTAAAAACTAATTTGGAAAAACATATATTTTCTAGAGGAGTCAAAATTATAATATATTTGGTGGTTTATAATTTCTCAGAAAACAGGAATGCATAAAAATTAGAGTAAATGACTGACAAATATTTTAACATGAAAAATCAACATGAAACCTAAGCAAATGATTTCTTGAGAAATATGGATAATTTGTCTAGGAATCCTCCTTACAGGATATGTCATTTTTTTTAATAAGACATATATTTTGAAATAATAGTTAATGAGTATAAATTTACCTTTTAACATCAACCTGTAGTCCAAAGTATATTGATAATTATCATTGTAAATCACTGGCATAAAGTTAGGGAGAATATGGTGTATTAAAATTATATAGAAGCATTTATGTATGTATTATAAATGTATATATTTATGCAGGGTCAGCTGATATACGTTCTTTCAAAATTTAGACAATAGATCAACATTAGGAATGTTGAAATGCAACATTTGCTGGAAACTGATTAAAAATTTGATAGCTAGTCTAAAGTTTTATTCATACATTTTTTATTTGGAGCCATTTTATTTTAGAGAAATCAACTGTTTTATTTCAATTTAATAATATATTTTCAAATGGAAAAATAGCACTATTGCTAACCACAGCTATTTTTTTTTCATTTCCTCTGGCCAGATTGCAGAAGACCAATTAATCAGGTATATGTTAGAAGATCAAAGTGATTTAAAGGTAAGCAATCACTTTTTTTTACTTTAAAAACCTTGGCAAATGAGTGAAAGTTTATTATTTAGTGTAATTTGCATTCTGTTTGGAAGAGCAGAATGAAAGAATTTCACAGAGCATGCTTAAAGAATTTAGAATTTCAATATTTTATGATGATGGTATGAAAAGTATTTTTTTGTCTTTCAAGAAAGCTATGTTGTTTGTTTAAATAAATATAATGCTAAGTTAAAGGTGGTGTGTATCGACTGTTAGCTTGAAAAAACAAGGAAAAAAGACATATATCTCCAATTGTCATTGTTTTCTGGGTACATTATTAAAGAGAGAGAGTATAGGATAATTTAAAACAGTATAGCAAATTTGAAACGTCAAAATTAAGTTAGGTCAACATGGCAGTATGTTGAATAAGTGAAAATTATCTCATCAAGCAGGAGAAATCAGAATATTTGAAAAATAATCTATGTGACTATGTATTTTAAAATCTAATAGTTAAATTTACCACACTATTTTTCATATATTTGCAAATGTAAGTTATATAAGTTTTATTCTGGGGCTACAAACAACATTAATAGATGAGTCTTTAAAACCAAAAACACTGAAAAATAGTTCAAAAATAAATATTTACAAATATAGAATCAGTATGTTAGTCTTTCGTCCATTTAAGCTTAAAATTTTTTATTGAGGCTCTACTTATTATGTTCCAGATATTATCTTAGTCATTGGACATATGGCAATATACAAGAAAAGAAAGTCTCTTCTATCATATACTCTACCATATGCAGGAAGATCCAGATGATGTCCAAACCTTTATTCAACGTAGCATCCATTATTAATAAATTATATGTGTATATATATATATATATATATATATGCATGCACATAATACATGATGTACATACATGTGTTGTATACACACACACCATAGAGTATGTAAAATTGCAGAGAGACATATATATATATATAAAATATAGCACACATAATATATTATTTATATTATAATGTTAATGGAATTTGCTTTTGAGCTGTACAAATATCTATGAAGAATAGGGACAGCAAGTGCAAAACAATTTTAAGTTAAGAAGCTGTGTGGAATTCTTTTGGTACGCGGGCCTCTCACTGTTGTGGCCTCTCCTGTTGCGGAGCATAGGCTCCGGACGCACAGGCTCAGCGGCCATGGCTCACGGTCCCAGCCGCTCCGCGGCATGTGGGATCTTCCCGGACCGGGGCACAAACCAGTGTCGCCTGTCAGCAGGCGCACTCTCAACCACAGCGCCACCAGGGAAGCCCTGTGTGGAATTCTTAAAGAACACTAAGGAGGGCAGTAAGGCGCAGGAAAGCCGTTGCAGTTTTCTGATTAGGGAGTTCAGTGGCCTTGTTTGACTTAGAATTTTAAAGTACCGATTTGGCTGCTACATAGAATAGTCTTTGTGGGCTTAGTGGGCAGGGATGAAGGTAAGAAGATCACTTTGGAGCTATTGCAGTAATCCAGAATTAATATTAAGTATGTAATAAGGGGAATGGTGATGGAGAATGAAATATGTATTTTAGATAGTTTTGAAATAGTTTGTGATGGATTACATGAAATATATATATTTAAAAAAGGAGTCAAGGATGACTTCAGTTTACTTAGCTTGAGCAAAACAGAGTAAATCATGGTATTAATTTTTGAGATATGTGAAAAATATGGAAGTAGCATATCACAGGCATTATTCAAAGATTCAGTTTTAGACACTTTTATTTAGTATTGCTTATTTGGAAGGGTAATTAACAAATTGTGAGGAAAGCCCACACCTCTGAAAATCTGCATCAAGAGGAATGTCAATACCACACTTCTTTATTTGACATTTTCATAGTGATGACTCAATAAAGATCTTCAGAAAGGAAATATAATTTTTACACAAAGTATTTCATTTAATATGATTGCTTAATTCATCTCACAAAATCCTTATAATTGAATGCTTTTCTCAGGTATTTTTGCTTTCAAAATATTTGTGTGAAGTGGTCTATGTAAGTACCAAAACTTATCAAATCAGAAATATGAAGCAAAATAATTTTGCATATAGCTTATATAGGCTACTTTGAAAATCAAAATGATCAAATGTGAATTTTATAGGCTATTTTCTATGTTAATCTAATTTATTATCACCATATTATTAGTTCAATCACAATATTGAAACATTAGTTGTGAAACCTATAGTGCAAACACTCATTACTTCAAGTTTTTGTAGAAAACAATGCTAAATTCCCAGCATCTCTACCCATTTTTCTTCTGAGGTATCCATGGACTTTGCTCAGGCAGCAACCTGGCCAGCCCTATGGGGGTAATGATGGTAAGGGAATAGGGGGATGGAGATTGGCAATAGAACACGATAATGCTTCAGGAAACATAATGTCAGGGCTCTGCTCTTTACTCTGTCACCTTGAGATTCTTTAGAGAAGTCTCTCTGGATCCTTTGATCCATAAATTATCCTGAAGGATATCTAGTTTCTGGAATAGAGGCAGAGACCTTGGGATCTAACTCTACCTCTCAGAGACTTGAAATAGTCTACAAGTTCTTATCATTATTCCACACCCATGCTTTGTATCATTCAGTGAATCCAAATCTTGGGGTTTTCTTGAGTTTGAGGGTAAAAAATTATCAAGCTCCTGCTTGCCATTTCCTTTGGGAAGGAGCTTGATATTCTGTGTCTCCTGTTGGCTAATCCTTCATTCACTTTTCATCTTTCCGAAATTGGTTGCATGCCTTGCTGTATAGTTAACTCCCATTCAGTTTTACTTTCCCCATGATCTTTTAAAACTCTGTATTATGTACTTGTATTTTGATGTGGTTTGGGGAGGAAGAAAGGATAAAAAAATCCTTAGATTCAAAGTGAATATTTAATTAGAAATGCCTATTAAATGCTGTTCATGAAGTATTTAGTGGATGGGCAAAAAACTAATAATAAAACATTGTTACTGTAAATGGAAAGCTATTTCTTAAAGTTAGACATTCTCAAAATAGTAAAGTTCAGACGGTCTTAATGGTGTAATTTAATCATGTACTACAGGTTACAAGCCATGGAAAATCATGTAATAAATCATTAATGGGATTTTATCTGTTTAACTGATTTCAATTTCCAGAACTCATTATGCATTTTTTTCATGATTTCTCTTTAAAGCAATAGGAAATAAAAGTGTCTGCCAGGAAAGGATATGAAATGTTGCATAGTGCTGCTAAGTCTAATTTCAGTTTTGAATACTTCATTGTGAGTATTTACGTGATTTGTGAACTGCAACTATATTGGATATTAAAATGGAACCACTTTGGCAAAAAGCCTTCATTATTTTTTATATATTTGCCCATATAGCTTAAATTAGTTTGGTGACCATGCCAAGACAGAATACAAAATGAGATTGTTTATGAACTTCAATTGAACCAAGTATGCTGATGTAAAAGGTCGATTAAAGTTACATAGAATTTGGAAAACTGGTGCTGTGAGAAAGCAGAAGTCAGATTCATTCTGGCTACAGTGGTGGTGAATACTTCCTCCTTTTAGAAGAAAGATTGGCAAAATTTCTAGTAACATCACATGCCAAGTATTTTTTGGTTTGGTTTGAGTGGTATTGTTTTTGGCTGCAATGGTTTTTCTCTTGGAAACAAGCAAGCAAACAAAAACATTAAAAGTTCACAATAAATGACTTGTACAAGACCTTCATGATAACTCATAATAAAGGGAAAAAATGTACAGATATCGTTGATGTCATTGTCACATACAGTCCCCTGTGACTGAGTCAGGATTTTAAGTTCTGTTTGTATTAAGAACAGAAGACAAGTAATGTTCTTCCATCTCACCCATCAGAACAAATCCATAGAAATCAGAATTCTAGGATTGTCACTTTGAATCTTTATTTTTCTTTCTCCTGTTGGTTATCTTCTCCTTTCTCTAATGATTCAATATGAAACATTGTTAATGGGCAACTGGCCCTTTAATTTTTGTGCTCCTAAGATCCTTACACCTAAGAGTCATCAGATAGGGGACTAATTTTTCAAATGCTGATGAAATTGAAATATTTACATGCAAATTAAGGGGGAAAACCCACTGTGTTTTCTAAAAAAGATTTTAAAAATAAATAATGGGATAGGTTTTCATGGAATATGACTTTGAAGTACCATGAAATACTTGTCTTGGTGATGTTAGTCAGATGTGATCTCCAAACTCGCAAAAAATACTATGCATTCTCTCTCCTATCAGAATAATGAAAAAATGATCAACAAAAAGAACAAGAAAACTTGATGCTTGTAGGTATCTAAATGACTGCCATGTCAACTTCAGTGTTTGTTCTGGATACATATCATGATCCAGAGGGGATGCAGATCGGGAATAATCTGGTTAATGTGTTTGTACAATAGTTTTTATTTCTCTACTGACTACCCTATTTTTTCAATCATATATCCTTTAATTTTTCTGAATATTTATAATAGCTGCCTTAAATTAATTGTCAGCTGAGTGCAACATTTAGGCCATCTTGGGACTGGTTTCTATAGACTGCATTTGCATAGACTATAGGTCACATTTCCTGTTTCTTCACAAGTCTGGCAATTTGTATTGCCTACTCTTTGTTTCATGAAAAGTTTTAGACCTTTTGGATTCTGTTACATTTTTGTACATTGGTTTGATCTTTTATTCAGCTCTGATGAGGTATAATAGGCAAATAAAACTGTAATATATTTAAAGTGGAGAGAGTGATGATGTGATACAGAATACATTGTGAAAGAATTCCCACAATCAAGTTAATTAACACATCTATCACCTCACAGACTTATTTTATGAGAAGATTTAAGATCTACTTTCTTAGCAAATTTCAATTATACAACAGAGTATTATCAACTATAGTCGCTATGCTATACATTAGATCCTCAGGACTTATTCATCTTATATCTCAAAGTTTGTACCCTTTTATCAGCCTCTCAAATAGACTCTCATTTCCGCTGGGGCCAGATCTCTAACTTCCTTCAGAATTGTTCAACCACAAGTATCCCTGTTCTCTCAACTGGCCCATTCTCTGAGGAGATTCAGGGAGGCTTTCCTTGGATCTAACCAGCCAAGCCCTCATTCAGGGACTCAGAGTGTACCCTTGCTTCCCCCACTGCATAATTTCTTTTTTCAATGTCAAAATTTCTCAAATGCCAGTTGCTTCACTTCTCCTGAAAACTTTCCTCTGACCTCTCAGCTCCCTGGGAACAAGGCACTCTGCTTGGATTCCAGCTTGCTGTGCCACAGTTGGGGAATTTTTCCCAGTCAGAGAGGTAGATCTAATATAGGCTTACCTTGTGAGCTTCCTTATTCTTAGGGATTCATCATCTAAACACATGTTTTTTTATATTTCACCCATTTTCACATATTTTTACAAAGTATTTTTAAAGAAAACACATTTTTATTTCTGGCAGATCACTTTAGCCCATCGAGAATATACCATTTCCCACTTGAATTTCTTTTTATAAGAGATGTTCTTTTTTGTTTGCTGATTTTCATGAGTATCAACCAAATCTGGATTGTTTACCATGGATCTCTCACTTGTCCACACCTAAGTTCTGATTTTTGCCTCCAAATTTTCATAAGAATTTGGGAAATTCTTCTAAATCCTCTGACTCATGACTATAATCTAAGGTAGGGGACATCACAATGATCTGACTGGAAATTGAGCTGTTTCAAAGCTGAGATTAACTCTTTGTGAAGGCTAGGTATTTGTTTAACCTTGCACCTCAGATGTACCTTCTCAGAGATTCCAAGCAAATATCGTGAGCGTTTGCTAGTTTCCTTCCACCTCACAAGGACCCAAGGTCCAGTTCAGTTTATTCTAACGTGTGTGAAGACTGTGAACACGTCTCCTCAGCACCTCTGCCTTTCCCTGGTTGCATTCAAATCAGCAAGTGGATCAGGGATAGCTGGAGCACAGAAGGTCGGGCTCAGGCCTTATGCCATGGTACTGACCCCTCAAGTTTTTGTTGCCTTGGTAACTCTTTAATGCCTTCAAACAGATTTTTAATATATATTCTATTTGATTTTCTTAGTTGTTTTCAGTAGGTTAATTGGTCTGTTTCAAGCTAATTTAACATAGCCAGAAGCATATATTGGGACATCTAATCCCTACTTCTTAAATCCTAAGAATTTAAAGTGCATTTTCTTAGTTGGCCTAAAAGAAATTCTAGGTAAGCCAGGATTTTCTTTTTTAATTTCACCTTCAGTGTTTCAAATGTTTTCTGAAATTGAACTGACATTCCAATTTGAGTATTTGAATATTAATTTGAATATTTATGAACTTGCTGATGTGCTAGTCTTATGGTTATGAAAAATACAGGATCTGGACACTGTTTGCAAGTGTCAAGATTCAGTCTTAAGAGACATTTTTCACCCACCTTCTTTGGGTTTTAGGGCATCAGTCAAATGAAACAAGTATCAGAAATACAGGTCTTGATAGGAAAATCTGGCAGCAATGGAAATAACTCTAAATCTAGGAGGTAATTATGAAGAGAAACTAAGAGATGGAAAATAGCATCAAAACTTCCAATAATGCATATAAATACACAGGTATAATTTTCTAATAAAGATAAAAGAGGCCCATAAAATATCTACTTTACAAAACATGCTATATGATGCCCTGCAAGAACTATAGAATCACATTGGACATTTATTTGAATGGAATGCTAGTTTGATTATAATTCATTCTTATTTTCTTTATATATTCATTCTTTCTGAGAAATTTTTATTGTTTCTCCAGAATTAAGAAAAAAAGAAAAACTCTACTGCAAACTAGTGTATTATTGACAATTTCCTATAACACAGCAGTAAACATGAGCTTCAAATATGTAAACAATAATTTGTGTTTTCCTATCATAACCCTAAATAGAAAATGTACTTTCATGAATTAAAAGAGACAATGTCAACCAAAGTCAGTTCATGGACCTTTAAGATGCACATAATTACTGTAAGTGATTCATTAAAAATGCATGAATTGCAAGAATAGTCTTCAGGTTGAACAAATATTATGTCATCACATCTATATCTATATATGATAAATTATTTTAAATATGCATATTTATTTGAAAATATAGAAGAACTCACAGTAGCCCTTTCCTTTATAGATTTTTATAAAAGAAAATTTAGAGATACTTAAATCAGGATATGGAAGGATATAGTCACCATCACAGTAATTACTTTACAATATTTAGCCTTTTTTTGTTGTTTTTAGCTTTAGGATTGTTTTCTTTCTTAATCCACCTTTCAAAGACTGATAAAACAAAAAGGGGAAAATTTGAGCTGTTAGGTCTTTTAACATTAACTTGGACTTAAGATATTTGTAACAGTGAAAGGCTAACAAATGGATGCCAGAAAATAAAATAGTCATCTCAAAAAAACAAGCAGTTTTCCACTCTAAATGAGGTTGAATACTGTATATACCAGAGTGTAGGTATTTTCTTGGATTATAAAAAAGCTGCATAAGTATAACTTATGTAAAATTTTTTGAAAAGCTACGATCAGAAGAGTATACTTTGTGGAACTGTAACAAATATCAACGATAATAAGGTAATGTAAAAGATTGCCTAAAATTTAGGTAGTGCTAAATCTTCCAAGATAATTTTTCTCTGAAAAATTTCTTTTTGAAAAATATATTAGATTACATTGAGTCTGCATGATATTTTATGTTCTATGGATATTTATGTTTGCCTAATTATAGGAATTGTTCACAGTATATGAGGAGCCATGCTTCTAACATTTATGAAAGTCATGTGGCCATTTTTTGTATCTCATTATGAACAAAAGAATGTAAAGAAGTAGAGACATGGCTCTGCTGCCTTAGCTCCATATTGATATTACTGTTGATGTCTTATATTAATTATTAATTATGTATGGTTGAGTAATTCAGAACTTGAGGGATAAACTGAAGTCAGACTCTGCTGAGACTATTTTGGGGTCTTTTGGGCAAGACCAAATTGAGTCTTGGTGGGAGGTTGTGGGGCTCCCCATGGTCAATCATACTTGTAAAGAGAAAATTCCAGGAGTGGTGATGCCAACACGTGGACAAAAATAAATTATATTAGGAATAAGGAAATTGTTTTATTACAAATTAAGCTGTTTGAATAGCTCTTGTAAAAATTTATGCAATAATTTATGAGCCAAAAAAGGATGTAGTTAAATCTAAACATGCACATAGAGCAGAAAAGCTACAAATTATTATTTGGAGTATTCCTGGGGCTATTTACAGAGATAATCTTTAGGATAAGTGGGGGGACAGAAGAAGAAGAAGAAAAATAACAAATAAAATAAAATAAAATAAAATAAAATAAAATAAAATAAAATAACAAATAAAATTAAAAAAAAAAACTTTATTCCCAGGGTTGGAACAAATAGCAAGACATGACACAGTAATCAGAATGTTAAGAGAAAAAATATATAAACTTATTACTACTGAAGTTGATTAGAGAATGTAAGTTTTGATATATTGTTAATGGGATTAATAATACAGAACTTTAATTTGAAGAGATTTATTTACTTAGTCGCTTGCACAGCTATTTTACTCAGAGGTCAGAGGAGTCAGAATGCAACCCCATAACAAGAAGCAGATACAAATGAAAGCAGACCCTTGAGAGGGTTCACTTTGGCTCCTGTCTTAATTGTAGAGGCAGAGAGAAAATTAAATTGTTCTAATAATCCCCATGTATGGCCACAGGAGAAAAGTTGTAATACTCTCCCCACAGCAAAAACGTATGCATGGGGGAGGGGTGAATAGGTGTGCACAGCAAAAAAAGTTTTTTTATATTACATAAGGATTTTTTGAGCCTGTTTCTGCCTATCAATAACTAATGCTGTGACTGGACCAGATCTTGTGGTTCTTATTATGATTGCAAGATGACCTCAGCAATGACCATCAGGAAACTCTGAAAGAGACAAAGTTTATTGCTTAGAAGTCCTGGGAATTGTATGGCACCACTGGAGCCATACAGAGAGGTTGCTGAGAGAGAGGAAGCCTGGGATTCTGCTTTTATGGGGTTGAGGGTGGAGGCTTAGGGATTTTCAGGCTCACTTTTTATTGGTGAATTTAAAACATAAAAGCAGGCCTCGCTCTTAGTCATGTGGCAGGCAAAGTGTTTATTAGAGATAGCCATCTTTGAAGTGGATGCCTCTTTGAAGTAGATGCCTAGGCAATCAAAGCTTAAGTCAGACACTTGCAAAAAAAGAAAAAGAGAAAAAGGAGCTGTCAGAGCTTACACTACAGTGGTGTTTCAGCACAGCCTAAATGATTACTCATTTCCAGGTAAACAGCAACCAGTGGGTATCGGGGTTCCACTGACAGCTGAATTTTAGAAAGAGTATCACTGTCTTTAAATTTGGGGTTTGTTTCTTCTTTATTAATTGTTAGGTAATTGACCAATTCCTTTATATTTCAGTTGCAAGGGAATGAGTTATTGGAAAAGGAAATGGGTACATGCCTATTTAATTCAGCTGCTAAAAAAGGCATAATTGTTCAGTTTATCATCCATTAGCTGGACTTGCTACCATCCTTCCATTGTTGTCCTCTGGAATTCAAGGTCTGCAGAATTAAGGCCCATATATCCTCAAACTCCCCTTCTATAGCTCGTTTCTGCTTTTCTAACTGAAGTCTGGGTTTCGGGAAAAGTTATATTTTTCTTGAAGTCACTTGATGATAATTTTTTTCTTTACTCATGTACCAGAGGGACTGTAGAAAATGCAGTATTTTCTTCGTTGTCATTATAACTCTAAATATTTCCTTTTCCCTTTTACCTTTTCTGGAATCCTAGATCGTTTGAAACACATGCCCTCAAACTCTCTCTTCCCCAGAACGCTTTTTTGGTTTTACTCTAATCTGTTTCCCAAATTGCAATTAAGAACCCCAAATAAACTTAAAAAAAAAATTTGCAGCCCTCTGAGTTTTTTTGGTTGACACGGATGACACTGAAATCTTAGTAATGTCACCTTTTATACAGATTATCTATACAACACTTCAGTCTTTAAGTCCCTTAATCTCAATTTCCACAATTATGTCCGTCTACTACCCCATTTCAGCCACCCAGTTTCATGGCAGTGTCTTTAACCAGATCCTTTCCATAACTGCACCTCTTAAAATGTCTGATTTCAAAATTTCTAATTCTGTCCACAACCACTTATATTTTCATTCACTCATTTCCAATTTAGCAATTATTTAACACATTGTGTTTCCTTTAACTTGATGACCTCATTATTTTTCACTAAACTTCATGTCTACATATTCCTTTTTCCATACATATTCAACTTAAATTCCAAGTTCTATTGCTAAATTTACTATCTTAAGCTGAAGGCAAAAGAGGGTGTTGGGATAATGGTTTGGAACCTCAAATGGGAGGAAGACAATTGACATGAAGATAGAAAAGCAAATGTTTGGTAAACAAATGTTTGCTGGGCCATACAGAGACGATGGAACACAGAGAGAAATTTTAATGAACAGACTTTGCTAGATTGCTCCCTGTCTACCACACCTACTTTATACTCTAGCTATCTATAATAATAGTTCCTTTCCTGAACAGGTCCTCTGTCTACATTCTTTTAGGCAGTTAGGGGAGAGTTCAAGGTTTCTCCTGGAGTCTTTTGGGCCTTAAAAATAATCAGTCTAAATTAATCCTCATGCCAAAGAGACACATTTTGAGGTGGCAAATTTTGCTCCCCTATACCATATTACTGTATCTGTTTCCAATGCGTTCTGTCTTCTCTGCTCTTACAAGAGATAAAAGTGATCTGTTCCAATCTAAATTCAATCCCTTTGCCAAGTCTTAGAGTCTTGCTATTGTGATGGAGATTAGAAGTGTTTACCATATTTTCTATGTGTTAGCTTTCTTTCACAATCCTCCTATACTTTGGAAGAAAACATACAACTAAATTGTGAATAAAAGTGATTTTGTGTCACATTTGGGCAAAGGCAGTTGAAAGTCAATATGCCCTCTCCATCTCTTTCTTTTCTTCCATAGTGATTTTAGGAGCCATGTTATCTAGATGGTATAGTTACAAGATCATGTAGCCTCCATCAGCCCGAGTCCCTGAATAACTGTTTGGAGCAGAAAGCCTGTCAATGCCTGACAGGGAAAAATTATCATATGAACCTACTGAGATTCTGGAAGGGTGACTGTTGAGGCAGCAGGTGTTAATTACTTTGACCAATACATGAATGCTGCAGGCATTCTTGTACTTATTCTTGTGTTTATTTCATCTTCACTCCTCTATCAGCAATCTCCTCTTTTCTATGTCATTTTAAAAGGTTTACTGATACATTGTCTATAAAGTAAAATAAAAATTAAAAATGAGATAAATATTCCTACGATTTTACATTCTCTTTTGGGTGAAATATTCCTAAATTCATTGAAATATATTGATGTGTGGTAATAAATATTGGTTACTGAAATGAGTATAGTAGAGGAAAAAGTGTCAAAATGAACTATGACAATTATCTCCAACTTGTAAACTTCCAAAGGTACTGAAACTCTTATTTTATGTTATATTTGCTGCCTAAGAGAAAACAAACACCTTGGTAAAATCTGAAAGTAAACACACGTAATTAATTTCAATTTCTGTTGGATGTGTTGAAATATTTTTGTGTGTATAAAATACCACTAATGGAAATATTTAAATGTGGAAGAGGACTTGGAAATTGAAAATACAGTATGAAATGGACTCCTACATGTTGTACCCTTGATATACGCCAGTGTCCAGGAAAAGCACCATCCATTTCATTCTTAGAATGTTTTTGTATTTATGGTCTCTGATATATGCTGCATAAACTGGAAATCATTTGTGGCTAATTCACTTCTGCAATTTCACATGACCTATAAGATGTTAATAATGAAATTTCAATCCCTGTTTACCTGTCTTCATATATCAGTGTTTGTTTTAGTTTATCACAGAGCCATAGATAAGCAGTTGCTGCCCAAGTTCTTACTGTCTCTAACTAAATAGAGAATGTTTAGGGAATTTGATAATTAACTCAAATTACTGTATGCCTCAAATCTGATAAAAATAAGTCTTCATTCATTCACAAGTGATTATTGTCCAATAGTGCATAGGTCAGTCATTATAAAGAAATGAGCAAGAGATGAATTCTATACTTAAAAAACTGAAATCAAGTGGATCTAGATATCTTTATCTACTTCTCTCTGTCTATCTGTCTATAGAGAAACTATCAATCTATCTGAATGTACATATTCAGGAAAACAGAAACAGAAATGCGTAGGCCCTAAGGTGGCACTTTGCTTTTCCTCAGGCACAACATGTTAGGGAAGTATGCATAGCAAAATCAACAATGGGAGTATGGACACATGGGTATGGAAAAGTTGTGTAATATGTTATTGGTCACTTGCTTGCAGATAATTATGTCAGATTTGAATTTAGCATCTCACACTTAACATAAGTCTCTTAAATAGAGGTCCATTCTTTTGAGGAATACTATTTCATTACCTCAATTTGAAAATTGTGTAGAATTTTCCAGATATTATTCTGAGAAATATCAAAGGTTTAACACATTTTGACATACTCACTGATGGTTTTGTTCCTTTTGGGCTCTTACAGTTCTGTGTTGAAAAGCAAACGGATATTAATGTTACTTTGCTGAATTAAAATTAAAAAATTAAGAGCCTTTTTCATCTATTTTACTAATATATAATTAAATGAGTTAGTTATTATTTCTATGTCATTTTTGATGATCCTAAGTTGCTAAACTTTTTTTTCCTGTGTTTTAAAAATCCCAGTATAAGCAAAATATTTAACTTGTTGCCATAAATACCACTTAGCAAGTTTTCTGCCATAGTAATTAATTATTTTTCTTAAGGAGTCAAAAGCATTAGGAAACAACATTAGTACTAACTACAGTACTTGTTAGAAACTATATGAAATGCTATGGAACATCTTTTGTGTTGTGTAACATTTTTAATATAGGTACTTAATAAAAATAAGTGAGCATCTCTGAAATGCTATTGACTATCATGGGAAAGAATAGTCAGGAAATATATAATAGAAAGTTTATAGACTCATATGAGCACAGATATATTATTTTTATGCCAAATAATCACAAATTGTTATAATAATATTGAATTTAATAATAATAAAATCTCAGTAGTGTAGCTTTGCACAAAACATTTTTAATGTCTGTATTCTTTAGGAGCTTTATAAGTTGGAGAAATTGTCATGAATAATTTTTAAATGTCTAGATCTTATATCAAAATTAAATACTTAGTATTCATCGCAAACTTTACAGTCATTAATTGATAGTACAGAGTATGATAAGCAGTATCACTACCAGTTTATAGAGAAGGAAATATATCAATCTGTGAACAAAAAATAGGTTAGTAACACTTGTTAATATTCTGTGCACTAACTGTTTTTGTTCTTTTCAATTACCCCTTAAGAATGAATTGCATGCAAACAAAAGGAGATTTATGCATATTCAGATAGAATTTTGGGATAAATAGAGACTAGGTAATAATTCATTCAAGGCAATGATAGTATTGAATTAGAGACATATCTTCACAGTTCTTATCTCTGAAAACAATTCAAATCTACAAGGAGGGGGAAAAAAAGAACAAAAAGGAAATTCTTATGAAACCAAAAGTCACCTATAACTCTCAGCTTTAGTTCAGAGAACTGCTATTTGTGGAATGAACAGCAAAGCAGAAAACAATAAGGAAGTCAGGAATACTTGTAGGTCTACCAAGGTAATGCTCAATAGTCATGTGGAATCCTGAAAATGAGGCCAAATTCAGTGAGGAAATTCATATTTACCTCCTAAGAAATCCAACCAACTCAAACCGAACTAACTGACCAAATCAACAAAACAACCAACCAACCAAACAAACAAACAAAATACATAGGAAAGCACTTGTCTCCCTCTGTGACATACTGGGGAGAAAACAATAGATGTTATTCAGCTTGCCAGCTAAATTTCCTAGTGAAAGGAATCGAAGTAAGTACTAGAAAACCGTATTAAGGATCTGTAACATACTGACCTTCACTCTGATCCACACAAATGCCTTGCTGGATAGGAGAGAGATAATACACCCAAAGCAGAGAATCTGTGAGATGCTGTTCTGTGTTAACCTAGCAAAATTTAAATGATTTGCATCCCAGTTTACTCCGTGGGCTGGTCTATTACAAATGGATGACTCAGAAAAAATGTTACATACTCTAGGAAGAATGACAACTAAAAAGACTCCATCACGGGACCTACTCAATTGCACTAATAAAATGAGCACAAAGCAAAATGCAGATGGAAAATGAAACAAAATTTATTCCACAAACAAGTTAAATTTATAAACAAATAATTGTTTTGATATTTTAGAAATTCAAGGATGTATTCAAAGAAGAGATGGTAAGACTACAGAAGGCAATGAATATTAAGGCAGCAGTACTCTAGATATAAACAGATGAAAGAAAGGAAATGATTAAATAAAAACAAATTATAAGCAGACCTAAGAACTTGAGCCATTTCAAACAACACATATGGAAAATACACAATACTAAGAAATTTATAAAGATTAGATAAAATTAAGCAAGACAAATTATTAAACACAAGTGCATGTACACGTATATCTCACATGGAGAGATGACAATGAATGGATGAGAGAAAAAAAGAAATTATGTAATAGAAGATAAAGTTTCCTAAGTTAAAAAATAAGGGTATCGTATATCTGCAGATTAAGAAGACAACACTTCCAAGACAAAAAACAAACAGAAACCTTTCTATGGAAAAATTTCAACCTTCAATTAAACCATGATAACATTATTGGAATTCAGTGGTGAATATTTGTGTATATATTTACCTAGAAAAAAATCCAGGTTATTTAGTTATATAAAATGTTTGAAAATTACATGGTCTTCATATTTTTCTACAACCAAGTGTGGTCAAAATATTTTGTTTCCAACCATAATGCCATTAAAACTTGCAGGAAATAAATGAGAAATATTATCATGAACTATATCTAGAAACATAAACCTATATACCACATTTTTACCTAATCATTATCCTTAGAAGTTTCATAAGTAATGCCGAAAACTTGGGCTCTGTGCACCAGTGCCAAGTTGAATCTCAGAGACAAAGTTTTGGGTGAAGTAGAAAAGAGTAGCTTTAGCCTATGGTGAGGTGGGGCCGGGAGCCACTTGCCCCAGTCACTTGCCTGGGTGCTCAAGTCAGACTCTAGGGTCAGCAGAAATACTCATTTGAGGGTCCCACCAAGTTCCCCGGTGAGAGTGCTGCAGCTGAGCAGAGTGGGTGCTTAGGAGTACTGCTGGGGTGCTGCAGAAAGCCTTTTTGGAGTCTGACATGTTATCACTTTGGGACCATTGGCCATCTGCTCCTGACTTGGCCACATGAGGGCTCAGGCTGTCCCAGTCTCTGAACTGAAGAGAACCAAAAATGTTAGCATATGTCTCACCACGATGAATGCAAGGTATTTCAATGAAGAGTATGAGGAGGACATCTACAAATCACAGACTGGCATGTGGAAGTTCTGAGGAATGGTGGAATAACCCAATGTATCTGGGTGACCTTTGAAGACAGCTGAGACAGAAGTACAACAGGGCAGTGGCTGACAGCAACTCATACCCCATCTTCTCCAGCCATGTGGCTGACAGGGTCTTGGTGCTCCAGCTGGCTGTCAGCCATGAGCCTCAAGGTGGGAGAGCTGAATTCAGGACACTGGTCCACCATAGACCTCCCAGCCCCACGTAATATCAACCTATGAGAGCTCTCCCAGAGATGGCTGTCTCAATGTTAAGACCCAGCTCCACTCAATGATAAGCAAGCTCCAGTGCTGGACATCCTATGCCAAACAACTAGCAAGACAGGAACACAACCCCACCCATTAGCAGAGAGTCTGCCTAACATCATACTAAGTTCACAGACACACCAAAACACACCACTAGACATGGTCCTGCCCACCAGAAAGACAAGATCCAGCCTAATCCACCAGAACACAGGTACCAGTCCCCTCCACCAGGAAGCCTACACAACCTACCGAACCAACCTTACCAACTGGGGGCAGATACCAAAAACAAGGGGAACTACAAACCTGCAGCCTGTGAAGAGGAGACCCCAAGCACAGTAAGTTAAGCAAAATGAGAAAACAGGGAAATACACAGCAGATGAAGCAGCAAGGTAAAAACCCATCAAACAAAACAAATGAAGTGGAAATAGGCAGTCTACTGAAAAAGAATTCAGAGTAATGATGATAAAGATGATACAAAATTTTGGAAATAGAATGGAGAAAATACAAGAAACGTTTAATAAGGACCTAGGAGAAGTAAGGAGCAAACAAACAATGATGAACAACACAATAAATGAAATTAAAAATTCTCTAGAAGGAATCAATAGCAGAAAAACTGAGACAGAAGAACGGACAAGTGGCCTGGAAGATAAAATAGTGAAAATAACTACCACAGAGCAGAATAAAGAAAAAAGAATGAAAAGAACTGAGGACAGTCTCAGAGACCTCTGGGACAACATTAAACCAGCAACATTTGAATTACAGGGATCCCAGAGAAGAAGAGTAAAAGAAAGGGACTGAGAAAATATTTGAAGAGATTATAGTTGAAAACTTCCCTAATATGGGAAAGGAAATAGTCAATCAATTCCAGGAAGCACTGAGAGACCCATAAAGATAAATCCAAGACACACACCAAGACAAATATTAATCAAACTATCAAAAATGAAATAAAATGAAAAAATATTAAAACCAGCAAGGGGAAAGCAAAAAAATAACATAAAAAGGAATCCCCATAAGGTTAACAGCTGATCTATCAGCAGAAACTCTGCAAGCCAGAAGGGTATAGCAGGACATACTTAAAGTGATGAAAGGGAAAAACCTACAACCAAGATTACTCTACCCAGCAAGGATCTCATTCAGAGTCAATGGAGAAATTAAAACCTTTACAGACAAACAAAAGCTAAGAGAATTCAGCACTACCAAACCAGCTTTACAACAAATGCTAAAGGAACTTCTCTAGGCAGGAAACACAAGAGAAGGAAAAGACCTACAATAATAAACCCAAGATAATTAAGAAAATGGTAAGAGGAACATACCAACTGATAATTACCTTAAATGTAAATGGATTAAATGCTCCAAACAAAAGACATAGACTGGCTGAATGGATGCAAAAACAAGACCAGTATATATGCTGTCTACAAGAGACCCACTTCAGACCTAGGGACACATACAGACTGAAAGTGAGGGGATGGAAAAAAGATATTCTATGCAAATGGAAATCAAAAGAAAGCTGGAGTAAAGTAGTAATTCTCATTTCAGACAAAAGAGACTAAAATAAAGACTATTACAAGAGACAAAGAAGGACACTACATAATGATCAAGGGATTAATCCAGGAAGAAGATATGAAATTGTAAATATTTATTCACCCAACATAGGAACACCTAAATACATAAGGCAAATGCTGGCAGCCATAAAAGGAGAAATCGACAGTAACACAGTCATAGTAGGGAACTTTAACACCCCACTTTCACCAATGGACAGATCATCCAAAATGAAAACAATTAAGGAAACACAAGCTTTAAATGACACATTAAACAAGATGGACTTAATTGATATTTATAGGACATTCCATACAAAAACAACAAAATACACTTTATTCTGAAGTGCTCATGGAACATTCTCCAGGATAAATCACATCATGGGTCACAAATCAAGCCTTGGTAATTTAGGAAATTGAAATCGTGTCACGTATCTTTTCTGATCACAAAGCTATAAGACTAGACATCAATTACAGAAAAAAACACTGTAAAAAATACAAACACACAGAGGGTAAACAATACACTACTAAATAACCAAGAGATCACTGAAGAAATCAAAGAGGAAATCAAAAAATACCTAGAAACAAATGGCAATGAAAACATGATGACCCAAAACCTATGGGATGCAGCAAAAGCAGTTCTAAGAGGGAAGTTTATAGCAATACAATCCTACCTCAAGAAACAAGGAAAGTCTCAAATAAACAACCTAACTTTACACCTAAAGCAATTAGAGAAAGAAGAACCAAAAAAATGACCAAAGATAGCAGAAGGAAAGAAATCATACAGATCAGATCAGAAATAAATGAAAAAGAAATGAAGGAAACAAGAGCAAAGATCAATAAAACTAAAAGCTGGTTCTTTGAGAAGATAAACAAAGTTGATAAACCATTAGCCAGACTCATCAGGAAAAAAAGGGAGAAGACTCAAATCAACAGAAGTAGAAATGAAAAAGGAGAAGTAACAACTAACACTGCAGAAATATAAAGGATCATGAGAGATTACTACAAGCAACTATATGCCAATGCAATGGACAGCCTGGAAGAAATGAACAAATTCTTAGAAAAGCACAACCTTCCATGACTGAAATTTAAACTGAGATTAAAAATCTCCCAACAAACAAAAGCCCAGGACCAGATGGCTTCACAGGTGAATTCTATCAAACATTTAGAGGAGAGCTAACACCAATCCTTCTCAAACTCTTCCTAAATATAGCACAGGGAGGAACATTCCCAAACTCATTCTACGCGGCCAACATTACCCTGATACTAAAAACAGACAAAAATGCCACAAAAAAAGAAATCTACAGGCCAATATCACTGATGAACATAGATGCAAAAATCCTCAACAAAATACTAGCAAACAGAAGCCAGCAGCACATTAAAAGGATCACACACCATGATCAAGAGGGCTTTATCCCAGGAATGCATGGATTCTTCAATATATGCAAATCAATCAATGTGATACTCCATATTAACAAATTGAAGGAGAAAAACCATATGATCATCTCAATAGATGCAGAACAAGCTTTTGACAAAATTCAACACCCATTTATGATAAAAACCTTCCAGAAGTAGGCATAGAGAGAACTTACCTCAACATAATAAAGGCCATATATGACAAGCCCACAGCCAACATCATTCTCAGTGGTGAAAAAATTAAACCATTTCCACTAAGATCAGAATAAGACAAGGTTACGCACTCACCACTGTTATTCAACATAATTTTGGAAGTTTTAGGCACAGCAATCAGAGAAGAAAAGGAATCCAAATCGGAAAAGAAGAAGTAAAACTGTCACTGTTTAGAGATGACATGATACAAAACATAGAGAATCCTAAAGATGCTACCAGAAAACTACTAGAGCTAATCAATGAATTTGGTAAAGTAGCAGGATACAAAAATAATGCACAGAAATCTCTTGCATTCCTATAGACTAATGATGAAAAATCTGAAAGAGAAATTAAGGAAGCACTCCCATTTACCACTGCAACAAAAAGAATAAAATATCTAGGAATAAACCTACCTAAGGAGACAAAAGACCTGTATGCAGAAAACTATAAGACACTGATGAAAGAAATTAAAGACAATACAAACAGATGGAGAGATATACCATGTTCTTGGACTGGAAGAATCAACACTGTGAAAATGACTATACTACCCAAAACAATCTACAGATTCAATGCAATCCCTATTAAACTATGACTGGCATTTTTCACAGAACTTGAACAACAAATTTCACAATTTGTATGGAAACACAAAAGACCCCGAATAGCCAAAGCAATATTGAGAACGAAAAATGGAGCTGAAGAAATCAGGTTCCCTGACTTCAGACTATACTACAGAGCTACAGTAATCAAGACAGTACGGTACTGGCACAAAAACAGAAACATAGATCAATGGAACAGGATAGAAAGCCCAGAGATAAACCCACGCACATGTGGTCACCTTATCTTTGATAAGGAGGCAAGAAGATAAAATGGAGAAAAGACAGCCTCTTCAATAAGTTGTGCTGGGAAAGTGGGACGGCTACATGTAAAAGAATGAAATTAGAACACTCCGTAACACCATATACAAAAATAAATTCAAAATGGATTAAATATCTAAATGTAAGGCCAGACACTTTAAAACTCTTAGAGAAAACAGAGGCAGAACACTCCCTGACATAAATCATAGCAAGATCCTCCACCTCCTAGAGAAGTGGAAACAAAAGCAAAAATAAACAAATGGGACCTAATGAAACTTAAAAGCTTTTGCACAGCAAAGGAAAACATAAACAAGATGAAAAGAGAACACTCTGAATGGGAGAAAATACTTGCAAATGAAGCAACTGACAAAGGATTAATCTCCAAAATATACAAGCAGCTCATGCAGCTCAATATGAACAAAACAAACAACCCAATCCAAAAATGGGCAGAAGACCTAAATAGACATTTCTCCAATGAAGATATATAGATTGCCAACCAACACATGAAAGGATGCTCAACATCACTAATCATTAGAGAAATGCAAATCAAAACTACAATGAAGTATCACCTCACTCCAGTCAGAATGGCCATCATCAAAAAATGTACAAACAATAAATGCTGGAGAGGGTGGGGAAAAAAGGGAACCCTCTTGAACTGTTGGTGGGAATGTAAATTGATACAGCCAATATGGAGAACAGAATGGAGTTTCCTTAAAAAACTAAAAATAAACTACCATATGACCCAGCAATCCTGCTACTGGGCATATACCCTGAGAAAACCATAATTCAAAAATAGTCATATACCAAAATGTTCATTGCAGCACTATTTAAAATAGCCAGGACATGGAAGCAACATAAGTGTCCACTGACAGAAGAATGGATAAAGAAGGTGTGGCACATATATACAATGGAATACTACTCTGCCACAAAAGAAAATGAAATTTTGTAATTTTCAGTGAGGTGGATGAACTTAACATCTGTCACACAGAGTGAAGTAAGTAAGAAAGAGAAAAACAAATACTGTATGCTAACATATATATATGAAATCCAAAAAAAAAATGTTTCTGAAGAAACTAGGGGCAGTACAGGGATAAAGACGCAGACGTGGAGAGTGGACTTGAGGACACGGGGAGCAGGATGGGTGGGCTGGGACGAGCTGAGAGAGTGGCATTGACATATATACACTACCAAATGTAGAATGGATCTCTGGTGGGAAGCAACCTCATAGTACAGGGAGATCAGCTCAGTGCTTTGTGACCACCTAGAGGGGTGGGATAGGGAGGGTGGGAGGGAGATGCAAGAGAGGAGTGATATGGAGATACGTGTATACATATGGCTGATTCACTTTGTTATACAGCAGAAGCTAACGCACCATTGTAGAGAAATTATACTCCAATAAAGATGTTGAAAAAAAAATATTATGATGTGATGACAAAACAACTCTAGCTGAAGGATAAAATAGTAATTTAAACTACCATTCAAAGACCACCATTCATCATGTTTAAGAACATACGTTGGCCAGAAAAAATTACGATGGAATTTCATTCTTTTCTTAGTCATTGACTTATAACTATAGGTAGACCAGTCTTCCAGGATTTTCCTCAGGGGGCTATTGAATGGAATTAAAGAAGTGCTTCTCATATTTGATCAACAGAACACTCATGCACGGACTAAGAATGAACCAAATCCTTGCAAGCAATGGAAGCCTCAAACCAAAAACCAAACAGAAACCAAAACAAAATCAGCTTCAAAGTTCCAACTTAGACTGTGATTTCTGTTCAAACAGCAAGCCTTCCAAGTGAGATCCTCCAGAATGGAAAATCCCCTAAATGGGAACCAAGGATCTCCCAAACAGGGGCAAAAGGGTCTTTGGAGTGCTTGTCTACCACACACTAGACAATGTGTCATGACATCCTAGATGCTACTTTTCTGCTTCCCCAAAATAATTCCTCAGAGTAGCAAGTCCAGGGTAGTCCAGGTAGAGAGGAACGTACTTAAGGCAAAGATGGCCTCAGCAGCTGCTAGGGCAGTCCCTCTTCCCCTCTCTACTCCCGCCTTGGAGTTCCAGCTTCTGGGATGGTGGACAGGGTATGACTGTGGCTTGCCCTTTCCAGGCAAGTGTCCCAAGCTGTCTGCTCTCTAAAGGAATTCTCCAACCCTCTGCTCTCTTGAAAGAGGCCAGCATGGAGAAAACCTCAGAGCATCTGATCAAGCCAGGGGTCCCCCATGAGGGACTGTCCCCAAGTCAGCCCCATGTTGGATGCCAAATTTGATGCCAGAATCTTCGTTTTTGTGCACCAGTGTCAAATCAAATCTCTGAGGCAGTTTTGGGTGAAGTAGAAAAGAATAGCTTTATTACTTTGCCAGGCAAAGGGAGACACAGTGGGCTCTTACCCTCAAAAACTTTGTGTCCCAACCTGAGAGGGTTTAGTGAGGAGTTTTATAGCAATCAGTTCAAGCCTGGAGTTGCTGATAAGAATAGGGTGTGTGCAGGGTCTGCACTTCTTTAATCCAGTCTCAGGTAATCTGATGAGTTTCTGTGGTTCCTTTAATCTGGCCTCAGGTGGTCTTCTTGAAGAGTTTCTCTGCTTCCTTTAATCTGCAATGAAGAATGTTGACATCTTTATTTGTTGGAGGTTTTAGTTCTATAAAGAGCTTGATATGTGTATCCCTGGAGGCAGAACCGGGACCCTGCTCCAAGGCTGCCCTACTGTTTCTTGGCTGTTCCTCTGGTGCCTCTGCATCCCCTCTTTTCCCTATTAGCAACTGTTCAAATCTGCCCTTTGGAACTAGGGAAGGTCACAGAGGCTGGAGTCAAACAAGGAATGGGAGACAAGGAAAGGCTTCTGTGCCCTGGATCCCTGCAGGGTCCTGCTCAGTTTCATAAGTAGTCATTTTTTACATATGTTTTTATGAGTTGTTGACCTGAAAAGAATAGACTGCCAGATATTTTTCCAGCAAACATGGGTTTATTCAGAATCAGCAAAGAATTGTAATTCAGGCTTGTTGGGCTGTACCCCTCAGGCCTACAAAGCCTGTACTTGCCCAGCTTTAAGACCTAAGAAAGAGCCCTGAGTTAGCAACAAAGACATCAGTGGTTTAACGGATAGGAGGATCTTACACATCAGCAGCAAGTTTCTGGTGCGACACCCCACCCTGTACTGCAAATGGTGGGCAGGGCAAGGCGGCAGTCTTTGCTCTAGAAAAGGGGGAACGGGAGATTGCCAGGAATAGGGAGAATGATGTCAGGTTGGCTAGTTTACCAGGAAAACTAGCAGAGGGTTATGCCCCTCACTGCCCCTTTGATAAGAACAATCACTAGCTGGGGTCTGGGGCAAGTATATAGGTAGGTCAGTCTTGTGAGTAGGGTGTAGGTAAAGTAGGCACTGGTCGGGCAGAGGATGTACAGAGAGCAAGTGAACAGCTGCCTTGAGTGGCCTGACCATACAAGGGTCTGCGACATATACATGTATCTCTCTCTCTCTTCTCTTTTAAAGAGAGCATTAAAAGGTTGCATGTAATCATCAAGCGTATGTAAAAATGGAGTATTTTTTAACTTAATAATTGTTGACTATATGAATGTTCATTCAGCACTGCCTATTCAAAGTATGAAAAGCATTAAATCTAAGATTAGAATTGATCATTTCATGTTATGTATTATTTTCTTCTTTTAGTCAAAGGAATGTTTAAGATAAGCTGACCTTCAAGGAAATGCCATGTCTCAGTGAAAATTAGATAATTTATTTATGAAACATGTTTTAACAAAATCAATATAATGCCTATCTAAAAAATAACACGTAAAATCAGAGTAACATCTAATAAGCAGATTTTTAAGATATCTTCCATTGTGGACAGTTTTAACAACATGCTAATGATACTTCTCGTTAATGTTAAATGCATATATGCGGAAATAAAAAATCATCATCATGGAAGATAATTAAAAGTACCAAACAAAATCAAGACAATTCTTTAAATGTATTTTAAATCATTCTCATTAATCAGTTGTTTTTCAAATGTAAATCATCCGAGAAACATTTGATTGCTGTGTTCAAGACTGGTGACATTATCCTGGTTCATTACTTCAGGTTTCACTGCAAGCAGAGCCTGAGACAAGATCTTAGTGCAGGTGGTTAATTGAGAAGTGATCACAAGAAGTAGGAGTATGTGTGTGTGACAAGAATGGGACAGGACAGGGTTAAAAGCCACAAATGATGATGTCCTATGAAGTTCATTGTGGTAGACTGCAGGAGTTATTTCTTCCCACATCTGAGAAAATTACAGAATGAAATCCACAAGTATCTCCCTGAAATATTGGTGGCTGGGATATTTATTTACTGGCTCCTGCACCCCATTTGAGGGCTGCCACTAGAGACACTATCTTCTACAGGGGTGTTAAGTTTGGTAGGCTTTAAGTGTGTAGTCGGTGTGTAATTTGTTCCAGGTGCCAGATAAGGCCCCAGGGCAAACGCAGAAAGATGAGCAACAACCACTCCGGGCGAGACACTGACAGTGCAAAATCAGTCTGAATCCACACAGAATTTTTCAGTACCTCTAGCTGAAATCAGGCATAAGCTAAAGAGATGTAATGCAGGCATTAGAAGGATCTGCCAGTCCTGGAGGCATTAAAAAAACCAAAGCGGAAAAAAAAAAAAAAAAAACCAAAGCGCAGTCACTGCAAGAACAAATTAGAGAAGATACTGGCTTTTAAATAAAGAATTACAAAAGGGGTGAGTTGTGTAAAATACAGTTATGTAATGAAGAGTAAAATAATTGGCTGGCTTGGTAGGAAGTTATTAGTTACTGGTTACCAAGTGTATTAGTTTCTTATTGCTACTGTAACAAATTACCACAAATTTAGTGACTTAAAACAAAACAAATGTATTATCCTACAATTCTGGAAGCTCAAAGTCCAAAATCAGTTTCACTTGGCTAAGGTCATGGTGTTCACAGGGATGGTTTCTTCACAGGCTTTAAGAGAATTTGTTTCCTTGCGTTTTCCAGTTTCTAGATTTTGCCTATGTTCCCTGGCTCATGCCCCACCCACCGACCTCCATCCTTCAGTCCAAACATTGTGGCATCTTCTTTCCTCTCTGACTTCTGATTCCATCTTCATATCTTCTCTCTCTGACCCTAACTTTATTGTCTCCCTCTCATAAAGACCCTTGTGATTACATTAGGCCCACCTGCATCATCCAAGATAATCTCCCAATTTTAAGATTATTGGTTTAATCACATCTGAAAAGTCCCTTCTTCCAAATAAGATAAAATACACACAAGTTCTTGGGATAAGGATACGGAGATCTTTGGGAGGCCATTATTCAACCTACAATAAATTAAATTTTGAAGCAAAAATATAATCTGAGGACTTTATCAGAAATCTAGCTACTTCTAAATACTCTGGTGCTTTATGAAACTTACATGTAATTCTACCTGTTTCTCCAAGTTCTTATTCAAGGCAAACTTTTCATGAAGTACAAACATCTCAAAGACACAAATGAGAAACAGAATAGGGATGAATTACTCCAGATCCTCTAAATGATTCTCTCTGGGAAAAATAGTTTCTTGGTGTCCTTCAAATCTAAGTTTGGGCATAAAGAGTTAGGCTGAATATTCTTTAATAAACTCTCCAAAAAATATCATTCTTTTTGTTTTGATATGGAACAACTGTTTAGGGTCACTTATACATTCCCCCATCCATTTAGGGTAAAATGTTTCATGTTTACTGTAATGAATACTAATGCCATTTATTTACCCCAAGTTCCCCACTGCCCCACTTTTGGTTGTTGGAAGATATTCATAAAGTAGAATATTTTCTACTTTATAGATATTCATAGATATTCATATAGTAGAAGATATTCATAAATGTCATAAAGTAGACATTTTGGAAAAGCTACTTTTCTCAGTAAGGGTAAAGCAGCCTTAGATGCCAGAAATGTATTTCAGTTCTATGCCTAATTACCATAGTAAATGTCAGGAAAGCGTGGCTTTAAGTGTATTTTCATAAAAAGCCTATAGTGTGCAGTGGATCTCATTATCTTGACTAAAGGGGGCATTTCATAGTAGAGTTTCAATGACTCAAAGCCAAGCTACCTTTCAGTGATTTATAATTCCTATTACCAGGACGTTCTGCATGATGAACCAGCCATTTCATCAGACAGAAAGTTCTCAGTTGTGCAATTCTCTATCAAACCTGTTTGTGGAAAGAAAGATTTAGGAAAGCATTACAAATTTTTCAAAAACATAACACTAAATCTATAGTTGCAACCTACTCTCTCAGCATATCTAAAGGTTACAATTAGAATTTGCTAAATGAAAGTGTTTATATCCTGTCCTTTACCAAACACATGCACCACATATACATACTCAAACACAAACACAATTATTCCTCTAACTGTTGAGTGATAGTTTACTGTTAAATATTATCCAGAAAATCCCCATAAAATTATTACTGAAAATAACCTGTACAATAGCTGATGAAAGAGCAAAAACAATGCATGATATAAAATCATGCAAATAAATAGTAATTAAAATATTTTAAGTAAAAAGCACTCTACCTCTGAAAAATCCAAAATTAAAAAATATGATTATTCATACATTTAAAATTTTATTAAGACAGAAAGGTACACATATCACAAGGATACATTATACTGATTTTTAACAAACTGAACGCATCACCTAGAACATTACCAGCAACTTAGAAGTCTCTTGCTGCTCCCTTTCAGTCACTCGCCCCAAGGATAACCACTTCCAGACCTTTAACAGTATGAATAATTTTCCTCTTTTTGTCTTTTATTTAAATGAAATTCTATAAAGGGTACTCCTGTGACTGGCTTCATAGCCTTTAATTATTCCCTGATGAGTTGAAAAGTTCTGTCTTTTGTCTCTGTTGCAGAGGTTGTTACTATCTGATTCAAGGAATATTCCTTTTGTGATACAGAAAACAACAATTTAATCAAAGAAAGGTGCCTTCATAAGAATATTAAAAAAACTCCAAGGTAATCCAATTGTTGCAGGAAAGGCGACCCCTTCCAGGGCCGGAGAGTGAGCTCTTAGCTAACACTCTAAAATGCATTGTCCGAGGAGACACACATATTGACAAAGCAAAAGACTTTATTGGGAAGGGGCGCCCAGGTGGAGAGCAGTGGGGTAAGGGAACCGGGAGAACTGCTCTGCCACCTGGCTCCCAGTCACAGGTTTTATGGTAATGGGGTTAGTTTCTGGGTTGTCTCTGGTCAGTTATCTTGGTTGGCCTGTATTTGGTCTGACTCAGGATTCTTCCTGGTGGCCCTGCCCATCTCTCAGCCAAGATGGATTCCAGCAAGAAGGATTCTGGAAGGTTGGTAGGACATATTATGGGCTGGTGTCTCCTCACTCTTTTCAACCCCTCCCGAATTCGCCTTGTTAGTTTTTGGTGGCAGCACCATGTTCCTTATTGTGACTTCCTGTTGTGAGACAGCTCATGCAAGTGGTCATCATTGTGCCTGGCCAAAGTGGGCTGTTCCGCTCAACAGTTTCCTAACAAAATGATATATATTTTATATATGCAAATGAATTTTTAAGATATAATCGGAACCTATAGAGTGTTGGGAATGTGATATAGATTACAAAGTTACAATCTCTAAAAATACATTTTGTAATCAAGAAGAAAAAGTGTGCACATGTTTTTAGTGATTTCAATATATTCAAAAAAGCTGGGCTTTTAGAGAACTACTCAATCTAATTTTAAGGAATTGTTAAAGAATAGTATTTTTTTCAATCTTGTCCTCAAAAAATTCCCAGGTAAAGTCCTAGGCATTAGATTAAAGCCAGTCAAAAGACCCCCACAACCACTTTAAGTGGGCCTGTCATAATTCCAAATTATTTTTTCAAGAATGCCAAATTAACCTATATTGAAGATATTTTTGGCATATTTTAATTAAGGAATGTTCATTGGGCATAACTTCTAATTGGTAAGAATTTTCTCTCCTAAAACACCATGTCAATATTGATACATGCAATTTTTCAGCACTTAGTCTTACAGGAACACACATAAGGTGTGTGTTATTATAGTTCATGGGTAAAGCTCTATGTAGTTGGAATCCATCAACCCCGGCTCTGGCTGCCTCAGGCATCACCCAGAAACACCGAGAGCAAAGGAGATCAATAATTTTGGCACAGCTGTCATCAACTGGGGGGCACTCCTGTGTCCTCTTGAATATCCATTGAGAAACTCTATGCTAAAGCCTTGCTATTCAGTATGGTCTGGAAAAAGGCCAGCTTTGAAAGCACTTGGGAACTTGTTAGAAATTTGGAAAACTCAGGTGCCACCCCACCCCTGCATTTTAACAAGAGTTTGGGAGTTCCGTTTAAATATTGTAATTTTAGAAGTGTTGCTGTAAAGAAAGTAAGAGCGCTGATTGTAAGTTTTGGTGTGAAAGGGGAAAATTAGGATACACATATTTCTTTGGAAGAATGGAATGCTTACTATAAGAGGACATGGATGTTTTATTTGCATCTCCATACAAATATTTTTACCATGAAATAAATCACCTTTATTCAAACTGACCATTTCTCAGAAATGGTTTCTTCGTGGAACATATGCATCTCTTTTTTTCTCCTTTCTGATTTATCTGTGAACTAGTCATTAATTTAGTCATTGGAAAAGTCATTTATCTATTTTCCTATAAAAAACATATTTAAAGAGGGAGATTAGGTTTAAAAGTCATATTTGGTTATTCTGTGACTCTCTGTGATTTCAGATCAGGATTTTTTCTCTTTGTTTTTAGGTATCTATTTCTTTACAATTCACTGTCATGTTTCACAGTGTACCAAAGGCAAAGAGGAAACTCTATTATCTTTTGTCTTTGGAGAGATTCTTAGGTATAGTTGTGAAAGGAAATGTGCAAACAATGTAAGTTTGCCTATTTTATGAAAGTCAATATTTCAGACATATTTGCCAATATATCCTGGGGCACTGTTAGCAAAGCTGGGTTTGTCTCATGGAAGTTTTGCTCCCCACTGCTTCCAGTGAATCAGAAACATCTGATGCTCCCCTCTGGTTAGCAGATTTCTGCATTGAGATTCTGTTCTGTTTCTCCACAGAAGTACTCCTATGTTGCCTTTAACGTTTTAGCCAATCAATTCTTAAAAAATAACTTCAGCCACGTATGGTACCTAAACTCCTAATGAGTCTGCAAATATGGAGTTTTTAAATAAAATGACTCATTTTTATGTTATACCAACACAGGGCCATTATTTCTGGAGAAATAATGCTTATGTTAACTCTGAGTTACTCACAAATGTCCAAAACACAGAACTCTCTCTCTACTTTTATCTTGATTACTGGTATTTTCTTGAAATTACATACATTTGTTTCCAAAGTACGTATCATAAAGCAAAATTTCCACAAAACATATGGTTGGAAAAAATACAACAGTGATCTATTTCAGAAATAGGTATTTTATTTAAAATCTCTCTATCATATTTTTTCTAAGTGAAATTTTTCTGACAGATCAACAGCAATTGTCTTTATGTCCATATTTGACTATTGAAGTAACTATGTATTTGGTGAGATATCTCTTTAAAAAAATATTAAGTTATAAGGTACTTACTTTGTACCATGTGGAGCTTTTCATGCTACATTTTTTAATTTAGGTTTTAGAACTCTTCGACATTTTAATCCACGTGTAGAAAAACTATACATTTTTCCATTTATGCAAAGAGAAGGTATACAACAAACCTCAAAATAAGATATGCAGTTAGCTAGACACTGAGCTAAACACAACACACATACACGCAATCATATAATAATGCATATATATAATATGCATAATGATATATATGCATTCTTGCCAAACTTTTAGAAGTGATTAAAGAGGCAGAATCGTATTTGGCAACACATTTTCCTTATGTTCTCCACAATTTAGGTGGTCTAAATTTTTTTTTTTCTTTTTTTCTCATGGAAGTTTGGTATTCTGTTAGGAATAAGCCCAACTTGGGCACAATAATTCACATGATTTTATGATTTGCTTGGTTACTGGCACAGAGGAAGTAGATCTTCAAGGCAAAGTGATTCAATATATGTTCAAATACTCATCAACTTGGATAATGGTTTGCTTGATTTTACTAAGATATTCTCTCATTATCTAAGATGGAAAAAATAAGGGTAACTGAGTTGATGTTCCTTGTTATCAGAAATGGGGCCAAGATGTATATTCTGACTTAGATATATCTTAATAGATTTATTGGCCCAGAGAAAACATGAACTATTTTATTCAGTACACAAATAATTCATCTCAATGACCATACAGGATGTTGAAAGAATAATGTATATAACACTCACAGGCTATTATAAAATATTTTCATTAAAAGTCATGTTATATTCAAATGAAAGATTAAATATTTCATAAAAGCATAAGTATTAACATAAGAACTGATAATGAACATGAGATCCATTTACAAATAGGAATGATACAATATAGTATGTAGAATTATAGCTTCAGAATAAAAGGTAAGTAGTACATACACACACACACAAATCAACCTCAAAATATATATGGTTTTAATTTAAAGTTTTAAAAAATAGGATTTTCGCCATTTTTGAAAAGGAAAATCTACAGAGAGATATCTATATTTATTAGTACACAATCCATAAAAAGACTACAGAATAATCACGTACATATAAAGTGTGATGTTATCATTTATAAACTTCTCAAAACCTATGTAATCTGTTGGCATTCTTTCACCATTTATTCTCTTCCTTAGACATAGATTGGCCATCAGCTAGTAACATAGCAGCATAATTTATACCCACACAAGACTGTGTTGGAGGGCATGGTCTCCATCTGTGTTTTCCCTCCATCTCTGAGCGCTATACTCTTTATATTTGCTGACGTTTGAAAGCTACACATTACGTCTACAATTCACAACACTATACATTTTATCTTGGTACACATTTGCCTACTAGAAATTTCTTATTTGATTATCATACCTTAGAATCCCACATATATTTTTATTACATTTTAATATTATGCCTTCAGCTTTCTATGAAAGTCATTGTATAAAATGTCTCACAAAATATTTCAAAAATGTTTCTGAGTGTAATCCTTCTAAATATACCTACCTCCTGATTGAGTATTCGTCCAGGAACTTTCTTTTGAAATTCAATGCTAAAAACAAATGCTTTTTCTGTGAAAATAGACAGTCCTCCTTTCCATCAAGATAAATGGTACTATCAGTGGTGGTGATGTTCTATTGCCCTTTGGAAGCAAAGAAATCCACCTATATGAATTACCCTTTTCTTCCTAATCTCTTATACTTCTTCCTTAAACCTGAATTTGATTTTCTAATTTGATATCATTTTATGATTTTATCATGAAAAATAGAATCAACTACCTAAGTTTGTGCAGATAGATGAAAATCAACCAACATTTCATTTATTTTTATGGGATTAAAGAACACACACTTTAGGGCTTCCCTGGTGGCGCAGTGGTTGAGAGTCCGCTTGCCGATGCAGGGGACACGGGTTCGTGCCCCGGTCCAGGAAGATCCCACGTCGCGGAGTGGCTGGGCCCGTGAGCCATGGCCGCTGAGCCTGCGCGTTCGGAGCCTGTGCTCCGCAACGGGGGAGGCCACAACAGTGAGAGGCCCGCGTACCACACACACACAAAAAAAGAACACACACTTTAATATATTTGTTTGGGGTTCTATCATTTTAAATGATTATGTCCAAAGTAGCAGTTTACCAGATTGCATTTCAATGTATTATGTAACTCCAATAAAGAGCAACAATAATTTAATTCTGATAAAATTTGAAAAAGAGATTGAGTTAAAGCGCATGATAAAATAAAATTTGTGAATTGTCTTTAAGAGGTAACTGTTGAGAATTAATAAAATATTAATTAGATTCAGTTGTTCACACAAAGAAAATTAAAGATAAGTAAAAACTTAATCTTCATTTTATTTAAATCTTTTAATCCTCAATACAATAATTTTAATTTGAATCATTATATTCTAAATTTATTAATTTTAGGTGTTGTTAATAATGAGACAATGCTAGGCATAGTTTCATTAACCATGATAAAGAACCTGAACATATTAAAAACCCTTTCAGCATTATTCTTGTGTCTGTTAATTGACTCAAGAGAAAATAATTTATGACCTCTTAATTTAACACACTGGCTTCCGAGAGTTTGCTAATAGACAAATGATGTATCCTTTTGATTAACTGAACACATTTTCAGGAGTGTTAATAGACTGCTTTACTGAACTTTAGTAATCTTGAATTTTTAATACCATAGTGATGTTTAAAGAGGCTGGAAATGACCGTTTCCTTTTATAGGTTGGTGTTTAATTAACCATTTATTCATTCCATCAGTCAGAGAGAGTTTTAATGTATACCTATGTGCCAAGAACTCTTCTAGATGTTGGGGATTCAGCACCCAACTAAAGAAATCACTAGATTAGATTATTAGAGAGTACTCAGAGGACATTTCCCTCATTTTGGCACCACTGATGAATGTGGTGTCAAAATTTTTGCAGACAGCATTGATGGCTAGGCTGTCAGGGTATCTGTTTGGTATTGAGCTTCCTTATGAGCTTATAAGCTCATAAGGCTGGTGGGATGCTAGAATGGCAGAGCACAGCTAAAGCATTCAACAGTCAGAGACAACAGGAAGTTGATTAATGTGATGAGCTGTAATGCTGGGTTGAAATCACAGTCTCTTAACTCAGAGAAATCTATGGCAATGTATAAAAGTTCATTGTATGCATAGCACACAATAGTAATGCTGTTAATTTGTATATTTTATAAAAAGGATTAAAGGTCGGCCAGCAGAAGTTTGACCACAGTGGAAAAATTAAATTCCTCACTCAGTGTATTAATTTTCTATTTCTGCCACCACAAATCAAATATAACCACTTAAAGCACACCCATTTATTATCTCACAGCTCCATAGGTCATAAGTCCAGTCAGACTCAAACAGCTTCTCTGCTTAGGGCCTCACAAGATCAAAGTCAATGTTTCAGCCTGGTTAGGCTCCTATTGCAAGGATCTGGTGGAAAATCCACTTCCAAACTCATTCAAGTTGTTGGTTCTCCCAGTTCTTTGTGGTTGTAGATCTGTGGTTCCACTTCCTTGCTGGCTGTCATCCAGGGGTTGCTTTCCTCCTAAGGCTGCACAAGTTCTTCACATGGCTCCTTCTATCTCAAAGCCAGCAAGAGTATATTGAGTTCTCACACTTCCATTTTCTCTGCCTTCCCCTCCTGCCGTCAGCCAGGGAAAGCTCTCTGAGCTTAAGGTCTCATGTGATTAGACAAAGCCCACCTGGATAATTTCCCTATCTGAAGGTCAACTGCACCATACCACATAAACTAATCATGTGTGATGTTTCATTATATTCACAGATTCCGAGGGTTACAGTAAGACGTTTTGGGGATGGGGAGGGGAAGGGCACTTGAACATTTTTAACAGTCACATTCAGTTGCTAGATCTAAATCAACTCCTGAATTCAAAGACCTAAAGTTATTGCTGGATATACTTGAGGAAAGCCATTGCACTCTAACTAGAAGTATATACAGTATCTTCCAGTCCTTCACCAAATGGACCTGCAGCCACAATCTGGAGTGTAATGTGCTCTGGTGTGCTGCCCAGATATCCCTTTCAGGACCAAACTCCTTATTTCCCCAGGTGCCAAGAGAGTTGACATGTAATGGCTCATAGCTGAGAAATTCCCTGGAAACTGTTCCCAATTGTTTTTGGTCAAAGGAGCTGTATTTCCCAAAGTTCTGTGTCTTCTCTGGGAGCAGCTCATACCTAGTGACCAGTCAATGTGTTGTAGGTCCCTTTCCTATATTTCAGTTCACTGTGAAGGGCCATCCTCACATCAGAGCTATAGTAGGATCAGCTGAGGCCTCTGGTGCAACTGCATCAGAGCTCACCATAAAAATATAATCCTCTGCTTAATTCATTCCTGCTTCCCTCACCTTGTTTTGGATATATTCCCGAAAGTCCAAAACACATCCTACATACAAGTCTCTACCTCGGAGTCTAATTCCCAGGAGGTTGATTTAAATAAAATGAAGTAAAATTTGCACTGGGAAAGGATAGTATCTAGACTTATTGGGGACTATTAGATACAGGGTCTGGGTTAACCTGGGTAACAGGTGATGCAAAATGCTGATTAATCTTAAACACGAAAAGGAGTACAATACATTCTATCCATGCCAGTAGTTCTCTAAATCCTGGCTGTCAGTGGTGGAGAGGTGAGAAAGCTGTTTGCTTCATGGAGCATCACTGACCTATGTAATAAACTATTGTATTAGACTTAGTGGCTAGACAACTGTCTCATACCATTGGCTCATATGAGCTTTCTGTCCACTGAAATGTTGCATTTTTTAATTGGACAATTATTAGTTCAAAAAACAACAAACAACACAAAATAAAAACTACATATATTGACATTCATAGAAATGTATTAATGTATTTCAGAATGCAAATCCACATGAACTGACATTTTCACCATAAAGATCACAGTTTAAAAATGTCTTACATCATGTATCCATTTTCTAATGCTGTGTAATATATTATGAAAAATTTAGCAGCTTAAAACCATACCCACTTATCAACTCACATTTCTGTCAGAATTCCTGGTGGGTTTGAGTGGGTTCTCTGCATATGGTTGCAAAAGTCCGAAGTTACATGTCAGCCAGAAATGACTCTTATCTAGGAACTTGTTTTGGATATATTCCTGAATATATCCAAAACAAGAATCCACTTCTAAGCACATTCAAGTTGTTGACCAAATTCAGTACCTTGAGGGGTAGGACTAAGGTTCCCATTTCTTTGTCACTGTCAGCCAGGGACTGCCCTTTATCATGTAGAAGATGCCTGCATTTCTTGGCATGTGGCCTCCTCTATCTGCAAAGACAGATGTGGAATGTCCATTCATTCCTCCCTAGGCTTCAAATCTTTCTCAATTCCTTTTTCTACCAATCAGGAAAATCTCTGCTTTTAAAGGCTTATGTGATCAGATTAGGTCCACCTAGATATTCCTCCTTTTGTCATATGAAGTAGCAGAATCATGAAATGATATCTTACAATATTCACTATCTCTACCCACACTTAAAGAGAAGTGGGTTATGCTAGGGCAAGGAACATTGGGGACTATTCTCAGAATCCTTCCTACCACACATCTCATGTGTGAAAACATGTATATTTGACCATATGCCCTCAAACAGAGGAAAAAGAGATGCTCAAGGAGAATTTGTTTTCAATTTTCATGTTGATAGAACAATACTACATAGTATATCTGATTGTTTAAAATTTATGGGATGAATAAATTTAGTTAATGTCTACAATCCTACTTGAACATAACTTTCTGAAAATACGTAAAAATGAATAAATGACTAGAGTTCAGTTTTCTTTTCTTCCTTTCTATGATGAGAGCTCCTGAAAACCCCAAATCTCCTCCAAAAAGAAGAGAGTAGGAATAAAATTACACCTTTAGGTATTTCTTTCGTTATGATGTCAGTGTCAACTAGTATAAAAATAGTATGGGCAAGGTTCTACTCATTATTTTAATCCAGGAACTTAACAATTCCTGGTAACCCCCCCACACACACACACACAAAGCCCAACAAACAAACAAAAACTAAGGCAAATTATAGTGTAAACCAGGTACATTTTTTCTCTGATGCTCCATTAGTTCTAGCAGATTGAAATAATATATGTAACGTGCTTTCTAAAAAAATACCTGTTGCTACCTGCCATCTTTTACCCATATGCACTGAACTATTTTTTATATTTGGTTGGTTTTCTACTGGGACACCGGTTTCTATAGAATGTTTCTGCTTCCTCTCCTTTTCCATCAGAAAATGCTGGTTGAAGTTCCTGCATCTGTTGTATCACACCTGAGTTTACTTGAGTTATGACTAAGAATATCTCTCCAAAGCTGTTCACATATGTTGTATTTTATAAATCTTCAGTTCCAGAAAACTGCAACTGTTTTCACCCCCTGGACTATAACATTTTATTATTAACTCTCTTACAATACTTGAAAACAATTTTGGGATAGTATCAACCTTGGATTTATCTTTGATTTTTATTATTATAAAATAATACATATTTATTTAAAGATTATTACATTTTTAAACACTTAGTTTGTCTCTGTATAATACAAACTCTTTTTTGTATAGTATATGCTCAATTAATTCCAGTGAGTTCATTTATCATTTATTTCTTCATTCTATGTTTATTCATTCTACAAAGATTAACTAAATTATCAATGGAACATTAAGAAAAATTCTTATCTATTTTAAACATTTTCAAGGTAATTTGACATCATACTAAAATATTCTTTAGAAATTAACTATAAATTATAATGTTTACTAAAAATTTGTATGTCAGGCTGTTTTATTTTTATTTTTTCCCCAAGGAAATTTTAATTTTATTAAATAGAACTGTCATGCAATCAGAGCACAATGTACTTACTGACAACTCAACAGCAAAATTGTCTAATGCTCTTCTGTATGACATATTATTATAGTTTTACAAGTTATAGTAATGGGTAACAGTCAGTGAGTAATTACTATGTGCCTAGCAATCTGCTTATTATTTTGCATAAGTTATCTCTAAACTTTGTTACATTTCTGCAAAGTAGGCATTATTGTTCCTAATTCATACCTGGGAAAAATGAAGCTCAGAGAAGTTAAGGAACTTGCCCAAAGTCAAAGATAGTAAGTGACAGAATCCACTGATTTCAAAGTCTGCTTTTTACACAATGTTACATTGCTAGGGCCTTTGTGAAGTAGCTGAGTGCTCTATCTCTGCAAGCAGAATGTCCTGGGTTTATTCATGGCTCTATCAGTCTGTGGCCAATGTATTTGGGCAAATAAATTACATCAGGCTGCTTTAAACTCTGTATGTCAGTAGCATATAATAGTAACATCCTTAGTCAGAAATCCTGGGTTCTAGTCCTAGTTAGCTTCTTTGTAGCTAATTAACACTAAGTAAGTAACTTATTCTAAAATGCAGTTTCATAATCAATTAAAAATAATTTTATAAAATGCTACATAAATGTAAGCTGTAATGATGACGATATAATGATGACACCTTCCATTCTGCAATACCTGCGTGATCTGGAATTGATCAGCTCCATTCTTAGGAGAGCATTCTAACAAGAAACAAAATTTTTCCTGGAGTAATATACCTTGATAAAGCTTCAAATGATACAATCATTGAATACTCACAAATTCTGAACATCTGAGTTATTTTCTTTTTATATTGTTCTGCAAGCCTATTCATGTGAGGAAAATTGATGGCAATAAGATTCCAAAGCAACCTGTGTATGAGGAACTGAAGAAACCAGTTGTGCAACAGATGGTCATAAGAAATCCTTTGAGAGCATGTTTGAAGCACAATTTGAATCAATATGATAGAGTTGTCAATATCAGAGAAGCCCAGACTTAACGTGCCTGTGCAGCAAAGTGTGAAGGGGTGTCTCAGTCAGAACAAAATGCTCTTAGGAGGCAAAGAGGCAGAACTATAAACAACAAACTGTGCAAGTGGCAGCCAGTCATTAAGGCTGAGATAGTTTATACATATAATCAATGTTGTGGAAATTTCAGTTTATTCATTAAGGTATTTGACTCACTAGACCATGCTTTTACATTGGGTGCAGTTTGATGCCATCAAAGAAAATATCCTTCATTCACTGTTTCAAAAAGGAGAAATTTTTAAGTCATTGGATATATGCCTGTTATCCCTCTGAATTCTTCGTATGCAGGGGGAATATTATGTTTGTATTGTTTTAATACTTAACACGTGTAAAATTCCTTACAGTTACTGTATGACTAAAAAGCAATATGAAATATTTCTGAAATTTATTTTCTCATTCAATAATATTTTTTGAGCAACTATCATTTACCAGACTATGGAGATAAAATAGTAAACAGGACACATACAGCATGTTCTCTATTGTTTTAATAGGATGACAGGAAAAAAGACAGACAATTACACTGATGTGTGACTAATTCTGTGTCAAAGTAAATCATAATATAGAACAAATACTGGAGGAATCTGATCCAGTCTACACAGTGTCTGGGTACTTTACCAGAAAACATCTCTCTTCCACCTTAGCTAGAAATCTCCCAAACTAGCATTGTTCCTTAGTTCATTGTTTCTCAAACTGTAGTAATAGCTTCCTTTAAAAAGAAATAAATCATTTCATGGGAGCTGAGCATTGTTATTTTTATTATAATATTATTTAAATATGCCCAATCATAAAACTTAGAACAAAGTTCTTGGGGTTTCGGTTCGTCTGCTACGAACCGAAAAGTGTACTGTAAATGAATCATAAAGCAACACAAATCAAATGACTGGAATGGAAATGTTTGCCTACTGGTAAATTGCTACAATGTAGATTTTTGAATATGACCTGATTTACTGCTAAATGATTTCTAACACAAAGTTCATTTCATAACTATTAAAAAAAATAAAAAATCTAAAAACAACAGCTCTTTGCCAGGGTCTGCCTCAGCAAAGTCAACACACAGAAAACTGTGTTGGAAAATCAGTACACATTCAAGAACCAACAAACATTTGAATAAGGTTACTATCTTAAATGAGATATAAGGAATACAAGAAGACAGAATTACACAGAGGAAAAGAAAAAAGAGTATACTTAGAACTTTAAAATAAGTGTTTCTTTTCATTTCTCAGAGATATAAGTGAAGGATCTGTGTCCATTAAGCAGAGATCATCACACAGTAATAAGCTATTGGAGATTCTGGAACTTAAAACTGTGATTGTTGAAATTAAAAATGAAAATAAAAACAAAAGTTCAGAATGTGGAAATAATTCCAGACTAAACAAAACTGAAGAGAAAATTACTATGGTTCAATGTTGAGCTACAAAATTATCAGAGAAAACAGAACCAAAAAATAAAGCAGTGGATATACACTCATATGTGCTCACACCTACAAGTACACACTTACCACGCAGAATTGTTAAAAATTCTAAAGTAAAACCCAGTGGTTCTTAACAGTGTCTAGGAATGGAGCTAGAATAGGAGATTGTCCAGCCTTGTATGCAATGTTCTCCTTATTAAAGGAAAATGCATTCCTATGTGGTTTACGGATATAAAAGGTATTTAATTTTAAAAGGCATGAAATAATGGGCTTATCTGGAAATAGAGGAGCAAAAAATAATATAATAATACTTACCTGGTATATATTTTAGTAACCAAGGCACTTAAATAATGTTAGTTGGAAGTCAAATTTAAAATGAAACATTAAGGTAGTCAATTATTCCTGTCTGATTTAACCAAACAGAGAAGAGTGAAAAGAGAAAGAAAGGAAAGGAGGAAGGAATTTTCTACTTAAGCTGCTCCAACAACTTACTACTAAAGTTACCCAGCTTCCTTAGTAAAAAGAGTCCCAAAAGTGGCATCATTTTTAAATGCGTTTCAATAACAACAAGAAAATAATGCAGTGAACCAATTTCTGAAATGATTAACTGCCACCAGTTAAAATACAATTTTGTTCTTGATAATAATGACATAACTGCACATTAATTATAAATGTCTACAAATAGCTTAACAAATGCACTTAGAAACCTAAACAGCATTTATAGTATAACTGAAATTCAGCTTTAGAACATAAACATTACATGTGCCTTGGTCTCTTTTTGAGAGGCTTGATGCCAGTTAAATGGATGGATTATGTGAGAAGTACTGTATAATCATAGTAAGTCATCAAGTGCTTTCTTATTAATATAAAACCTAGAACCTTTAATATTTGTAATCTATGTAATAATACTTTACTGTGTAAACAAAATAAATCCATATTTTTGGCATATTTCCCTGAAGACATAATTAAAAAGGAAAAAATGCAGTGAAATTACAGATTGGATTAACTTGCTTCTGCAAAAGAAATATTGTTTAGTATAAAAATTTTTTTTCTCAAAATAAAACTAAGAAAGTAAAGAGGTCTTATATCCAGAAATGTATTGAATTCACTTAGAAAACAGTCCAAATTCAAATACATGCACGCATTTATTGAGATTGGATGATTTAAAAAATTTTAATCTTTCAGATGGGATAATCCTGATTTATTTTTAATAAAAAATTTATTTTCTTACACATATAAGTATTGTATAAATAGTATTATACAAAAGTATAATGGCATTGTAAAAACTATAAGTTGCTCTTTGATTATATAGAATTATAACTTTTCCATATGGCTTTACTTATTGAAATCTCATAAGTACTCAACATTTAAGTCATTTTTCCAATTGAAGATGATGAAGAAAAGGCAAAGGAGGAAAAGAAACAGAACAGTAACATAAAAAATGAGGCCAGAGGGCTCCTGAGGTCAGCAAGAAATATGATGGAATGAAAACAGTTTTACTCTCATGCTTATGATAAGAACAAAGCTGGAGAAACAGCAAATTAATGACTTTTCTTGAACTCATCAGAAAACTGACTTTTCAGGGCAAACAACTAACCTGAAGTGGACAGAGAGATAGTCATCTGTCTTGAGAAACAGGATCCCATATTTAGACACCTGTCTTGAGAAACAGGATCCCGTATTTTCTTACCCAGGACAAAAGCTTCCAAATGCCACCTAAACAGGAAAGAAGATTCAGTTAATTTAAAAAAAAAAAGTTCAAGGCCAAGTGTAAGATAGAGTAAAAGTGAGAAGCCCCTTCAGATTTCAGACATGGGAGGAGGGTTGCACCTTCTTACAGGGTTTCCCTCCAAGATCTCCATGATGAACTCACAAGGAAGATCTGGGAGAACCTCAGAAATCTTTGCTGTGGTGCTGGCTGAGGAAGAAGAACAGCCATTATACAAACTCCACTCAGCCCTACTTCTCCTATTTCTCCTAAAGAACAAGTCTTCATCTACCAGACATTTAAGGAAGAAATAATACCTGTTGTACAAAATCTCCTCTAGAAAATACAAGGGGAGGGAAAGGTGCCCAGCTCATTTATGAGACCAGCATTACCCTAACGCCAAAACCAGACAAAAACTTTATAAGGTATTGTAAGAAGAGTACAAACCAAACTCTACAGTGGGTAAACCTGGCAGATACCACCTTAATCCAAGGATCAAGGTTAACAGGAACAAGTCTTTGATGCCATGTTGATGTCATGTATCCGTTGGTATGATGCAATTGAAGAACACTTTCTCTCTGTGATATTCTTCCCTCAAATCCATAATCCCAATATAATTATGAGAAAACATCAGAAAAAAACTAGTTTTGGTTCTACAAAATTCTTGACCAATACTCTTCAAAAATGTGAAGGTTAGTTCAAAAAAAAAAAGGAAAGATGTAAAACCTGTCACAAATTTGCCAGGAGACCTGATGACTAAATGAAATATTTTAACAAGCATTAGAAATTTTAATGTCTGTACTATACTTTACTAGCATCACACCTTTGTTATGTCTTAATTTTGATATATGTGCCATGGTTATATGAAATGTTAACATTAGGAGGAGCTTGGTGATAGGTATACAGTAAAACTATCTGTATTATCTTTGCAACTCTATAATCTAAATCTAAAATTATTCAAAATAAAAAAATAAAAATATGGAAAATGAGTATACTCATCAAAATTAAAAACAAACAACTGTAAGACTTCTACATCCCAAAGGCGGGTAATAAATTATTACTAGAATTAAAACCCTGACATACGGGAGCTTGTGTCAGTTCAGTACCTCACATAGCAGTCCCTGAGATAAACTTAGGCGTTCTGAAAAGTTATTGTCCTTAATGTCTGCAAGAAAAAAAGGGAAAGGAAGCCAGAATACACAGGGGAAAACTTCAGAATGCATTGAGGATCTGCAACCCATTAAATGAAAGATGGGTGGGAACAGGATAGGCAGGTAGAGCCTGAGATTGGTATGCAGATCTGACAGTTTGCCAGCATGATGAGAAGTTCTGAAATAGCTACTGTCTAATAAAGGAGCCGTGCATTGGACAAAAATGACCAGCACTGGTAGCCTTGCTATGTTCACTCATTGGCTGGGACTGGGCAAAAAATGTGTAGTCTCAGCTCAAATGCTGGGACAGAAATTAAAGGTGCTACAATTATAGACTGTCAGCTACCCGCTATCTTCAGTGCTGAATGCAAGTTCTTTTCTGAAGGGAGATCTGAGCAGGGCAACTGAAGAATAGTCAATGTAGAACTAGATGATGACAGCTTGGAGTAATAATCACATAGCTTCACACAAATATTCATATGGAGATAATATAGATATATGAAAAATAATTTTACTTCACTTTAGTTTGCCCTTAACATTTGATAATGTTTAATAATTTTCTTCCAAATGCTTATGAATGGTATGAATAAAATACTTTGCTAAATAAAATATATAATACAATAGTATAAAATTTTGTGAAAAAGTGGAAATAAAATCTTACTTCACTGAAACAAGGAAAAGAATAATATTAAATTGCTAATGTTAAAAAAGTTGCATGTCATGATGGGTATTTTATGGGATTCATCATATGCATTTAAATTAATTGTGTAACCATTTTATATAGTATCCCAAATATACAATGTGCTGAAAATCATATTATTTTCAAGTTTTGGAGCTTACATGGAAAAACTATGATAATTTGAAAATGTACAAAATATCATTTCATTCTTCAAAATACATTCAAAGTTTGCAGGAGCAAAAAACATGGATTATTTCTGGCATATAGTTGGGTAATTTGAGTGGAAGGAAATGCTGGTAATGAATCAAAATGTGCTATCTCTGAAAAAAAATCAGCTTATTCTATTCCATAAAAGCTTTCATAACTTGTTACTCTTGGCAAATACGTTTATTTGATTAGAGTATACAATTCCACCTAAATAAAAAGGAAAATGCCATAAACTGAATTCTCTTACCATTACTAGTTTGCTCACAGATTCCACATATTGTATTTGGACATTATCTATCTATCTATCTATCTATCTATCTATCTATCTATCTATCTATCTATACATCTTCACCAGAAGACTGCATGTATTTTTTCCAAACTGAAAAATATTGACTTCTAAATGTTGGACTGAATATTGGGGATTAATTTTTTTTCTAATCAGATTCACGCTGGTGTGAAGAGAATCAGTACATGTGCTTATATGGAGCGTTATATCCTATTCTTTTCTTAAATTCTTTGTATATTTACTTATATAATTTGATGTAATGGGAAAAAATTAAATTAGTATGGGTACATTTTAAATATCCCAGGTAACTTAGAGTAAAAACCAATGCCGAAACAACCTTAAAACAACATTAGAGCCAGAAGGGTTACACAAGTAAGTTGCAAGTGATTGGATAAAATTTTTTCTGAATGAATGAAACTTTACTTCTACTGGAATCGTCTAGAAATAATTTTAACTATTCCAAATTTTCCATATTCCAAATTATTATTTTTAAACTTTGTTCAACATATCATAAAAGAAATTAAATATAATATATTTTGTCTTGAATTAATAATGAAATGGTATTGAACTTTTAAAATATGTAAATACGAAATACAAAATTAAGGATAGAAAATTAGTTTAAAAGCTGTTTGTGGCCAGCTAGGAACAATCAGGTGATTGACAACTCAAAAAAACATCTTAGCATTACTAACTTTAAGACAGTTTATAAGGAAAATCATGATTCTGTATTGAGGTCCAAATTACAGGCAGAGTCAATCAGTATATGCTGGGGATTTTTCCCTACTGGATTTTAGAGTAAAAACTTAAAAGCATTCTTGATACCAAAAATTAGCATTCATTATTTATCTGTTAAATTGGTGTGCTCTTCTAAACTTAAAAGTAAAGGCTTTCTTGAAGAAAAGAAATAAGGTACTGTGAATGAATGTTCACAAATATAACAAGCTGTCAAGATTCACACAGAGGCAAGTAAAGCTATAAATGATAATAATGATAAAGAAGAGAAAGTATAATTGCATGTCTGAGGCTAATAAAATATGACAAACCATAAGAAATCCTGGCACATAGAAAGACATAGAAGTCAAACAAGACTGTCTGATGAAAATAATGTTTATTTCCTCCTCTTATTTGGTACATTCACTATTTTGCAAACTTATTAAATATACCAAGTTTAGGGCATAAAACTCCAAGTTCAGTCGATATTCCGTGTGGTACAAATTTTGGACTGTTATGTTAAAAGTAGAATATAAAATTTAAACAAGATTGATTTACATAGTGGCAAATTGAATCAAACCAATTAGCTAAAATAAGGAATTCTGTTATTTGAAAGAATCTGCTTATTGATATAGATAAATATGCTGCTATTAGGATATAACTGAATATATTTGAATACATTAACATTTCTCCTTGGAAACTCCATCTAACATTCTTGCCAAAATAGGTTGTGGTTTTATTTTGAAAGAACACAAGGCTGAGATTTTGTCTCTGATATATTTATGTATCATTGTTTTTTAAGGGAAAGAATATGAAATGTACTACAGTCACTTAAGGTAATTTCAAGCAATATTGTCTTCTGCATTAAGAAAAACATAGTTTATTTTACTTCTAGGTATTACTGACTACAGAAAAAGCCAAATTGCATTTTATCCCATTATATTTTGAGGTCTTTGATGGTACATTTTGGTATTATTATTTTTGTATTCATAATAGCTAGTCAAGAACTTGGTGTATTGTTTTTCTGTTTTTCAGTTCAATTAACACCAAGTTCTTAATGGCAAACATGTTTCATGGTCAACTGATATCTCATGTTGTGTCATTTAATATTTATAGGATCTGAGTCCTATATAAGTCACTATTTCTCAAAAGAACAGTTATTTGCTGAATAAAGTAAAAGTTTACATCAAAAGCCAAGAACCTTCTTCTATGATATTCTGCCCAAGAAAAGCTAAAGTTACCTTATATTATTCCAATCTGCCACAAATGCTTCAGGTATATTAACTTAAGTGATCCATATGCATCAAACAGAATAGCTTATTCTGCCACCAATTAAAATTAAACACTGGATTATGGTAGCTATTTTGTATGATTGAGAAAATGCCCAAGCTATTTGGATATAACCATTGCCTCCAAAATTCAAGACTACTTTAAAACCACTGTCCAACAATAATTGGTTGCATTGTAGTAAGTTAGTGAGATCTATTTTTGCAAGAACAAGAGGATTTTCTGATTATAAAGATCAAGTTGATGGGGTGCCTTCAAGATGGCAGAGGAGTAAGAAGTGGAGATCACCTTCCTCCACACAAATATATCAAAACTACATCTACATGTGGAACAACTCCTAAAGAACACATACTGAATGCTGGCAGAAGACCTCAGACTTCCCAAAAGACACCCTCAGGCGACCTACACACAGAGGCAGGGCCAAATCCAAAGCTGAACCCCAGGAGCTGTGCAAACAAAGAAAAGAAAGGGAAATTTCTCCCAGTAGCCTCAGGAGCAGCAGATTAAATCTCCACAATCAACTTGATGTACACTGCAGCTGTGGAATATCTGAATAGACAACAAATCATTCCAAAATTGAGGCAGTGGACTTTGGGAGAAACTGTAGACTTGGGGTTAGCTTTCTGCATTGAATTTGTTTCTGGTTTTATGTTTATCTTAGTTTAGTATTTAGAGCTTATTATCATTCTTAGATTTGTTTATTTATTTGGTTGCTCTCTTTTATTATTTTTATATATATATACATATTTTTTCTATTTTTTCCTTTTTCTCTTTTTGTGAGTGTGTATGCTTCGTTGTGTCATTTGTCTGTATAGCTTTGCTTTTGCCATTTTTCCTAGGGTTCTGACTGTCCGTTTTTTGTTTTATGTTTTTTTTTAGTTTTTAGTATAGATTTTAGTGCTTGTTATCATTGGAGGATTTGTTTTTTGGTTTAATTGTTCTCTTCTTTCTTTTTCTTTTTTACTTTTTAACTTTTTTATTTTTAATAATTTTTTCTATTTTAATAACTATTTTATTTTTCATTCTTTCTTTCCTTCCTTTTTTTCTCCCTTTTCTTCTGAGCTGTGTGGCTGACAGGGTCTTGGTGCTGTGGCCGGGTGTCAGGACTGAGCCTCTGAGGTGGGAGAGCCGATTTCAGGACAATGGTCCACCAGAGTTCTCCGGTTCCACATAATATCAAATGGCGAAAGCTCCCCCAGAGCTCTCCATCTCAGTGCTAAGACCCAGGTCCACTCAACGAGCAGCAAGCTGCAGTGCTGGACACCCTATGCCAAACAACTAGCAAGACAGAAATACAAACCCACCCATTAGCAGAAGGTCTGCCTAAAATCATAAGGCTGGGCTTCCCTGGTGGCGCAGTGGTTGAGAGTCCGCCTGCCGATGCAGGGGACACGGGTTCATGCCCTGGTCCGGGAAGTTCCCACATGCCATGGAGTGGCTAGGCCTGTGAACCATGGCCACTGAGCCTGCACGTCCGGAGCCTGTGCTCCACAACAGGAGAGGCCACAACAGTGAGAGGCCCGCGTACCGCAAAAAAAAAAAAAAAAAAAAAAAAATCATAATAAGGTCACAGACACCCCAAAACACCACTGGACACGGTCCTGTCCACCAGAAAGACAAGATCCAGCATCATCCACTAGAACACAGGCACTAGTGCCCTCCATCAGAAAGCCTACACAAGCCACCGAAGCAACCTTACCCACTGGGGGCAGACACAAAAACGATGGGAACTATGAACCTGCAGCCTGAAAGAAAGAGACCCCAAACACAGTAAGTTAAGCAAAATGAGAAAACAGAGAAATAAGCAGTAGATGAAGGAGCAAGATAAAAACCCACAAGACCAAACTAATGAAGAGGAAATAGGCAGTCTACCTGAAAAAGAATTCAGAGTAATTATAGTAAATGTGATCCAAAATCTTGGAAATAGAATGGAGAAAATATAAGAAACGTTTAACAAGGAACTAGAAGAACTAAAGAGCAAACAAACAATGATGATCAACACGAGATATGAGATTAAAAATTCTCTAGAAGGAATCAGTAGCAGAATAACTGAGGAAGAAAAATGGATAAGTGACCTGGAAGATAAAATAGTGGAAATAACTACCATAGAGCAGAATAAAGGAAACAGAATGAAAAGAATAAAAGACAATCTCAGAGACCTCTGGGACAACATTAAATGCACCAACATTCGAATTATAGGGGTCCCAGAAGAAGAAGAGAAAAAAAAAAGGGACTAAGAAAATATTTGAAGAATTATAGTTGAAAACTTCCCTAATATGGGTAAGGAAATAGTCAATCAAGTCCAGGAAGCTCAAAGAGTCCCATACAGGATAAATCCAAGGAGAAACAGGCCAAGACACATATCAATCACACTATTAAAAATTAAATACAAATAAAAAATATTAAAAGCAGGAAGGGAAAAGCAACAATTAACACACAAGGGAGTCCCCATAAGTTTAACAGCTGATCTTTCAGCAGAAACTCTGTAAGCCAGAATGGAGTAGCAGGACATATTTAAAGTGATGAAAGGGAAAAACCTACAACGAAGATTACTCTACCCAGCAAGGATCACATTCAGATTCGGTGGAGAAATTAAAATCTTTACAGACAAGCAAAACCTAAGAGAATTCAGCACCACAAAACCAGCTCTACAACAAATGCTAAAGGAATTTCTCTAGGCAGGAAACAAAAGAGAAGGAAAAAAATTACAATAACAAACCCAAAACAATTAAGAAAATGGTAATAGGAATATACATGTTGAAAACTACCTTAAATGTAAATGGTTAAATGCTCCAACCAAACAGAACATATATGGATATCAAAGATGTCTATATACATAATAGTTATTTTTCAGATTCTCCATAGAAAATATTTTCAAAGTTATGAATGTCATTAATATAAAATTTGTTTAAAGCTTCTGGTAATTAAATACTTAATTGTCCCTATATGAGTGAGTTTGTATGACAGAAAGATGTTTCAAGTTACTTGGATTATAATCAGAGAGCTATTGAATAAATTCCCGATTCCTTTGAGAACATACTGGAATGCACAAGTTGATTTACCTAATTTTTTCACCATATTTGAAATCTTCATGTTCATTCAAAAGCTTTAGATTATTATCTCTCCAAGTAAGTATAATATATATATTAAAATTCATATACAAATATGCTTTTGCAAAACCTTCAGTGTACTATTTGCCCCTGTCTGCTAGTAGTCTTAGCATACACTGTCCAGAAGAAAGATTTTCATTTAAATAGTCCAGTAGGAAAACTTATATAAACTTTCCAGATCTGCAAAAGAAAGCCTTTGATAGTAGAGGTGATTTAAATTAGTGCTGATTTAGAACCCTTTTTAGAATATTTGCCTGTCAGCTCAGTGCTTGACATGGAGCTAATTAGAGCTTTTTTGCCCACAAAAGATGATTGTTAAGTCCAGCAACAATACACATGGAATGATTAAAGAGCCTCAGAAGCAGAAATAGAAAGGCAATTTTTATTAGAGTGTATTTTCTTTTCTACTTTTGACCTCATAGATTAGATTTTTGAAAGTATAATACCTCTTATTCAAAATACTGGATAGGGCAAAATGACTGGATTGACTTCTCAAGCAAGGATAATAAGGAATTGTGTATTTCTCTGTTAAAGATGATATATTTTATAAAGCATATTCATTTAAACAAAATCATACATATTCATATTTTACTGTTAATTTATCACTGAAATTTTAAGGGGAATGAAATGATAACCACTTACTCTCTTTTTTTTACCACCTTGGATTTTTTAACTGAGATGAAATTCACATAACATACCATGAACCAACTTAAAGTGGACAATTCAGTGGCATGTTGCACATTCATAGTGTTATACAATCACCATGTATCTCTAGTTTCAAAACTTTTTTATTACTCCAGAAGAATATCCAGGACCCATTAAGTAATCTCCATTGAGAATTTCTACATCCTAAGCTGAAGCAGCTATCTCTTTTGCATCAATATTTGCAAGAAATGGGGAATACCATTTGTCAAGATGAGCTCGTTTTGTTTGTTTGCTAGCTTGGTTTTTAGTTTTTTGGGGGTCTTTTTGTTTGTCTGTTTGTTTTTGGTCCAGAATAAAGTACAAAGATATTCCTGGAGCTAAGGAAGAGCTTTGGCTTTTGACAATGGTGAATCCATAAATTTCTCATCTGTCTTGTGCTGCTTCTTTCTCTGCGCAGAAAGTGTTTAGTCATATGCAAAGGTTTTTTTCCCCTTGAATTAATTAATCCTTGAGGTTTTTGGAATTTTTATACTACTAAAGTTAATTTCAGTTAAGGAGAAATTCCAAATTGTGTTAGTTATGTTTAGAGGAACTAGGTTGAGATAAAGAGACATATCTAATAGAAGGGTAATAGCCACCCTTCTTATTCCCATTTTTGTGCCAGTTTGAAAAACTTTTTTTTCAGTGGGGGGGGCAATCCTGGATTTAGTTGCTATGTATTATGTCACTTACAAATAACCTTCCTGGAATACACAGCAGATTGAAGCTGTCAGTTTCTCCCTGTAAAATAGGTTCCCACTTGCTATGCACATCCTTTCCTCTTTTTGTACTTTTTGACTTCATTTTCCCTTTCTTAAGCTTAGCCCTCGAATGAGTATTCTTGGCTTTGAACTTCTACTGAGTATACAGCGTCTCCATTTCTTATATATTATTTTATAAGATGGGGAATGGTACCTTTTAATAACTGAATGTTTTCAATTTTAGTTTAATCAAAATATGACTAACTTTTAAAGTTGGTGCTTTTCTTTGTTTTATGAAGATATTTATTTGAATGCAGTTGTTTAAAACAATACATTTCTAAAATATTTGTCTACTAATTGAGAGGCATTAGGAATGCTCACTAAAGAAGTGGATTTATGATTCATTTTCTCTCAAGATGGGCAGACTACATAACCTTTATTGGCCTCAGTTGACCCATTCGCAAGGCAGATATAACAATAGAATCAACTTATGAATTAATTGTGGATCTCTAGTAGTTTAATGCATGTAAAATGCTTAGAACAATGACTGGCACAGTATGTTCTCTCTGTTTTTACTAAAGTGATTCAACTTATTTGTCCTAACTGGGATGACCAACTGATTTTTTTAATGGCAGTTATTTGCATTGTGCATCTATTATATTTATTTAATTAATGCCTACCTTTAAAAGTTTATGTATATATTACTTATACTTAAATATCAATGTGTACCTTTATCTACCAAGATGCTTGTTTATGGTTTTATTCTTATAACACTCATACTTAATTTGCAAATAAAATTCAATAGTTTTATTTAATAACTACGGTGCCAGGCTATAGTTTCTTTTTCCTTCCTCTCCCTTATTATACATCTATTTAATGTAAGAAAATAGTTATTTTCTTATATTAGACTATAAGATACTTTATCATGATTAGATTATCAGTAAAAATATTCCTAGATTCATTGACTACTCCTATTTTTTCTCAATGCAATCTACATTGGCATGTCTGTTTGAATGTTGGCAGACTTTACTGAACTGTGGTGAAAGCCTCAGCCTCTAAAGGCAAAGTGAATGGCTTAAAAACTATATTACATCCTGTGTTCCTGTGTCCTACATAGGTATTTGATTTCTTAAGCTTTGTTATCCTCATTTGGAAATTAGTAATACTATTTTGTCCATATAATTCTTGTAAGAAATGAAATACGTATTATATGCAAAAGACAGAACAGTGCTTGGTAAAATATACATAATAAGTGCTGAATATAATTATTATATAGTTCCAATATGATTTTCATGGAGCTTATCAATTATATAAGTATTTCTCTCAAATATATGTTATATCTTTGAAATTTTTAACATCCAGCAAGTTTTGATTTTGCTGATTCATGAGCGATGGTGGTATACTGTACTTTTTCCTACTATAGATAGCCTATTACTGAGTAAAAAGAATTTGATACAACCTTTTAAAAAATAGTCTTCCCTTTTCTAGCTTATAATGTATAAGAAAAAAATATAATGCCTGTTTGGTTATGTTTCCATTGGTATTGACCTGTTCTTGAAATCTGGATTGTTTTTTGGTTTTCATGGGTTTATAATTGGTATTCAGAAAAGTTAGCAACACATACCTAGGTGTATGTCTTTATATAATATTTCATTTTATGCTTATGCTCAAACTATTTCTTTTCCACTCTTTTCATCAGGGACTCCTTTATTTTGTAATTAGTTTCTGGACTCAAACACTTCTTTGCATTTTTGTCATGGTAAGTGTTACTTCTTTCATTTGATGCTTTACATCATTATTAATTTGTTCCTGCATATTTTAATTCCTACCTTTATAATATTTCAACTGGAACTCCCTTTAAGCTATCCTATATTAAAAAAAATCAATTATTTATAACCACATTGACATATACATTGGAAATCTTGATCGGAAAGTCAGAATTCAACATTCAATAAATTTCAAAAAATATTCCTATTTCAGGTATAAATCTAACCAAGGGTTTGCCATAGCTAAATAACTACTAAGTACTCTGCTAACTTTGAAAATCTTTAAATATATTCCTATTTTCTATTTTTTTCCAATTTTACTGTGTAATATTTCATGACAAGGATCATTGCTTCTGATGCATGTTTAATTCACTTATATTTTATCAGTACCAGGAACATGAGAAATGTAATCTATGCCATTTAAACTATTTTATATTATACATATTTATATACATATGTTTATAAATATCATATACATACATATGCACATATATATTATATGTATGTAACATACATACGGAAGCAGGAGTGTTCAGCATAAAGCAAAAGTCTGTGTTACTTCTTTGATAAACAATGATCACAGCATAAGATTGTTTTGTGAGATACATTCTGCAGACTTGCTTCGTGACATGTAATAAAATGTTGATTGTGAGCCAAAATAAGAATACATGATATATTTTTAAACGACTTGATTAGATTTGAGATAACACCTTGATTCCCAATAATCTAGCAGTTAAAGCAATACATAGTGACTTATGCTCTATGAAATTTTGTTATAATCCAGAATACAGCTATATATTCTAACATTTTATTTCAGTTATCATTAAGCATATGTAATATGACATTAACTGTTGCATCTTACCAATGTGATATTTTTGCAAATACTTTTGAAAAAAGAAGTATTCTTCACTGAATAATTATTTCCATTTTATTTTTATCTTATTCCATAGTGTTTTTATTATAATATTTTATGATCTAATTAAATTAAAACCAATTGAATGACTGACAGGAAAAAATGAATTTTTATAAGTGATAGGGCATGACAGTTTTTCCATTAAAATATATTTTCAGAAGAAGAAGCACTATTGAAAAGATGTATTAAAGTTGATATGTATTAATTTATTCATCAGTGCAGATCATGCACTATACTTCTTGATTCCAGATGGCAATGTTAATGGAGTCATTATTTTATCAAACCCAACATCTATCCATTCTATAAATACTTATTGACTAACTTCTGTGAATGAAGACCTGTGCTTACATATTAGAAAACACAAACCTTAAGTTACTGAAAACCTAGTTGCATGTTGAAAAATACTCAGGGATGGTGGGGAAGTTGAAGAAAATAGGAAAAGAGGAAAAGGCAAATTAATGTGAGTGTGGCTATAATGTGTCTTTGGAAGAACATGGTACCTAAGCCACTTTTTATATAGTCAGCTAAGTCTTAAGCATTGACCAGTCTATAAACAAGGAGGAAGTACAGATAAGTGGATTGTGTATACGTGTGCATGTGTGTACATGTGTTGTCGTTTTCACTGTTGTTCCTCTGGGTTTCTTTTAATTATTTGAACAAAGTACTTGGTACACTTGCAATCATTTTATCAGTAAATGATATAATTTACAGAAGGTGAGTATAATTCAGAAAAGGGGGTAAAGGGGTTTCTTCATTCTGTGATGAATGTTAAGATACAAAATTTGTTGATGTAAAAAGATAGCTGATTACGGTTGGAACAAGAAATTCAGTTTTACTGGACTCATTGGTACTACCAACTTATGAATTGCAAATGAATGCAAATTTTACTCTCATTCAGTATTTCTGTTTTAAATACTCCCATATATTTTTATGAGTTACAGTTTTATATTGGCTTGTTAAACATTTTTCTAAATTTTTCCTATTGCTAATCAAATTTATGAAAATATATGGCTCTTGCTAAGCCAATTCATCAGCGAATTAAGATTAATAGCAAAGGAGAGTGATGACAGTGGGTCCTATTTCAAGAAATATTTCATTTAATGTTGTTATTCTTGGCAGGCATGTACACTTAGCATAAACGATAGAGACTATTTTTAGTTTATAGCCTATTTTCATTTTGTCAGAAAATGATCTCAGGCATGAGCAGGAAATTATTTCCAATTTTGCCATCCCCTCTCTCCTCACCTCAAATTCAAAACTGAGTGTTAAACTTAACCATAGTCTTGTGCTTTGATTTTGGTTTATTTTTAAATTTTGATTTTATATTTTCAATTATTCTCAGACCTGTTTGACTATATTAACTGATTCATAGAATTATTTTCTGATATGTAGTATATGTTGAACTCCAAGGGTAGTGATGAATAAGTTGGTGATGAAAAATATCATATTGATTGTATAACATAATTATTTTCCTAAATACAGTCTGTTATTTCTTGCCAAATATACAAGATTGGTAAAGTAGGGATAATATTGTGAATTTTAATTTTCATTATTCTTCGATTATCTCTCCATAAAAATGTGTCCCTTCATCAGATCATTTATTTCACTATTTTTTTCTTTTATTAATCATAGAAAATGTATTTGCTCGCTCATTTACACTCAATAAACAATTATGTTGATGGCCAACAGTATACAAATGTGAGATTCCAGGCAAGTTTTATGCTTTAGCCTCTAAAAAGCACATAAAATTGCTTTCTCCTGATATCACTGTAAAAATAAAAATAGAAGTAGCAAGCATATATAGAAAACTCACTCTTTTCTCAGTCTCTTTTGAAAATACTTTTCAAATATTCACTTATTAAATTTTCATAAATATTATGAAGTAAATAATACAGTAATATCTACTTTAAATGTGGCAAAATTGGAAGATAAAGGTTAAGGATGTTACCTAAAGCCACATAGTTAACAGCAGAATTGAAAGTTGAACCTTGAAAATTTGGCCAAAGAATTTGGGCTAGCGAGCACTAAGCTATTTACCTCCATTATGGTCACAATAACGATTGCCTCCTAGTGACAATATTATGTAGTTTTCTCCTACTCTGCACCAGGGCTGACTGTCCCTGCATGACCAGTGAAATATTGTGTTTAGGTCATTCAAGTGTTACAACTTCCAGTTTGGTTGCTTGAATCTCTTGCTCTGATGTTTGCTAGTTTCCATGCTGAGACGACACTTAATTAGCCCCATAAAGAGGTCCACATATAGAAGTAAGGCTCCTAGACAACCACCAGCACCAACTTCCCATGTAGATGAAGTTACTTTTGTATGACTTCTGTGGAAATTAATTCTACAAATGTATGTATGATGTAAGAAGACTGAAGTCCAGTTGATACCTACTACAATCTTGTGGTGACCCCCTAGCCAGAACCTCCCAATCAACCAACACTGAAACTCCATACCCACAGAGACTGTATAAGACAATACATGATTCTTGGTGTTTTAAGCCAACTCATTTTGAGATTTGTTTTGTAACACTAAATACATAATATACTTACACTCACTTCTTCTGAACTTTTCTTCTAAAACTCATTCAAATAAGTCAAATAATAATTATGTTTCTATTGATACAATAAGTGTGAGAGGCTTGGAGACAAGGCTTTGTACAATTTCATTCCCTCCCAATGACATGTTTCATTCTAGTTAGCAATGTGTGAATAATTAGAACTTCTGAATAATTAGAACTCTGTGGATTTTAATTTGAAAATCTCATTTTAACCATTTTATTTAACCAGCTTTAATGAGTTGTAAAATAGAACAAGAATAAATCATACCAGATGAACAATATTGCATTAGCTTCACAGAAGTTACACAAAATATGATGGCTACCTATGATTTTTAAGAGGTTTAAAATGTAAATGCAAATTCAAGTATTGTATAGAAAATCCAAAATAAATTACAACAAATATTACTAGAAAATAAAATTTTATATATACTGCATTTAGCTTATATATACTGCATTTAGTAAGAGAAAAGAATTTTGCCATACTTGGACAATTTCTACCAAGTGTTTTTTTTTTTTTCTTTACTGTGATAAAATATAATAAAAATATTACATAATTACTTAAGTGGAAAAATATGATAAGTAATGGATAAAAATGCTATTGAAGTAGGACAGAAAGAAAGATATTTTTGGAACAATCAGGCTGCTCTACACAAAGTATACTTAATTAGGAAGATCTCTTAATTGGGATTTTCCCATCTTATCAAATCGAGCCTAGTAACAGGCATCTGTAAAGACAGGTGTTTAATTGGGATAGTAATTCTAGATAATTGGGGTGCCTGCAGGTGATCAAGAGTAGCCTAAATCAATCTGATTTCCAGATATTATGTCTTTGTAGGTATCTCCTGCTGTGCCTGTTTATTTGCTCTCTAAGAATGACCTCTGCACTGTTAAGAGAACAAATGTCTTTTTAGCACTAACTGCTGCAATTTTTGATTCCCGTCCCAGTTCTTAATCACATTATAATTCTTAAATATTCTTTCTTCTGTAAAATAACTACATTTTATATAGGATAACTTTAATATTACTTAATGTGTCCAATTGAATAGTAAAGCAAATAATTAGCACATTAAAACCGATGAAATCTAACATCACAAATCAAATATGCTCTAGCACACTAAACTATAAGAAATAATAATTATCACCTCTGAATGTAATAATTTATCATATGCAAATAAATTACTTCGCTTGAAAACCTTTTTCATTTTGTTCTTAAAGAACTACTTAGAAGTTGTCTGAATTTCAAAATATATATTTTATTATATTTAATTATATGATTCAAATGAAATTATCACAGCAATGCAACATGTAGCATTGCATTTTGTTCAGACATAATATAGAAGCATGCAAACTCATAGGATGAGATAGAATTTTCTGTACATGAACTTCTACTTAGAGAAAATTTATTTCTTTACATCTTGGATTCTTTGGAATATATTTTTCAGTGGAAGTAATGTTAATATACATGCTTTTTCTTTTAAATTAAGAGACATATTTTACAACTAAACTTGAAACTTTTAAGACTCATAGTAAAGTTATACTGATTTATGGTACACAAAAATTCTGTACAATTAAAGTTCTAGGAATCTTTGCAGATAAATCTTTATTAGACTGTGTTTAAAGTAGAAATTTTAATAAATTTTCGAAGGAAAATTTTAGATAACCCATTTTCCTAAGCAAGAATCATAATTAAAATATAATAATACCTTCAGTAGCAGGTCAGGTTACCCAGCACCAAGTCCTCCTGTCTGCAGACCCCAGTACTAGGTCACCTGCCAGCAGACCTAGGAAACAGGTCTGTCCATAATCTCTAGCCAGGCCTACTGGTGAAAGACTTTTCCTGCTGAAGTCAGTCTGTAAAGACTAGAAATGTGAATACTTCATGAAACACACAGACACCAGTGCAAGACTGCAAGGATTATAAAGAATCAGGGAAACATGAAACTACTGAAGAAACAAAATAGAGCTCCAGTAACCGATCCTAAAGAAATGGAGATCTAATAATTGCCTGTCAAAGGTTTAATATAATCATATTAAAGAAGCTCAGTGAGGTACAAGAGAACACATGTGGACATGTAAACATAATCTGGAAAACAACACATAGATAAGATGAGAGAACCAAACAAATTCTGGAGCTGAAGAATACAACGACTGAACTAAAAAAATTTGATAGAAGCTTTAACAGCAGACTTTATAAGGCAGAATAATCAGTGAACTCAAATACAGGTCATCTGAAATTATCCAGTCAGAGGAACAAAAAGATAAAAGAATGAAAAAGAGTGAGGACATCTACAGAACTATGGGTAACCATTGAATGGACCAATATATTCATTTTGGTAGTCCCAGAAGGGGAGGAGAAAGGAACAGAAGCCTTATTTAAAGAAAAATGGTGGAAAACTTCACAAATCAAAGGAGGGAAATGGACAACCAGATTCATGAAAACCAAAGTAATCAAAATATGGTAAATCAAATGAAATCTACATCAAGATACATTATAATCAAATTGGTTATTTGAAAAGATAAGCAAAATTGATAAAGCATTAGCTAGACTAAGAAAAGCAAAAAGAAGACCCAAAAAAATAACAAAAAAGAAATGGAAGAAGAGATATAACAGCTGATATAACTGGAAATTTAAAAATTGTAAAAAAAATTATTATAAACAATTATATGCCAACAAATTGGACAACCTGGAACGAATTAAGAAATTCCTAGAAACATACAACCTACCAACACTGTTTGAAGAAGAAATAGAAGGCTGGAACAGACCAATAATGAATAAAGAGATTGAATTAGTAATCCAATACCTCCCCACAGAGAAAAGCCCAGGACGAGATGGCCTCACAAGTCAATTCTAACAAACATTTAAAGAATAATTAATACCAGTTCTTCTTAAACTTTTCTAAAAAAACAGAAGAAACACTTCTAAATTTTTAGGAGGCTAGCATCACTCTGATACCAAAACTACCCTAAGACACCAAAATTACAAATCAATATCACTGATGAACATGGATGAAAAATTGTCAACAAAATATTAGCAAAATGGAAATGAATTCAACAGCACATTAAATGGAGCATAGGCTATGGCCAGGTGTCATCTCTGGGATGCAATGATGGTTCAACACATGCAAATAAAACAGTGTGATATACTACATTAATGTACTTAAGAATAAAAATCACACAATCATCTCAGTAGATACAGAAAAAGGAGCCATTGGTCTTTTTGCTATTTTTAAATAAGAATTTATTGATTAGATAAATTCAATATCCTTTCATAATAAAATTCTTAACAGAGTAGGTATAGAAGGAATGTACCTCAACATAATAAAGACCATATATGACAAGCTAACATCATACTCAAAGGTGATAAAAAGCTGAAAGCTCTTTGTCTAAGATCAGGAATAAGACAAGGATGCCCACTCTCATGATTTCTATTCAACATAATACTGAAAGTGCTAACTATAGCAATTAGGCAAGAAAAATGACTAAAAGTCACCCACTTCAGTAAGGAAGAAGAACAATTATCTCTGTTTGTGGATGGTATAAGATTATAAGTAGAAAATCCCACAGGTTCCAAACAAACACGCACAACACACACACACACACTATATATGTTAGAGCTAATAAGCAAATTCAGTAAAATTGCAGGTTACTATATTAATATACAAAAATTAATTGCATTTTTATATACTAACAAAAACTATCCTTAAAAAATTAAAAAGAAAAAATCCATTCACAATTGGATAAAATACTGAGGAATAACCAAGGAGGTGAAAAACTTGTACACTGAACAGTGTAAAACACTGATGAAGGAAATTAAAACAAATACTAATAAATGGAAGACCATCCCATGTTCATATATTGACAGAATTAATATTGTTGCAGTGTCCATACTATGCAAATCTATGTATAGATTCAATGCAATCTCTAGCAAAATCTCAATGATAGTTTTTACAGAAATAGAAAAAAATAATAAAATTCATATGGAACTACAAGAAACCCAGAATATCAAAATGCAGTTTCGAGCAAGAAGAACAAAGCTGGAAGGGTCACATTTTTTTATGTGAAAATATATTACAAATTTACAGTAATTAAAAAATAGTATGGTGCTAGCATAAGAACAAATATGTTGACCAATGGAACAAAATATAGAGGTAGGAAAAAAAACCACATATATCAACTGATCCTTGGCAAGGATTCCAAGAGTACATAATAGGGAAAGGATAGTCTCTTTAATAAATGATATTAATAAACTGAATACCCATATGTAAAAGAATGAAATTAAATCCTTATCTTACACAATACATAAAAATTAACTCAAAAGGGATTAAAGACTTAAATGTGAGACTTCAAACCATAAAAATACTCAAAGTATAGGGGAAAAGCTTCTTGACATGGCCTAGGCTATGATTTCTTGGATATGATACCAAAAGCACAGGCAACAAAGACAAAAATAGGCAAGTAAGATTACACAAACCAAAAAGATTCTGAATAGCAAAAGAAACAATCAACAAATTTAAAAGGCAACCTACAGAATGGGAGAAAATATTTGAAATCCATATATTTGATAAGAGGTTAATATCCAAAATATATAAGGAACTCCTACAACTCAATAGGAAAAAAAATGGGCACAGCAACTGAATAAGCATTTCTCCAATGAAGACATACAAATGGCCAACAGGTTTATGAAAAGGTGCTTAATGTTAATAATTATCAGGGAAAAATAAATTAAAACCACAATGAGATACCACTTCATGCATGTTAGAATGACTATTATCAAAAAATCAAAAGATAACATACAATGGCAAGGATGTGAAGAAAAGATATCCTTGGACATTGTTCATGGAGATGCAACTTGGTATAGCCATGACAGAAAAATGTATGGCATTTCCTCAAAAATTAAAAAGAGAACTATTATCCAGTAATCCCATTTCTAAATATATATCTGAAGAAAACAAAATCATTACCTTGAAGAAATATCTGTACAGGAATATCTGTACAATGAAATATCTGTTCATTGCTGCATTATATACAATAGCCAAGGCATGGAAGAAACCTAAACGTCTATCTTTGAATTAATGGATAAAAAGTATATACATAAAATGGAATATTACTGTCTTAAAAAAAGAAGGAAATCCTGCCATTTACAATGACATGGATGAACCTGGAGGGCATTATGCTAAGTGAAACAAGCCAGACACAGAAGGGCAAATACTATACATGGTACCACTTACATAAGGAATCTAAAATAGTCAAACTCATAGAAGCAAAAAGTGGAATTGTGGTAGCTAGGAGCTGGAGGAAAAGAGAAATTGGTGAGGTATTAGTCAAAGGATACAAAGTTTTGGCTGAAGATGAATTGGTCCTAAAAACCAACTTCCAGCATAGTACAGTAAAAATACTGTACTATATACTTAAAAATTTGCCAAGAGGTAGATCTTATGTTATGTGTTATTGTCACACACACACACACAATGTAATAAAGAGAGCTGAAGAAAACTTTTGGAGGTGATAGATATGTTTATGGCATAGATTATGGTGATAGTTTCACTGTTATTAAAGACAAAATTATATATATATACACACAAATGTATACATATATATGCACATATATATACGTATATACACATGTTTATATATACATGTATATATGGTAAAATTTAGCCTTACCAGATTCATTTGTGTTACCTATTGATGGATGTGTCATCCCCTTCAGAGTGAATTACTTAAACTCTAGCCCAAATGTTGAATACTTTATAAATATTTTTGACTGTCATTGTAATGGGCATGTAAAAAAAGAAGGAAAAAAATTAGGAAGGATAAAAAGATGGAAAAAGTGGGAAAGTAAGAAGTATTAAATCATATTGCTGATGTTTGAAGTGGTAAGATATTTATTACAAATCATTAGAAATTATTTGACATGTAAATAAGGACTTTAAGATTATTACATTAGATTATTAAAAAACTGAATATTAAATGTTAAATTGAAAAATATTGTTTCAAGAATTTAATATATAGAAATATATATCAAACAGAAAAAAATAGTAAACATACAACAAAGATAGGAAGGAAGGTAGGGAAGAAATGAACAATGGAAGGAAGAAAAAAATATAGAATGATGGATGGGTATACACAATATTGAATGACATACTACAATTTTGTCTTAATAAAGTTGCATATAAGGAATATGTGCATATTTATTTAAACAAAGTATGTGTTTAGAACAAATGATATCTTCCATGAGGTCTTCTCATCACTGTTGACCGGATGACTATTAGAAATAACTGTCAGTACTTCTTTATCAATCTCAAAAATACCAGCAGAAGAAACAAAGTTTCAGAATGAATGTTAGTAACCTGGAGAAGTTGTGAAGAAAAAGGGAAGAAGAGGAGAGGGAGGGGAGAAGAGGAAGGGGGAGAGAAAGAGAGAGAGAGAATGAATGGGAATGAGAGTAGTTTCTGGTCAGCTGCAACTGTTACACCAGGCCAGTGCATGCACCAGATATTTGAATGAAGAAGGGATCTTGTGTATCAGGCTGAATTGTACTTTCAGGTGGCTTTTGACTGTAAGTGTATGAGAGATCCTGAGAGGGAACTGTCCAGCTGTAAGTAGTCAATGATTTAAGCACTATGTTCTGTGGCAATTTTTTTCTTTCACATTAGACACCCAGAACAAGAGAAGGGATGCCTGAGAAGGGATGCCTGAGTTAGGAAAACTGTAATAGTGGAATCAGTCAGCAAATATTTGTAATTTTCTTTAGTAATGATCAGTAACCAGGGACAAAGAAAGCAGAAAGTATGATATACTCTTCCCATGAGATATACAAAAGGAAAAACACTAAGAAAAATGTTTCAAAAGGAAATTTTAAAGTGGCTAATATACTAAACCTTTTCAGTGAAAGCCATTAATTTTGTTACTCAATGTAACAGGCAAGTGAAAAGTACATTAATCATATAAAATATTTGTAGTATATAAAATAATTCTGAATTGAAAATAAGGCTAGATAATTTTTAAATTATGCAATGTAAACACTGTAAACATTTTTACATGTTAAATGAATTGCTAAAAATTTAAAATATTTGCATATATTTCAGATGATATACACATTTTATGGCTAACATCACAAATACTACAGATTTATATATTTCTAATACCCAGTTTAAGAAGATAATTGGGAATCAAAATATTTTACTTATAATTAAAGAATAATATAACTTCAAATCAAATATTTGGGCTTTAGAAATAAAGCACTGAGGTTCATTTTTATATATTTTGAATTTTAAAAGTTAGATTAAAATAGTTAACACTGAATGTTTTAATACTTATTTAGTTTTTACAATGTTTGAACAATGTTCAAATACAATACTTAAGTGATATAATGTTTTTAAAGTAATATAATATTTTTGAATCACAGTGAAAATCTGTGTGGAAATAAAATAGTCAACATTATAAAATATCTTATTAAGTGGATTTTTACTATTGTAAAAAGCCTTTTTATTGACAGCTTTCAGGATATTTTAAGTCTTTGAAATCTTGAAAATAGATTTAGCATTTCAACATACATATTCATATCTGTTTTAATAATCTACTATTTGGGTATTAGTGACTCACTTTCATGCCTTAATCAACTTTATTGGACTGAATCATGTGACTTGCAACATGTCAAATCTTATTCTCACTTTCCTCAAAAAAAAAAAAAAGTAGCAGCTGCTAAGGATGCATTAATAATTCCCTGGGTAGGAGTTTAACAATCATATATGCAAAATCTGTTTTACTATGTTTGTGCATACTGGCTTGAAAAACTCCTTGAAACTTGAATTTTTCTGTTGACACCGAGTTACATGCACATAAAAATGATTACATACAAGAGTAGTAATTTTGATTTAGAAAGTACCTCCTAACCTTTAGAAGAAAGCCTGATATATCGTTTTACATCCCAGTAAACACTTCATTCTAATGCTCTGTATACCCATTGCATTTAATAATGGCAAAGGCATTAAAATGTTATGAATTAATGTATGGATTGCTGAATTAGAAGAAATAGTCTTATTGTTTTTTTCATCAAATTTCTACATTACCATGAAGTCAAATGTCTTGATCTGTATAATGCTTATTCTTAACACAGAATTTCCTTAATATCTATTAGATGTATAAGTTATTCTTATTTAATGCTTACAATAAACATATTACATACTACTGGTACCAGGATAATCCCCACCAGCCCTTCCCTCTCTCATTTTTGCTCATACTTTTCCAAGATAAAATGTGCAAACATTGATCTTTCCTTTGCAAGCGATAACTCTGATTAGCCACACTACTTTCACAATGCCATTGGAGTCAGGAAATCTGCTTCTCCAAATTAGACAGCAAAATGAAAATTTTTATAAAGAATCTTAAGATATCTTCCTATTACGTCTAATTCTACAAAACTCCCATTATCATTAAAATACACATAAGCAAAAGGCAAGAAGAGGTAGATTCAAATATTCTTGCTAGGGCTTCCCTGGTGGCACAGTGGTTGAGAGTCCGTCTGCCGATGCAGGGGACATGGGTTCGTGCCCCGGTCGGGGAAAATCCCACATGCCGCGGAGCGGCTGGGCCCGTGAGCCATGGCCGCTGAGCCTGCGCGTCCGGAGCCTGTGCTCAGCAACGGGAGAGGCCACAACAGTGAGAGGCCTGCGTACCGCAAAAAAACACAAATATTCTTGCTAATCTGAGTTCAAATTATTTTGAATATTAAACATACTTATAATTCATATTTGACTTCTGTAAGTTCAGGATGCAGAAATACAGATGTTATTTCTCACCAGTTCTAGGAATTAGTTTGAAAACTATAAAAAAGTAAAATCAGCATTCTTTTTTATTTTTACTTTTTTTTTTTTTTTTTTTGCGGTACGCGGGCCTCTCACTGCTGTGGCCTCTCCCCTTGCGGAGCACGGGCTTCGAACGCGCAGGCTCAGTGGCCATGGCTCACGGGCCCAGCCGCTCGGCAGCATGTGGGATCTTCCCGGACCGGGGCACAAACCCGCGTCCCCTGCATCGGCAGGCGGACTCTCAACCACTGCGCCACCAGGGAAGCCCTATTTTTACTTTTTAAACTCCCCTGTGTTCCTGTCACTGCAGTTTAAAAAAAAACAAACATGTAGTCATGTTGCTGAGCAACATTTATGTTAAACACGTACTTTGGATACTTAAAAAGACTAAAAACTACATAAACTGACGCAAAAAAACAAAATGCATGAGACTAGAAAAAGCACGAGACTAGTTTATGAGGTAGCAAATAGCAAGTAATGGTTATACAAGGGATATTTATGTAAATAGCAAGTTATATTTTGTACAAGACTCTGCATGTTGCAAACTTTAATTGAAGTAGTCTTTATAATTATTCATTTGAGAAAGAAAACAAGGAGTAAAAGAAGTGTAACTTTTCATACATTACACAATTCTAATCAGTGACAAAGGAGGGAAACACAAAGTGAATTTTATGATGTATACATTCACATGCTTCTTTTAACTAAACTTAGAAATAATTCATTGTTAAAATAATGCTGATAATGCTTATTACACACTATTAATCACTTTCATTTTAAGTTATAAAGTGTATAAGGCATGGGCCAAAAGAAATATTTGGAATATGTATTGATTCTAGAGGGCAGTTGTAGAAGTTATTACGTACAGTCCCTGACTTACAATTTTTCAACTTTAAGATAGTGCAAAAGCAATATGCATTCAGAAGAAAACATACTTTGAATTTTGATCTTATCCTGGGCTAGAGATATGTAATACGATAGCCTCTTGTGATACTGGGCAGCGACAGCTTGTCTCAGCTCCCACTCAACCACGGGATAAGGAGGGTAAACAATCAATACACTTACAACTATTCTGTACTCTTAAAACCATTCTGTTTTTCACTTTAAGTACAGTATTCAATAAATCCCGTGAACTATTCAACATTTTATTATAAAATACGTTTTGTGTTAGATGATTTTGCCCAGCCACAGGCTAATGTAAGCATTCTGAGTACGTTTAAAGTGGGCTAGGCTTAGCTATGATGTTCGGTAGGGTGGTGTATTAAATGTATTTTTGACTTAACGATATTTTCAACTAACAATGAGTTTATTGAGATGTAACCCCATCATAAATTGAGGAGATGTGTATTCACTCAATCAACAACATACACTGAACACAGATTATATGGTCTGCTTTTGTGAATTTAGTGTAAATGAAGACATGAACTGGTTTTAGAATGTTAAATTTCAGAGGCAGAGATAATTAAGTAGTTGAGTATGTTATATGCAAACAACAATGGGCGAGAATAATTACCATTTGAATAAGTGTAATTATGCTACTGGAAGGTAGAGGAAGAAGAAATTATTGTCCTTGATTGGGGGCATTAAGAGATGGCTTGAACATAGCACAGGGAGATCAGCTTGGTGCTTTGTGACCACCTAGAAGGGTAGGATAGGGAGGGTGGGAGGGAGACGCATGAGGGAGGGGATATGGGGATATATGTATATGTATGGCTGATTCACTTTGTTATAAAGCAGAAACTAACACACCATTGTAGAGCAATTATACTCCAATAAAGATGTTAAAAAAAAAAAGAGATGGCTTTATAAACTTGGCTTTATTTGAACTTTAATGAAGTCTGCAGTTTTGCTTTTTTTGTTTGTTTTTTTTAAATTTGTGCAAGAGGGATATTCTACAACTGCCTTTATTATATTATTTCATTTGAATACAGTTTACTTATTTCAATAGATGTATATGTATAAGTCCACAGATATTTATTAATGCATAAATTATCCTCCCAATATGCACTGAAAATCAAAACTGGCCTGCAAAAACTGGCCTTCAAATATCTATGTATTTAAATAACGAATGAACAATTATATTTTCCGATATGAAAAGTAGGCCATTTTTGCCAGTCAAAGCAAAATTATTGCACATGACCTGAGTGCTTGAATTATTTCACTTACTTTAGTTTGAAAACTGGCCCTTGTATACAGAAGGCTAAGAGAGACTAAAGAAAGAGGCAGACCACTCCATGTTGGTAGCTGGCAGTTTTAATAAGCAAGGGAACTTACATGCAAGACTTGTCTTGGGAGGCCACAAGAGGAGTAGATTTCTGTGTCCACCTGCCAGAATCCTAAAAGTTTATACAGAGGCCTTAAATGGATTCAGTCACGTACTCAATCCACATGGTCTCAGTAGCACAATGCTCTTTCCAGGCTATGTCCTTGGAACAACTCCTACTGTGGAATTGGTAGGCAGAGTGTACATTCCAAAGACAGGGGAGGAGCCTCTGATTGACTGGGTCCATCTCACAGGTGAACTCGCAGTCACATCCTCTTGACAACCTCCTCCAACTTACCATGTCTCTTTCATAATATATGGGCATACGTTCACAAAGCACACACATATATATTTTTTTCTTTTAAAGATAACACCTTCACAATTTCCTCTGTAGTTTACTTTTCAGAGTAAAATTAATCACTGCTTAAATAACATGTGGTATGTTTTCCAAAAGTAATTATTTTATCAATGTTTATTTTCAAGCTTCATAGTAACAATTATATGAGTTTCCTAGGGTGGCTTTAAAAAATTATAATGAATATTGTGGCATAAAACAACAGGAACTTATTGTCTCACCTGGAGGCTAGAATTCAGAAATCTAGTTGTCAGTATGGTCATGCTCTCTCTGGAGGTTCTAGTGGAGGATACTTTCTTGCCTTTTCCAGGCTTCTGGTGGTTGCTAGCAATCCTTGGTGTTCTTTGCTTGGTAACTGCAACTCAGCTCAAACCACTACAGTTGTCAAAAATGATATGAATACACGTGATAAAAAGTTATAATAATTTAAAGTCATGTAAAAGAGCCAAAATCTCTGTAAAAATTTTACATATCATGGTAGTTTATTCCAATATGTGTATATCTATATTGTTCTAACTATTATCTTCTATTGAAAATTATTTTTCTTAAGTACCAAATGTCATGGTAAATATAAAGTTGTGTTCAGTTGTATTACCTTTCTTCCATTTGATTTTATTTTTTATGCTTTTAGCCTCTCTGGGTTGCTGTTTGGATGAATTTTTTCTGTACATATTGGGTATTTCTGTGATACTATATTTATATGTAAAATGTAATCTTTTAAAATGTGCTATTTGGAAATTGAATCTTTTGGTAATTCTTTTAATAATATTCTATATATGAGATTAATACTTGACTTTGTAAAACCCACAAAGTGATCACAAAGGGAACTCAGTGATCATAAAAATAACATAATTTTCTGGTGATCTAAAAAAAAAAGCTATAGCAACACCATGGCATATTTTTGGTGTCACAGTTTATTTCACATGAAAGCTGTTACCAGCAACCTAAAAAGAAAGTTAAGGAACAGTGAGGCCCTAAAATCACAGATTTTTGAGGATAGGGATTTTAGTGAAAAGAGATAGATCATCTCTTGACTGAGCATTTTGTTGCAAACTGAGCAATCCACAAAATGAAATAAATCAAAACTATAATGCAACTGGGTTGTTCAACCCTACTCATGATTGCATCATAGAAATGATTCTCTCTTTAGCCCCTGAAATTTATTATTTTATATTATAAATTATAGATAAGTGGATTAGTTTTGTCATCAAGTCTCAATTCTACAAAGAGAAAAGGCAAAACATGTTTCTCCCATCAAAAGGTCTTACAAATGTGTCAGAGGAAGGTTTCAAAACAAACTCCTTTCTCTCTGAATGTACTGTAACAACACTGGTAAAGCAAAGGACAAACATGCTTCTGTAAAATAAGATGTTTTATTTCCTATCTATTTATTTTTTGATAACAACAATCACTCTTCCCAGTGTATTTATGAATTGCACACACCCTTGTTGCACCAGAAATTCATTGCATCCATCTTCACTCTTTACCACTCTCTCCAAATTAAACCTAAAACCATTGATGCTGTGAAGTCACTTATAGATTATAATTGAAGCAGTGCTCTAAATGTCTGCATGTGCAAAACACCACCAATGTGCTTGAACTTATATTGTATTTGGAGAGCAGTTCTCCTATATTTAAAACATCTTATTTTGGAAAAAACATATGCTGAGCATATTTCCCCAACTTTTATCCTTTGTTAAACATCTCTGCTGACTCTGCCTACCAATTTTCCATCTCTCCTTTTAAGGACAATGACTTCCCTTTCCAACCCACATCTCTGTTCCAACCAGAAATTTTTAACAGTAGCTTTCCATTATATTACTAGGGACTTCTGTCTATAGTTGATCATCCCTGGAATAAACAATAAAGCCATTCCATCTACGAACTACTCAAGTCTATGTTCAAATCAGATGGAAATAGCTTGTCTGAAAAAAGTAAAACTAACACAGGAAGAAAAGTGAAATTGAAAGGTAGACTATTCGTAACATTCAATTGCTGGTGCCAGATGTTTCAGAAGCCCAGACACATATTACAAACTCGTAACTAAATAAACTTTACCATACATTTTACCCTTGTCTAAGCTATTTTAGGATGAATTTCTTGTACTTCTTTCATTTTTTTACTAAGTTACCTCTATTTTTCTTACAAGAAAGGTAGAGAAATTTATCAGGAAAAGAACAAAATCGGGTCAACAAAATCATTATTAATAGTATCCTCTATTGGAGCAAGGGGTTAATGTATTCTTAAAATAGTGCTTAGATTAACATGCATCAGATGACAAACATAATGAGAGGGATTTGAAAGTAATTAATTTTATTAGAAGTAATTTTCTGACTGTAACAACCTCTTTCCAAAAGCATATCAATGATTAAACCAATATTCCTTAATTCATAGTGTAAACATTTTGATGGGTTGGAGGATTTTAACATTATAAATATGAAAATAAATTACAAATTATTGGTTATTTATAAACAATTTGTTTTCCTTAAGTATATATTAATGTTTTTAACCAAAAGACTTTTAGAGAAAAATCAATGACTTAAGAACATTTTATAATATGCCTACATTTTTATTTACTTCATTAATCAGTACATAAAGTAATTATTTAATGGTTATTTTGGAGGAAAGCCAGGGAAATCAATACACTGGTGTCTCTCTCCCCACCTCTTCTAATGCTCCCCAGTGACTTTCCATTGCTTGACAACAAGTGAAGTCAAAAGGTATGGGAATAAATCTATATGTGTCATAGAAATCATTCTTCCCAGGAAGAGAGTAGGAATGAGACAAGAGTAGATATGGAAAGTCAAATGGAAAATATTTGGTAAAAGCACTCTTTTTCCTTTATCATCACTTCTGTTTTTAGTTCAGGTAAATATAATGTGCTCCCAATGAGAAGAATTCACATAGATCCAGCATCATAAATCTTCTCATTAACATGTGGATAACAAACAAGTGTGGATAACAAACAAACACTTACTCCAGTGTAAAGCCTAGCATATTAGCCATCACTGTGTTCTTTCTAGGGTTGCAAACATAAATAACTAAATAAATGAATGAATAAATAGATAAGGGGATGCAGATCACTAACAGTGGTGTAAAACATAAATGTCACATACCCCTCTTAAAGCTTGTCACAACTCTATGCTGGTAATCTCCCCTGACTTCTACCATCCATGTTCTATTCTCCTGCCCTTCATCAGCACATCAGTTATAAGGGGAAAAAGCCAGTCACTTATTGCTTCAGGATCTGAGGGCTTACTAATGATATCTTGATCATATCTCCCTAGTTTTCATTTCCCTGAATTACTGTCGTACTTAAAAGAAAAACCCGAGAAAATTTCATTTTCCAAATATAGTCCTCCCTGTTCCAATGGTATCTCAGCAAAACAACATCGGTAAAAGGGATTAATCGTTCCATCTACAATAGCCACCCCGCTAGCTGCTTGATATCTCAGCTGCACGCTAAACCCAGGATATTCATGAATTAGTCTTGACTTCTAGCTCATCAGAACTCTAGTGATGTTTCTTAGTGGAAGCATTTGTCCTAAAATATCCAAATTCATTGAGCCTAAAGTATTGGCTATGAAAGGTAAAAATATTTTCCATAGATTATTTGGCAATGAATAAGGAATTTTGTCAGCCAAGGACTTGAAGTGCTAACAGAAACACTATAAACAAAGAAGGCAGTCCAAGACAATCAACCTGCCACTAATAAGGGAAATGATTATCCTTGAGATGGTGTCATATCAACAGCACAGGACTCATCTTTGTTGTTGATAGGTTGAACATACAGCTGTGAGAAAAGCCCAGCTTGCTTTGTTGAGGGAAAAAGAAGTTTTATGAGTTCATGCCTTTCACTATGGCTATTTTTTGTCTGGGCCCAGTGATCAAGAATGGGGTGGCTAGGGAAGAAGTTTTTATATACCCACAAGGGAGGTAATTTTGCCTGCCTATTTAGTACCTATGCTGACATGGATGAAAAATTTTGTTCATTTGCTTTAAATTGATTTGTTTAACATCTTCATTGGAGTATAATTGCTTTACAGTGGTGTGTTTGTTTCTGCTTTATAACAAGGTGAATCAGCTATATTTCGTGCCCACTCTGACAGTCTCTTCCCCAAAACTTCTTGTAAAAAGTATTGAAGCTTTGTCCTTTTTAGGTCTCTGACAAGCCAGCTAACCCACCAACCAGACCCCGTAATCCCAGGTAGATCCTAAACTCAGATCATTTCTCCTATCACACAAAGTAGAGAATCAGAGAAGCAAGTCAAATATTTGCTAGCTGGGCGATTTCTCTTTAAGGCTCACTTCAGGAACATTATTGAGATGCGTGTTAGTTCAGTGGCTACTCACTAAAGACTTCTAACCAGGATACTCATTTGATCTATCTTGGGACCAGGATCATGAATTTTCTTCCTACTCTCCATATTTGTAGGGCCCTGCCCCTGAGGTGAAAGATTTTGATTAAGGGAAAGGTGGAGAATCAGTGGGAGAAACTAGTAAGGGACTCGATGCCAAGCTCAGAATCCTACTCAGGTGTCCTATTTCCAGGCCATTTCTAGTATTAGTAGCTGCATTGCTTAGGGTCCCAACAAAAAATAGATTGAATACTTGAAAAAAAAGGAAAGTTGAGCAGAGTTTATTTAAAATAAGTAGTGTACAAAAGTGTGGGTATAGGTATTTCAGAGATAGGACTGTAACCCCAGAGGTTAGTAGCTTGAGAGCTGTTATGACCTCTAGGCCCTGAAATGACAAGGGGAGGGAAATTTTGTGAAGCACCAGAGCAACTTATTTGGACTACTTGAGAAGAGCTGTGAGTTACAGCTCAATTGACACAAACATCTCAAATGTCCTTGCAGAGAGGGACCTGCTAGGTCCTGCTTTTATTCTTCCACTACCTTCTTCCACTACCTATATGCTTCCACTACCTTCTAAATCCCTGCTAGGCCTCTCCACTATCAAGGAAAAGCACAGCGAACAGGAGATCACTGATTTGGTTTTATAAAGGCTGTCTTAAGTGTCAATAATTTAAATATATATAGATATATCTACATACACAGAAACTTAGACAAACATGCATAAAATACCACACATACACACCATTAAAAACTTCATTTTATAGGGCTAATCCCCAAAATGAGATTGATAGTAAATTGTAATAAGTTTTAGTTCTAAGAAAACTTTTCAAATATCTCATTCACAACTTCTAAGAATCAAAACTTTTAGAGTAACAATGTTCTTTTGTCCCCCAAATTATATTTCAATTCTTCTACTCTTATCATTTTCTAAATAAATAGTTAATAGTGAATAAACTGAATAGACTTGAGTCAATTAATTATGCCAAAAATAAAACTACAAAGTGTTTATATTTAGTGTCTATATTTTTTTACTTTTTCTCGTCTTTAGAATTATGCATCTATCACTGTACACAATTGATTGTATACAATGACTATCAGTGCAGCTACACAATGATTTTATTATTGCAATGTTTTAGATATATATATTGAATCAATGAGCTCTTATTATAGTTTTAGTAATTCCAACCAGTTATCAGGAAGAGTATTACTAATTGAAACGCCTCCCCACCCCCATCAAAATGTAAGTTTGGAAATAGAATTATTACAGTTAAAGTCACGTGTGTGTATGTGTGTAGCTCTGTGTGTGTGTGTGTGTGTGTGTGTGTGTGTGTGTGTGTGTAGGGGTGAATATTAACCACATATTTATGTTTGTTTTGAATTTCCTATATAGGAACATGTGATATCTCTCAATAGGTTCAGACTTCATTATGTCATTCACTCAGACTTCATTATGTTATTCACTCAATTATCTTTCAGTTTTTCACATTGTTCTTAGGTATACATTTTGAATGATGGATTATAGTTTTTCTAGGTGCGGTAATTACATATTTCCATTATATTTTTATTGAAAAAACATGGATATTTTGTATTATTCTGCACATATTACTCCATATAGTTATTCAATGTGAATTTAAATAATTTTATTTAAATTTAAATAATTTTATAAAGTGATTTTGTCACATGAATTTTTTTCAATATACTTATTGAGTAACATACTGATTGAATAATAAGTACATATTATGACATTGAATTTTATATTCAGAAATTTACCCTTCTGCTTCATAGAATATAAGACTTTTAAAGCATTATTAGATTTGCGTGTAGTAATGTCAGTGTAAGATATTTTGTGCTATTTTTTTCTAGGTTATCCTTTTAATCCTAGAAAATTCTTTTCTTAAAATACGTACGTAGTGTGAAGTTATTTGTCATCTTCTATTTTCTGTGATTATCTGAACCTTGATTTTCTGGAATTACTGAATCATCTGATATTGACACATTTCTGGTAATTTTATAAAATTTCCTTTTTTCTATATTTATTCTTATACTCACTTCTCTATTCAAAACTTTTTTCCCCTGGAAATCATCACCTCAACAATTTTATTTAATTAATTTGCCATGTAATTTTCTTTAGTTCATTCTTATAAATTTTGGTAATTATTTTCCTATCCATGCTTATATTATCACTAGACAATTGAGATTGAATCTAATGCTCTTAAAATTTTGAAGTCCAATTCAGAAAATATATTTTAATAAGACTTTTTAGACCATACATTCGTGACACTATGGACAAAGAATGTTGCCTGCCATTCCAGTAAACAACGAATGTTACCGGCCATCAAGCCATCAGCCACTAGAGCTGCCTCAGACAGGTGTGCCCTGAAGGGAATTCAGGGTGGAGAAAACAGGATACTAGCTCTAGAGAGTTTAAGATGCATACCTAAGGAATAATTTCAATAAACCCAGACCCTTGCATCTTCCCAGACATAGAAAACCACTAAAATGTCTGCTTTCTGTGATTAGCAGTATTTTTTGATGTTCCACTACATGCTTATTTTTTCTTTTTTTCAGCAAAAATTCCTATATAACCTGGCTTCTCCTTTACTTTTTTGGAATGGTTCCTCCAAAGAGCTACCTGAGAGGCTGTCTCCCAGGTTATAGTCCTCAGTAAGGTCCCCAGATGAAATATAATTCACAACTTTTAGGTTGTGTGTTTTTCTTCAGTCAATAACAATATATTTTAGAGTATATTTCCTACTTGGAAGAGGGAATAGATAAGGCCATTGGAGAATTATTAGAGCCGAGTAGTTTTCTGTTCTATACTACACTGAATTGCCCATGCCCTTAAAATTTGTAATTAATTAAAATTCATTTTGCACATTGTTTATTTTATAGTAAACATGTTAAACAGAAGACTAAAATAAGTATAAACTTTGTTATTAATCCAAATTCCATCTTAACAATTACAACACCAGATATTTGTTCTGAGTACGAGAGATATTTTCAAGAGACAACAAAGGGGTCTTAAAATACACTATATTTCTCTTTTAGACCTACCAGTCATATTTTTAAAGATATTCTCCTTTCATGTTTGTTCATTGACATGTAAAGCCCTTAATGAAAATATTTACAATTTCAATACAATTATATTTTTAACTTACTTTATAAAACATGTCTAGCAACTAAATTCATTTTTAACACATGAGAGCACAGATCCTGTCTACTGCATGTAACGAGTACTTTTCTGTAGGAATATATGTATGAATTTGCCACTACTCAAGACTGAAATTTTTCTTTTGAATTATTGCTGGAAACTAGGAAACTATGTAAGAATTAAGAAATAAATGTGTTTGTTTTATTCATTTCCACATAAACTATGTGGTAATGTGCTCTTCCCAATGTGCTTATTTCCTACCTTATCTCTCACTTTTTAGTTCCATCTATATATATGCTTTTATTTTTAATGCAAATGTATAGTTACACAGGTAACTATACATTTGGTAGTGTATATATGTCAATGCCACACTCTCACTTCGTCCCAGCTTACACAACCCCCTCCCCATCTCCTCAAGTCCATTCTCTACATCTGTGTCTTTCGTTCTGTCCTGCCCCTAGGTTCATCAGCCTTTTTTTTTTTTTTTTTTTTTTTTTTTTTAGATTCCATATATATGTGTTAGCATACGGTATTTGTTTTTCTCTTTCTGACTTACTTCACTCTGTATGACAGACTCTAGGTCTATACACCTCGCTACAAATAACTCAATTTCATTTCTTTTTAGGGCTAATATTCCACTGTATGTATGTGCCACATTTTCTTTATCCACTCATCTGTCAATGGACACTTAGGTTGCTTCCATGTCCTGGATATTGTAAATAGAGCTGCAATGAATATTGTGGTACATGTCTCTTTTTGAATTATGGTTTTCTCAGGGTATATGCCCAATAGTAGGATTGCTGGGTTGTATGGTAGTTCTATTTTTAGTTTTGTAAGGAACCTCCATACTGTTCTCCATAGTGGCTGTATCAATTTACATTCCCACCAACAGTTCAAGAGGGTTCCCTTTTTTCCACACCCTCTCCAGCATTTATTGTTTGTAGATTTTTTGATGATGGCCATTCTGACTGGAGTGACATGATACTTCACTGTAGTTTTGATTCGCATTTCTCTAATGATTAGTGATGTTGCACCTCCTTTCATGTGTTTGTTGGCAATCTGTACATCTTCTTTGGAGAAATGTCTATTTAGGTCTTCTGCCCATTTTTGGATTGGGTTGTTGGTTTTTTTGATATTGAGCTGCATGAGCTGCTTATATATTTTGGAGATTAATCCTTCATCAGTTGCTTCATTTGCAAATATTTTCTCCCATTCTGAGGGTTGTCTTTTGGTCTTGTTTATGGTTTCCTTTGCTGTGCAAAAGCTTTTAAGTTTCATTTGTTTATTTTTGTTTTTATTTCCATTTCTCTAGGAGGTGGGTCAAAAAGGATCTTGCTGTGATTTTTGTCCTAGAGTGTTCTGCCTATGTTTTCCTCTAAGAGTTTTATAGTATCTGGCCTTCCATTTTGGTCTTTAATCCATTTTGAGTTTATTTTTGTACATGGTGTTATGGGGTGTTCTAATTTCATTCTTTTACATGTAGCTGTCCAGTTTTCCCAGCACCACTTATTGAAGAGGCTGTCTTTTCTCCATTGTATATTCTTGCCTCTTTATCAAAGATAGGGTGACCATATGTGTGTGGGTTTATCTCTGGGCTTTCTAGCCTGTTCCATTGATCTATATTTCTGTTTTTGTGTCAGTACCATACTGTCTTGATTACTGTAGCTTTGTAGTATAGCCTGAAGTCAGGGAGCCTGATTCCTCCAGCTCCATTTTTCTTTCTCAAGATTACTTTGGCTATTTGGGGTGTTTCCATACAAGTTGTAAACTTTTTTGTTCTAGTTATGTTAAAAATGTCATTGGTAGTTTGATAGGGATTGCATTGTATCTGTAGATTGTTTTGGGTAGTATAGTCATTTTCACAATATTGATTCTTCCAATCCAAGAACATGGTATATCTCTCCATCTGTTTGTATTGTCTTTAATTTCTTTCATCAGTGTCTTATACTTTTCTGCATACAGGTCTTTTGTCTTCTTAGGTAGGTTTATTCCTAGGTATTTTATTCTTTTTGTTGCAGTGGTAAATGGGAGTGTTTCCTTAATTTCTCTTTCAGATTTTTCATTTTAGTGTATAGGAAAGCAAGAGATTTCTGTTCATCAATTCTGTATTCTGCTACTTTACCAAATTCATTGATTAGCTCTAGTAGTTTTCTGCTAGCATCTTTAGGATTCTCCATGTATAGTATCATGTCATCTGCAAACAGTGACAGTTTTACTCCTTCTTTTCTGATTTGGATTCCTTTTATTTCTTTTTCTTCTCTGATTTTGGTGGCTAAAACTTCCAAAACTATGTTGAGTAATAGTGGTGAGAGTGGCAACCTTGTCTTTTTCCTGATCTTAGTGGAAATGGTTTCAGTTTTTCTCAGTTTTTCACTGAGAACGATGTTGGCTTTGGGTTTGCATATATGGCCTTTATTATGTTGAGGTAAGTTCCCTCTATGCCTACTTTCTGGACGGTTTTTATCATAAATGGGTGTTGAATTTTGTTGAAAGCTTTTCCGCATCTATTGAGATTATCATATGGTTTTTACCCTTCAATTTGTTAACATAGTGTATCACACTGATTGATTTGTGTATATTGAAGAATCCTTGCATTCCAGGGATAAACCCCATTTGATCAGAGTGTATGATCCTTTTAATGTGCTGTTGAATTCTGTTTGCTAGTATTTTGTTGAGGATTTTTTGCATGTATGTTCATCAGTGATATTGGCCTGTAGTTTTCTTTTTTTGTGACATCTTTGTCTGGTTTTGGTATCAGGGTGATGGTGGCCTCGTAGAATGTGTTTGGGTGTGTTCCTCCTTTGCTATATTTTGGAAGAGTTTGATCCAGGGTTCATTTTATAAGCCTCAATAGTTTGGGAAGTCCTGTCACATTTTTATGGTTTTAACATTTATCACAATATACAATTGTAATTATTTATTTATTCAGGCAGAGTAGAACCTTAGAAGAAATACAACAGCTGTGACCTGTATAATTAAGAAAAGAAGGGTGTTTTGAATAAATAGACATGAGAGTTTCATTTGCCCCAGTATCCACAGAGTATTCTTTAATCCATAAACAACTGAGAATATGCAAATTTTTTAATTGCTACCCAGAAAGAATAACAAAGACTAAGAATACATTAAAATCTAAAATAGATGAGTATAGTTAAATTTAAATATATTATATTACAATAATATATAATATTAATAACATAATTCATGTATAATTTATAAGGTATATTTTCTTGTTATCTTTTTACAAGGTAGTGGAAAATGTAAATTCATATCAGATGAATACGACATGCAAAGCTATAGGGATAAAACGTTGAATCTCAATTTCTCTAAATCTCTCTCTCTCTCATCACTCCCTTTCCTTTCATCCTTCCCTCACTCTCTCTGTTGATTTGATAGTTTTAGTAAGATTTCTAGTTGATGTTGAGATTTTAATACTTACAGAAACTAGTGCATTTATTTGGAGGAATAATCTGATAACTGGATTGGAAAAGAGAGTAAAGATTTTAAATGTATGATCAAGCCAGCAAGAATTATTAGTAAATCCTTCTAATGAGTATAAACTTGTAGCAAACAACAGCAACAAACAAGAAGACATGTTGGATTTCTTTTAAGAGAGAGGAGGAAGTACAAGGAGAGAGATTTCGGGGAAAAAAATGAGAGAATGAGCTCCAGAAACATGACAGAAACCCCACATTTGGTGTGTTGTTATCCTCTCCTCATGTCTCTAAAAGCTTATGTGAATTTTAGTTACACATGAATAGTTGTGCAAATAAATATGCAATTTTGTATGTCAGTTTGTGAGGGTGTGTGTGTATGCTTGGCATTACTTCCATTTTAAATGTTTGCTGGATTTCAGCTGTAAAGCCATGGGGTCTCGTGGTTAACTGGAAATATTTAACTACAAATTCAGTTTCTTTAAAATTGTAGGTCTAGTCAGATTGCCTATGACTTTTGGGAGAACTTGGGTGACTTATTTTTTTCCAAGAAATTTGCCCATTTCAGCTAAGTTATTGAATTTCTTTGTACACATTTGTTAATATTACTTTTATAGTCTATAGTATTAATAGTAGTTTTCCCTCATTCAGTCCTGATATTGGTAAAGTGTCTTTTGTTCTTCATAAGTCTGGCTAGAGTGCATAAAATTCATGAACTTTCTCTATAGCAGCTTTTTGATTCACTGATTTTTTTTGTATTAGTTTTTAAAAAAAATTCTATTCCATTTATTTATGTTCTTATTTTAAATATTTCTTTGTTTCTATGGATTTAATTTGATCTTCTCATGTTTCTTAAGGTGGGAGCCTATGTTATTTGCTTTAGATAGTTTTTCTTTTCTAATGTAGGATTTTGCACTATAAGTTTCCTCTAAGCACTGTTTTAGGTGCATCACACAAATATTCATATGTGTTTGTCATTTTTATACAGTTAAAACTTTGTTCTATTTTTCATTTATTGTAATTTCCTTTATTTCTTTTTTGACCCATATGTTATTTAGAAGTATGTTATATTGGTTTTAAATATTTGAGGATTTTCCATATCCCTTCTGGTTATTGATTTCTAATTTAATTTCACTGTAGTTAAAAATAAACTATTATGATTTGAAACGTTTTGTAATTATTGATATTTGATTAATGTCCAGAATATAGTATATCTGAGTAAATATTTTGTATAACTTTAAAAAGAATGCTATTCTTCTGTTCTTGATTGGAGACATATTAATGTCAATTAGAACAATTTGGTTGATAGCATGGTTCATGTCTCCATTCTTACTGACTTTCTCCTGAATATTGAGAGAGGGATTTTTAAATCTTTGATTATAATTGTTGATTTAGGTACTTTCACTTCTACCATGTGTTGCTTAATGAAATATAAATCTGGAAGTATATTTCATGTTCATGAACTGGAATTATATTGTTAAAATATCCATAGTACTCAAAGTAATCAAAAGATTTAAGGCAATCCTTATCAAAATTCTAATGGCATTTTTCATAGAAATAGAACAAATAACCTTAAAATCATAAAAGACCCTGAATAACCAAACCAACCTGAAGAAAGAAGAACAAAGCTGGAGCCATCACGGTCCCTGATTTCAAACTGTATTACAAAGCTATAGTTATCAAAATAGTATGGTATTAGCAGAAAAATAAAAACATAGATAATGGTACAGAATAGAGAGCCCAGAAATAAACCCGTGAATATATGGTCAATTATTTATGACAAAGGAGCCAAGACTATACAATGGAGAAAGGACAGCCTCTTCAATAAACAGTGTTGGAAAAACTGAATAGCCACATTACCCATAGGTGTAAATAATGCTAAAACTAATGTATAGAAAATGGATAGGTAAAGGGTATAATCAGTTTTTATTTTAAATATTTGAAGGAATTAAGGGGACAAAATGATAAGTTAGTTAAACCTATGAGAAAGACCAGATCCAAATGTACACTATGCGAGTTCTTTGAACAAAGACTGGAATGTTCTATGTTAGAAGGATTAAATTTGAAAGAGCAGATGGTTTACCAGTTTATAGAGACATTTGTTTTTACCAAAACAAAAGTAAATAGTTAAAAACTAGAACAAAGTACTTGAATTCTCAACAATACTGAATGTATTAAATTTTGGAAAGTTTGAGTGAAAGTCTCTACTGTCATACTTTAAAGCATCCTTTAGATTAGTGGCTGATAATAATCAGATTATCCTTACTCAAAAATATAAGAATCAAAATGAATACATTGACTATATGAACAGATGTAATTTTTTCATTATATTACAAAAATGGTAGTCTTCTATTTAATTTAATTCTGGGAAAGATTCTAGATGCACTTGCTACAGCATTTTTTTTCTTGCTATGCTGAGCTCTGTGTCAAAGACATAGGCACTGTGACTTGTGTTCTCCATATGTGTAAAACTGAGACTCAATTTTAAAATGCCAAATGAGGAAGTGCGAATGTCATAATTTATTCTGTAAATCACAGTGTACCACCTTGTCAGCATTAGTAAATTAGTACCTTAATCATAACAAAACAAACTTCCTCAACAGTGCTAAATGAATAAAGTGCCAACCCATTGCATGGGATACTCAATTTAGAAGAGTAATAAACTTTAAAATTTTCCAGTGTAGCAACTGCATGCAATCTTAAATAACATTATTCTGTTATTTTAAGTGCTTATAAGTGAAAATGACTCTTGAGGTGCTTGAGAGTCAAGTGTTCAAAGGCAGTGTAGTTGTCATGTTTGGGAGACTGGGCACTAGAGTCCAATCAGTGGTTTTAACCAGCTCTACTTTATACAAACTATTTCATTTTGGAGAAGTAAAATGATAATTACTAGGCTTTGCTTTTCTCATTTATATAATAAAGGAAATTATATATACCTTAGAATTTAGTGTAGTGAGTGTTAAATATAAAAACAAATAAACATTTTAACAAATTTTTGGATTATCTGAATCCCAGTTTCAAGTCCTTTATATAAAGAGCTCAAAGTCTTTACATTCATTCTTCTAACAGGAAAAGGCTGAACACGCTGAAAATCAATGAATTTCTTAGACCCATGAGAGAATTGAGGTAACAGGGTAAACTCGCATCCTCAGATCAGGAAAATAGACACATCTAGAAAGTCACAGCTTAGATCTATTTACCTGGAGAGGAATCCTTTGGAACCATAGACTGGGAGGAACATTTAAATGGTGATTTGGACAAAATGCTGCAGGGTAGTTGTTGGATAAGTTGAGAATGAGAAACCCCTGAAGGCTGCAGTCTTACGAGGGCCCCCAGACTTTTGTGGGTTTTACCTCCTGTTCTGCACCAGGTTCACTCAGCAAAGGGCCCATAAAATTTTCATTATGTCTCTAAGGGGGATTGAGGAGAGAGTAATCCTTGTGAAATACTACCAGAACATTCTCCATAAAGTGACGGACTCTCTAGCTAAACATACTCTACCTGAATATTATTTGACTTGAAGGTAGGATATTCTGTCACACTAGGGCCCTCTAGCTTTTGTGTACCACCTGAAAAGGAAACCAAATGTTAACACTGAAGGTCACAGCTGAAAGGCTAAAGCTCAGTGAATAATGGAGATTTCATCATAAGAGTATAGAGTGATTTTCTTCCTCCCACCTTACCGCCTCATCAATAAGACTCAAATATAACAGTGAATTACAGTGAAAGAGGTGTAAGAAGATACAGGAATAACTAAGGAAGCCCTAAGTCAACAGAAGAGAGAAAAAGAGTGGGGGAGTTTGAGGCCTTGGGCATCTATCTCTACAGCAAATATTAAACACAGTCCGGCTCTGAGCTAAATGAACATAAAATCTTCTACTAAAAGTCTATTTACCTGGACTCCTCTTATCTAATGTGTTATTCTAGCTTTCAACAAAAATTTAAGGTATTGTAAAAGGGAGGACAAAATAAGAGCTTGAAGAGACAAAGTATGGATTAGAACCAGACTCTGATATGACACAGGGGATGGAATTATAAGACAGAAAATTTTAAATAACTATAATTAATATGTTAAAGACCCTAACAGAAAAAAATATATACAATAAGTGGATAATGTAAAGCAAAGAGATAGAAATCTGTAAGAAGGAATCAAAAGGAAATGCTAGAAAGGAAATGCAAAATGACTGAGACAGAAATGAAGAATGTCTTTGTAGGTAGACATTTGTAATTAGATCTGCAAAGGAAAAAGCAGTTTGGAGATTCATCTATAAAAACTTTTCAAATTGAAATGCAAAAGGAAAAAAAAGAATGGAAAAAATATCTAAGAACTGTGGAAAAGATTTGAAGCGTCCAACATACATGTAATGGGAAGACTAGGACAAGGAGGAAGTGTCCAAGAAATATTTAAAGGAATAATTGCTGAGAAGCCCATAATTAATGGCAATCATAAAACCATAGATTAAGAAGCCAATAAAACCCCAAGAATAAATGTTAAGAAACCTAAATCTAGGCATATTATATTCAAAATGCAGAAAAACAAAGATAAAGAGCAAATTTTGAATGAAGCCAGAGGTGAAGAAAATACCTTGTCTATATGAAAATAAGCATAAGAATTACAGTGAACTTCTCATGGGAAACAATGCAAGCAAGAAGAGAGGGGAGTGAAATATATGTGTGATATATTATATCCAGTGAAATAGTTCAAAAGTGAAGGAGAAACGAAGACTTTTTCAGTCAAACACAAGCCCAGTGAATTCATTACCGTCTAACCTGTCATGATGGGAAAAAAAATAATGGGACAGCCATATTGGAAGTCAGTTTTATAGTTTCTTATATAGCTACCTATAGTCTTACCATATGATCCAACTGTTGTGTTATGTCTTCATAAAAGCCTATTTGGGGATGTTTAAATCCACTTTAGTCATAAGTGCCAAAAATTGGAAGCAACCAAGATACCCTACGATAGGTGAATGGATAAACACATTGTAGTATATCCATACTATGAATATTATTCAACAATAAGAATAACCTATCAAACCACAAAAAGACATAAAGCATTCTTAAATGCATGTTGCTCATTGAAAGAAACAAGTCTGAAAAGAATTCAAGACTATAGTATAATTCCAATTATATGACATTCTGGAGAAGGCATAACTATAGTGATGTTAAAAAGATGAGTGGTTGCAGGGTACGGGGTTAGTGGGTGAGGGTTGAATAGGTGAAACACAGCAGATGTTTTAATTCTGCCAGTAGTTCTATTCTACATGATACTGTTAACGGTGGCTCATGACACTGCACATTTGTCAAAAGCCCTTGACCTTTACAGCACAGAATGGAGCCTGGTGTATGAAATTAGGAGGTTGGGGGATCTCAGGATGAATGAAAACTAGAAGATAACCTATATTACAAATTTAAGAAATAGCCTCACTGAAGGGGGTAGGGAAAATGTACTGATGTCAGTAACTTTGAATATGAGTGGAGACTAAGATTAAAAACAGAAGAATTGTATGTAACTACTGTAACCTAGTTGATACAGATGTTTTCTACAGGGGTATAAGGTAATAATTTTGATACCATCATACATGCACACTGGAAATGAACGATTTTGTAAATGGATGACTGTTGGTAGGAGCCAGGTTTCTCACTGTTGGTGTCAAGGAGTGGAGGCCAGAATAATCCATGTAATCATGAATTAAAGTTTGATACATTTTATACACCACATGCTTATTCCAGCACTGTGCCATCTGAGAGTCTAAGAAGCAAACTCAATAGCAAAGAGCACACATAGTACCCAGATTTTAGGTTTTAATGCCGTTCCCCTTTCAGCCAACTGAAAGGGGCCATAGAACAGAGGCCACACTGAAGTGACAAGGTTAATAAGTATTGGATTCTATCCCAAAGTTTAAAATATACACCAAAGTAGAAAATAAAAACCACGGTATCACTCATATTGATATATCAGATGCATGTCTCACATTCCACTAGTGATTTTTTTTCCTTTATTTTAAATAAATGTGTATTTGTGAGGAAAAAGTTAATACAATTAAGATTAACCCTAACAAAGGTGAAATAGAACTATGAAGACTGGAAAGTAAAAGAAATAATCAAATAGCTTCATATTTTCTAAGTAATAGCTTCATATTTTCTAAGTAATAAGACCATTTAAAAATAATTTGATATCAATAAGCTTTTGAAATAAAATTTATTCTCACAATTTTCTTCATATTATATGTAATACACTTGCTGAAATGGAGTCCTCAAAGCTGCTATAAACAAATTATGTTAATTTTAAACATTCTTCCAGGTGTTATAAGACATTAAATAGTTATATCAAATTAACAATTGTTACGAATATTTCTGATAGTATAATTGAAAGCATTAGAGAATTAGAAGAATTTTATTTTTTTTTACAAGTGGACAAAGAAGAGAATACATGGTTAATTTCTTATTAATTCAGTGTAGTACTTTAAGCATTTAGCTTTAAGCATTTAGAAAGATTTTATCTGAATAAAATGCATATATAAATTTCAACTTTGTTTTCAAAAGCTGTGGCATTCTTATTTGATAAGATTAAAATGCTGAAAGAAAAGTTACTACAAAGTAATATCTTTGAAGAAACATAAGAAATTACTACACTTTGGAAAATTTTTCCTTGCTGAATACCTACTCCACTACGACAGCTAGATCTTGCTGAAAATTGTAAAAAAAAATTGAAAGCTCAAAAACACTTAAGTTTCAAAGCAACAGATTGTCACAAAGAAAATACAATTTGCACTTGTCTGGGATTTAAGAGCTGAAGTAGTATCAAATATTTATATCTGAGAAAACACCACAATAAGACCACAAATGCTATCTGTAAATATTTTAGAGTATAGAAATTGTAGCATCCAGCAAATATCCACTCCTATTCCCACCTTTTGTTTTGTTTTTCTTGAGGATATGTTGAAATGTTACATAGTATTTTTTTAATTTATTAATTGAAGTATAGTTGATTTACAATATTGTGTTAATTTCTGCTGCACAGCAAAGTGCTTCAGTTATACATATATACGTACATATGTGTGTGTATATATATATATATATATATATATATATATATATACACATATATATATATATATATATACACACACATACATTCTTTTTTACTATGATTTATCACAGGATATTGAATATAGTTCCCTGTGCTATACAGTAGGACTTGTTATTTATCTATTCTGTATATAATAGTTTGCATCTTTTAATCTCAAATTCCCAATCCATCTCTCTCCCACCTCCCTCCCCCTTGACAACCACAAGTCTGTTCTCTACATCTGTGAGTCTCTACATCTGTTTGTTTCATGGATAAGTTCATTTGTGTCACATTTTAGATTCCACATATAAGTGATAGGTATTTGTTTTTCTCTTTCTGAATTACCTCAGAATGATAATCTCTAGGTCCATCCATGTTGCTGCAAATGGAATTATTTCATTCTTATTTATGGCTGAGTAGTATTCCATTGTATATATGTTGAGTTTTCATTTTATCTTCATCATTTTCAAGTTTAAATGTAGTAAAGGAAGAGATTAATCATGATGAAATGAGACTAGGAAAAAGAGAAATAATTACATATTAGATTTAAGTCATTGGTTCTCACAATAATATAGATTCTAGTTTCTGAGTAAAGTTGGTGCAGATTTAAACTACGAAACAAAATAAATGCTTGAATACTATAGGAGATTGAGTTTGTGCTTTACTTGAGCAATTTGAAATATCTGATCAGTGTGGTTTCATTACCAACAAGGCATATGCATTGTACTATTAAAAATAACTATTCAATAAAATATTCAAAGTGGTGAAGCAGGCTTAACTTCACTAAAAAGGACAGTATGAAATGTATAAAAATGTTTGGAATAACCTCTTTCAATGTTATTCTCCTTTTACCTTCTTGCTAAATTTAACATCCCAAATCCTCTAAATATCCACACCAGGTTATGCTGTTAAATAAATAAGCTGGATTGATTTCTATAATATGTTTCTGTACAGTCAGATATGAGATTTCTTTGATAATAGTTAATATCACAAGTAATTTTCAGTGAATTCTCAGAAATAATACAAATTTTTGCTTTTCCTTTCTCTTTCCACTTCATACACCATAGCAATACCAAAAGTAGGAAAAGAACAGAGGAGAAAGATTTATAGTGAGTATTTGGAAACACGTTATAATTATTGCCAGATCTTAACGTGTAAACAGTAAATAGGAGAACATTGAGAAATGTTCACAGTACTAGATCAAGATGGTAGGGAGAGTAAACACCTCTACCAGCTCTTTAACTCAGAATTGATTATAATATCAAAAAGCAAACTATAAATTAACCCATCAATCCAGGAATATAACCATTTAAACAAGAATGTCAGAGAGGCTAAAATGTTAGGAATTCATAAAACATATTTTAAAACCAGACCAAATTTACATAAACTAAAACAAGATTTGAGAGAATAACGATGTCTCAGAAGAGTTTTATAGGCGGGAGCCCAGATAAGTCACTCAAAAACCTAAATAAGGATGACTTAAGAAGGAGCAACTATTTGAACATACAACCCCTGTTGTTCTTGATAGTATGAATCGAGCTCAGGGTTTTCCCCATCAACTGTATAGTTTTTAAAAATGTGATCTAATCATTCAATGGAAAGCTATAGAGCAATGAATATGAACAAACAGCAACTCCAAATAAATGAAAAGATGTTATCTCCATACATTCTACTAAAAAAAAATCATATAGGAAACATTACTTGCCATATAACTTCATCTATAACAAACACAAATATGCATTTATTTAAGAAAACTACATGCAAAATATTCATAGGAGCAATAGTGTTAATAACTCTAAACTGTAAAAATGCTAATGCACCCCAGACAGATTTTTAGAATATCTGTTAACCCAATCCAGTTCTCAGAAATGTTTGTGGAAAATGGAAGAGCCAGTCCAATACTTATGTGAAAATGCAAAGAAACATTGTTAGCCATAAATATTACCAAGTTGAAGAATAATTTAGAATATTTTATACCAACATATTATTTCAGGGGAAAAAAAGCTTAGTTATGATATAGAAATTAAGACTGTGATATTGTACAAAGATTGGCAAATTAACCAATGGAAATGTTGCAAGGATAAAAGAACTCTTCACGTTGGCCCTGGAAAATGGTGAGGAAATAAAAAACTATCAAATAAATTGTGTTGGGTCAACTGGGTTATCAATATCAGGAAAAAGGGTAACATGACTACTGTCATCCATAAACAAAATTAATTCCAGGTAAATTGTAGATCAAATGTTTAAGGTAAAACAATAAAAACTCTGGAAGTTCATATAGGAAAATAACTTCCTTATCTTGTTATTTGGTGATATTGCCTAAATCGGTCATATAAATAGTAACTATAAAAGATAATGCCTGTTCATTAACAGATGCCATTAAGATAGTGACAATGCAACCTATAATGTGACTGAGATAGTTTCAACATATGTGAATAACTATTAATAGCAAAGGGCTTATATTAAGAAAATATAAGGTAATCCTAAAATAATAAAAATACAAACTTGTAGAAAAATGAAAAGGATCTTGAAGCGGTACTAAAATTTAAAATATTAACTCAAAGTGGTTTGTAGACCTAAATGTAACTGCTGAAACTACAGAATTCTTAGAAGAAAATTTAGGAGGAAATCTTTGTAAACTTGATTTGGCAAAGCCTTACTAATTTTGACTCTAAAGCACATGGTACAAGTGAAAAAAAGATAAGGTGGACTTCAATAATTTTTGTTAAAGGTTTTTGCTTTAAAGGATATTATCAAGGAAGTAAAAAAGACAGCTAACAATAAGAGAAAATAGCTTTAAATTATGTATTAAGCAACTTTTATGTTGACTATATGAAGAACTCTTAGAACTGAATAATAAAAAGACAACCAATAGTTAATAATGGGCAAAGTATCTGAATTGATATTTCTACAAAGAAGATACACAAGTCAGTAAGCATATGAAAAGATATTCAACATCTTTGGCTGTGAGAGAAATGCATATCAAAATTACGACATATTAAAAAAAATCACGGCATATCACACCGACTAGAATAGCTGTAAGTAAACATAGATAATAACAAGTATTGGCAAAGATGTGGAGAAACTGGAACTCAGGTTTGTGAGAATATAAAAGGTGGTGAGGTTGTGAGAATACACAGGTTGTGAGAATATAAAATGATATGTCAGTTTTGAAACCATTCTGGAATTTCTCCAAAATGTTTAAGCGTAGCATTACCATTAGCTCAACATTCCGCTTCTAGGTATATACCCAACAAAATGAAAATAGACATCCACATAAAAATCATAGAATAAAGTTTATGACAGTACTATTCATAAGTCAAAAAGTGGAAACAACACAAATGTTCGTCAAGTGATAAATGTATAAATGTATTATATCCATACAATGGGATCCTTTTTAGGGAATAATATACTGATATATACTATAATATGAATAAACCTTGGAAACATTATGCTAAGTGAAAGAAGCCTTTCACAATAAAGCATGTAGTGTATTATTCTATTTGTATGAAATTTCCAGAATAGACAAATCTATAGAGACAGAAAGTAGGTTAGTGCTTTCCTAGTCCTGTGAGTGTTGCTGGAAAATGCGAAGTGACTGCTAATAGGTATGGGGTTTCTTTTTGAGGTGATAAGTGTTCTAAAATTGATTGTGGTGATAATTGCACAACTCTGTATATACTAAAACACCTGGAATGGTATGATATGTGAATTATATCTCACTAAAGCTTGTGACAAATGTTCCAGTATTGTAAGAATGAATGAAATATAACAAATAGAATCCAAACCACCTTAAGAAAATTAAACATAAATGAAAGTAATTTCAGAAATCCAAGGTTGATTAATAACTGTAAGTCCATAATTAATATGCATTAGGCATCTACTCCTCCAGGCCAGGAGGGGAAGGCCTCTAGATCCATTACAATTTGGAATGTAAAACAGTGGCTCCATGGGACATACATATGCAAATCTCTCATGCATGAGGTCTGTATTTAACTTCCAAAGCTTGTTTATCACTTAAATATCCTTAAGTTACCAGCAGTCTGTGTTTAGGAAGTCCTGACTGTACAGAAACAAAAATGTTAATGAAACTTTGTCTCCTGACAACTCACACACACACACACACTCACAGATAACATAAAATAAAGCAGATATATGGAGAAAAATATGCCATTACACACATATAAGAGTACCTAAATTAAAAACAAAAAGAAGCAAATGGTTGGAGTAGAAAATTATGTAGAACATTGGAAACTCTTATACACTACTAGAATGATTTTTTGGCCCAAAATCATTGCAAAAATTGTAATATTATATATTAATTTGAAAATATGCAAGGTGTACACAATTTCACTTTTGGGTATATACTTAAATAGATGGATGAACTGGAGCATCTAGAAACTTATCAAAGAATGTTCTTAGCATTTCAGTCATAATAGATAGTAACTGGAACAGAAATCCGAATGTCCATTAAGTACAAAATGTACATATAATTGTGATATATTTACACACTAGAGTAGGAAAGAACAATGACATTGAATGTGCTTCATTCACATGAGACAACCCTGAATTATTCTCACAAACAAGGTATGTCTTATAAAAGGCCAGACAGAACACAATTAATCCTAAATAACTATATTCACATGAAACTTAAATTAGGAAAAGCTAATATTTGGGGTTAAATTCAGGGTAGTGGTTAACTCTGGTAAAAGGGCAGGGGTAGTGATTCAGAAAACACATGAGGGCACTTCTGAGTGGTAGCATAATTCTGTTTATTGGGCAGTTTGAAGGTACATGGTTATGATTAATTTTGATGTTTTATTGAGCTTTATATTTAAGATTTGTTCATATATATGAAAAATATAAAAAGTATATAACACAGGTAAGTAAAAAGTTTAAAATGAAAAGGTCACCATAGAGGATTAGTACTGCCTATATCAGTAGCTAGTTTCAAAAGGAATGGTGGAGGGGTGCTTATTAAAGAGGGGTTAAATTTTGTGTTTTTGTGATGATTTGTAATCCTATCATAATTTATGATTACTGACATAGCTAGAAATAAATTTCTTAAGCTCATAGCTTTAATGCCAATAAAACATAATGTTTGTTTACAAAAAAATCCCACATAAACATAACAAATAACAATAAAATTAACATTACTTTAGTGTGACAGATGTTTTGCTTAAATTAATCACATCCCAAAAGTAAAATATTTTTCTATTGGTGACTTTCAATTGCAAATTATAGATCCAAAGAAGAGTTCTGTTTTCCTAAATGGTAAAATATTTCATCCTGACAACAGTAGCAGACGCTTTTAATAGTGATCAGTTCACATTCCAGCTTAATTCTGCCGAACATATATGTTTCCAAACATGAGCACTATATTGTTTTCTTTCTTTCTTTTTTTTTTTTTTTGCCACACCTTGCAGTCTGTGGCATCTTAGCTCCAGGAGACCAGGGATTCAACCGGGGCCCTCGGCAGTGAGACGGTGGAGTCCTAACCACTGGACCACCCTGGAATCCCCAGCACTATATTCTTATACCTTTTTTATTACTCACTAACAAATCAAACAATTCAAAGTAGAGACGGACACATCACAAGTCACAACTTCAACATGTTTGTCTTTTAGATATTTAAATATGTTTGTATAGGGGTTTTTTCTTGACCAGAATTTAAAAATATGTATATCAAAAAGAAACTTAAAAACTTATCAGTATCCAGTGGTTATTGGAAAATATCAACCTAAAACAAGGAAATGAAGGGTTGGTTTAGTCTTATAATACTAAGCTGACTAGACAGTTATTTGGGACCTCATAGGAACTTAAATTTCCTAGTACTGGGACCCCCTGCTGAAAAGGACTTCTCCCATTGCTGAGGGTTTCCAGCCTAGTTCATGTCAATGCCCTCATTCCGGAAAACATTGGCCATGCACACCCTGCACTTCTGAGTTCAACAGTCATCCTGGCTCAGGAATTGCTCTTTCAAGATTTTCACAATCAACCTTCATTTGTAATAGACAAAAATAAATATACAATAATTCTCTATAAACAATGAATAGACAAGTTTGCTATAACATTAATTATGGATTCTCAGGTCCTCTGGGGTAAGAGTTGATTTAGCAGATTGTTGTAAATTTTTCTTTGCAATTCTTCTTCTGTAATTAATTACTTTAACATCAATTCTATTTCAGATTTTTGTTTGTATATCTGTTTTCAGCTAGGACTTTAAGACTTGGAGTGTATGATTTCAAAAAGGGCTGCTATAAGGTCTCTGTGGACAAGAATTACAAATAAGAACTACTAAGCAGCAAAATTATACACATGGGAACCCCTTTTAGATATTTCCCCCTCCTTATAATGCCATTTTAAGCTATTTCCCAATCCTACTAATTGATCACATCTGGTCTTCTCTGAGTTCTCTTAGCTATTATTTTTTAAAGCTTATGCATTTACCACTAAATAGTGTTATAAACATATGAAAGATGTTCCTTTTTTCTTATTTTTTTCTAACTGCTACTCCTTGTTTGAAATTTCTTTACCTTAATCTTTCTTATCATCATTTCCCTCATACATTTCTCCTGTGCTTTGAACATAACATGCCTTGATTAAAATTTTTCTTTCTCTTTTTTTTTCCTTTTATACAGCCTCTTTTGCTCTCAGAGTAAGAGAAGAAATATATTGTGCCAAAGAATGTAATAGCTCACTGCAGAAAATACTATTTAATTACAGTGTCAACAAGCAAACAAATAAAATAATGAATACATTTCAAATGCCTTCAGAAAAATTATTCTGCTCTAGCATTGATAGGTTATGAAAATGCTATTTTTAGCCTCTGTTTCTGAAATATAAATGTTCCTGACTGTCAACAATTTGTGACAATGTCAGTGTTTTAGTTTGCTACATTTTCCATAACACAGACAGTGTAGCTTAATCAACAGGAATATCTTCTCACAGTTCTGGAGTCTGGATGTCCAAGCAAACCCTCAGCAAGTTTGATTTCTCCTGAGATCTCTCTCTTTGGCTTGCAGATGACTGCTTTTTTTGCTTCCTCATATAGTCTTGTCTCTATTCATGCACACGTGTGTCTTGGTCTCTTTCACAAGGATACCAGCTATATTTAATTAAGGTCCACCAGTATGACCTCATTTTACCTTAATTACCTCTTCAAAGGACATATCTCCAAGTACTGTCACAATCTGAGGAACTACTAGTTAGGACTACAACTCAGGAATTTTGGTGGTATACAATTCAGTCCATAATGGACAGCTGCTTAAACATAGCATAATTACTAAGCTAGTGCTTGTTGTATATTCATATTTATAGAACTGAAGATTAACATATCTTCATGAAAGCAACAATTTAGCAAGCTAATCAAAAGAAGTAATATCACCTGTCTGCCTCTCAATGACTAACACATTGTGCATTCTAATTTCCTCAACCTCTGTAAGTCATTCACTGATTATTTATTTTTTTAATTTAATTTAATTTATTTATTCTTTATACAGCAGGTTCTTATTAGTTATCTATTTTATACATATTAGTGTATACATGTCAATCCCAATCTCGCAATTCATCACAACCACCACGACCTCACCCCCCACGTTCCCCCCTTGGTGTCCATACATTTGTTCTCTACATCTTTGTCTCTATTTCTGCCCTGCAAACCAGTTCATCTGTACCATTTTTCTAGATTCCACATATATGCATTAATATATGATATTTGTTTTTCTCTTTCTGATCTACTTCACTCTGTATGACAGTCACTAGGTCTACCCACATCTCTACAAATGAACCAATTTCGTTCCTTTTTATGGCTGAGTAATATTCCATTGTATGTATGTACCACATCTTCTCTATCCATTCATCTGTCGATGGGCATTTAGGTTGCTTCCATGACCTGGCCATTGTAAATAGTGCTGCAGTGAACATTGGGGTTCATGTGTCTTTTTGAATTATGGTTTTCTCTGGATATATGCCTAGTAGTGGGATTGCTGGGTAATATGGTAGTTCTATTTTTAGATTTTTAAGGAACTGCCATACTGTTCCCCATAGTGGTTGTATCAATTTACATTCCCACCAGCAGTGCAAGAGGGTTCCCTTTTCTCCACATCCTCTCCAGCATTTGTTGTTTGTAGATTTTTCTCAATTTTCATAGTTAGCTGAGATGTATTGACTTGTTGGAAACATTTTTTTTCTTGTGTCAATTATCCTCCCTTTCTACATCTCCACTGTTGCAGTTCCAAGCACACTATTTCTTTCTCATTGACATTAGCCCACTATTTTTCTCCTTCTGTCCAAGTGTTCTCCACACATGGATTGAACTTATAGGAAGAGAAAGTCATGTTATATGGTTATATGGCATTGATCTTAAAAATAAATTTCAACTCTTTTCATGACAAACATTTTCTCAAACCTCACTTTGCAATGCCTTCATGCTAACTTCATACACTCTTTCTCTTCTCACAGTCCTTAAACAGGCTAAGTTCCCTGGAAAAAAGGATTTTGCATATTTTCTATAGTTTTATAAAACAGAAAACAGCAAACTTTAAGACACCATTATTTACAAAACAAGCTATTCTTTATTAGAGTAGAGATCTGACTTTTCTAAATATTTTACTCACCCTGAAACAAAACAACACATACATCTATTACCTGATAACATTTTTTTTTAGTTAAAATAAAATCTCAGTGTCCCTGAGATTAAAGCTTTTACCTACCACTACAAATATTCATCTTTGAGTAAATAGTTACTATATATGAAATATTTTCCCCCTAGATGGTTAGATTTACTGACCCTAGATGATGGATGAACATTTATGTACTGCCTTGATTGACCAGTGATTTTTCCCAGACTGAAGTTAAATAACCTTGGCTTCTTCCCCTGATGCCAACCACCAATGTCATTAGGAATGTGAATGATTGGGTAGTTTATGAGGTCTACACAACGTTTCTTCTTTTATGGCTCAACATTCTATAACTGTAATTTATTGTTTGTATTTAAATTTCACCACACTTCTAGATAACTTTTATAAATTATCAGTGAGTTAGTTTTCCAGCAGTTATTCCTTGAGGAGTCTCCTGCTCTGTACTTGATTGTCATGTCAGCACTCCACACTGAAAGACCTGTGCATGCTTTGGAAAGGTTAAAAAAAAAATCTTCTTGTACTGAATTTCTCCTGAAAGTTCAGGGGCTCCTCAGATGATAACTAATCTGTCCACTAGCACATGAAGATTATTATAAGACTTACTAATGCTTCAATATACAATAGGATGATGAGCCACTTCATCTTTACAGTCTTCTGCATTGTAACTCACTTGTTCAGAAAATCATGTTTCACTCTCATAAAATATTTTCAAACTTTGGTTTTTTTCTGAATCATATTTCTTTTCATCTTTTTTATCAATAAATAAACTTTATTGATAATTATGTCCACATTTCCCATAGGAAAAATGCATTTTAAAATTTTTATATCTAACTTTTTTGTCTCTCTAATAAAATATGTTATATTTTTTATTGGCCTCAAAAATTTCTGAACTTGTACATTGAATTCACAATATTATTTAAAATCATTTTAAGTTGTTTTTAAAAATCACTTTTATAAAACCACATTTTTATCTTCTAATTAGTGAAATATTGTTCCACGTTTACTAAATTGTACTCTTGAAGAGCCAATAATACATCATAATTATTGTGATTTTTCCTCACATTTAAAAATCAAATCGCTGAATATTTCAAAATTAAGTAATCTAAGTAAATGTATATATCATAACCAAACATCGGATTTTTCTATAAACTATTTTCTTGGTTTTACAGAAGCATACAGTAAACTTAGAATATGTGGATAAGCAAATTTATTTCCAAATCTCACAGGAAGAACAATTTACCAAAAACTAATTTTAGAGATGATAGCTGAAATTTCTTTCTTTGCTTTTTGTCTTTATTTGGAGAATGAAGATTTGGAGTGAATTTGTGGGTGATGACAAAGAGCATGGATGCTCTACCATGAACACAGGGGTGTAGTACTGAATAAATAAATTAAAGTAAGCAATGCAATACTAATAAACTCATGACTGATAATAATGCTACAATATAAAATTGGCAACTACTTACTCCCATTGATATTTATTACCAATCATAATTTAACAGATGTTATTTGGTCCAGGAAGAATCCTTTTGAAATCTTCTAGCTTTACATGAAAGGCAAGTGACTACACTTTTACTAATAATAATTATGATGATGATGATGATGATGATGTGATGTTTTATTTAGCACTTACTATGTGCCAGTCATAATTCTAAGCATTTATCATGAATTAGAACATCTAGTCTTCACAATATCCTTTGAGTTTGGATATTACCCTCTTTTTAGAAATGAAGAAACTGAGGTATACAATTTAGTTAACTTGTCAGATCAAACTTTGAGGTATTGGCAGATCCTGATTCACACACAGGCCATCTTATTCTACTGGCAGTCTTCCATGTGTCTTAAAAAGGTCTCTTAGTATTCACTTGGAAAGTGTTGGGAAATACGATCTCATGTGGCAGTCTTTTGAGCCCAGCTTGTTCAACATAAAAATGAGCCTTGGGTCTGGAGCTTCCTTACAAAGAGATAAAGAGCTAACACAGCCTATGTCAGGCTATTGTCTTGTGTGGGGATATCTTTCTGTTTCAAGCTCACTGTATGCTCCTTTGTTCTGCTTAAGGTTATATGTCAATGGCCCTCAGGCAGGTCCCCGGATTTTGGTATTTCAGACTCCTTCTACTGCGGCTGGAGAGGAATGTAAGCAGGCAAATAAGCAATTGCCCTGTGCCAGCTGCCAGGAGAGACCCTCTGGCCATGGGAGATGGATGCCCACTATCGAAGCTGATCTTGCTATGTCTCTACTCTATGTGAGCAAAGCATGGTTCCATCCAGTGTTTGACTGTGTTGTGTTTACCTCGGTGACTCCTATACCAAGATGCAATGGGCAGAAGTTTTTGGAGTCCACCCCTGGGATTAGTAAATGTGCACAGGGTTTTGCTTCCCTAAGGTTAGTGACTGGTGCATGGTACTCTGTTCGACAGAATGCACGGCTGGCCTTTGGGAGGAGGGAAGTAGTTCTGTATAATGATCTTAAAGACTACTGGAAGCAAAGATGTCTAAAATTTGAATGCTTCCATTTGGATGTTCAACATTAATAATAGCACCTCTGCACCAAGCTTGTCACAAGTCAGGTACACTAAAATAGAACAAAATTCTGAAGAAGAATTTACCTTGAAGGATAAGGAAGTCTTGTCTGGTAATTCAGTGTGAACTTTAGGGCACAAACACATTAGTATAGCTCTAATTCTCCAAAAGTATGAGACGATTCAATGAAAGTTTGAAGTTTTTACTTTTAAACAAATGGCTGAAATTGTGAATGCAAATTACAGAGTCTACTGCTACACATTTAAACATGAAACATATTTGATTGAACTTGACATTACTTGAGAAGAGTGTCCCTCTCCAAAGAACTGTTGTGACTTATGCAGGAAAATATAATGACAATGGGACTAGAAAAGAAGCTTAGAATACAGTAGACAACCCCAGGCCAGTTTTTTCGTGAAACACTCTGAGCCAACACGATAATCATGGTGTCCCTGAACCATGCCTCTTGTAGGAGTAATTAGAGCCTCTGATTCTATTTTCATGAAACACTTGAATTCATAATGGATCCCACTGGAATAAGTAAGCAATTGGAACTTAGAGAACACTCTTATCCATAATGAGCATGTAATACAAATGAGCTATAAACCTCTGTCTTTTTAATCCACTGAGATTTTAGTCTTTACTTAGAGCATTGAACTTCTGGGTCAATTAATTTTGCATGAACTGCAGGCATCACAAACTCGGCATGACCCAAACTAACCCTACTTCCCCCGTTTGTGCTATTTCAAAGAATTTTACCACCATCGAGTTGGTTGAGCAATTCAGAAACCTAAACATCATTCTTGACTCTCCATTTACCCACTCTAATATCCAATTATTCACTAAATTCTATGATACTAATATTTTCACTTCTTTCTATCTCCACTGACATTACACAGCTTTTATCATTGTTTTGTTGTTGTTTTTTACACACAACTCCACCTTTTTCTCCAAATTAAAAGAATAGTCTTCGGTAGCACAAGTTCATTCAGGTCAATTTCCTGATATAAATTTCAGTGACTCCACATTATTCTCTTATTTTATTTTACACAGTGTATAAGGCCTCTCAAGGTGTCTCTCTTTTTTCACCATCACTTTTCCCCTTTCCCCACTGCTTACACACACTCTATACTTTAGCCACATGGATCAGCTTGTCTCCTTAAGTACTCATCAATCTGTCTTTCTCAATCCTAAACCGTTCAGTCTCTCATAGACTAGGTCTCCATCCCAGGGCCTTTGAAGCCCACAGTTTTATCTTCTGCATGTTGTTATTTTTCTTTATTGTAACTGTCTAATGTAGTTTAAATCTCTGAAGAGCATCTTTGTCTGCTTGTCTAGTTCATCATTTTGGCCTGAACATTAAACACAGAGGCAGACTTTGGATAGCAACATGTTTATGGTAAATAAACCAGCTAACTTTAATTACTGAGCCAAATCTAATGAGTTCTATTCAAATTTTGATTATCTACCTTGCAATGTGCAAAATGGTGGTTTTTGTGTGGTTTACTTTAAAGAGCCATCACTGTGTCTTTCTGATTCTATAGTGTGAGAATTCTTGCTTATGTGTTTTTCTTTGGCGCCTGGGTTTGCTAAGTAGCATGAAGCATTGTTTCTGCTTTTATGGGAATGAGAGGGGAATGTTAGACATCCTCTGAAAGAAGTTGTTACTTTCTGATCAGAATACATGTTGGATACATCCCTGTTTTTTATTGTCATGGTATTTCAATGTACCCTTCCTGGGAACAACAGTTAATGACCAATACTGTTTAAGAACTCAATGCCTTGTATTCCATGCACTCTGTCTGAATTTAACTAAGATACATGCAGTCTTTATTATTATTAAAAGACAAAACATAACCTGATTTCCCAAATATGGTTACATTTTATTACAAAGTTCAGAAGATTTAGACAGACAAATATAGCTAATCTTATTACTTTGCTTCTGATTATTACTGTATCTAACATTAAATTATTGATTTAAACTCATTTTTCAGGGGAAAAATCATCTGATTTCTGCAAAATATATTGTGCATGAGGTAAAGAAAAACATTGATTTATGTATTAAAGACACATGTCTTCTGTATTTAAATATAGGACAGACATTTAGCTACTTTTCTAACATTTTTATCAAGCCCACAGAGATTGAGTAATGGAAACACAAAATAAATGTGTTATCTTACTGAAATTAAGTCTATTTTAAAGGGGCTATAAAATTATAAATTTGACTCTGTTGCTTTCAGGAATTATTTTCAGAATATTAAAAAAGAAAAACAAAAAACAAACAAACAAACAAAATCTTCCTTGAGTTAAAGGACCCAGAAGGATTTGATCCCTCTGACTTGATGAGATCATCTCCTTCTCGTTTTAAGTCCCCGGCTGGTACACTTTGAATAGGATGGTCTCCACTAAGCCGGTGCTTACTTTCAGCTACCCTGCTTCCACAGTGGGCAGAAAGCGCTTGATCCATGCTGGCCCTCCTATTAGTAGGATCATCTTGCAGGGAAAGTGCACTAAGCCTCACTTCAAATCATGTTTTAAGATGCTTGTCATGTCACCCCAGCCCTCCATCTAATAAACACCTCATTGCTTCGAGCTTAGCTTATGTGCACAGGCATTTCTGCCGGGCTTTGTTTTGTTCCGTTACAAAGAGATTGCAAAAATCACCACTCTCTTTTTCATTCAGCTGGAAAAAGAAATTCTTGGTAAGGTCACTTCTATTAAATTAAAAGAAGAGGCAAATAAAAACTTCAATCTTCTATTTGTCTTGCCTCCACACTTTCTCTTTGCGTGGTCTCAAGGCGTTGTGTTATAAACACCAAAGGCAATGGATATAAGAAACATGAGTGTCGTGACTAGGAATGCGGAAGTAAAATAAAAGTTCAAAATAATTGATTCATATATATTATTAATTTAATGCTGCACTGGTAATAAAAATAAGATATGAAGAATAAGAATACAGGAAAGTGAATAAGAATAGTGACTTCTAAATAACATAAAAATCAAGAGGACAGCAGTGAATTTTATACATTTTACATTTCTATGTAAACACAAAGATCTTTAAACGTTGCTTTATGTAACTGCATATGTACTTCTGAAAGACAAACATGGCTGTTATACACAAGTGGAATAACGGTATCATTTTAGATGACTGAACGAGTGACTGACAAAAATAAGCCATTTTCTATTTTAAAAATTAATTCATTGTGTCTGATTTTTATAACATTTTGATAAGTGATGCAGATAGGATGAAATATATGAGTTCCCAGGTAAAATACAGGATATTCAGTCAAATTTGAATTTCAGATAAACAAAAAATATTATTTTTATTGAGGTAAAATTCACAGAACACAAAATTAACCATTTTAAAATGTACTTTTCTATGACATTTAGTACATTATGATGTCCTGCAACTACCACCTAAATTAAGTTCTAAACATTTTCATCACTTTACAAGATAATCTCATGCCTATTAAGCAACCCGTTCCCACTCGTCCCTCCTTACAGACCCTGGCAACCATCAATTTGCTTTCCATCTGGATGGATGTATTGATATCTATTCTTGGTATGTCATATAAATGGAATTACATAACCTGAGATCTTTTGTGTTTGGATCTTTTCACTTAACATAATGTGATTCATCCACTATGTAGCATGTATCTGTACTTCATGTCTTGTTGTGGCTAAAAAATATTCTATTGTTTAAATATACCATAATTGGTTTATTCACACATCTATTGATGAAAATTTGTACCATTTCCACCTTTTGGCAGTTGTGAATAGTTTTGCTATGAACATGTGTGCACATGCACTTAACTGAGTACTTAATTTCAGCTGTTGTTGGTATTATACCTAAGAGTGGAATTATAGGGTCAAATGTTCATTGTATGTTTAATTTTTTGATTAAGTGAAAAACTGTTTTCCACAAGAGTTGTGCCATTTTACATTCCCACAAACATTATATGTGCGTTCAAATTCCTCCACGTCTTTGCCAACACTTGATATTTTTCTTTTTGTTGTGGTTTTTGTTTAATATAACCAACCTAATGGGTTTGAAGCTGTAACTCATTGTGGTTGTGTCCTGTATTTCCCTAATGATGAATGATGTTGAGCATCTTTTCATACTCTTGTTCTCTATTTGTATTTGTATATCTTCTTTGGAGAAATGGCATTTAAGTCTTTGTTTATTTTTTAATTGAATTACTTGTCTTTTTGTTGCTGAATTTTAATTGAGTTCTACAGATTCTGGATATTAGACCCTTATCAGACATATGACCTGCAAATATTTTCTCCTATTCTGTAGGTTATTTTGCACTTCCTTGATAATGTCCTTTGATGCTCACAAGTTTTTTAATTTTGATGATGTCTAATTTATTTTTTCTTCTGTTGCTTATGGTTTTAGTGTCATTATCTAATAAGTCATTGCAAAATTCAATTTCATGAAGATTTGTTCCCATGTTTTTTTCTAAGAAGTTTATATTTTAGCCCTTATATTTAGATGAATGATCCCTTTTGATTTGTTTCTATCTATGTATCGTACAAAGTAGGGAGAGATCCAACTTCATTCTTTTGCATGTGGGTATCCAGTTGTTCCAGCACCAATTGCTGAAAGGACTATTTGCTGCATTGAAGTATCTTTACACCCTTATCAAAAATCCCTTGACCATAGATATTTTGGTATATTTCTGGACTCTCCATTTTGTTCCGTTGGTTAATGTCTATCATACATCATTACTACCATGGTGATGCACCCCCTCCCCTCCCCTCCCCCTCCCCTCCCCTCCCTTCCCCTCCCCCTCCCCTCCCCCTCCCCTCCCCTCCCCCTCCCCTCCCCCTCCCCTCCCCCTCCCCTCCCCTCCCCCTCCCCTCCCCCTCCCCCCTCCCCCCAGTTAAAATATTGTACCAGAGAAATATAAAGTGAATATCCACAGATAATCAGAATGTACAAAAAATTTCATAGGCCAATTAAAAGATAAACTAGCACTGAATAGAGTTATAGTTTTAAAAATAATTCATGTTTTTATTTATATGATTTTTTTTCTTTGAAATGTATGCACTCTGGGAAGGAAAGAGTGCTATATAAACAAACTCAAAATTTTAAGTCATTTCATAGTTTTAGGGCTGCTTTTTTTCTCCCAAAACACACTGATAAAAATGATAGGAACTCATTGATTGCTGAAATCAAAAGCTAAATTATATGATAATTTCACTAAACTGTCATGTTCAGAGAGTATTATATTATTATTAAGACATTAGATTTTCATTAAAGGTTAAGAAATTGAATGTTTTAGAAAGAGGCTTGCGTTAAGTAAATTATGTAAATTAATAGGTAAATTAGCTTGCATTGAAGAAATATGCTAATTTTTAACCTTCCGACTTAGTCTTAGGAAATTGCTGAATGCTGAACATGTCTAAACATTTCAATTTGAGTGCATTATTAAAAATGTAATGATAGATTTTCTTACTCAGTGTGTACTTAACAACTGAAAGGGTTATTTTATGTTAACTGTAAGTAAGCTCACTAAAGCTTTCTTTGATAAACAATCCCTCTGCAGTTACTACTTTATTAAAGCCAAATAAAAAATTACACTGATACTTGAAGCACTTCCATATGCTAATATTTTATATATTATCCATGGAAGCTGGAACTCTACATTCACTCTTCTACTTTTCTCTCATTTTTATTGCCTATTATATCTAGAAAGCATATGTCTTTCTAGATATGATACAGAACCATTTATATTTTAACTTACCAGGTGGTTTATTACCTCCATTAAATTGTGACATTTTCAACACAGGCTAGAAGCTCACAGGGAAGGAATTACCAGGGGTAACATCTAACCCCAGAAACATGTTGTCAGATGTGTTAGTATGCGACTGCCTTCTGAATTGTTAATTTTAACTTTTTACAGCAAGTAACATATTATTTCAATTCTTGAAGATGATATTTATAAATAAGCTATGTAAAAATATTCTATCAAAGCAACTAAACCATAATAAATTCCATTATATATTTTACAAAGTATAATTTATCAAAACATTTATATCCTTGACATAGCCAATAAGAACTTTTATGATTTTTAAAAGAAAAGATCAAAGTGTATATTTGCATAGATTAATTTCAGGGCAGAGTTGTTATATATTTTCCAGACAGAAAAAAATAATGATATGTAACTAGTTAAAGTAAAGCACATTAAAGTATTCAAACTTGCATGGCATTAACGACAAATATGAATTAAAATTAATTGAATATTTTCAACCTATAATTTTTCCATATTATTTCATTTGTTGATAAATTTTAATCATCATGGATCCATTATTGAATACAATGGGAAAGTTCTGTTATGATTGATTGACTTATATTTTACTATTTACATTCAGTTCATGGTATGTTAATTCCTTTAAGGGGGAACTGTAATTTCCTGAGTTAATAATCAGTCAGATAATTCAGACCTTCCATTTCAAAATGGTAGACTCTCTTTTTAACCTGAGAATATATTAAAATCAAAATAGGGGAGTATAAAATAGTATAAATTAGTAATAATAAAAAGTATAGGAGGAGAGAGAAAATTGTCTAAAAATTCTTCTTAAAGTAGAAACTGGAAAAATTAAAAAATAATATAATATGGAAAGGGGGAACAAAGAAAAACTTTCCAGTGGACAAACACAAATATAACATTAGGTAATCTCAAGTTCAACATCAACAGTGATGTCATGCTGATATCATGTACCCTTCATATAATGTGATGAGAATGGCATTTTATCTCTGAGGTCTTCCTCTTAAAACCATACCCCAGCTTAATCATATGAAGGCCATCAGTCAAATCCCAATTGAGGGACATTCTACAAATACCTGACAAGTATCCTTCAAAACTGTTAATGTTATCAAAAACAAGGAAAGTTTGAGAAACTATCACAACCAAGAGAGGCTAAGAAGATATGACAACAAAATGTATTGTGGTATCCTGTATTAGATCCTAGAAGAGAAAAAAAAGGACACTAGGTACAACTAAAAAAATAATAATCATGTTTCAATATTGGTCCATTAATTGTACAAATATACCATAATAAGGTAAGATGTTAATAAGAGGTGAAACTGAGGGTGTGCTATCTGGAAACTATCTGTACTACCTTGTCTTTTTTGTAAATCTGAAATTAGTATAAGAAGTAAATTTTATTTAAAAAAATTATTTGTAAAACACATGAGTCACATAGACACAACCAGCTTGACAATAGAGTTTCCATGGGTCACACTGTTAGAAATTAGAAGAAAATTTTAGAAGGACATTATTTTCAAATTATAAAGGAATATACCAATAAGTCATCCCTATCTTATATTTTTGTACCCCCATTCACCCTTAAGATGAATTTATATTAGGATACATTCGAGCCACATAATGGAGAAAAATTGAACAGAATTTTTCTGAAAAATCAAAAGACTACTTAGAAATGTATTCTAACCAAGAATTGCAGTGAAAGGAATTCCCAGAATGATACCTTTGCAGCAAACCCATAAATTAGCCTTAACTGGTTGAACAAGATGATAGGAGGGCTTTGAAAAGGGTAATCACCAAATAAGAGATTTACATGCAATAGACAGGATCACTCAAAAATGGTTACATCCAAAGACCTGGTGACTAAATATTTGTCAATAAAATCAAATTAAATTTTGTAAAATTAAATACTAGGAACTAAAAAAATATTAGTACCCAAATTTATGGTCTCATGATCAAAACTGAATTATGTCACTATTTTCAATATTGATGAGTTATTGTTAACATTTTTCTGTTAGTAAACAGTTATGGAATTGGGCATTGGGAGATGGAATTGTATTATTTATATTCTACTTTCTGTAGTAAAACATATTCACAAAAATAACATAAGCCACATTTATTTTCATATATTGGCATCAACCTTCATGCAAAACAGTAGTGAGTACTGTGACAATACTATAAAAGCATAACAAAAAATTACAAAACCCCAAACCATATAATCTTTCAGCTATTTATATTATTTTCTATTTATAGTTATAATTTTGATTAACTCCATAGCACACATGGTTGAAGATTCCAAAAATAATCATTTTTTCTGAAATATTTTAATTTGAAGGTAAAGATACATATGCACAAGTCTGTAGGGGAAATCTTAAAATTCATTTTGTATCACCATTTTATTATAAAGAAATCCATACCTCAATTCCTATAAAATTTGTTTTTCTGTACTATATTCCCAACATACTTTCTTAGTAGGCTAAGCTTTTCTGTATATAAAGATAAAGGGGCCCTGTTCTGATGTTATTTTATATCTCAGGTTTTAAAAATGATGCTATCAATGCATAGGGAATAAAACCCCAAACAAATCTTGCTATGTATTAGCAGTCATTTCTAGGTATACCGGATCTGGCAGGGTCAAAAAGCTGGCAGTGGATTTATGGGGGGAATCATAGCAACAGATGAAAACTAGTTATGAGACTGAGGTCACATCAGTCTTCTGGAGATTTCCAGTGTGTAGGGTTAAATTCAAAATACATGTTTATGAGTGACCACCTGTGCCGGAGTCTGTAACTGTTAATGGTATAGATACAAAAAGGTGCTCAGACCCTTTCTTCAAAATCAGATGGTTTAGTAGAGGAGATAGACATGTAAAATATTCTTATAGTCCACTGTGGTGGGTGCAACTCTTCTATAGATTTTAGCTGGGGTCGATGACAATTGAGATTTAGATATGATTTAAATTAACCCTATTCATGTTCTGCTCAAAGTTTCTCCAAATACCAAAGTTCTCAGCTTCTCAAGATCATCTCTGGCTCCTGCTTTCTCCCCTGGCTGAATGTATATCCACTAAATCCACAACTTTGTCTTTTATTTCTGATCTGGCAGAGAGTAAAAGTTGGATCTCAGCCCCTTTTATATAAGTAACTGACAAATCTCTCCCAAATAAAGACACCAACAAAGACAAAATCAATTACCATCCCCTGCATCCTTAAGTTTACTTCTGGGGTGAGACACAGGGGTATTAGACAGCCACAGAGCAAATTATTTAATTTTGAATTTTAGATATCCCAGTTCTCAAAAGTACTATAGCCAGCTTGCCACGGTGCTGAGCCAATCCAATACTCTGCTTTTTTCTCTTCTCAAAGTCACTTCTAAATTCCTCTTCCCTTCTAAAGCGCTACTGCCTGTTTCTTCAGAGTATTACTTCGTATCCATGATCCTTTTATTTCGATTGATTTATAAAAGTATTTTCTTAAATAAATATTCCTTCCTTATAAGAATTTCCCTTAAAAGCATTACAGAAATTTTTCATATAGCTGCAAGTTACTATAAATTAATAAATAATACATTAATACATAAACACAAATTTTAATGATAAAACAATAATATTAGCATATATAGCACTATTAAAAATATGCCAACCTAGAGGCAAGATGGGAATAAAGACACAGACCTACTAGAGAATGGACTTGAGGATATGGGGAGGGGGAAGGGTAAACTGGGACACAGGAGAGAGTGGCATGGACATATATACACTACCAAACGTAAAATCAATAGCTAGTAGGAAGCAGCCACATAGCACAGGGATATCAGCTCCATGCTTTGTGACCACCTAGAGGGGTGGCATAGGCAGGGTGGGAGGGAGGGAGACACAAGAGGGAGGAGATATGGGGATATATGTATATGTATAACTGATTCACTTTGTTATAAATCAGAAACTAATGCACCATTGTAAAGCAATTATACTCCAATAAAGATGTTAAAAAATAAACAAATAAATAAATAGGCTTAAAAATTTAAATAAATAAATAAAGCTTTCAGCTTGTACACACACACACACGCACACAATGCCAGACAATTATAGAAGCACACCAAATGAATTATATATATATCAGGACGTAGATATTGCTATGATATTTCCACTTTATACATGATATTCTTAATCCATTAAAATTAGAGAATTTTGCAAATGCTACTCCAGCTCAGCAAAACTTTAAGGTGCATGGTATTCTTCTAAAAGTGACACATACAGCTTTAATTTTGAAATATATTGGTAGTGGTCAAAGTTACAGAGTGAAGGTAGAAATTTGTGAAGGAAAAAGGAATTTTAAGTACAAAGACGATGAAATATGAAAAAGTATGGTTAGTATGGTGAAGCACAAGGATCTCAAAGTGCTACACTGTTACTTGCAGTGGTAAATGGGTATCAGGTGGTGAGGAGTATAGTTCAGAAAAACAGTCAAAGCCCAGAGCACAATAGACTTAGAAGGTAACTGATGATATTGAAATCTATCTCGTAAACTTCTCAGGCTAAGCAAGGGATTAGAATAGAATATAGAGTATAGAATATAAAATATTCTTATGAAACAAAACTACTACTTAAGTGTAGAAAAATTAGTAGGAAAGCAAGACTGCATTTAAACAATACCATGAAAGAAGAGTATGAGAGACTATTATGATAGTTTAAGTGAATGTGGCAAAGTCCAGAACATGGGTAGCAATGATGTTGGAGACTGGTAGATTCAGAGATTTAATTTGTCCTTTGTCTGCTAACAATCAATTCAGCCTATGCTAAAAAGCAATACCTTCACTATTATAGGGAAAACAAAACAAAAAAGCAGAACAAAACAAAACAGCAAAACTACTTTTCAGTGGATGCTGACAAAGGAAAATGTAGGAAAGTCAATAGTAGAGCATGCTAACCAACTTATAAGCTGTAACTTTAGTCCATGTGAGACATCATGGTGCCTGGCAATACAGTGGTAGCTGAGGAAATGATGGGAAATATATAGTGTTTGATTATATTTTAAAGCTAGAGCCAAAAGGAAGATAGGTTGCAAGTGAGTTATTAAAAACAAGAGTTAAGACTGCCAAGCTTTTGGAACAATGGAACTGAGTAATATACAGGGATGAGAGGAACAGCCAAAGCGAGCAAGAGTCGTTGTGAGTTTGGATTGGAACAAGATCAGTTTGGGACATAAGTTTGAGACACATATGATAATTAAGAGAAGATTTCAAGAATACAGTTTTAGGTAGGAGGCTGGAGTTCAGCTGAAGGAGTTGCTGGATGGATAAAAACTTTGTTATATAATATAATTAAAGCCCTATGACTATAATTTAATATAGAGTTAAAGCCAAATGACTGGAAGATAGAAATGGTATGGTAGCTGGGGATGAATATTGGTCAGTAAGAGTTTCTGTGTGTGTTTGCATACATACACATTGATGGAAATCATTGAAAAGAGAAGGAAAGTGATAATGTAAATGATATTAAAGTATGTATTTTCCACAGAACTAATGTCCTAGTGATTATTTACTTATCAAGTCCATATATACATATAAATGTTCTATGTTATCAGTGGTATTGCAATACATAAATATTTACATTATTTTCTAAGTTAAAGGAATTCCACATTCCAAAACAGCATGTACAAGGACATTTGAACCATTTTACATTTTATTATTGGGTATTGCAGGTGTTAATTTGGATTTTGAAATATCGAATATACAGAAATTTCATATTTTATTTCTATGGAAATCAGAATTGCAAGTAACACAATGGCTTAAATGGCTTCATTTAAACCATGAAACTGTTAAAATGTTTGTGGTTTCAGAGAATGTTGTTATTGACAAATGAGAATGTGAAATTCATGTTTACAATATTTTTGTGCAAAGTTCTTTGCACTTAGTTTTTCTCATCTGTAATTGTTCTTTCTCAGACAAGAATTTGAATCAGACTTATAGATAATCAGCAAACATGTCATTTTTAATTGACTCAAATTTTCAATAAAATCTGAGTCCATATTCTGCATAGTTTCTTGAACAGCTCTAGCAATCTTTTCTCATAGACTTTTTTGTAATACCACGTCATAAACAAACTTTTAAGATTCAAATAAGAAATGTATTTAATAAAATTGAAATGCCACTAACAGAAACCTATATTCATATTCATATAGAAATTCTTTCAGAATTTGTGTCGTTGACATTTAGAACACTAATATGTAGAATTGCCATGAAATTGTTATTTTTCTAGAGCAGTGATTCATCTCTAGGGTATCATTGCCCCCCACAGAAGCACAGGTGCCACTTGACGTGTCATAAACTCGTATAGAGTCAAAATAAAATAAAAAACCCTGTAAATAATGACTATAGGGCTTCCCTGGTGGCGCAGTGGTTGAGAGTCCGCCTGCCGATGCAGGGGACACGGGTTCGTGCCCCGGTCCGGGAAGATCCCACATGCCGCAGAGCGGCTGGGCCCGTGAGCCATGGCCGCTGACCCTGCGCGTCCGGAGCCTGTGCTCCGCAACGGGAGAAGCCACAACAGTGAGAGGCCCGCGTACCACACAAAAAAAATAATAATAAAAAAATAATGACTATGAACTAGACATATTAATAAGAGGAGACTTTCAAATTTAATTTGGGCATAAATCAAACTACATATATTATCTGAAATACTAACTCAGCAAGCAAATTCCAGCACTATTAGTGATGCTATTTTAAAGATTAGCATATCTATATTATTTTAGGGGAAAGTTATTTTGAAAGATTGAGAAAATTATTGAAAATTGTATAGACTGTGCTTTTTATATAACAGTTTCCTCAATCCAGTAGCTCATTTTAGCTACAATCTGACAGTTTTTCTTAATAGTTTGAACTAGTTCAAAGAAGCAGTAAATATTGATGAAAGGTTGAAATATAGAAGTGCGGAGATTTAGGAATAATGTCTTAGAAACTGATGTGATGTGGACAGACTGTCTAGCCTGGGCTCAAACAGAGTGCACATCTGAATGTCACAGTTTCTCATGGTGAGTTTTGATTAATTAATCTTAATTTAGGGCTTAGAGGTCTCTGAATACTTAATACTGTACCTGATTCAGGAGCACTGAAACCTAATAAACTATCATCAACCAGGATGTGATTTGATAGGTATTTTGAGGCCTGTCATTCATTTTCAATTTGTGCTCACCTTACAAATGCAATAGAGATACAGCAAGTGTTAACATTTACTCCAAAACAGGATTGAGATAAAAGTGCATTAAAGTTCAGAGTCGATTTAGTACTTGGCTGATGAAAGAGTTAATGAAAAATGATTTTGAATGACACAAATTAAACACAGTACTGAATAATTTCTTTTTATTTTAATTAATCCTTTTAATCCAGTCTAGTTTATAAAAGTAAATACTTATGTAATGCTTAGCAAGTGTCATGCATTATTCTAAGTATGTTATATATTTTCTCCTTTAATGAGAAATATGAGCTGCACAATAGGTACCTTTACTATCCTGAGTTTACAGATGAAGAAAATGGAAAAGAGATGTTACATAAATTGCTGTATGTTACACAGATAGGAAGTGGTGAGGCTGAAGTTCAACTCCAAGCAGTCTGTTTCTAGAACATCATGATGTGAATGTGAATGTGCACACACACACACACATTTTATATATAACATATAGCAACCGTTTGAGTTAATTTTCTTCCCTTTCCTAACCTGTCAGTGCTTAGTTCAAAATTAATTTCTTCCAGGGAAATAATTTTCAGTACTCGCCACCATTTAAAACACTCTGAAGCACTGTGCATTTGATGTTTTGTACTTTATGATTTATTTGGATGAAGTATATGTAGGTATACACAATAAGGTTTCAACCAGTGCTTTATACCTACAGAAGAATGGGGCTGTACAATTTCTTTTTCTAGAGCATTTAAAATAAACTGTAAAATCAACTCATATTTTCATATAGAAGAATCTCAATATTTTATATAGAGTTGCATGAACGTATTTTAGAGCTTTATTAATTTTGCTCAGTGATTTGCTTGTATTTTTGCATACTTCATCAAAATTGTTTTCTAACACAGAGTTTCTTAGACTTGTATAATGACCTTTTTAAAATTACAGTACTTTGCAGGATATGCACTGCAGCTATAAATTAAATATATATTTGGATTAAAATAAATAATAAGATGTCACAAAGTTAATTATTATAAGAATTGGTAAATGTATTTAAATATGTATTTTTTTATTTAATACTTGAGAAAAATCTTACAACCAAATTCTTTTAATTTATTAAAGTAAAATCATCACAATAAAGCTCAATACTTTAATATTTTATCATAAAATATGACATATATAGACCAATATTTTTCATGGAACCAATTTTTGTTCATTATCACTGATCTACTTAATATTCTAAAGGATGAGAAGGTGCAAGTATCATCATATCAGTTTTAGCATAAATTATTTTCCAAAGCTCAACTGTCATCCCAGCATAAAATAAAAAGCCAATTTGAACATGCACCCTGAGGTCATTTCCTCTTCTGCATAAATTGTGTACTTTTAATTTTTATGTTCCAAGAAATGTCATCATGAGCAGTTATCTCCAACATTGTTTTAGAAATAAAAGATGCACATTTTTAATGTACAAGCTAATACAATTTTTATGTATGAGTAAAGAATTAATAATTTTCTTGAATTCAGGTACATTTTATCCATTGATCCATGGAGAAAAACTGTGAAATAAATAAATGTTTTGATATGAGGGGTAATTTAGAGAGAGCTTTTATTGGAAGGGTAAAAAAAGTATATATCCCTGATTTAAAAGTAGAGATGGATTTATGAAATCCTAATTTGGAAAAATTATATAGGTCACCAGAAAACAATTTAAAACAGAAGTAGAATTATGGAACATTTTGCATTTACTTGTTCATTACATTGAGGTAATCCAGAGCAAACACCTAATTAGTAAGACTCTAAGTCACATCCACAGCTTTCCTGGTTGCCATGGCAATGGTGATCTATCCTATATTAATGGAATTATAATGAACATCAAAATGAAGTAAATTATAATTAAAATGAAGATTAATTAGTTATCTTGATCTTGGGGGATAGTCTGGGGATGCCCTTGAAAGAGTTTATGATGAAGAACAAAAATGAGGTCATGATGTAAGACATGCAGGTAACGTTTACAAGTTTAACGTGTGATTGCATGCTCAAGAGAGGCTGAGGCTTACGGTAACACATGAATTTGTTTCTACTTCTGACTTCGTTTGAAGACACTGTAGAGCCATGTACTGGCAGCACCTTGGACTTGATCTTTACTTTGATGCCATTTCTTTGTTTGAAAGTCTTTTGCTACAAGGAAATGAAGATTAAAACTAGGTTATATTTTTAAAACCAGCAATTTCTGCTTTTGTATTTGCTCTAACAGTTTTTTCAGAAACTGAACTAATACCTATTCAGTTATTCTTTCTCATATTTTATCATCGGTAGCTAGAAGCCAGTGGATAATTTTACACCCAGCCTGAAATCTTCCATGCTAGGGATAAGAGTTCATGAGATCCTCTTTCTAATTTTTATGTTACTACAGCAGCAACAGTGTTGCCAAATGTCTATTACTACATAAATATGTTCTTGTTTTCTCCAGACTACAAAAACATCCACCTCATTCTTCTTCAAGCTCTCAACAATAGCCTTATTGAGACCTCCAATTTCCATAACACTCTCTTCCAAACTCTTTTAGTTTCTTCCTGCCACCATTACAAAACAATGCTACATGTTTTAAGTGTTTTTATACCATCACAATTCCATTATTAAACTATGCTCCAATTATTTATTGTGGCATAACAAACTAATCTCAAATTTAATGGTTTAAAAATTTATTGTTGACACCTGATTTTATATGTCAGGAATTTGGGAAAAACTTAGTTGGGCAAATATTTTGATCCACACAGTATCAACTGAGTCACTTGATAATATTCAGGAAATGACCATGCTGATATAGAGGGTTAAATATGGCCTAATTTCCCTGTCTTTTTCCTGGGTTGTGATGACTGATAAAGCCAGGAGTTGGTGGCATTGGTATATCTCAATGTGGCCTTTCCACATAACAAGCTTGGGCTTCCAAGGCAGGTTTGGGGTTGGTGGGGGGGGACACCCAGTGTGGGAGTTAGTCAGAGGGTCACCACTACAGCATGAAATGTACCAAAAGGGCAGAGAGGGAGAAAAATTCAAATACCTGGCTTCACCCTCCTCCCCATTTTGATTTTTTCTGTTATCTTTGGTCCAACCTAAGAAGAAGCCACACAGGAAGAATGGCAAGTTAATGTAGTCTGCATGGGGAAAAAGAGCAAAGAGTTGATCTAGAGGGTCAAACAGGAAAAAATTAGAACAATCCCCAGTTTTGCTCTTCAGCAACTATTCATTCACTTTCTTTACTTTAAGAAAATCTATTCCATTACCATGGAGACGAAAAATTACTATCATGAACCATATCATTGGGCAGATGTTGATTCAATTGACACCTCCAGTTCTAAAGTTTGTGGTGCTGGCAAAAGTGTTTTGAGCAGACACATGTTTATCTAGGTTATGTAAATATCTCTTGAAGGACACATTGCAGCCTCTTCTATGAAAAAGGAGTACAATATGACGTACCCCAGTGTGGCTAGGGATTCCACATTGACCTCTGCTGTGGATGGACTCAAAAGTAAAGGTAGCAAGATTTTTCTAGCTCAGCAAAAACCCATGTTGTTTGAGAATTTTTGCTTCTCATTACCACAATTTTGCAAAGAAAGTCACTATGCATAAAAGTAATACTTACCCAGTAGTTACAGCTATAGTTCTCTTAAACTCCTCAGCCACAGGAAAAAATAAAAAGGTTACTCAAATTGTTGAACTGAAAGCTTAAAAATGAGGTCATAACGAGCTGGGGTGAATGATTCTGATAAATAAGCTAAATTTGAGTTTGCTGCTATGCTGTGGTTGCAGATAAGACTATGGCTATTACATTTTGTTGAGTTCATTCACTTTCCAGTTGTGCTACTGTAGCCATATTGTATTTGTGACTATCGAACAACTTGGGTAATCAAATGAAGGTGACATTCACAAGAAGCTGTGTCTTATTTGAGTTTATTGAGAGACATTTTTGCAGAGAATGTCCTCTAATGTGCATTTCTATGGAAAAAATATCTTCATACTTTGCATTTATTCTAAGAGGTATATCCAAATGACTCCTCTTCAGATCTCCTAGTCATCAGTCTTTTAATCTTGACTTCCTAAGACCCTATCTAGCCAGTCAACGCATTGCGAATGTCCATGAGTCACTACCCAAGATCTGTGTGTCTGGCCACCTTTTCTTCTTAAGAAAGTGGAAATCATATATTTTGCTCAAAGTTCTGAAGTTTTCTTTTCAACACTTTTTTTCAAAACCAATCCTGCATACGGCTGTTTTTCAGCAGCCATCAGCTTCGAGATGATACCAGCTTCAGATTCAGACTCAGCTGCAAACCGACTTACATTTTTTTTCTCTTCTGTTCATAGTCATAATGGACACCCCATGAGGTCATACCAGTGTTGTGAGGGAGATGCGGAAGAACAGCAGAGGTAGGTATTATGGTAGTCTGTGTCACCTGTTCATGTAATTTATTTGCATCTTTTAAAACCTGTTTGGATCCAGTTTGTATACACCATTTCTATTTAAAGATGGAATGCTGCTGGGCATGCATCAGATAATACTTGGTTTATGAATGGTAGAATGGTAGCTAAGTTCAAAGAGACTTCTTGTTCCATGGCCAGGAATAATGATTCCTAAAATAGTTACTTATACATCTTGAGAGAATTCTAGTCAACAGTATGAGGCCTGAATAATCATTAAAGGCACAGGAAAATTACATTACATGTATATATTGTTTTCACATCTAAACTCTGTCTACTGCAGTCATATGGCTACCAGTTGGATTCGTTAAACCCACACTTATGTTCCTGTGTAGAATTTATTAACAGCTTCCTGTAACTTTTAAAAACCAAGAAAACCAAGGAACAAAAGCAATATTGTCCCTGTTTTATATATGGTTTTGTGTAACATGATAGCTTCAACTTAAAGTCAACCTCTCAAAGGCTCCATGGTGTTTATTAGCTCACTTAGTGGTAGAACTCAAGTCAGGGGTGAAAAGGAAAAGAATAAAAAGTCACAGTTGATAAAACTTTGACCAACTATAAAGATAGATGATAGATAGATAGACAGATGTCTATGTCTCTATCTACACACAGAAGATGCACTTATATATTTATTTTACATGAAGCAAAGGTATCCCATGCATAATTTTCTGGCTAGGTGATCAGAGATTTCAAAGGAATCCTTCAACAAAAGATGACAGAGATGTCAAAGGAAAGGGTATTTGGATCGAAATTAGAAAATTCCTTGGGCCACTTCCTACATACTTATGCCTCTTAATACATGTTAGTGAAAGATGACTGTCAAGATATCAATGCAAGAATTTACATGAAAGAAATATTGCTCTTTCAATTGAAAGTTTGAATTATTTTACTTGGCAAAGAATCTTGTGCTGCTGAAATGCTGCTCAAAGGAGCACACATGATATGTGGTGGAGGGGGGAAGTCATGTATATCACTACTGCTTTGTCATCATACAATGAACATTATTTATTAAAGATTATATTTTTATTATTATTATTTTGTACTTTTCTATTTTGTTTATTTAGTCTTTTATGAATTTTCCCTAGATCATATTTATCATAGCACTCTAAAGAAATTTTTTCGAAATTGTTTCTACAACTGAAATTCTGAATGCTTTCTTGATTTTGATCTTTCTAAATCTTCAGTTGATGTTCTAACTCCCTTATTTCTATGATTCACCCATGATCATTTTCATGTGTTTGCTTTGTTTTGTTGTGCTTTTGCTTTAATTATTTGTTTTGGCATTAGTTAGAGAGACCTGTATCTGTTAGAAGAAAATAGCTCTGAAGGATAGAATCTGTGCATTATCATAAATCTCATTTGGAACACCTTTATAATTTGTTTTAAATAGTCAGCCAGGAATAAGAATTGGGGTGGGACTGAGCTTTACTGAACAGAAAAAATATTCTTAGATTTCTCCTTTTAGCAACAGAAACATATGATGTGGTCTTTCAGAACTCAATAGTGTTTATGGTAGAATCTAGAGATTTGCCTATTTTGAAACGGCTTGTGGGGTATAGTTTACATAACACTTTTAAATAACTTGCAAAATAACCACTCTTACCAATAAAACTGAGCCATTTCTCGTGTTCTTGTATTTTTTTAGAAAAATGTGGATATTTCAGTATTATTATTGATCACCATGAGGGAAAAAGTGCTCACTATGTTGTTATATTTTTCATTCATATAATAAATATTTGTTGAGTACCTTCAGTGTGCCATTTGCATTGCTCTAAGTGAAATATGCAGTGAGAATATAAACATATTTCTTCCTTTATAGAATTTATGGCCTAATTTTTAAGTGAGTTAAATATTATTTCCTAACATATATAATATTAATATATTCATTTTTCCAAAAACTTAATGGTGTTTCACATTCTTATGTTTTTAAGAAATATCATTCAGATTTCTAGAGTTTTGCTTATTACTTATAAGAATCTTCCCATTTAACATTGCTAATTGCTAAGAGCTAAACTGATAATTCTGTAGCAATTTTCCTTTCAAAATATTCCTTAGTATGTATTCTCAGACTTACTAGTATATGATGGTAATAGGTTATAATCATATACCTCTTTTAAAAATATTTTAAGATATGAAAAATGCATTTCCTTTCAATTCAACATATAACTTGATGAGCTCTAGTAGTTTTCTGGTAGCGTCTTTAGGGTTTTCTATGTATAGTATCATGTCATCTGCAAACAGTGACAGTTTTACTTCTTCTTTTCCAATTTGGATTCCTTTTATTTCTTTTTCTTCTCTGATTGCTGTGGCTAGAACTTCCAAAACTATGTTGAAAACAAGTGACAAGAATGGGTATCTTTGTTGCACTCCTGATCTTAGTGGAAATGCTTTCAGGTTTTCACCATTGAGTATGATGTTAGCTTTGGGCTTGTCGTATACGGCCTTTATTATGTTGAGGTATGTTCCCTCTATGCCCACTTTCTGGAGAGTTTCTATCATAAATATGTGATGAATTTTATCAAAACCTTTTTCTGCATCTATTGAGATGATCATATGGTTTTTATTCTTCAGTTTGTTAATGTGTATTACACTTATTGATTTGCAGATATTAAAAAATCCTTGCATCCCTGGGAGAAATCACACTTGATCATGTTGTATGATCTTTTTTTTTTGTAACATCTTTATTGGAGTATAATTGCTTTACAATGGTGTGTTAGTTTCTGCTTTATAACAAAGTGAATCAGCTATACATATACATATATCCCCATATCTCCTCCCTCTTGCATCTCACTCCTACCCTCCCTATCCCACTCCTCTAGGTGGTCACAAAGCACTGAGCTGATCTCCCTGTGCTATGCGGCTGCTTCCCACTAGCTATCTACTTTACTTTTGGTAGTATATATAAGTCCATGTCACTCTCTCACTTTGTCTCAGCTTCCCCTTCCCCTTCCCCCTCCCTGTGTCCTCAAGTCTGTATACCCTGAGAAAACCATAATTCAAAAAGAGACAATGTACCACAATGTTGTATCATCTTTTTAATGTATTGTTGGATTTGGTTCGATATTATTTTGCTGAAGATTTTTGCATCTATGTTCATCAGTGATATTGGCCTCTAATTTTCTTTTTTTGTGGTATATTTGTCTGGTTTTGGTATTAGGGTGAATGGTGTCTCATAGAATGAGTTTGGAAGTAGTCCTTCCTCTGTAAATTTTGGAATAGTTTCAGAAGGACAGGTGTTAACTCTTCTCTAAATGTTTGATAGAATTCTCCTATGAAGCCATCTGGTACTGGACTTTTGTTTGTTGGGAGTTTTTAAATCATGGATTCAATTTCAGTATTCATAATTGGTCTGTTCACATTTTCCATTTCTTCCTGGTTCAGTCTTGGGAGACTGTTCCTTTCTAAGAATTTGTTTATTTCCCCTAGGTTGTCCTTTTATTGGCATATAGATGTGGGATTAAAAAATTAATACACAGAAATCAGTTGCATCTCTATACACTAACAACAAAATATCAGAAGGAGAACTTAAGGAAAGAATATAATTTACCATTGCATAAAAAAGTATAAAATACTTAGGAATAAACCTACCTAACGAGGCAAAAGACCTGCACTTGGAAAATTATAAGATGCTGATGAAAGAAATTGAAGATGACACAAACAGATGGAAAGATGTACTGTGCTCTTGGATTGGAAGAATCAATATTGTTAAAATGACCAAGGCAATCTACAGATTCAATGCAATCCCAATGCAATTCAATTCAATACAATGCACATTACCAATGGCATTTTTCACAGAACTAAGCAAAAAAATTTTTAAATTTATATGAAAACACCAAAGACCCTGCATATCCAAAGCAATCTTCAGAAAGAAAGCAGAGCTGGAGGAATCAAGACCCCTGACTTCAGACTATACTACAAAGCTAAAATAATCAAAACAGTATGGTACTGACAAAAAAAACAGACATATAGATAATGGAACAGGATAGAAAGTCCAGCAATAAACCCATGCACCTGTGGTCAATTAATCTATGACAAAGGAGACAGGAATATCTAATTGAGAAAAGACAGTCTGTTCAATAAGTGGTGCTAGCAAAATTGGACAGCTACATGTAAAAGAATGAAATTAGAACATAACACTGTATATAAAAATAAACTCAAAATGGATTAAAGACCTAAATGTAAGAATAGATACTATAAAACTCTTAGAAGAAAACACAGGCTGAACACTCTTTGACATAAATCACAGCAATATCTTGGATCCATCTCCTAGAGTAATGGAAATAAAAACAAAATCAAACAAATGGGACCTAATTAAACTCAACATCTACCATGTCTTTTTAAAAGGTCAATTAAAATATTTTCCTATATGAATGTTTCCCATTAGCAAATATTGAATCACTAGTAAAATATTTTAACCCTACAAGGGTTCTCTAACTTGGATGATGTCTTGAAAATGAAGGTTAAAAAATGAAAATATTATGTTGTAATATGGAACTTGCACTCTAGATTATAACCAACTTTTATTATAAAATTCATATTTATTTATTTATTCAATAATGCTTGAAGCAACTATATTAAAAGTATCAGTATCTTATGGATTATACAGTGAACATAGACTATCTGATATTGTCCTGTCCAAAGTTTAATAAAATTGTATTCATTCTCTTAACACATATAATTTGACCTCTTACCATATCCTCAGTTGTAAGTTAAAATATTTATGACTCAGTTATTCAATAACTTATACTCTGTGAAATTTCATTACCTTAGGTTACTATGAAATTAAACTATTTCCAATGAGAAAGACATTATGGATATTTATTAGGAGCTGAGTGTTCAGAGCTAAATTTCCTACATTTGAATCTTAGCTCTACTACTTACTATTTATTTGACTTTGGAAAATTACTTATCTATTGTTTCTTCAGTTTACTCAATTGTGAAATGAGGATAGTAATAGTACCTACACCACAGGGTAATTGTGAAAGTTAAAATGATAAAAGTAATTAATGCAATATTTGGCACACCTCAAACAATATGTAAATGTTAGTTGTTGCTGTTAATTATTATCAGTTTCTGGTTGTTTTAGTGTGTATGAATTTAAAAATGCATAAACCATAAAAAGTATCAAAGATTAAAATATTGGAAGTACATAAAATAGTATTTATATGTATCTTAAAACCGTTCAATACATTTGGAAAAAAAGTCCCAGTATTTTGATAGATGATATAAGGAAGTGTCCTCTACACAAGTAGTATATTTTGTAATAATACTAACTCATTGAGCAAAATAACCAGTGGCAATTAGAGTGATTAAAAATTAAAATAATGCTTCTCACTTCATCTGCTCATCTTAAGATAATACTCAGTGATCTACCACACATATATATTCATTGTTATGCAAGACAGGAGAACAGGGGTTTTGCAGGAAAAAAAAATTCTAGTGAAAATGTAATATAAATTAAGTAAGTTTGTGATAAACAGAAAGGACATTTCAGATAGAGCTACTGGTAGGATCAGAAATATAGATGTTGGGAAAACTAAAGCACAATAACGAACCAGGATTCAGTTGCTACACAGCTCTGTCTTTTTACATCACATGCTCCTTTTAATGATGAAATAATTCCCTTTCTTTAACATAGGCAAAGTTAACCTTGTGTCCACACAGCCTATGCCAAATAGGATATTTGCATTCTATGTGAAATAAAAGGCACTCTTTCTGAGCAGAAATTTATTTACTTAACAAAATATTCATATATAAAAGATATTCTGGTAGACTCTAAGACTAAAATGCTACATACGATAAAGGCAGTACTTACACAGGATTTTCTAGGGAAAAGGCGGGAAAACCAGTTCTAGGTGAATAAAATGGCAAGTCTGAAAGCTCCAAGGCATAGGAATGGAGAAAGGGGACAGAAAAAATTTCAGGGTGATACCTAGAGTGTATGTAAGTAGTCTTGGCAGGGGTGGGTTGGGGCTGAAGTTAAGTTGAAAGATGTAGAACAATGATGTTGAGAAAATAGGTGAAATATTGTAGAAGAAAATAAACCTACCAAAACTTTTAGCTTAAGCATTTATTGAAACTTTGCAAATGTGAGAATAGCTGGAAATGTGTCCTACAGGGAACAAGGAGCTTAAAGATTTAAAAAGGTTCAACTGGGGAAGGCAGTCAAATTTCGATTAGTATTAAGAATTGGTCACTAATCAAATTTTCAGAGATATAGAAAAACTTAGGTTGCATTTATCATGAGACAGGAAGTGAGAGCAGCAATACTAAAGTCACAGTTGAGCACCCATCAGTTGGATAATTTGGATTTAGCAAGGGGATGGGGAGGAATAGTTGGGGCTACAGTCTTGCAATGATCAGTGGAAAATTTTTAGTTGGTCAATACCTATTACAATACAAATTTGAATATTCAGATGTTCAATAAAGAGCTTTGGAAATTACGTGAAGACTCAGCTTCTTAACAAGGAAACTGGAGAGCAGTGGAAGAGTTTATGACACATTTGCAACAAGATCAAATGTATATGTCTAAAGAAAAATAATATTGCAAGAAATGTAGCTAGAAAAATTTTTTAGATTAAGCCAGCTGGGTACAGGGATATCAGTTAAGAACCTATTGTAGTAATCCACTGAGAAATACTGATTGTCTGAATTTGGGAAGTGGCACATGAACAGAAATGGATAGAGATGAGACAGAACTAGGAGGTCAGATGAATGATAATTTGTAAATAAAGGAGCATGGGATGCAAGCAACAGGGAGTCAAGGAATTTTTCCAAGTTTCAAGATTAAATGGTGGGTTGAATAGTGGAATACGAAATTGTTTTCATGTGGATAAGGGCACTGCAATTGGGTGGACGGAGTCTTGAACAAGTTTGTAGCCCAGGGTAAATTGTGTTGAACATACTGAAACTGAAGCAACTGAAGATAGAGAAGTAGAGATGAACAATAGGAAGGTGGATACAGATTAGAAATCAAGGTTTGTGCACCTGGTTTTGAAACCATTAGCATTACTAGGATAGCACAGGCACTTAGGGGTAGACTCCAGAATCTGACTGGCTAGGTTTGCTTCTTGGTGCTATAGTTTACACAATGTTTTATCTTTGTGCTTCAAGGTACTTTATTTATGAAATTTGATGTATGTACGTCATGGAAGTTGGCAAAAGCAACAAATGAGGGCTTTTTTTTTGAAAGCCTATTTTTTTTTTTTTTTTTTGCGGCACGCGGGCCTCTCACTGCTGTGGCCTCTCCCGTTGCGGAGCACAGGCTCCGGACACGTAGGCTCAGCGGCCATGGCTCACGGGCCCAGCCGCTCCATGGCATGTGGGATCTTCCCGGACCGGGGCAAGAACCCGCGTCCCCTGCATCGGCAGGCGGGCTCTCAACGACTGCGCCACCAGGGAAGCCCTTGAAAGCCTATTTTTAAACATTTACTCTTTGTGGATGATGATTTCAGGGCTTTCTCTGCCTGGTCTCTCTTGTTTTTCTTTTTTCGGCATGTCTTCATCAATGCAGGGCTTGAAATTCTTAATTACTGACCATCTTGAATTAGAACCCTGCATTTACTCAGTAAACGCTAAGTTACACTCTCATGAGGCGAGTATTTTTCTGTGTATAATCTGGGGGAAACTGGAGAGAAAGTGAGACTGGAATGAATGAAATTATCAAGAAAGAATGACTATAGGGTAAAAGCAAGAAAGTCTGGGGCGAAACCCTGAGAAAAAATAAAAAGGAAGAAAAACAGAAAGTGGAAATAACCAAAGAATGCAATTTTTTAAAAGAAAATGTAATACCATGTTTGTGCACCTGTCTCAGTGGGTGGTGGTGTCATGGTGGACGAGTGTCAGCCCCTGAGCTAGACTGTACTGTTCAATGTGCTCAAGGTCACCAAGACTGCAGGCACCAAAAAGCCACTCCAGAAATTCTGAGACTGGACACCTGCCCATTTCTCCAAACAAAATAATTTTCCCAGTCTAAATAAATATTTTTAAAGACATTAAAACTCATAAGGCAATTATGGACTCCCCTTTATGTTGCTTGGGGACCTATATCAGAAGTCAAGTTCTCATTCTACACAGTTTGCCAAGATCATTCAAGTAATTTTATGTTGCCCTATTTGTTTAGCTACTAATAAAGAGAATGGAAAAAAAACCCCACAGGTTTTCTTGCCTTTTCCTCAATGAAGCACAAGCAACTACATATGTAGGAATAATATTATCTTTCTAATATACAAATGGTTTATGCTTTCTAATTAAAAATGTTATACATGATGATCACAAACAATCCAATAGAAATCACAAGACAGAAATCCCTCATATTCCGCCACTTAGAAACAACAATGGTTTATTTTGGCAAATATTTTAACAAAATTATATATGTAAGCAAAAACACATTCTCACTTGCGAATGATAAAATCATTCTATGCACGCTGGTTGCATATTGCAGTTCTCACTGAACACCTGGCACACGTTTTTCTGTGAATCCATTCTTGATTATCACAAAAATGGATATAAAACTGTACTTAGCCTAAAAAACCTTTCAAGTAGCAAGTAATCAGTAAAGAATCATTACCATTATTATTAGAATTTCAATGTATATTCTGTATTCCATTTATGAATTTACCATAATTTATGTAACTTGACCATTCTAATCAAATATTATTTTGTACAGTAGTTAAAGGTATTGGACTTTCAAATAAGCCTAATGTGATCATATATTTAATCTCTGACCCTCAGTGTTTTCATCATAAAATGTAGATAATTATACAACTAATATTACAGTGTCCTGAGAAAAAATAAATGAAACAATGCAAAAATGTGTCTATTATAGGAAATAGTATGTAGTTACTACTAAGCAATTTAAGTTTTTATTATTACATTTTAATTATTTTTAATTCATACTCATGTTTCATTGCATATCTAATGCACAAAATTGCTTGTTTTTTTCTAATTATCTGATTGTAACTAGTCTGCTTTTATTTTGCTCTACTCAATGACTTGGGAAAAATCCCAAAGAAAGATAAGAGATGTGCTGATATTTGGACAATAGTCTGTGGTGGGATAATAGTGCAATAATAATAAATATTTATTTTTTTAAAAACTACATATGTCATTCTCCCTGTCAAAGTTTTAAGCACATAACATTGTATATCTTCAAAATACCTTGCTGGGGAAAATATAACTCTTTATATCTTGCAAAAGAGTAAGGTCAAAATGCAGTTTGTTTAAGAATTGAAGACTTGAACTTAAGTTCAAGTTTAGCTCCTCTACATCCTTAGAAACACTTGATATGGTCAATCATTTTAATTTAAGCATTCACATAAGTATGCAGTATCATCTCAATGGGATTTTAATTTGCATTTTCCTAATAACAAATAATAATCAATTTCTTTTCATGTGTTCATTAACATCTTTGCAAGGGACCTATTCAAATATTTTTCCATTTTCTTTTTAATTGGTCATTTGTATTCTGATTATTTAGTTTTAAGATTTATTTCTATATTTTGATTACAAATAATTTATGAGAATTTTTTTTTGTTTTTGCAAATAAAGGACACTTTTATCTCTCCCTTTCCAATCTGGGTGTCTTTATTTTTCTTGCCTTATTGAACTGGCTGGAAGTTCCAAGACAATATTGAATAGATGTAGTATGATTTGACATGTTGTCTCTTTCCTGATATTAAATTAAAAGATTCAAAATTTCAACATTAAGTGTGAGTTTTGATACCCTTTATGAAGTTGAAGAAGTTTCCTTTTAACCCTAATTTACTGAGAATTTTTATCAGAAATAAATTTTGGATTTTTTAAAATGCCTTTTAATATCTATTCTAAAAATCATATATTTTTCTTTTTAAAGTAGATGATATGACAGATTAAACTGACTGATTTTGAGTGTTAAAGTAAACCTATATTTCTGGGTTAACTGGTCATAATATAAAATAATTTTTAAATACATTGTTTAACAATTTCTACTTGTTAAAATTTTGTTTAGTTTTTTTGCATCATAAGATATATTGGTCTGTGGTGTTCTTATTCTGCCTTCTTGATCCCACCCTCTTTGGTATAGTTTTCGTCATGCTTCTTATATTAAAATTGTATTAAACAATTTTAATATGTAGTTTTATACTTCTCATCAAATGTGGAAAAATCTGGCCCATGATTTTTTTCACATATTTTACTGTAATCCATCATCTCTTTTCTTTCAGGGATTCAAATTGCAGTTACATTAGACTTCTTAAATTTATCTTACAGCTCAATATACTTCTTCCTTTTTTTAATTCTTCACTCTGCTTCATTTTTAATGGTTTCTCTTTTTTTACTTCAAATTTACTAATCTTTCCTACTCTGATGTCTAATCTGCTGTTAATCTCACCTAGTGTTTATTTCCTACATTGTAGTTTTCACAAATGGATGTATAATTTTTAAAAATATTTTCATGCCTCTACTTAGTTTTTGAACATATGAAATGCAATTATGATAACTGCCCTATGTCCATTTCTTCTAATTGAAACATCTATGTCAATTCTCTGTCAGTTTCCATCAGTTAAATTTTCTTGCCAGTATGGTTTATATTTTCCTGCTTCCTATCATACCTGAACAACTTTGTGTTCTTATAAATGTTCTTGAGCTTTGTTCTGTGCAGTTTAGTTACTTGCAGAAATTGTATCTTTTGGCATCTTGTTTTTATGATTGATTAGGCAGTAATGGAACCACATGCAGACTAGAGTTAAACTCAGTATTGAGTCAACATCTTCTCTATACTCATCACAATATCCCATGAATCTTTAGACTATCTAGTGACCAGTGGAAACATACACTATTCCTGGCCATGTATAAGCACTGGGCACTCTTACTCCTAATCTTTTCAACATGTCTAATTCAGAGGTCTCTGTTAATTTTCATACATATATGCACTTTTCCGTACACTGCTGAATACTCAGAAGAGCCCACCGAAGAACTCCAGAGTCCTCCATGTGCAGTTCTTTCACCTGAAGTTCTCTCTGTATTGTAAACTGCAGTCACTTTGGTCTTCCAGGAGTCTCAGACCTTTCTCCTAAACTCAGTCAGTGTGCCTAATTCCTTCCAGGTTTTTTGTTTATTCACCATGATCTTCGAGCCTTATCAGGGCACTATTCTGGGACAGTAATAAAGCTCACCTCATTTTTTTCTTTTCTTTCTCTGCAAGATCACTTTCATTTATCAGTTAATCTCTAGTATCTTGAAAAACTTTATTCACATATTTTTTGCCTATTGTTTTGGTGCTTCTATGGGGAGGATAAATCCTATCTCTGATATTTCACTTTGGCCCAAACCTAAGTATTGTGTTTCTAGTCATTTACTGGATCTCTATGGAAGAAAAGCAAAGGATGATCATCTAGGTCAACACACTCACAAGATATTTCCCTTATTTAATTTTAACATTTGTAATAACTTTATATCACATATTATTTTGTGCTCTATGTATTAAAAAATAGTCAGCAGTTTCTGTCCTTTATTTTTAGAAGATCAACATAACAATTTTCAATACTACCTTTTGAGGATTCTCAAGGTATGCACATAACAACATAAGAGAGCGTAATTGGCATTCAATACAGGTTTAATTGGGAACTTGGCAGATATTCAGCGAATGCTACCTAGAAGAATTGATTACAGAATTACATTTGAATTGATGATTTGGAGTTTTCAATGGAAGAAGACATAGCATGAGAGCATTTCAGACATAGGTATATAAAAAAATGTGCAAAGGTGTGAATAGAATATAATGTATTTACAAAGTCTCAAACAGACTATTTCTCGATTATGAAGTAGAGTTCTAGAATGTTAATTCAGCATTGAAAATGAGGCTGAGGTAGCAGACTGTTGCCAGTCATCAAAAAGGGCCTGTATGATAGCCAACATACCTAACCATGATCTAATGATGAGAGTAGGATAAAAAACTGAAAAATAAAATCTTTGAGAAGCCATATGGAGACTCCAACAAACATTAGAAAAAATAATTTTTAGAATCAATCATATGGTGATGACATTTTTGACTAATATCATTGTCATCATGGGAATATTATAGCAAAAGACAGACAATAGGTTGATTATAAGATCTGGGTTTTTTAAAGGGTATACAAATGATGAAGCAGTGTCAAGGGTTTTGTGGATGATGCTTTGAAACCATGAAATGATCAGTCATGAATTTCGGGGTTGGCAAAGAATGAAAATAATATTGGATTGTAGTGGGTACAACTAGAAAAAAATAGGAAGTTGTTTTCTAAAAATGGGATAGAAGAATGTAAGATTCTGGAAGTTCTGCTGTTCTAATACTATTAGAATGACATTAAATGAGATAAAAAATATTAACCAGTTTCCCTCCTTATGACAGTTTGTTCTAGAAAATAGTTCAGTAGTTTAATAGAAAATAGTTTAATCCGTTAACAATGCTATGGCTATTTGTGGGAGGTATCAATGGAATAAAGCATGATTTCTATAACACTTTAATGCCTAAAATAAACCTTTATGTTCTGGCCTCCTTCAACCCTCTAGCCCTATGTGTGATCACCCTCCACTCCAAAATGCATACAAATTGTCCATTCCTCCTTGGTGCCAAGCGCTGTCTAATCTCTGAGTCTTATAGTACATAATGGTGTGTATTGGGACACTCCTTGCAATCACCCTTTTTTGGGGGGTGGGTGCTGCTAAACCCTGATATCCTTAAGGTTTCAGCTCTAATGGTACATTTTCTAAGAAGTCTTGTTTGCACCTTCCTCTGCTGCCCTCTCAGTGAGGTTAGTGTACCTCTTTGTATAACCAGAAAACGCCTATACTTACACAGTTTGATGTGATATTGCCAAATTTCCTATTTCCGTCTGTATTCAAAACCAATATTTAGAGTAACCTTCAGCATTCCTTCTGAGAATCACCAATATAAGTATTAATAAGCTGTGCACAGATCCTCAGTGAACAGTCATTGTTCATGACCTCATTGAGGAATCTTTTTTTCCCAAGGAGAAACTCTTCTGTTTAATATCTTTATTTTTGCTTTCAAATATTCCTTAAAATGCACAGAGAATCACCAAAGATTACATATTCTGCACCCCAGAGTCCTTGAACATAACCTTTCTCTAATGTACCTGTGTCATTTGTGTTTGCTCTGCTACCAGTAGCTTAGGGAAAAAATTATACTTTCACTGGCACAGTGGCAAATATTATTTCTACATTTTTGCCGGTGTCTGGGATTGGAGACTTATAAGGTTCCTTAAACATCTCTGTCCAACACTGCTGCCTGAAGGTGTCTCTTATATGCTCACAGCCACCATTGTTAGTACCAACATTCGGGATCCAGTATTTTTGTATTTTTATTTCTCTTTTAGTTCTGGCTCTTATTCCTTGTGGTTATATTTACTGCAGAGCATACATCTTTACTGCTGGCAGCTGCTGCAGCACGTTGCTACATTAATGCCTACAGAACTGCCGCTGGTGCCAATGCAGAAATGTGCAGAAGCTGCTCCCCGTGCCTTTGTGTCTTTGTAGTGTGATGCCATCCACAATGGTTTAATTCATCCTCCAGCAGTGATCCTAGGATTCCAAGGATTCACAGAAACTCTTTAGTGAAACACATCTTTCAGGTTTTCACTTGCTGTTATCTCTCCCAGGAATTCTGCTCCAACTCTATAGGAATTAGAAAGGGGAATTAAAGTTATCCATTTGTGCAGTCAACAAACATACTTTTATCCAGTTTCTATTAAGTGCCAGGTGCACAGCTAAGCAGTGAGAACACAGTGAAGATATTGTTTCCTGCCAAATCAAGTGGGCAGTCTAGGGGAAGAGGCAAATATTCAAGGATTTTTTTCCCCTTTTTATGCCAGTTAATTAAAGAACATTATCATATGCCAGGCATTCAAATGGAGTAATAAATAAACTTGACCAGGTCCTTGCCTCTTGGAAGTAAAATTCCTCTACTCTTGAAGAGAGTTATTAAACATAAACTCAAGCAGTGACAGCTGTTATGAAGAAAAACAAAACGGAACACTATATTATACATAGTGAATTATAGAGGAGAGTCTTTTAGATAGAATATCCTCACTACCAATATGACTTATAAGCAGAGATCTGATAAGGATAGTAAAAATAGACCAGTCAGAAGGACAATAGACAATTACAGTAAAACGTGCAAGGCCATTGTTATGATTGTTTTAAATAGTTTCTACCTAAATTTAATTTTGATTGTTGTCACAATTTACTAAGGCATGGCATTGTTTCCATGTTTAACATTTTTTTTAATTAAAATTAAATTAATTAAAATTTTTCCCTCTACAGCTAAAACTATATCACAACTAACTTGGACAGCAAAAAAAAAAAAAAGTGAATTTAATCATGCAGTTTTTCAATTTAAAACACCCAGTTTGTTACTAGTTACTAAACATGGATTTCATGCAATCTCTTCTTTTCAAAAGTCATTAATTCTTTGATCGAAGTCATAGGCATAGGAAGCTAAATATGCACATTGATTAATCATCAACTAACCAGGGTGATTCCATCAATGACGTTTCAGATAATCATTCTGGCCATTTGTAAAAGGTAATTAGATTCTTTTAATGCCAAATAAAAAGTTCAGATCTAGCTCTTTATGAATAGTTTATGCTGAGAAACTGGTGATGGTTACGTTTCCTTGTCATTCTAAAGGAATACTACGTGGGAGACAGATTGACACAGATTTGTTATGGCTCTTATTTTTTCATATACATATCTTAGATAGATAAATAGAGAGAGAGAGCGTGCAATTTCTCATACTGAAAGGTAAGATGGTATTCCCTAGTTTATATAGAATCAAGGGGACTTTTACTCTTGTTTTGTTAATGTAATATATAGGATCCCTGAGTGTACAAAGTTAATACAAAGTTTTCTTTAACCCACACAACTTATATATATAAATTATATATATACACACATCTATCCAGATTACTTTTTCTTAGAAAACAGCATCACATGTGATCTTTGTCCTAGTATTAAAGGTTTTTTTTGCTTCCCAAACATTAAATACTTGAGTCACTAGTTAAAATTAAGAAACACATCTATAAATTTGGAGCCACCTATATTTTTAATTTGTAAGATAACCAATATTATTAGTGATGGTTGTGGTATCCCCCTGTTTCCTCATATTTAACAACAGTGTGTGTTTGAAAAACCCACCCAAACATTGTGCTGTGTACCTAAAAGTTTGAAATGCCATTTCTAGGACAATGAGTTCTAGACATATTTATGGTCTTTTCAGGTAGATACAAAATGTGAGAAAATAGCTGCAATCTGCCTCAGAGGTGTTAGCTGAAAAAAAATCACATCAGAGTATAAATCCTCACTGAATTTCAAGTAGCATAATCCTGTAGTTAATTTCCAATGCCTGTTTTATTTTAAAATCACTGATGTGTTTGTCATTTATTGCTATACTATGGCAATAAATTATTCCCAATCATGGCAGCTTAAAAAAATTTTTATTATCTGACAATTTCTGTTGTCAGGAGTCTGGATGTCGCTTATCTGAGTCCTCTGGCCCAGGGTTGTTCACAATGCTGCAAAATCATGTTGTTGGCTGGAGTTGCAATCATCTCAATGTGGATCTGCTGTTCCATGAGGAAGGGATAACCCCTATTACATTGTTTCCCTTTGTCTTCTTTCTGTATAGCTCCTGACAAGGCATTGTAGCAGAAGTGAGTGGCTTCTAGCCAAAGACTGAAATGGGAGAAATCTATTTACCAGAAAATGTCTATGAGATCACAGAGATAAATAAGACCTGGAAAGTAACCCCAGTAATAGTTTATAAACTCTTGTGCACAACTCAGACCTGTGCATACATGGATCTGATTCTAAGTAGCATGCCTAAGACTGTAAACTGAGCAAACATCTTCATTGGGGTCTCCGATCGACCCCTGAGCAGTGCACACACAGGGAAGAATGAAAATGCACAGTGAATCTTTTTATTATTGAATTATAAGTATTCTATACATATAGAATATATATAACATATATATGAATATATTTCTTATATGTTATATTATTCATATATATGTTCATATTCATATATATGCAACATATATATATATTCTGGTTATAATTCTTCATCCGAGACAAGATTTGCAAATATTTTCCTCCATTCTGTGAGTTGTCTTTCTTAATGGTGTCCTTTGAAGCACAAGGTTTTAAACTTTGGAGAAGTCTATTTTTTCTTTTGACACTTGTGCTTTTGTTGTCATATCAGAAGACGTTACCTAATTCAAGTTAACAAAATTAACTCCTGTATTTTCTTTTAAGAACTTTGTAGTTTCAGCTCTTACAGTTAGATCTATGTTTCGTTTTGAGTTAATTTTGATGAGGAGTCCATCTTCATTCATACTTTCATGTGTGGATAGGCAATTTGTTGAAAAGACTATGATTTCCTCTTTCAACTGTTTTGGCACCTCGGTAAAAAAATCATTTGACCATAAATGCAAAGGTATATTTCTGGAATCTCAGTTCTATTCTATTGATCAAGGTATCTATCTTTATATCTGCACTGTAATGTTTAATAGTGTGAGTTTTAGTAACTCTTGAAATTGGGATTATGAGTCCTCTAACTTAGTTCATTTTCAAGATCATGTTGGCTGGGTATCTTATGTTGATTTTTCTGAACTATGTAAATAATTTAAATATTCTGAAAAATAAACTTAAAAATACAAAAGAAAAAGCAAAGTTGAAAATAAAGTGAAAAAAATGAGCCTAAATATGTCAGACTGACCACATAGATAAGTAAGTAATGAACATGCTGTATATTCTTACCATACGTTTTTAGTTTTAGATTCTAAGAAAAATAGTGTGTAAAGATATAATTGACATCCTTCAGATTTTTTATATTTTAGTAATGTTGCTATTTAAATTATTTTATGAATTTTATATAAGACTATATTGAGTATGTAAGTTAAATTAGGAACCAAAATATATTTAAGGTAAAACAATAAAAATATAAAGTTTTTTTAAATAGAAGTATGGTTGACTTACAATGTTATGTTAGTTTCTGGTGTACAGCAACGTGTTTCAGTTATATATATACATATATATGCATATATATATTCTTTTTCATATTCTTTTTCATTACAGTTTATTACAGGATATTGAATGTAGTTCCCTGTGCTATACAGCAGGACATTGTTTATCAATAAAAATATAAAGTTTTAAAGAATGTTTTAAGAGAATAAATTTGATTTGGAAATCAAAATTTAATCATCAACCTTAAAAATGTTTTTTCTAAGTTTTACCACTGAAAGAACCTAGAAGAAATGACACTCAGAAGCAATGACCCACCTTCTACCCAGATCTTGTTCTGAATAATGGAACAGAGACTTAGGAGATTTGGAGAAGAACTATGTGATTGGAGGACATTTTGTGTCAGAGATCAAGGAGAACACAATATATAATAGGTTTTTTGATCTGACACCAAAACAAATTTTAAGGTGTCCCACTACTCAAATGCTGAAGAATATACACACAAAACTAAACATTGATTAGTCACTGGAATATTCAAAAGAGAAAAATATTTCCACCATTCTAGGTACCATTACTCCAGCTTCTTTTGAGAAATAGATGAAGTAAAGATTTAACCCAACTTTAAAAAAAACACAGAAAACTGTTGTTCATTCTCATTTAGTGACCTTCTTATTATGAGGCTGTCAAGTAATAGAGAAAAAATATATAGTATCATAAAAATCACCATTTTGCTACCTCTAATGAAATAATAGATTCAGGTAAGGATCATCAATAAATGTTAACATCGGTTGAAAGGTGACACTTTATTATTCCATATATTACTTTCTAACTGAAAAGGGGAGATGTTTTTAAGGGAGAAAGCTGGCAGTCATCACTTTAACTAAAGGTTTAAAATTAACATCACTAAAAGTTAGACTGTCTATAATATGTGCTGCTTAATGGAATGTGATATTATGTCCCCAAATCACTATGAAGAATTCTTGCTAAAAATATTTAACCTGAGTCTAATTAAGGTTTAGACTATCCTTCTCTTTGGACAAAATTAAGTAATACCACAAAAAATTAGGTCAATCCAGAATGTTTAACTTCTATAAGGAAACTTGTCTGATTTCCTAAAGAAATAAAGTCATGGAAACAAACAGTAAAAAAAAAAAAAAAAAAAAGCAGCCAGTACTGTTTTACTTTTAAAAATAAATAGAAAGCCATAATAACCATATACAATGGAAAAATCTGGATCCTGAACCCTCTTTTGGAAAAAAAACGATTCATTGTAAAAGCCAAATGCAGAAACTCAAGGTTAATAAATCATATTAGAAAACTGTTTATTTCCTTTGGTATGAAAATTATAGGGGTGTTGATGTAGAACAGGATTCACCTACTATGGCCTTGAGCAAAGGGCAGGTATGCTTTCTTCTTATTATAAAAATCTGTGTTTCCTAAACTTAGAGTTCTCCTGTAACTCAACCCACTGCATGTGCAAGTGTCATCTAGGTACATCTACCTTGCTTCCATGGGATCAGGGGACAAGGAGAAGGGATACCTATACACTGATGCTCATGCTGGTCGCTATGCCATTAACAATAAAGTCCTTCTGTGACCCAGAAGTATTGTGTCTTCTATCAAATTCCATGAAACTGCAGCAAGCTAACTTGTTGACTCACAATCAGGTAAAACCTCAGACCTTTCACAAACTTGACAGTCAACTAATCATATATTTCTTTAAAAACTTTTGTTTGAAAAGTTTTGCTTAAAAAGAAGAATTGGAAATTCTTATATGAGTTTTCTGTGTTGCAACTCCAAATTGAGGAATCTGATAGGTCTAATTTACCACTCTATTCAAACACATTGTGTTAAGATGATTCCTTAGTAAACAAAAAGGACCCTCACAGGGATCAATAAGAATGCTTACTGTATAGCACAAGGAATTATATTCAATATCTTGTAATGACCTATAATGAAACACAATATGAAAAAAAGAATAACAATCACTTTGTTGTATACCTGAAAATAACACAGTATTGCAAATCAACTATACTTCAATAAAAAAATGGGAAAAACTTAAAATTTAAATTAAAAAGAAGTAAAAAGCAACCAAAAAAGAATGCAACTAGGGGAAAAAAGATGAATGGCAGCAGTAGTAAACCTAGGCATGTTAAAAAGCAAAAAAAAGAGTAGAAGAAATAACCTGAAATTTTTATGTTAAAAGGTTTTGAAAGTCCAGGAAATTATTTTTGCTGCTTTTATTTTTTTCCTTTACAGTTAAGAAGGTATTTGCATGTTTATTTCAAAGAGAGAAGGAAAAGGAGTTGGGGAGTTAAATATATTTTTCTGATCATTCATTTGGCTACAATGTTAAGGACAATAGTATTCAATAATAATAAAGGTGACCATTTTTTCTTGTTTCTGACTTTAATTTGAATACATACTGTATGTCAGCCTTAAGTGAGATATTAGCTATAAGACTGAGAAACAATTTCTGCACATGATAAATGCATTTCTACTTATCCTTGGTTTCAATAATGAATCAAAAATTTCGTTAAAATTATTCTTTTAATTTACCAAAATGCAATGTAATCATGTTTCTTTTGGTTGGTTGATGTATGACATCGAAAAAATATTTAATATCAAAACTGTTCCTTAATTTAAACAATTTTATTACTTGTGGCATAGTAATCTTTAAATATATTGCTAAATTTGATTGTTAATGTTTAATGTAGAATATTTGCAACTTAAAATGATGCATTTGCATTAAAATGATGCATTTTCAGTTTTTTCTTATTATGGTTTTGATTTCAGGGTTAACAGATTAAAAAATGAATTGTTATATCTTCTATCTTTTCTCTGCTTTGTAACAATGAAAATGAAAGAAAATTATATATTTTTGAATGTTTGAGCAAGAAAGTTATTTTGGGGTGAATCATTTCAATGATCTGTTTTGTCCTCTTCATAAATTAAATTATTATTTGTCAAAAAAGTCATCAGACTCATTGAGGTTTTACACTTTTTCCATAGAATCACATATATTAAGCCACAATTAGTTTATAAAATTGATATAAAATAAAATACAGATATAAATAATTCATCTCTAAAGTAGATGAAAACTGCAGAAAATTGCCTCTTCATTTCACTTTATATAAATGATATTTTAGAAAATAAAATTAATCACTCTTGAGATTATGACCACTTTGTGTACCACACATGAATAAAAGTGCGTTTTAGAATTATGGAATACTAAAAAAAGTACATTGACAAGAACATCTAAATATTTATTATTAGAAAATCAAAATATGTATCTACATATATAAATATCTTGCTTTGGGTATGTTAATCTATTTTATTTAGGCTAAGCTTTTACACCAATAATTTAGAACATGTTTCTCATTTAATCCTTCCAAAAGCATGTTAATTTTTAGACATATTTACCCACATTGTTAAAGGCAAATTTCCCATTTTCTCCTTAGAAGTAAAAATAGTCTTGTGTATTTTTATTCATTTAAAAATGTCATAAAATTTTTTCAGATTTCATATTTATTTAAAACATTTTAATATACGTATTAAATAGACCTACAGGAAAATTTTATGTCTTGATATTTATTAGACAACTACTTAACAATAAATCTTATTACTTATAATAAGTCAGTAGTATATATTTTTGGACTTTCTTAAAATATATTTGTATTTTCAGCAAAAATAAATATTTCCCAAGATTTTCATTATTAATACATACTAACACTTTTCTAATTGTGTTAGACCTGCCAGAAAAAAATTTTGAATAGGAGACAGTCTTTTCTTGCTTCTGTTTCCACTAACCTTGGATAACAGCTTTTCAAAACATTGATGTATTACCTGCATGCATTGTTGAAAAATGCATGAATTTAAGTGTAAAGAGATTAGTGAATATTTATGTAGCACTAATCTAATTTTTTTATATAAATGTTCCATCTTATATATATTTTTTAAGGGGAACGAAGGTTTATTTCTATGAACACTTAAGAAGTGTTAAGAGTTAAGTGTATTTAAGTGTTAAGAAGGTGTATTTAAATGGTAATTTGCATCAAAAGACTTCAGTGTCCTGCATCTTATAATTCTTAAATCATAATGTTACACCCATTTTACATGTGGTAAAATCAAGGCATAGAGAATTAATATAACTTGCCATTGTAATGCAGATTTTGTATATGTATGTATTTGTATATGTGTATATATGTACTTATGTACATGCGTTTGTGTGTGTATAAGCACATATATAATCATATATATGTTCACACACACGCACAAATAATTACATAGCCTCTAGTCTTTGTTGATTTGAAGTATAGCATTGAAAGAAGATCCTGACTGGAATAGTTTCATCAATAATGAGAGATGAGAAAGACAAACTGTATTGAATCATTTGAGGAGTATAAAAAGAGGAGAACAAAACCAAAACATGAATTATTTTTTTACTTAGAAAGAATACTGCCTTAGAAAAATATTATCAAAATATTTACATCAATGATGTGATTCCTTCAATGTGTTTCAAGAATAATATACTTTGGTTAATTATGTTTTATTTAAAAAATTCCACTGGTCTTCTTTACAAAGTTTTATTATGAATATTTATATTTATAAGTAAAGAATTATATAGAAAGCAATAATTTAATGACAATCTCATTAAACAACAAAAACAAAACGTATCATTTGGTTACATAAATACAACCAAAAGTCTGTTTCAAATGATCTGCTCATCAGATGAGTTCAAGAGATACCCCTTTGTTCAAGAACAAGAAAATTAAGCCTGCTTTTGCAACATTACTTCATATTCTTCAGGAAATGTAATTAATGTAATAAAAAGTGAAAATAAATACAAAAAGGGAGACTGTTTCACCATTATTTCTATATGTTACTATTGGCTGATAAACAATACAGGAAAATAAGAAAATAAAACATTACAACAAATGCTGGGATTATTAATTGGTGCAATGCTTATGCAGAGTCATGTAGCAACAGATATCAAAAATTTAAATGCAAGTTACTTTTACCTCAGCAGTTCCAATTTTAGATCTATATACCTATATTAGAGTCTATATTATATGGATAGAAAGTTATTTAAATAATCCAAGTATGAAATAATGAAAATCATAACTAAAGCAATATGCAATGTATATGAAGGATTTAATATATTTATAAAATATTTAGAAAGTGAAATCCAAAGAACCTCTTGTCTGCTTTAATGTGAATAGTGAGTAGGAAATGTAACCTTTGATTTCTTCTGGTTTTTTTTTTCCTATGGTGACTTGTAAGGGGCAATACTAATGGTAGAATATAGAATATATACAGCAGGACCTATTTGTCACATGTTGAGATGAGTTTAGTTTTGGACTAGTTTACTGTGTACTGCCTAGGACATAGGCAAATATTCAGGGCATAGTCAAGGAAAATATTGTAAAACGAATAAATAAACTCTTAAACAATGTTGCAAGTTAGAGATCAGGGTGAAGATTTATTCAAAGGATATAGATTTTGTCCTCAGCATTATATAAATGGTTGTGTAAGCCATGACTATGAATGAGGGCACCAATCTGCATAGCGTTGCCATTTTCTGCAGTAATGTTGATCAGCCAAGGTCTAGGAGTAGAGAAATCAAATATTTATATGTGTGATTTATGGCTACAACTCGACTTAACATAGCATCCAAATCCTAAGGGCACAGTTCTTTTTTATACATCAAACATATATTTCACCAAACTAGGTTGGTGACTTTTCTGTGCATTAGCATGTATTCTGCTTAAATTAATGCACACACACACACACACACACAAACACAGAATATGCTATATAATCATGTCCTCTATACAGTACAATGATTTTGAAATGACCCTGGTATTTCATTATTTCTAGAGTGATGTCACTTTTAACAGTGTAAATCTCCCTTGTATTTAAGTATAAAAATCACTTGTGGTTAAAAATTATTTCCATGTTGAGAAAGCAGAATAGTAGGCTCTTATATTCCACCAAATGCTTACTGGGGTTGACAGTAGTAGACATATCATAAAATGGTCTCTTCTGACTATTTGGCTCATTCTATACTTTGATACTGGAAATATATTTCCACTTTCTAAAACTCGTATTAGCCTTTAGAAGTATGCGGTTAATTTGGATATTGCTTGATTGATAATATTTTACTACCCTCAGTGGTTTCCAATTTTACCCAACATATAAAAAGCAGGAGAAAACTATGTAAAGCATTATGCAGAATCATGTATGGCAGGAATAATTCAAACATCTGAGACCAGATTGGTAATTTAAATATGTGAAGTGGCAAGTATAATACTATTGTGAGCTTTGGTCACTTTTCTAGAAAAAATGGAACCCCACTTGGAAGCATCAAAATCCATTTTGCTTGAAATAGAAAGAGATGAGAAGATAGAGAGACAGAGAGAGAGAGAAACACAGAGACAGAGAAACAGAGACAAATGGAGAAAGAAGAGAAGCAGAGACAATCCTGTCCAAAAGAACATGATCATAATTAAAATTTGCCCTGAATTTTGTTGACTCTTCTAATATAAATAAATAAATTAAAAGATATGAAAGAATATCCAAGTATGATAATTGTTTATTGAGAAATTCATTTTTGTTAAAAATCATTGTAAGTTCCAGTTCTTGTCTCCACTTGTTAGGAGCTCAAAAGTTGCCCCTGCATCCTAATAACAAGTAAGAAGCTAAACAGACTGAAAAATGAACAATTCTTCTAGGATCTATAAGAGACATGGACAATCCATGGCCCCTGAGATAGGTGACATAGGCAAATACAGGGAGATAACAGCTTAGCAAAGAAGAGATTCATGAGTGTAAATGACCATGGGCAACAGTGCTGGAGAGGAAAGTCAAAACTGTAATGGATGAATTGCTGGAATCACAATGTGGACAAACTTGAAAGTTAAAAACTCAGAACCCAGTCAGAGGGGGGGATTCCCACACTTTTGTGAGTCATGTCTAGGAGCTTGACCAGGTTGCAAGAGCAAATATTGGAGAAAAATCCTCACATGCTTCCAGCAGGGAGAGGGGTGAAGGAATCATCCAGAGGACTCTGTTCTTAATAAGGCCTGCACTCAGGAGAAATTAGTTAACCTGACCTTAACCTGCTGGGGTGTCATCAGAGCAAAACTGTCCAGGGAGAAGGGTAATATCCAACTCCAGCGCTCTCTAGCCATTGTATCCCACCTAAGGGAGAAAGAAAACACTGCTCTGTGTATTCATCCCTCCCTCTAACTTAACCTCTGGCAACCACTAATTTTTTAATCATATCTCTTTCTCAGCATATTGGTTATACTTATTTATTGTTTTTATGTGTTACCCTAGAGTTTTCAATATACATTTACAGCTAATCTAAATCCACTTTCCAATAACACTATGCCACTTCACGAGTAATGTTAAGTACTTTATAATAACAAAATAAACCAAATTCCTCCTTCCCATCCCTTTTATCATTGTTATTATTTATTTCACTTATATACAAGCATACACACACACACAAATCTCTGGGATGGGTAAAACTTGAGGTTGTTTATTGGCATGATTTTAGGATTGCAGACAGTAGAAATTGTGGCTACATAATTCCTGTTTATAATGAACAGGAAATGGCACATCTGTCTTTCCATGGCTCTCTTTAAAGAATATGAATCTCTTCCTTTCCTACCCCTTTCCCTCTATCTCTTCCTTCCTCTCTTTTATTCTTTAAACTTTTTTCATGCTTCTATATCAAAACAAATTTTGTTCAGTTTTGACCTTGATGGGAGGAAGGAGTTTCCATTGAGAAGATTAAACTATATATCTCTTTTGAGTTTATATTTTAAAGATTTGAACCTATGCATTTTTTCATTGAAAAGAAGGATCTCAGATTTGCAGGACAATAAAGATATGTGTTCTTGGTGAGAGAGGGATAAGTAAATCTACTAATATATATTTTAAAATTCTTATAGAAATGGAATTACTATGGAATTATTAACTCAAATGATTTTATTTTTATATCACAAAAATTTTTGAACTATAAAATTCAACTTTGGGGTATAAAATCTACACAAGGTAGATTGGAAAATTGATCCACTGTGCAGTTCTTCTAAGTCTGGGATACAGGAGAAAGGAGAGTGTTGCTGAGTATCAGTAACATTTTGCATGAGATGCCTCAGGTTTTCCCAGCTCTCAGCTACTCATTGTGTCCCAGCCAACACAACAAATAATTCTGTAGAAACCTAAGCAGTCCCTCCACTGAGGGTTAAAGCCTGGCTTTTCCCAATTCTTCCAGACTTAAACAATACATTAAGGTTTCTTTCCCAGTAGCCAATGAAAGATCAAGTGACCACTACCAGAACCACAGAGAAGTTAATTCCCTACAGGATACATTTTGCTGATTGTGGATAAGAGATGGGAGAGAGTGCTGCAGGTAAATTCCCACTCTGTTTCGTCCTTTGATAGACTGTTTCTATACCACCTACCCAGATATGTCCTCCACGCTGATTGGCTTGCTGTGTATCTTTTCTAGCAGTGGGCAATGTATCTCTTCCCATTCTTTTCTGCATGTCCTTTTTCCTCACTCTCTTTGTGCACCTCCCAATACAACATTAGCCTTAACTTTCACTTCACGTTATGTATTTTTAGCAAACCCTAGGCTAAGAAATTCTAAATAAAAGTAAAATTTAGATGATCAACCGTGAGTCTAGGGATGGGTATAATAAAAAGGAAAAAAAATATGAGAAACATGATAGAATTGGAGAGAATGAAGCATGCAAAGAATTAAAGATATCTTGAAAGTTTAACACAGGTGTGCTTATAACTGAGTGTTAGAAATGTCGAAATTTGGAATTTTGTCGATAGTGTAAGTGTAAAAATTATGTAGCTGTATTGCTAATGCAGAAGAAAGTCTATGGTCTCTCTAGACTCATTGGTACCACAATAGATGGGGTCTGTTAGCATAGGCAATTTTTTTTAGTATGATTTTACTTGTTTACTAAGCTAGATTTGTGCAAGAGAAGCAAAAGGCTCAATTATGCACTGGTATTCAATTGATCCTAAGTGTTGAAGAGAATATTTTATGGAATTTAAAATTTTCAAGTCAGTTTATTTACAATAGACATAAGGTTACCAATGGAGCACAGTGGGAATTGCATGCAACAAATCTTTAAGTATGAGCAGATTGGAAAGAGAATCCTGGATATGATTTGATTTCTGTTTGAGCACAAAAGGTTGCAGGGGAAAGTGGCATAAGTGGAAGGTAATTACCTAAAATTACAATTTTTCTACAATAGTTTTGTTGTTGTTCATTTAGAATAGGCTGAGAGCCCAAGCAGTATCTGGAATGGTTTCAGGGATGCGGGCTGCCTGAGACTAGGGAAGGTTATGGTTGGTCGTGGCTGAACAAGGCTGACTCCATCTTCTGTGTTTTGGTGAATGCCTTGCTTAGGGATAGGTTCCCAGAAAGTTTGTGTCAAAACATGAACCAGAAAAGAAAGAGAATGAGCCAAGATAAACTGATATAGATATGTAGGCTGATTCCTGAAACTCTGCTATTATATTCATGGTTACGCAATTTTGCCCTCAGTGTAGGCTCTTATATAACATTTTTATTCTGTGGATTGCATAGTAGTTTGTTAAAGGAATCATCTCTTTAGGAATAGTTAGTGATATGGAGGTTGGTACTTTAAAACTTTAAATAACCTCTTTCAGACTTTAATTCATAATATGTAACCTCAACAACCATGAGATAATGTTTCTTTTTTTTTTTTTCTTTTCTAAGTCAGCTCATATTCACTTCGAGCAAACTTACGGCATTGATTATTCCTTCATTTCTCTTAAAGATAAGTCCTTCAGCATTACCTAAATCACCATCATTTTGTCCATTATCATTTTTACTTTTTTCATTTGTTTGCATTTCATGAACGTTCTCTTTAGTCTCATTGGTAACATTTCCACCGTTTTCAGGTTTCCTATCTGCCATCCTATCTGATTCATCATTCAGCTTGCTCCTGTGTTATCAGGGAACACATTATTAGTTCTATTGTTCTGTTTCTCCTGGCTGACATATTTAACAGGATCAGATAAAATTTTATTTTCTTTCATACAAGATGAAACCTCACCGTGCTCTTTGCTGGTAATGACTTCCTTGCTATATCATTTCATTTATTAGGATTGTATTCAGTGTTCTGAGGAGGGGCAATTTGACTTATTATCAACCAGAGTTTTGTTTTTGATCTCCTACATGCCTATGATTAAAATCCATGAGTGCTTCCCTAGGTAATTCAATATTATATTAATATTAAAGCTTAATAGAGTATCATTTTATTTTCCTACTTTCCTAATTTATAGTGTTGGTGCAAGCTGTGGCTTTGTTTAGAGTGGTTATAAGTTGTTGTGACAAGGCAAGTCTTATGTTTATAATTGACTCAATAATTTAGCTTATGGTATTGGGGAGACCACAATATTGTAGTTCACTTATTTCGTATTTACCATATTTGTTGTAGATATACACAAATGCATGTCATGGTTCAAAAAAACATTAAGATCACACAGATGTATTTATTTATTAAATACATATTCACTGATAACTTTTTATGTAGCATGTATTGTATTCAGCGCAGAAGACTTAAAGACAAAGACCAGTAGTCTCTCTCCTCAAGCAGTTTATAATGTAATGGGAAGGCAGCTCAGGTAAATGGCAATGTAGAGGTGCACTAAGATTTTCAATGAAAATAAGAAAGAGTCAATTTGGAATTGTCAGTTTTGTGGTGCTTTGAGGGACGTATATGTAGATGGATTCAAGCAAGAGTTGCATATAGTTTTTTAGAAATCCACATAGGTGTCTGAGCCAGAAGTAAAGACCTGGAATTTATAACTCTCGCTATGATAGCTATTTAAGGAGAGGGAATTAGATCCCTTGGTAGAATATGGGAGACATAGCGTTTGACCTTGTTTCGACTTTGTTTTAATGTTAAAGGATAAAGAGTAAAAGGGGGCTTCCCTGGTGGCGCAGTGGTTGGGAGTCCGCCTGCTGATGCGGGGGGCGTGGGTTCGTGCCCCGGTCTGGGAGGATCCCGCGTGCCGCGGAGCGGCTGGGCCCGTGAGCCGTGGCCGCTGAGCCTGCGCGTCCGGAGCCTGTGCTCCGCAACGGGAGAGGCCACAGCAGTGACAGGCCCGCGTACCGCAAAAAAAAAAAAAAAAAAGAGTAAAAGGATAACTTGGAGCACAAAAATGTACATGGAGAACATAGAACCTTCTATTTGTAATATGCTCTGTAACAGAAATTAAAGAGGAATCTTAACAGAGAGAGTACTTATTTGTTTTTCTTTTTAAGATGTTTTTCTTTTCAAGAGTTTATTTAATTGATGCTGTCAAAGGTCTGTCATAAAGAAGGAGATGAGGTTAAACATGTAAGAGATGGACAGGGGCTTCCCTGGTGGCGCAGTGGTTGAGAGTCCGCCTGCCGATGCAGGGGGCATGGGTTCGTGCCCCGCTCCAGGAAGATCCCACATGCCGCGGAGCGGCTAGGCCCGTGAACCATGGCCCCTGAGCAACGGGAGAGCCCACAACAGTGAGAGGCCCGTGTACCGCAGGAAAAAAAAAAAAAGATGAGAGAGATGGACAAAACTAAATTTAGTGTTGAATTAGCAAATGAAATGATTTACCATATATTTATATTAATTGACTCTAGAAGTATTTATGTGTTGATTGGTCTAATAAGGAAACCATTATATAAACTCTTTAAACAGCACTCTTATTCATTAAGAGGTATTTAATAACAAGAGTTAATATAAATCTAACTGTGTTCTCTTTATTTCCCTAAGGGAATGTAACCTAATTGAGACTGAAGGAGGCATTTTACTTAACTGTATTTTCTCCATTATTTCCATACTATCTTGAACATTAAATGTGAACAAAATTTGTTGATTGTTATGAATTTTTGACTGACATGTAAAAATTGGACTTTTTATCTACTTTTAAAAATAAGGATCAAAACAGTTTTTTTTTTTTTTTACCGTATCGTGGGTGCGTGAGTGTGTGTGCATATAAAAGTGTTAGAGCAGAGAAAGCACATGAATTTCTAGGAGAAGGGGAGGTGCCATTTTGTGTGCCGCACTCAAAACCCATCCATTTCTTAAGAAAGGCATATGGTCCTTAATATCATCCCAGAGGTACTGTGGTTCATAAGTATCTGCTGTGCCACATCACTTGTATATAATCAAATGGTATCTTACTAAGTATTTATATGAGCTATTGGATATAGGTCAATAATTCTCACAAGTAAGGAGACACACACAATTATCAGAATGCATATCTACTGAATTGTAGGGGAAACACAAGTGAAACAGTTGAAGAAAACAAGAACCTGTATTTATTTTCTTTTTTAGTTAAATTTGACAAAGTAGAATGCATTACTGAATTATTCAAGCAATCACTTGTTGAGTGGGTAATCCATTTCATTTAGAATTGTATGATAAAAAAGCAATGTGATGGGTTATTGCAATTCAATGTAGGGTTTTATTTTCAATATGCCAGACTAAGAATATTCCTTTGTTTTCTATACCTCCCATGATGGCATAAGAGTATAGAAATAGATACAGGAATAAATAGGTAATAAACAAGAAGAAGTTCATAAACAAATAAACATTTTGGAGTATTTCTGAGAAAGAGAGAGAGAGACTAGCATTGGGGTATGTATGAAACAGAAATAAGCATCAAAGTCAGGGCAAAGAATATGGTTCAATGTTGCCCAATAAAAGGAAAGAGAAGTCAACCCAAGAGGAGTCCAGAGAGATTTTCTGGGCTTAGAGTCGAAGCAGGAGAGAGTTGTAATGAAACTCATGTTAAAACCAAAAGAATCAACTCAGAGCCTGTATTAAAAAGCATTCTTCATACAGAGAATAGGGAGCCTGCATCATTCCCAGACAATCTAATGCTGATGTGAATGCCTGTAAATAAGCCTTCCGTGTATTAGCCTTTCTGGTGTCATTAGTATATGTCCATAAACCAACAGTATCCAAATCTCCTCATCTGAAAGTGAGTTTTGCCAGTTATTTTCCAAAAGTGATGGCTAAAAAGCTCACAGCAGTTTTATTCACAGTGGTGGTCTAACCGGTAAAAAATCTACTTAGCAGGAAAGAAAAAAAGTCCATCTACACCATCCCTGGGTTTAATATATGAATTGAGGAAAATTAAATATCCTCATGCTTAAAGGCAAATCCTAACCATGACAGATAACAACTAAACAAAAACAAACGAAGAAACAATAGAAAACTGAACCAAGGGAAACAAAGATAATTTAGAAAAATAAAATATTCACAATAAGCTAAATTTAAATTCAATCGAGTATCCAAATATTCCAATATTTTGGGGAAATGCATTCCTTAAAAATAAGATGCCATGGAAAAATTAAGTCAAAAGAGAAACCTCAAAAACTAAAATTTGAATTTATATTTTAAAGAAAAATAAATGGGCTATAAATGATATATTCAAAAACATTCCCTCGAGACATAAAGAAAAATATTAAAAGAAAGCCTGTGAAATTAAGATGGACATATACTTTTGGAAATGCACAATCTTAAGTGTCAATTTGGGATACTTCCAATTGCACATAGTAGGAAACCTAACAAATTGTATTAAAACTGTGCTTGCTCCTGTATCTGAAGCATCTAGAGATGAGATTAGCAATGGAAGTTCCTTGAAAAGAGCTCAGCTTCTTTCTCTGTCATTGTCTTAGCTTTGCTCTCCTCCATGTGTGACCTTTATCCTCTGGTTAACTTCTCCGGCTGCAGCAGCAGTTCCTCATGTCACATCTACATGCCACGCTATCCATATAAGTAAGCATCTTTCCAAGTAGCTTCAGCACAACAGGAAGAAAGCTGCTTTTCCGGAAGCCCTAGTCATGGCCATCTTTATGAACCTGCATCCACATTTCAGAGAAGGGCATGGTGACAGCCCTTCTTGCCTTAGCCTGGGAGCTCAGAGTGTGTTCTGGCTGATGATTCAGTGGAAGTGAGCCTTCTTCCCACTTCAAAAACCGAGAATGTCCTGGTGCAGAGTTTGCAAAACCATGGGGGTCATCCATCTGCTGTTGGTTGAAGCTATGAACAATGGGAAAGTGTGGCTGACAGCTCCATCCCAGGATGGGGCAAGAGCCATGGACCAGTATCAGGCATGAGGCAGGACAGGCAGTTGGTGTGTTGCAGGAGTACAGTGTCAGGGTATCTGTAGTGTCTGCACTCACCTTGCAAGTATCCTAAGTGTCCAATGCCAGAGGGAATATGACATTAAATAGCAGATAAAAAACATGACAAGTCATGAGAGAGACCTAAAAAGAAAGGGGAACTTGTTATATTTTGGTACCTTTAATGGCACTTCTTCTCTTTAGTTTTTGAAAAAGATACCCTGCATTTTTATTTTGCCATAAGCTATGAAAATTAAGTATATGGTCCTGGGCACAGCATATATTTCCTTGCAACACATCAACCTAAATTGTACCATACACCCAATCCTGAATCAAATAGAACGGGAAGGAGAATTACATGTGCATTTGTAAGCAGAAATAAAGATGAGGTAAGAATAATGACCCTGCATTTCATGGTTATATGGTAGAGTTTTGATAACCTCAATAAGAGAAGATTCAGTGCCAAGCGAATTTCCCCAAAAACATAGGCCATAAAAGATCTATAAAGAGAGGAGAGAAAATGAGTGAGAATCAGCTATGAAAGAAATAATAGAAGAAAATTTACTTGCAATCTTAGATGACATGAAAGACCTCATTTTAAGATGAACAGAGTAAGTGAAAAAATACTCATGTCTATACACGTTTATAGAATTTTAAAGTACAAAAGATAAAAAGCAAATCCTTAAACTAAAAGAAAGAGAGGAAAGAAATATTTCCTGATAATGAGAATAAAAACAGCAACTGGGAACAATGGACTTCACAGATGCTGGAATCTTGCTATCAAATATTTGAGAGAAAAGGTGTTTGGGGGCCACATCTAAATTCTGTTTTCAGCCAAATTATCATCAACTGTAAAGTCATAAAATATATTTTCATACATAAAAGAGAAGGAAGATTTTCTTCCGATGAACATTGTTTATGCTCTAGCCAAGTGGTTGTGGTGTGCCGTTGCAGGGGGGAGGAGGTCAAGACAGAAGACATGTGGCCCAGGAGACAATGACTCTAAGTATAGAGAGTTGGACAAATACTTGCAGTAGCCTAGTGGGTGTCTCCTCCAAATCATGCAGAGGCATTCAATAGGGAGATTCTAAGAAATAAGGGATCTAGATAAAACATTAAGTAGATTGAAAACTGAGAAAAAGGTGGTGATAAAGACACAAAAATGAACAATATAATAAGAAATCAGAAACTCTAGTAAAAATATTTATGTATAAATGTTACAGTTTAAATAGAAAGCAAAACAAAAGATGGGGTGGAGAGATAAAAATTGAAGAGTTACAATAAAATCAAAATGTTTGTTTTTGAAACTAACAATAGTAATATTTGAGTATCTATGGAGTGATAATAATAGTACATAGAGATGAAAATACAATATTTAAATTGCTTGGAAGATCATTAAGCATAATTTTCTAGTAACAATGAGAAGATTATATTACTTCATAATCTTAATCTAGGGACATAGAATTAAAAAAAATTTTTGAAGGCAGAACATAAAAACTCTTAACATCCCTGAAAATGCTAAATTAAAAGTATTGTTGATAGGAACTGGGGAGATTGGGAGCAAAAATTACTCTCAGGATAAGCCTGAGATTTTGTTAACAGTTGATTGAAATAGATATAAAATTTTATGTCGATTTTAAAGTTGCAACTATGTTTTATAGGAAGGAGTAAATGCAAATTTTCTTACATTGACAAATGGAAAAATGGATTAAACATATTAAATAAACATAGACAAATTTTAAGAATTTGCCTTTGAGGAGATGGACTTGAAACAGGCAAAGAGAGTTTTGCAGAGATAACGTTATTTGTCTACCAAACATTCATTTTCATCCTGTGAGCGCAAAAAGATAATAATCAAGTCTTTATGTCTCCATTTGGAAACATGTAACTAGTTCCCATCAATGGAATGTGAACAGAGGGAAGTAGCCCTCCTACCCATAAACAGGTCCTCATTTAATTTTTTTTTTCACATTTTCTCCTACCTATAGCAAGAATCACTTAAAGGAGGTTCTACCACAGCAGTTCTACTAGGAACATCCACACCAGTCTTTGAAAGAGCAACAGACCACATTTCTGCACATTTAAGCTGCAGAAATTTGGGGATTTTATTTTATACCAGCTAGATATAATTGTGCTGAGTAATTCAAAATACAAGGAGACTGTTTCACGATAAACCCTTCTAAGTGCAAATGACATGCTATCATGGGTATGTAGCACTCTGAAGAAAATTGTTTTTAAAATGTCAATGAAAGCAAAAGTAAAAAGTCTTTGCTCTTGTTTTACTGAAGGTTAAAGCTGCATGCAGTGCAATTTTCTGAATATCATTATATGCATCATGCCAGGTTTCAGAAAGCACTATGTTGAAAGCCTATGATATCAATTTCCTTGAAAATTATAAAATCTGTATTTTCCTAAGAAAATGAAAACACTAACTTGAAAAGATATATGCACCACCATGTTCATCTGCAGCATTATTTATAGTGGCCAAGATACGATGCAACCTGTTTCCATCAGTGGATGAATGAACAAAGCAAATATGGTATACATACACAGTGGAATATTATTCAACCATAAAATAGGTGGAAACCTTGCCACTTGTGACAACATGGATGGACCCTGGGGGCATTATGCAAAGTGAAATAAGTCAGATGGAGAAACACAAATACCATATAATCTCACTTATATGTGGAATCTAAAAACAAAAACAAAAACAAAAACAACTCAGATACAGAGACCAAACTGGTGGTGGTCAGAGAGAGGAGTTAGTCAAAAAGTACAGACTTCCAGTTTCAAAATAAATAAGTCCTGGAAAGGTAATGTACAGCATTGGTGACGATAGTTAGTAATAGTGTATTGTATATTTGACAGTTGATAGGAGAGTAGATCTTAAAAGTCATCATCACAAGAAAAAAATTGTAACTATGTGTGGTAATGGATGTTAATTATACTTACTGTGGTGATCATTTCTCAAAATATATAAATATCAAATCATTATGTTGTACACCTGAAACTAACATAATGTTATATATGAATTATATCTCAGTTATATCTCAATACCAAAATAAAATAAATAAAAGTAAATAAAGATATATATGTCTATTTAAACTTAACCAAAATGTTATAAAATGATTAATTAAAAAATACATGTACACACAAGTGAGGATTTTCATAAGAAATAAGATAAGGTCATGTATTTGGCAAAAAATCATTAAATAAAAGGGACTAAATAATAGAACAGATCTCAAACAATCAGAAAGCAAAAATGAAGAACATTGTACAGGAACTCACTGAAGAATCACAAGCAAAAATATACATGGAATAATTTAAATCTGATGGACTATAGTAATACCACAAAACTGTTTTATTAATGCAGGAGACTGTGAAAGAAATGTTTTTTGAGTTTATATTTAGAAAACCATTAGACGATTCCTAATTTGTCTGCAGTGCACTCTGGCATATTAATAAGCCTGTTCATTCATGCAACATACTAGCTTCACACTACCCCCATTATAATTTAAACTTTTAAAAAATAGAGGCGGTACCCTGGACTATATGTTTACAAGGTATAAAAGAGTATATCAGTCAGATTTTCCTGCGTAATAAACTAACACAAACCTATGGCTTAAAGTAAAATCATTTTATTTAGCCTATAATTCTGTGGCTCAGCTGTGTGATTCTTTTAAGCCAGCTCAGCTCATCTCTGCTGGGTTCTCTCATGCCTCCATTGACAGCTGATGAGTCACCTGGCTGCTAAATGTTCCAGGATGGCCTCACTCAAATGTTCAGCATTTTGGTGGCCTGATGAATATGGGGGGATATGCTGTGACAACACATTTCTGCTCTACATGGTTACTTGTCACCCAGTAGCTTAGCCTGAGCTTCTTCCTGTGATATCCCATGGTAGTCTCAGGATTCCAAATGGCAGCAAGAAAGCACGTGTTCATGTGCAAACGCTTTTCAAGCCTGGGTTTCACTTCATTTATAATGTCTCATGGCCAAAACAAACCTCATCACCAAGTCAGAATCAAAGAGCAGAGAGAAAGACTATACCTCTTATTGGGGGGATCCTCAATATCATAGTGCAATAGCATGGTTGCAACAAGGGGGGAAATTTGTGGCCATTTTACAATGTAACAGAAATGGCAACTTTCAAAAAACTAAATGTCAGAGTTTAAATATACATTGTATATGTATTTCTCTTTATGTATGTATTTTGTAACACATACATGCACTATTATATACACAAAGCATATGCTGCATGAACATATTCTTCAGGGCTATATTTATTTATTTAGTGGTTTTTTTTTTTTTTTTTTTTTTTGCGTTATGCGGGCCTCTCACTGTTGTGTCCTCTCCCATTGCGGAGCACAGGCTCCGGACGCGCAGGCTCAGTGGCCATGGCTCACGGGCTTAGCCGCTCCGTGGTATGTGGGATCTCCCCGGACCGGGGCACGAACCCGTGTCCCCTGCATTGGCAGGCGGACTCTCAACCACTGCGCCACCAGGGAAGCCCTATTTATTTAGTTTTTAGCAGTAATTTATAATACTATAGAGTCTTCTCTTTTAGATTGCCTTCATGGAGTTTCACTTAGTGCCTAGAAGTCTTACCATAGTCAGGCTTGGAGAAGTCATATTGAATTCTCTATTTCAGGAAAGCCTGTGAAGTTGTGGAGCTAGGTTTTTAGCCTGAGACAGAGAAAGAAAAGTTAAAAATGAATTGCAAAGGTATTTTTTAGATTTTGCTGGGCAAGCTCTGGCTTGATCTGGAATTTCAGTTTATTCTAGGGTAATAAACATGTAGGCATTCCTTTACTGATGTAGGATTACAAGTACTTTCCTGTGTCACCATGTTTTCCTCTGTACCACCACTACTTTCATAACAAAATGAATTCGATTTTCCATAGTACAAGACTTCAGTACTTTTGTACTACTGAGAAATTGTCTAAGAAAAATGTAATAAGTAGTTTAGAATTTTATAGTAGCCCCAAGAATCTCTTTCTTCCTATTATAATACTATGACATCCATGTCTTGTAATATGCCTATATGGAGTAAAAGTATCCTTGTTCTCCTAAATATCTTTGCATAATTATATTTAAATGCCTTAGGCTTTCTGTGTAGATCCGATAGTTCAAATGTGTGGGTACTCTTGCAGGAAGGTCTGTTAAGGTGGGGAACCTTGGACAAAGGGCTAAACCAGTTATTAGTTTACATAATTCCAGCACTTTCAGTGGTATTAATTTGTTTGACTTAAAAGCAAGAGATATTTGCTTAAAATATTTGTGAAGGGCAAAAGCAATCATTAAATTAAATATATCCCATGTTTCTCTTTTTTAAACATCTTTATCGGAGTATAATTGCTTTACAATGGTGTGTTAGTTTCTGCTTTATAACAAAGTGAATCAGCTATATGTATACATTTATCCCCATATCCCCTCCCTCTTGCATCTCCCTCCCACCCTCCCTATCCCACCCCTCTAGGTGGTCACAAAGCACCAAGCTGATCTCCCTGTGCTATGTGGCTGCTTCCCACTAGCTATTTATTTTACAGTTGATAGTGCATATATACATGCCACTCTCTCATTTCATCCCAGTTTACCCTTCCCATTCCCCGTGTCCTCAAGTGCATTCTCTATGACTATATCTTTATTCCTGTCCTACCCCTAGGTTTTTCAGAGGCTTTTTTTTTTATTCCATATATATATGTTAGCATACGGTATTTGTTTTTCTCTTTATGACTTATTTCACTCTGTATGACAGACTCTATGTCCATCCACCTCACGACAAATAACTCAATTTCATTTCCTTTTATGGCTGAGTAATATTCCATTGTATATATGTGCCACATCTTCTTTATCCATTCATCTGTCAGTGGACACTTAGGTTGCTTCTATGTCCAGGCTACTGTAAATAGAGCTGCAATGAACATTGTGGTACTTGACACTTTTTGAATTATGGTTTTCTCAGGGTATATGCCCAGTAGTGGGATTGCAATATGGTAGTTCTATTTGTAGTTTAAAAGGAACCTCCACACTGTTCTCCATAGTGGCTGTATCAATTTACATTCCCACCAACAGTTCAAGAGGGTTCCCTTTTCTCCACACACTCTCCAGCATTTATTGTTTGTTGATTTTTTGATGATGGCCATCTGACTGGTGTGAAGTGATACCTCATTGTAGTTACGATTTTCTCTAATGATTAGTGATGTTGAGCATCCTTTCATGTGTTTTTTGGCCATCTGTATATCTTCTTTGGAGAAATGGCTATTTGGGTCTTCTGCCCATTTTTGGATTGGGTTGTTTGTTTTTTTGTTATTGAGCTGCTTGCATATTTTGGAGATAATCTTTCATCAGTTGCTTCATTTGCAAATATTTTCTCCCATTCTGAGAGTTGTCTTTTGGTCTTGTTTATGGTTTCCTTTGCTGTGCAAAAGCTTTGAAGTTTCATTAGGTCCCATTTGTTTATTTTTGTTTTTATTTCCATTTCTCTAGGAGGTGGGTCAAAAAGGATCTTGCTGTGATTTATGTCATAGAGTGTTCTGCCTATGTTTTCCGCTAAGAGTTTTATAGTGTATGGCCTTCCATTTCGGTCTTTAATCCATTCTGAGTTTATTTTTGTGTATAGTGTTAGGCAGTGCTCTAATTTCATTCTTTTAATGTAGCTGTCCAGTTTTCCCAACACCACTTATTGAAGAGGCTGTCTTTTCTCCATTGTATATTCTTCCATCCTTTATCAAAGATAAGGTGACAATATGTGTGTGGGTTTATCTCTGGGTTTCTATCCTGTTCCATTGATCTATACTTCTGTTTTTGTGTCAGTACCATACTGTCTTGATTGCTGTAGCTTTGTAGCATAGTCTGGAGTCAGGTAGCCTGATTCCTCCAGCTCTGTTTTTCTTTCTCAGATTGCTTTGGCTATTTGGGGTGTTTCCATACAAATTGTAAAATTTTCTGTTCTAGTTCTGTGAAAAATGCCATTGGTAGTTTGATAGGGATTGCATTGAATCTGTAGATTGTTTTGGGTGGTATAGTCATTTTCACAGTATTGATTCTTCCAATCCAAGAACATGGTGTATCTCTCCATCTGTTTGTATTGTCTTTAATTTCTTTCATCATTGTCTTATAGTTTTCTGCATACAGGTCTTTTGTCTCCTTAGGTAGGTTTATTCCTAGGTATATTATTCTTTTTGTTGCTCTTCTCTATATGTTTGATAGAATTCACCTGTGAAGCCATCTGGTCCTGGATTTTTGTTTGTTGGAAGATTTCTAACAACAGTTTCAATTTCAGTGCTTGAGATTGGTCTGTTTATATTTTCTATTTCTGCCTGGTTCAGTCTTGGAAGGTTGTACATTTCTAAGAATTTGTCCATTTCTTCCACGTTGTCCATTTTATTGGCATAAAGTTGCTTGTAGTAATCTCTCAGGATCCTTTGTATTTCTGCAGTGTCAGTTGTTACTTCTCCTTTTTCATTTCTAACTCTATTAATTTGAGTCTTCTCCCTTTTTTTCTTGATGAGTCTGACTAATGGTTTATCAATTTTGTTTATCTTTTCAAAGAACCAGCTTTTAGTGTTATTGTTCTTTGCTATTGTTTCCTTCATTTCTTTTTCATTTATTTCTGATATGATCTTTATGATTTCTTTCCTTCTGCTAACTTTGGGGGTGTTTTTTGTCCTTCTTTCTCTAATTGCTTTAGGTGTAAGGTAGGTTATTTATTTGAGATGTTTCTTTTCTCTTGTGGTAAGATTGTATTGCTATAAACTTCCCTCTTAGAACTGCTTTTGCTGCATCCCATCGTGTTTTCATTGTCATTTGTTTCTAGGTATTTTTTAATTTCCTTTTTGATTTTCAGTGATCTCTTGGTTATTTTGTAGTGTATTGCTTAGTCTCCATGTGTTTGTATTTTTTACAGATTTTTTTTCCTGTAATTGATATCTAGTTTCATAGCGTTGTGGTTGGAAAAGATAACTGATACAACTTCAATTTTCTTAAGTTTACTAAGGCTTGATTTGTGACCCAAGATAGGATCTATCCTGGAGAATGTTCCATGAGCGCTTGAAAAGAATGTGTATTCTGTTGGTTTGGATGGAATGTCCTATAAATATCAATTAAGTCCATCTTGTTTAATGTATCATTTAAAGCTTGTGTTTCCCTATTTATTTTCATTTTGGATGATCTGTCAATTTGTGAAAGTGGGGTGTTAAAGTCCCCTAGTATGACTGTGTTACTGTCAGTTTCCCCTTTTATGGCTGTTAGCATTTGCCTTATATATTGAGGTGCTCCTATGTTGGGTGCATAAATATTTACAATTGTTATATCTTCTTCTTGGACTGATCCCTTGATTATTATGTAATGTCCTTCTTTGTCTCTTCTAATAGTCTTCATTTTAAAGACTATTTTGTCTGATATGAGAATTGCTACTCCAGCTTTCTTTTGAATTCCATTTGCATGGAATATCTTTTTCCATCCCCTCACTTTCAGTCCCTAGGTCTGAAGTGGGTGTCTTGTAGACAGCATATATACGGGTTTTGTTTTTGTATCCATTCAGCCAGTCTATGTCTTTTGGTTGGAGCATTTAATCCATTTACATTTAAGGTAGTTATCAATATGTATGTTCCTATTCCCATTTTCTCAATAGTTTTGGGTTTGTTTTTGTAGGCCTTTTCCTTCTCTTGTGTTTCCTGCCTAGAGAATTTCCCATAGCATTTGTTGTTAAGCTGGTTTGGTGGTGCGGAATTCTCTTAGCTTTTGTTGTCTGTAAAGGTTTTAATTTCTCCATCAAATCTAAATGAGATCCTTGCTGGGTAGAATAATCTTAGTTGTAGGTTTTTCCCTTTCATCACTTTAAATATGTCCTGCCACTCCCTTCTGGTTTGTAGAGTTTCTGCTGAAATATCAGCTGTTAACCTTATGCGGATTGCCTTGTATGTCATTTGTTGTTTTTCCCTTGCTGCTTTTAATATTTTTTCTTGGTATTTAATTTTTAATAGTGTGATTAATATGTGTCTTGGCAAATTTCTCTTTGTATTTATCCTGTATGGGACTCTCTATGCTTCCTGCACTTGATTGACTGTTTCCTTTCCCATATTAGGGAAGTTTTCAACTATAATCTCTTCAAATATTTTCTCAGTCCCTTTCTTTTTCTCTTCTTCTTCTGGGACCCCTATAATTTGAATGTTGTTTTGTTTATTGTTGTCCCAGAAGTCTCTGAGACTGTCCTCAATTCTTTTCATTCTTTTTTCTTTATTCTGCTCTGCAGTAGTTATTTCCAGTATTTTATCTTCCAGGCCACTTATCCATTCTTCTGTCTCAGTTATTCTGCTATTCATTCCTTCTAGAGAATTTTTAATTTCATTTATTGTTTTGTTCATCATTGTTTGTTTGCTCTTTAGCTCCTCTACGTCCTTTTAAACGTTTCTTTTGTTTTCTCCAATCTATTTCCAAGATTTTGGATCACCTTTACAATCATTTCTCTGAATTCTTTTTCAGGTAGACTGCCTATTTCCTCTTCATTGGTTTGGTCTGGTGGTTTTTTACCTTGCTCCTTCATCTGCTGTGTGTTTCTCTGTCTTCTCATTTTGCTTAACTTACTGTGTTTGGTGTCTCCTTTTTGCAGGCTGCAGGTTCGTAGTTCCGTTGTTTTTGGTGTCTGTCCCCAGTGGCTAATGTTGGTTCAGTGGGTTGTTTAGGCTTCCTGATGGAGGGGACTGGTGCCTGTTTTCTGGTGGATTTGGCTGGATCTTGTCTTTCTGGTGGACAGGACTATTTCCAGTGTTTTGGGGTGTCTATGACCTTATTATTATTTTAGGCAGCCTCTCTGCTGATGGATGGGGTTGTGTTCCTGTCTTGCTAGCTGCTTGACATAGGGTGTCCAGCACTGTAGCTTGCTGGTCGTTGAGTAGATCTGGGTCTTAGCATTAAGATGGAGATCTCTGGGAGAGCTTTTGCTGTTTGATATTACATGGAGCCTGGAGATCTCTGGTGGACCAATGCCCTGAACTCGGCTCTCCCACCTCAGAGGCACAGGTCTGACACCTGGCCAGAGCACCAAGACCCTGTCAGCTACACAGCTGATTAACTAAAGTTTAGGATTCTCTTCAAATTGGCACACACATATAAATGTGATTTGATTTGAGCATCATTGAATCCCTAGCCATTGAAGCACAAGCTTTTCAAGTCTGCTAGTGTCGGAGTGTCTCCTGCAGAGGCGGGTGGTGGCTGTGGTTCTCTGTGGGGACAAGGACACTGGCAGCAGAGGTTCTGGGAAGTACTCCTTGTTGTGAGCCCTCCCAGAGTCCCATATCCCATATTTTTGGTACGCATGTAACATAGACATGAAACATAGCAGCTTTATTCAAAAAAATTTTTTTGGAAACTTACAAGCAACCAAGATGTCCTTCAGCAGATGAGTGGATAAACAAACTGTGGTGTGTCCAGACAATGCAATATTATTCAGGGATAAAAAGAAATGAACTATCAAGCCAGGAAAACACATAGAGGAAACTTAGATACGTATTGTTAAGTGAAAGTAGCTAATCTAAAAAGACTAAATACTTATGTGATTCCAAGCATATGACATTGTAGAAAGGGAAAAAGACAATAAAAAGATCAGTGGTTTCCAGTAGGTTGATGGTGAGGAAAGAAGGCCTGATATGTGGAACACAGGGCCTTTGGGGCAATAATATTATTCTCTGTAATACTGTAATGGTGGATATATGTCATTATGCATTTTTCAAACCTGTAGAGTACACAAAGAGTGATCCTAATATAACTATAAATTTTAGTTAGTCATATTGTATCAATATTGGCTCATGAAATGTAACAAATCTACCACACTGAAGCAAGATGTTAATGATAAGGGAAATTCTGTGTGTGTGTGTGTGTGTGTGTGTATGTGTGTGTGTGTGTGTGTGTTGGAGAAAAAGCATACAGTATATGAAAACTCTTTGGACTCTTTGATCAATTTTTTATAAACCTATAACTATTCTAAAAGAGTAGCCTAAGTAAAAATGACCCAAATTTTTATATACTGTAAAATAACACACAAAGAAATGAACACAAAAAAAAATTATAGTCAGGGGGTAGAGACTCATGTTATAAAGGAAATATAATGGCTCTTATTTGTCTTCAGACTGTGCACAGTCATATTTATTTTGAACTTAATTAGACAAGTATCATTCCTGGTAAAAAGATGAGAACTTAATACTTCCTTCACTTTAGTGCACGATAATATTGCAGCACAGAGATGAAGCCAGCATGTTTGATCAAAACTACTTTTATAGTAGCATTGCTAACAGCTCTTCTACCAGCACTTCTACCAGCAGAATAATAATAATAATAGGGTTACTTATGCATCAATCTCCAACTTACTATCACTTACTAATAGAATGTGATTTGAAAAATGTTTCTTTTTATGTATGTGTCTAAAATTTCTCTTTTCAAAATAATGTATAATGATTGCCCAATATTTCAACTATCCATGAAAAATAGTATGATTTTAAAAGTTAGGGAAAATTCCAAAAGAGATAGTGTTAGCTCATAGGGGATCTAAGTGTTAGTGTCTTCAAACCTTTCAAACAATTGTACATACTTTAACTAGGGTTGCTTCAAAAGCATAGCTGCATGTAGTAAACGTAAAGAAAAATATATAATATTAGAAGATTTCCCAGTTCTCTCTAAGATATATCATTTAAATAGGATTTCTGTTCTGTAAAATGAATCAAACCATTTACAAATTAGTGCTTTCATAGTTTTATTGATGGATGTGAATGAATTCTTTATCATTGTTGCTGTCATAGCATAGTAGAGAAATCTAAACAGATAGATACAATTTTTGCTAAGAACAAGATCAATTTAACTTTTGGGCAGTTTCTAAATTGTGTTTGTCAGTTGTTAGTGAAATTATGGAGATAGATGATCACTGGTCTTGACCTTTCTTACTCCAAGGCCATGGTGTGAAGGAGCAGTTTGCTGCTGTAAAATTTTTTTACTTTGTTTCAATTTACAGTATCTCCAGGTCATTTCTCAAAGCTCAGAATTAGATAACTGTCCGGAAAGGCTTACAAAACTTCCACCCTTACATTTTAGATGTTATAACTAGCTTCTAGATTTTGGCAAATCTTCTTATTCTTATTGTGTCTACTTATAGTTCAAATTGTTTTAATTATACAACTATGTGGACAGATTTTGGGGCATAACTGCACTCAGTCTTTTCACCTGTTACACTTAATCTATTGAACTTACTTCATTATAAATGGATTTCCTTTGTATGCAATATCTAAGTGTATCCTTCTTGAAAAATGTTTTAAGCTTACATTTTTAATAGGAAAAAGTATTTCCAGTTGGTTTAGATCCCCAAATAATTAACTTTCTCTTATTTTAAAAATTAGGAATTAATGCAAAAATGAGCAAGTCGCGGTCCTGAAACGACTCTAGACACTCCCTGAAACACGTCTGATTTTGAGTGACAGCACAGCTGTGAAATATAACATTTGTATTGTGATATCTATTGTTGAAATAAATCCAATAGGTATGCACTGGCATCACCCAGTCATCTACAGTCACTCAGTCATCCATAGGATAGAAAAATAAACAAACCACTACTCATTTAAAGATTTTATACATGTGGGCTTACATTTTAATTTTGGGAGAGACAAATTATCACCATTCCCTCTCTCTTTCCACACCACACACACAGGCACACATGCACCTTCAAAGAAATGCTATTTTGAAGAGATGTGTTTTATACCTTTCAGTGCACAATCACTTACTATGGAAATGCATGTTATCTGCAATGCCAGAATCTCCAATCTACATTACAAAGACAGAAAAACCGATCTATTTTCCTGAGATCTGAGGGTTATTGCAAAAGAACCCTATTTCTTTTAAAATATTTTCCTTTTTATAGTAATAAAATAATAACCATTTAGTTATTACTTGGATTAAGCTATTCTCTTTCCAGGAACTTTGTATTAAAATTCAGATAACTTCACCTAGTATTCTTATTTATTTCCATCTGTTTTCATTGCCAAGACAGATTTATTATCAGATATTTTAATAATCACCCAGAAATCAGAGTTCATTGTCCTGAAAATATAACAGAAAAATTCATGAATGTAGAAAAGTGCCATGTAGACGTTGCTGCGTAAGAGCCATTGGTGAGTCATGGAAGCCACCATGACTTCCTAAAAGGCTGTTCTAGCAGATGGTAGCTACATAGGGTTGAGGTTTAATTTTTTCTATCTAAAGTTTGGTTTTTATTACTTTATTATTTTTATACTTAAATTTTTCTGTTATAGTTTTATATCATTATATTTTGGCAACACCTTAAGCCCTAAATGCTGCTTATCTTGGGTTTCCAGTATCATAGCAAGTGAAAAAAATGAGAAATTTCCTCCAACGTGATAGAAGGGAAAATGATAATTTTATTTAGATAGACTCCAAACTCGGAGTACCTGTAATCCTCTTACTCATTGTTAGTTTGAGTTCTTCCTTTTTTATATACTGTGAAAAGCTAATGAGATTTATTTTGCTCTTGCCTATGAGTACTGTAAGCTTGTATGGATGTCCATTTCACACAAATTCTTTGGTAATAATAATAATAAACAAGAATTTTAAGACATCATGTGTGTTTTGGGCTGTTTTGCCCACTAAGCTGTAGACTATTGTAAGACAAATCTATCTTGCTTTGTTATAACCTCTGTCTCTTTGTTTTCTTTAATCAGAAATGCTAACCTCACTATCTAATACATAATAAAAATTCAATTAATATTTCAAATGAATGGGAGGACTTATGAAAAGTTTCAGCCCATGTTTGTTATCTATGGACCTACAACTATTGCAAAGACTGTTTTCTATAATATTTAATTATCAAAGCAATTCTACAGTAAGTTTCCACAGCCTAAGAAACCAAACATTTTACTTCTTCCTCTATAAAAAGCTGACTAAAGAAAACTGAGTTAGTTCAACTTATTTTCCATCATATTTAAACCATTCTACTATGTGCTAAAAAGAAATAATTGTGTTTTACTCTTCCAATTTATCCGCCCAGTTTTTACTTACATGTAAGTTTTCCTTTCTATTTAGATGTTATGTTCTTATTTTTCCCATCTGTGCATAATGGAAAGCAAAACACTGTATGCTTTTCATACTTTTGTTGTGGCTCCGATACACTAAGTATCTGTTAAAAATATTCTAAAACGTAGCAAAGGAAATGGGGACAATATGACAATAGAGAAAGTGGAAAGGTGTATTCTTTGCTTGGAAGCAATTTTTATATATGTATCGCAACACTTAAAGACTATAGCTTGTGACCATTACCCAAACTGAACCCAACGTGTAATGGCATTATGCTGTGTTTACTTTTTGTATCTGGCTTCTTTTGCTCAGCATTAAATGTTCTTCCATGTTGTTGCATGTAGTAATAGTGCATTTTTTTATTTTCTTTTTTAAAATTTTTCTTTCTGAAATAGTTATATATTCACAAGAAGTTTCAAATAGAGTATAATCTTCTCTACCTCAGATAATTTTTGAGACTGTTATAAAGATGCCTAAACCAATCAAAGTCATTATAAGACATTATCTTTATTCATGGAATTACATGCAAACATACAAAGGTAATATATTGGAAAATTAAATCCAGAAATAAAGTTTAAAAAATAACATATGACTAAATAGAGTTTACACTGTGGCTTTAAGAATGTGTCAGTATTAGAAAACCTCTTAACACAATTCCAAATTCCAAAGTTAATGGAAAATAACCATATGATTGTGTCAATAAATTCAGGAAAACATTTATAATACTATACAAGTTATAATAAGGTTTTTATAAACTTGAAGTAAAAGAGAACTTAATAAATTTCAAATAAATTTTATTACCTAAAATCATTAGCAAAGATTATACTTACTAGTGAAAAATTACTGAGGTTACTATTAAAGTGGTGGATTTTTGCTGTCACTGCTGTTATTTTCTGTTGTACTAGAGTTTCAGTTATCTCAATAAACATGGAAATAGCACTAAAAAAACGTTACCTGTTTATGGTCAAGGCACTTTATATAATAGGAATAAAAGTAAACTTCCTTTTCTAATCAAGGCAATAAAGCCAGGAAACAGAATTCTTAGAAAATATTGCTAAATATGACTTCATAAAAATGAGAAAAATTAGAGTATAATACCTTACACGAAAATAAATAAACAAGTGGCTAACAGGAAAAATGTTAGTACCTTCTATGCTTAACACCTTTACAAATTCCTTGATAGTATTCAAACGTTCTTACACATCGACCAGCGGTACTGTTTTAAAATTATACATCAATAACTTTACATAAAAATATATCTATGTTAGTTTCACATATACAACATGGTATTAAATTCTGTCACAATCAAATAAATGTAAATTAAAATAACAATGAGATGGCATTTTTAAAATGTCATTATAGCAAAGCCAAATAATGTATAATACACATTGCCCGAGGGAATATGAGAAAGCCTGGACTCTCATACGCTATTGTTGATACTCTGAATTCCTTCTACGGCTTTTTTAGGGAGCGGGGGTGAGGAAAATGGCCAATCTTTGGCAATTTAAAAAATACATATATGCTATAAGTCACGAATTACATCTCTAGGAGTTTATCTTATACTTGTATTGACAAGGAATGGCAAATAATAAATGGTAGAGTAAATTGCTGCAATACATAGTTCCTATCTGGCATGGAATAATGGTCTGAAATTCTGACCCAATTAAACACTTATATCCTACATGTTCCATTGGACCAAATTCAAAAACTCAATTCAACAATATTTTATAACCACATTTCTCTCATTTTTCTATGCAAAATATCATTTGCTAAAGACATACTCTATTTTCCTTATATTTACAGTAGCTTTAGAAATAGAAAAAGTGACCTGAATTGTGTTTTGTCAGATTCTACTTAAAACTTTGAACAAAGACAAGGCATTTATGGATAAATTTAACACACAAATCTCAATTATATAACCCTTTTCAGATTTACCCTCAAAAATGCGCCGCCTCTCACCTCTTACCTTAACTGAAATATATTCATGAGACAAACAAACATCCCTTTGTAACTTCCTGAGTGAAATTTGCCTCATCATCTTTCCTGTATGTTTTGCAAGATCTGTTGGAGACTGGTGGGAACACTCTTTGGAAGTCCCAGGACCTCAAAATATCATTCACTGCAGTCCTCTTCCTGGGAGGTTCCTCTGTCATACCTGTCTAAGGCATTTGATGATTAATCCCAGCTGTTCTCTTGATCCCAAACCCCTAGTAACAGGAGACTCAGCCAACCATATGTGTCATACATTCAGTCCTCTAGAATTGCCTCCTCAAGTTCCTTATCTTCAATGACTTCCCTTTACACTTTACTTCAGTAATTCAGTGCTAGGTCCATTCTGAATGGGCTGTCTTTGCATCTTTCCTCCACGATTTGCCATTTGTTCATATCCCTTCAACACATCAGTTCCCTTACCTGTAATGCTGGAAATGCTCAAATACTAGCATTAAGTTCATAAACTTCTATCGATCATTTCATATGAATAATTGCCAGGATTTTATCTTTGTTTTTCTTTTTTTCCTACCGATTCTATACAACTTAAATGACTTTACATTTCACAAAGAATAACATATTAACTTGTTGATTTGGGAATGTGAAACATTCTTTGTCTGCCTCCTGCTTTCCTTTCTTAATTCCTACTATACCACACTCCTTCATTCATCTTATACCATAAACCACTTGGAATATTTCCCAAAGCTCTTTCACATGTCTAGTCAATAAACCCTAGAATGCTCACTTTGCTTCTGGAAATCTCAAATCATTTTTCACATACAAGCTGAAGCATATTCTAAACAAAACTTGTACAGATTCATTTTAGTTAATTTGAGAACTTTCCCACTATGCATCCACCATGCATCTGTTGTTTCTGTTTTTAATTTTTAAAACATTTTTCAATAAAGTTTTTATCAATATACAACATACTACGGAAAACTAGAGAATTTATAAGTGCACAGCTTCCTGAATTATTGCACCTATGTAACCACCAATCAGGACAAGAAGTAGATTAATACCTGCACACGTTAAACAGCCATTTTTCTGCTCTTACCTCAAGTCTGTTCCAGTCATCAAAATCAATCAGCTTCTGAAACAACATATCCATTTAAAAAATAGCTTAGCTTCCTTCTGCTTCTGAAATTTGCAGCTAAGTTATGATTTTGTTCATTTTTCAAATTCCCATTACCCCTACCAGGAACTTTCCCAGATGTTTTAGAAGAAAGTATTACCAAATAATTCAGGAAAACGTGACATTGTTATACTTGCTTAGTCATCTTGATTTGCATATGTGATATGATCTGTAATTAACTTTAAACCTTTTAGCATCCATCATCAGTAGGGTTTCGCTGGCTTTTGAATCACTCAGGAATTTCTTCCCTTGGGAATGGCAACCGAGGTACTTGCATACCCCTTCCCAAGGACAGATATAAAAATTTTGCTGTGCAATTACACTAGAAAGTGAACTGACTACTACTAATAGATTTGCTGTATAAGTCCTGGTAGAGCTCCTAAAGGTCCAGAGAGCTGGTGGTTTCTTTAAGCTTACAAATTGTGTTCTATAAATATTTCCTTTATTGTTTGCTAATAAATGTTTGCAGTTGTGGCAGAATTCAGTCTGACATACACTTTCATTATTATCATTACTGTCTATAGCATGATTGTGGGAAGGAGGCATATAGTATTAATTTAAAATATCTATTAATTGTGAACAATGCAATCATTTTAGGTCAGTTCACATCAGCATATCAGGCCAATCTTTGTTTTATAATATACATCGCATATTTGTATACCTCTGCTCCCTTTCCACCCAGATTTGTCCTTATTAACAGGAAGTATTTTTTTTCTTAAAGACCTCTCTTAATTGATCAAAATTACAGAGTTTTTCTTTGTTTTTAATATCAAACTAAGGTTAATCCTGCTTCCAAATAGGGAAAAAACATGTGGTCTAATCAATCTGGCACAACTGTTGCTTCTCAGTGACTTGAGTTAGCTGGTTGGTAAACTAGTTCTGCCCTCCGTGACACATTCATTTCCTACTAATGTGATCGCCAGATTGTTCCAAATCACTCCCTGGGCACTGTGGACATACGTAAGCACAGCAGCCCATATGTATTCACATAATCATCCTTACCTTTCTCAAAAGCACTATCATCATCCTTAGCCATATACTCTGCTGAAGCAAGCCCTCCTTCAGCATTGTATTAATTGTGAATCAATCACCCAGAGGTTCTTATTGCTCATGATGTGTTCCTCTTATCTGTGTCCTGTCCTCCAAAGACTTCAGCCCATGAGAAGGATCCTGCACATTTGAACCATGGAGTGAAAGGATTGAGAGGGTCAAGCCTTATACTCCCAGGAGGCCACTTGCTCTGCAGTAGATGTTCCTACTCCGGCCCTTGTGACAGCTCTGCAGCAAGGATTTATGAGGACCTCCTTCTGTCAGGACACAATAGGTCCTTTTATATGGTCACCCTGTCTAAATGTGCCTTCTGGCATAATATTTGCATGAATAAAAGAGGAAAATCATATGGCTTTTTAGCAGAACAAAGATATGTCCCAAGGTGACTTTCTCTCTCTAGATACAGAGGACAAAGAAAAGCCAGGCATAAAGTTTAATCTCTTGAAAGCAATAAGGCAGAATAGTTTGTGTCTATTCTTTTCTCATTTAAAAGTATCTTGCATATTTGAGTGGTCTTTTCCTTCAAATTAACCTTTCAATAAATTGATGTAAATACTGAAGCACATTTTCTCTAATTTATCTTTTTATCATAGATCCTATCTAAATGATAAGACGATAATTTACTAAATTTTTCTATGTATTTATATATATTAAAATTTAAGATTTTTGTAGGTACTGCATTTTCTTGTGAGAAAGTTCATGATGAACAAATATTTGTTTACATTAGCCATCAACCATGATAGAGAGAAGTATTGGAGACATCACTGAACCCATGAAGTCAGAAGAATCAAATATGCTGCAGAAGCAGCACTATCCACTTCAATGGTGAAAATATTGCATGTGCAGCTACAGAAATAACATTTCCATATCACTCTGAAGATTTACTTTTTATTTAGGTCAAAAGGTTCTTTTTCTAAATTAATTTTGATCATTTTAATCTAAATTTTCATGTGCACATAGAAAAGTGAATTGGTATTTGTGAATGTATTAGTTCAACTAGCAGAAGAAGATATTTGCAAGCATTTAAAGGCAGACAATTTTATAAGAATATCATCTAATGCAGTAAGTTGGAAATCAGGTATCTGCAAAAATGGTTCAAATATATTCATCCAATTTATGAAGTCAAAGTAAAGCTTTTCAAAGTACATTTTGTTGAAGATGGATTATATGACATTTTAAAATATTTTATAAATTCAGTTAAAATTACATCAATGATAAAATTAATTTTTGCAATGATAAAATGCATTCCAAATCTGGTGAGGCAAATGTGATTGTGTAAACAATATTTTTAATTAAATTCTGAAAACTATGGAGCCAAAATGATTTTGCAGGAGGTTGTAGTGAATGTGCAACTAATGATTCTATCCAAAGAAGATGTAATGTTCTGTCAATTACTGATACACTTAAGTTATTAAAATTTACATACACACATACAAACACACACACACATATACCCATTGCAACTTTTAAAATTTTTAATATGAGAAGGCTGATGCTGTTGCTGAATACACAAAAATACTTCAGCATAACCATATTCACTTTCTCTTTGTTGCTTCTTGTTAATTAGAATTTAAGATATAAAACTCTGAAGAATTAGTGACATGTAATTGTATTCAATGCTTTTATTCACAAATCACTATTATTGTGTTCAAAATTACTAAATGGAAGTCCAAAATATTCAAGTCTTGAAATTTTGGTGAATTGCAATTTATGAAAATAAACATGCAAGCAAGAAGCTATTGAAATTCATCACACAAGAGCAAGACAAATATAAATAAATTAAATAATGAAATATTATTTAAATTTAAAATAACATGATTGAACTTTGGAATAGCTGGACATGTGGAAAGAATCTTTTGATAGATCCATATTTTAATTGGATAAATTCATAATCTTTATCTGAATGGAATAAAAATGAGAAAGTCAACAATTTTGTAGCATGTGCACCTTGCAATATATTCAAATATTTATAAATAGTGACTACTTAATTGATAAGTGTTTTCTTGTTAAAAAATGTTTGCCAAAATTAGACTGTATAGAGGAAAATCAAAACCAGAAAACTGTATTTGTGAAAGTATTTTGCCTGCACTATTTACAATTTTCAATTTTAAATGGAATACAAAAAATGTCTGCATTTAACCAAATTTATCTTCAGCTTACCAGGAACCTCAGCATGTTTAGGGAGCATATTATTTCAAAAAAATACTATATTCTACAGAGAAGAGTTAATTGATATTGCCAACCTTTGCAAAAATTTTAACCATAACATGCAATGATATAGAAAGCTCTAGCAATTAATTAAAAATTAAAAATAATTAGGTCAAATTGACAAATCTGTTTTTTAAGGATAATACTCTGATGTTAGAAACAGGCTCAGAAATTTATTGGAGTACTTGAATATGTAGCAACAGATTACTCTTTTACATTATCTTTTAATATTGAGATAAACAGCATACTTTTTATTTTGCTTTTATTTGGGTGCACATATATTATTTTCATTTTATACAAATAAATTTATTTTTGAGAAAGGATCTTGAGTAGAATTTTCCATAGGTCTACCGACATAATACAATAAATTTGCCAGACAGTAAAAAAATTATCATATTTTATTCATTTTATGACATCCTTTCACTCTAAAGCAACTTCTGGTTTTGAAATTAGATACATGATGGCCTCAATCACACTTCTGTCTTATTTACATTGAGTGAGACAGAGAGATCTTTTCCTGTATCCACACAATTGGAGATAATTCTCCAGAGGCAACAGATACTTATCACTTAAAGTCATGCCCTTCTCTGGCCCTTAGAATCTATCCTACTCTATTCTCTTCTGATTCCCCACACCCTCTGGGGAACTCACTCCAAAGTTATTTATTTCTCACAAAGATTTTGTGAATCAGTGTACGTGCATTTCCCCTTATATCCCTTCTCTGCACAGCATGTATGCCCAACATCTATATCCCTGATATATTTTATTTGTGTGTGTTTGTGTGTGTGTGTGTTTGTGATTCCTTTGGTGGGATGGAGGTGGGGATTTTTGTGACATGACTTACAAATAAAAAACAACATTTCTAAGAGGGAAGTTTATAGCAATACAATCCTACCTTAAGAAACAGGAAACATCTCAAATAAACAACCTAACCTTGCACCTAAAGCAATTAGAGAAAGAAGAACAAAAATCCCTCAAAGTTAGCAGAAGGAAAGAAATCATAAAGACCAGATCAGAAATAAATGAAAAAGAAATGAAGGAAACAATAGCAAAGATCAATAAAACCAAAAGCTGGTTCTTTGAGAAGATAAACAAAATTGATAAACTATTAGCCAGACTCATGAAGGAAAAAAGGGAGAAGACTCAAATCAATAGAATTAGAAATGAAAAAGGAGAAGTAACAACTGACACTGCAGAAATACAAAGGATCATGAGAGATTACTGCAAGCAACTCTATGCCAATAAAATGGACAACCTGGAAGAAATGGACAAATTCTTAGAAATGCACAACCTGCCGAGACTAAACCAGGAAGAAATAGAAAATATGAACAGACCAATCACAAGCACTGAAATTGAAACTGTGATTAAAAATCTTCCAACAAACAAAAGCCCAGGACCAGATGGCTTCACAGGCGAATTCTTTCAAACATTTAGAGAAGAGTTGACACCTATTCTTCTCAAACTCTTCCAAAATATAGCAGAGAGAGGAACACTCCCAAACTCATGCTATGAGGCCACCATCACCCTGATACCAAAACTAGACAAGGATGTCACAAAGAAAGAAAACTACAGGCCAATATCACTGATGAACACAGATGCAAAAATCCTCAACAAAATACTAGCAAACAGATTCCAATGGCACATTAAACGGATCATACACCATGACAAAGTGGGGTTTATTCCAGGAATGCAAGGCTTCTTCAATATATGCAAATTAATCAACGTGATACACCGTATTAACAAATTGAAGGAGAAAAACCATATGGTCGTCTCAATAGATGCAGAGAAAGCTTTCGATAAAATTCAACACCCATTTATGATAAAAACCCTGCAGAAAGTAGGCATAGAGGGAACTTTCCTCAACATAATAAAGGCCATATATGACAAACCCACAGCCAACATCATCCTCAATGGTGAAAAACTGAAAGCATTTCCACTAAAATCAGGAACAAGACAAGGTTGCCCACTCTCACCACTCTTATTCAAGATAGTTTTGGAAGTTTTAGCCACAGTAATCAGAAAATAAAATAAAAAAAGGAATCCAAATCAGAAAAGAAGAAGTAAAGCTGTCACTGTTTGCAGATGACATGATACTATACATAGAGAATCCTGGCATTCCTATACACTAATGATGAAAAATCTGAAAGTGAAATCAAGGAAACACTCCCATTTACCATTGCAGCAAAAACAATAAAACATCTAGAAATAAACCTACCTAAGAAGACAAAAGACCTGTATGCAGAAAATTATAAAACACTGATGAAAGGAATTAAAGATGATACAAATAGATGGAGAGATATACCATATTTTGGTTTGGAAGAATCAACATTGTGAAAATGACTCTACTATGCAAAGCAATCTACAGATTCAATGCAATCTCTATCAAACTACCACTGGCATTTTTAACATAACTAGAATAAAAAATTTCACAATTTGTATGGAAACACAAAAGACCCCAAATAACAAAGCAATCTTGAGAACGAAAAGTGGAGCTGGAAGAATCAGGTGCCCTGACTTCAGACTATAATACAAAGCTACAGCAATCAAGACAGTATGGTACTGGCACAAAAACAGAAATATAGATCAATGGAACAGGATAGAAAGCCCAGAGATATACCCACACACATATGGTCACCTCATCTTTGATAAAGGAGGCAAGAATATACAGTGGAGAAAAGACAGCCTCTTCAATAAGTGGTGCTGGGAAAACTGGACAGGTACATGTAAAAGTATGAAATTAGAATACTCCCTAACACCATACACAAAAATAAACTCAAAATGGATTAAAGACCTAAATGTAAGGTCAGACACTATCAAACTCTTAGAGGAAAACATAGCCAGAATGCTCTATGACATAAATCACAACAAGATCCTTTTTGACCCACCTCCTAGAGAAATGGAAATAAAAACAAAAATAAACAAATGGGACCTAATGAAACTTCAAAGCTTTTGCACAGCAAAGGAAACCATAAACAAGACCAAAAGACAGCCCTCAGAACGGGAGAAAATATTTGCAAATGAACCAATTGACAAATCTCCAAAATTTACAAGCAGCTCATGCAGCTCAATAACAAAAAAACAAACAACCCAATCCAAAAATGGGCAGAAGACCTAAATAGGCATTTCTCCAAAAAAGATATACAGACTGCCAACAAACACATGGAAGAATGCTCAACATCATTAATCATTAGAGAAATGCAAATTAAAACTACAATGATATATCATCTCATACTGGTCAGAATGGCCATCATCAAAAAATCTAGAAACAATAAATGCTGGAGAGGGTGTGGAGAAAAGGGAACACTCTTGCACTGTTGGTGGGAATGTAAATTGATACAGCCACTATGGAGAACAGTATGGAGGTTCCTTAAAAAACTACAAATAGAACTACCATATGACCCAGCAATCCCACTACTGGGCATATACCCTGAGAAAACCATAATTCTGAACGAGTCATGTACCAAAATGTTCATTGCAGCTCTATTTACAATAGCCAGGACATGGAAACAACCTAAGTGTCCATCAACAGATGAATGGATAAAGATGGGGTACATCTATACAATGGAATATTACTCAGCCATAAAAAGAAATGAAATTGAGTTATTTGTAGTGAGGTGGATGGACCTAGAGTCTGTCATACAGAGTGAAGTCAGAAAGAGAAGAACAAATACCATATGCTAACACATATATATGATATCTTAGAAAAAAAAAAAAGGTCATGAAATACCTAGGGGTAAGATGCGAATAAAGACACAGACCTTCTAGAGCACTGACTTGAGGATATGGGGAGGGGGAAGGGTAAGCTGTGACAAAGTGAGAGAGTGTCATGGACATATATACACTACGAAACGTAAAATAGATACCTAGTGGGAAGCAGCTGCATGGCAAAGGGACATCGGCCTGGTGCTTTGTGACTGCCTGGAGGGGTGGGATAGGGAGGGTGGGAGGGAGAGAGATGCAAGAGGGAAGAGATATGGGAACATATGTATATGTAAAACTGATTCACTTTGTTATAAAGCAGAAACTAACACACCATTGTAAAGCAATTATACTCCAATAAAGCTGTTAAAAACAAAACAAAACAAAACAGTGTTGAATAGATAAGACTGTGCTGAAGTCATAGGTTAGTGGAGAATCCACACCAGATTTTAAATGAGTTTTTCCTTTGTACACTCTCCTTTGTCCTATCCACAGGGCTACCTTTTCTTTGCTACACTTTCTAGAGTTTTTGGTTCTTCCACTCATTTCTGTGTTTTGCAACTCTTCAAATATCCCTTGATATGTTTTTATTAAAGGTAGTCTCAAAATAAACAGCCAGTATGTAAAATATAAGGAAGAATTTTCATTAATTATAGCTATTTAACCCACAGTAATCACGTGTTAAAAAAGTTAAATTTAAGTAAATCAAATACGATTCTAAAAGGAAGTGGTCATGAAGGAGTAGGGAATTCAAGTTTCAAAGTTTATTGAAAACCTTTTTACAAGTCTGTGGTATAATTTGAAAATTGAGGCAGACTTAATGCAACCTTGATGCCTTGAAACACTGTAAGAGATGGTTGTGATATTTGACTTACTAACAATTGCAATTATAAAGATAATAATTTTCACTATCCATAACTATTTTTAAGAAAAAAATATGACTCATTTCTCTGCAATGGTTTTTGATGTTGTAAGCCTGACAGAACTATTTTAGAGTGGACAACACAAACTGAAATTATTCAAGAAAAGTTATAATACCCACATACCCACTCAGAAACACACAACATTAAAAAGAATTCAAACAGAATATGAACTCACACTTAAAAATTTTATTTTACTCTCAATAAGATACATATTACTTTTTTGGTTTACTCTTGAAGTTTGCCAAATTATGATGTAGGTAAATGAGAACTTTTGTAAGTGATTTCTTTCTTATAAATTCTCTTTCATTACAGTTGTGATATATCTGTGCTGATATAGAATCACAAGAATGAAATGTCAAAAAAATTTTTTTGAGGAACAAAAAGCCTATTTTCCTCTTCCCCTCCTTTAGGATTTCTATTTGACACAGCAATGATTTCAGATATCCTGAGATAAATGTTACTGGTATGTATGGACAGAAGAATATTTCCTTCCCAGTTACAAGATATATCAGCTTGATGTGTGGCGGGGAAAGGGTCAGGAAGCAATACAGAAAGGTAAGCGCCACAAAAATTAAATCACAGCCATGCAGGAAAAAAAAAAAAAAAGAATCAAGGAAGAGTTATGGGTTTCTCTCTGGATTTCAGGCTGTGGGGTCATTCCTCATTCCCTCCTTCAGTTGGGCAATTACTCACTCCAGGGAGTAAATCCACATGGGGTCAAACCCTGCTGTGTGCAGAAAGAGAATCCCCATAGAGATTCTTTTTTTTTTTTTTCAAAAAGTTTGTACTCTACTTTTTGACTGAGAGGGAAAAAAACCTAACAGTTATCCCAAGGATATTTTAAAAGAAAAATATTTGAAATATTTGGCCTATATTACTTGGAGAAATGTCACTAAAGGGAAAAAAACTAAAAGTGAAACTTCTCCAATCTCTCTTTAAGCACAGAGATTTCACCTTTTTGTTGATTGTTAGAATCACCTAGAATTCCTTTGAAGTTGAGTGTAAAGTTAATCTCTGGATGAAGATAAGAAAAATTCCTGGGAGACAGAACCTAACATCAAAATCTTAACTTTGGACCAAAAATATGCCTATATACACCCAAGACATTCAGAAATGTGGCATCAAAAATTAATGAATCTTTTATAAAAACATTTATATAATTTCAGGCTATATTCAATTATTTGAAAACATTGCCTATCACACTTTATGGCACGCTACATCTTGTGACTTCTATGATTTTTTTAACTGAAAACTTATTAGAATCAGAATTAATTTTAGAATCTTCCATTTTTCTTTTCTTGGCTAATTTGAATCTATATCTGTTTACTTTGGTGTATGTACTTAGGTGCATGAATGTTCATCTTACAGTTAAATATTTTACTACAGGTGCTAAATTGGCACATTATTTGTCCTACTCTCAAAAATATCTTAGACTATTGAAACTTATAACTGAATTGTCCTTTTCTGACAATCTATCAATTTGAGAAAGTAATACTGATTTTTTGCTCTTTGTGAAATTGTCCAGAACATACTTGTTAGAAACACAAGTAACACAGTATATCTATATACTTTACATGACTTTAACTTGTGCCAATAATCTGACATATAGTTCACTCAGGAAATCCATTTATTAATTATACAAAGTTATTCATATGGTATTGGATGGCACCTAAGTATTAAATAAAATATAATGCCTTCAAAATTTTATCTGTGCTATATGAAGACATGAAAGTAAGCTCATTTTTCTCTTTCTGTGTTTTTTACTAGTCAGAACATGTAGGTTTGCCCTTTGATACTTAGTTTCACACCTCATCTGTCTGCTGATTATTTTAGAAAGTAGATATTACTTAATGACCCAAGAGAATTTTGCCCCTATGCCTGGAATGTGATTTATTTTTCTCCAAGAGTAATAATTTACCAAAATGTGAGCAGGTACTAGGGTCCATCATAATGAATTGATTTTATGGATGTTGAGAGGTGATATTTTGACAGCCAAATAAATTTTCCCATGTGTTGATGGAACATATAAAAATTCAATTTCTTTCTGCTTAGCTATTGATTTTACTCCAATCTTTTAGGGCCTGGATAATAATTAGTCTTTTATCTATTTCTTGGTAGTTAACAAAGCAAAATTTGTAATTAAAAACCTCTGGCATATCAGGAAATATACACTATCTTTTTATTCTAATTGACTTGTATTCATTTAACTTATTGATTTAACTGTATTTTACTGAGTGACCATATATCAACTATATTTTACTGTATTTTACTGAGTGATACATCCAAGGCAGGCAGTGTGACAAGTATCTATTGTTTGCAGATGACTCTGAAGCATTACTTACCAAAATGGAATTTAAGAACTCATGGGAAGTGAACAAAAAATAGAATGTAATAAACTCCAAAATAAAGATATATAGAAACATCTCAGTCAGCTCATGCTGCCATAATGAAATACCATAGACCAGGTGGCTTACACAATAGGAAAGTATTTTCTTACAGGTCTGGAGGGTGGGAAGTCCAAGACAAAGATGCCAGCTGGTTCCATTCCTGGCTTGCAGGTGGCCATATTCTCACTGTGCCCTCACATGGAGGAGAGAGAAAAAGCTCTGTTCTCTCTTCCTCTTCTTATAAGAACACTAATCCCATCATAGGGGCCCCATCTTCACACCTTATTTAAATCTAATTACCTTCCAAAAGCCTCACATCCAAATATCCTCACATTGGGGGTTAGGGCTTCACCATATGAATTTTGGGGAGATTCCTACATTCAGTCCACAACAAGTTACTGTGGAATCCCAGAAAAAGGAATATATAATTCTGTTTACCAACTCTTCATACACGTTTTACTTTCATGTCTTCATACAACACAGATAAAATTTTGAAGGCATTCTATTTTATTTAAAACTTAAGTGCCATCCAATACTATATGAATATCCAAAGTCTTTCAAAGAAAAACTAGGATTTCATAAATAGATAACTAAAGAAATTTGAAAACAGATTAATACCAGAGTTATGAAATTTCCATAAAAAATGACACTGAGGGCTCCCTTTCAAGAACTTCCCACCACTCTTACCCATGCATAAATAGTTCTTGATGCCCCAAATTATCATGATTCCTTGAACATTTTACATAGTATCATATATGTTCCATTCGTGCATTTAATTCTTTCTATATGGATTATTAGGTCATTCTGGGTGTGCCCCAGCCTCCTTCTCATTCCAAAGCATTCAGCTTTTCAAAATTTTTTGGTTTCATATCCTTAATATATGGAATCTAAGTCATTTTTAACAGTAAAGAGTTCATTAGTAACTAACTTTAAACTAAAAATATCAGAGATATATTAAAAACAGTTCATAATGAATGGAATTTTGACTGCATGCATTGTGACATGTGTTGCTATTTATCCTAGAGACCAACATAATTAATCACTTACTAGTTAGGAGCTTCATTACTTAGTACATGCATCACTCTCTATTTATGTATTAAAGAATTGCATTAACATTAGTGGTTATCATTTGCTACTAAAAGTAACCCTTGGTTATTAACTGACAAACTAAGTAAAAGCAATAGTACAAAGTAAATTAATATTTAATTACCAAAAATATTAAATATCAAAATATCCATCACTTCAAAATACATATTGAATGGAACTATCACTTGACTTAAATAAGGAACACAGCTACTATTTTACAGGAAACAGCTAAACTCAGGGAAGTGGTTGTAATCTGTAGCTAAATATTTATGTTATATCTGGATATGGTCCCTTCTTTTTCTCCACTCATATATAGCGGTTTGGACAATCTCCCAAATAGAAAATATTATTATTAAAGCTTACTATGTACCTAGAACTAAGAAGTATTAGCTTTGGTTCAGAACTTAGAACCCAATGAGGATCCTACATTTTGTCGGGTGGAGGGGAGGGGAGATTGGGTGAATCAGTCCCACAGTAAACTTTCAAGTCAATATTTCTGTTAGTCCTGCTTAGACAGTAAATAAACTATTCCTTTTACTTATTGACCTGTACTGTATATTATAATCTTGTTTAAATGCTTGGATATCTACCTCTTCTCTATGTAAATTCATGCACTGTTTGCATGCCTGGTTTTCTGATTCTCCAGAAAATGGATTTACTTTTGCTCTACTATTATCTTCTTTGATTAGACCATCTTTTTTGATATTAGTAAAGTTTCTAGAGTCACTCTGCTTGCATATTTAAATATAGTTTCAAATGTTATTATTTATTGGCCCAACTATTGCTGAAATACAATTTACGTAACATTCATTTTCATTTCAAAATATCCCTTGTCATCTGTGTGTTTGTTTCCTGAATTGTATACTGGGTGAAAACTAGTTGAGCTGTTGTTGCATCTTGCTCTGCTGACTGGTAACTAATCTTACTAACCATCTCTTCTCCACTCACTGGCTTCAAACAAATTTTCCGTTCATCTTTAAGTATTTTTTTTTTAATATATTTATTTATTTTTGGCTGCATTGGGTCTTTGTTGCTGCATGCAGGCTTTCTCTAGTTGCGGCGAGCAGGGGCTATTCTTCATTGTGGTGCGCAGGCTTCTCATTGTGGTGGCTTCTCTTGTTGCAGAGCACAGGCTCTAGGAACACGGGCTTTGGTAGTTGTAGCATGTAGGCTCAGTAGCTGTGGCTTGTGGGCTCTAGAGAGCAGACTCAGTAGTTGTGATGTACGGGCTTAGTTGCTCCACGGCATGTGGGAACTTCCTGGACCAGGGCTCGAACCCTTGTCCCATGCATTGGCAAGCAGATTCTTAACCACTGCGCCACCAGGGAAGCCTTCATCTCTAAGTATTAAGAGGAAAAATCTGTCTTTTTTTCCTGGTAGACGTAATAGATTTCACACAAAAAGAAAATTATGGTGATAAATTTTTTGTTTGGTATGGTGTTTGAACTTACTACTTTTTCAAAGAATCCTAATTTTACATTCCAAGCTATAGGATAAAGGGACAAATACAACTCTACTTAATCAGTTGAATCAGAAGCATATGCTTTCATTTTAGTTAAATGAGAAGAAAGGTTAATCTTCACACTTCTAAATCCTCTCTGATATACTAGGAGTTACATTTACACAATGCAAACACAAACAAGGGGAAATTGGAAAATTTGGTCATAAAGGCTATCAACTTTCAAGATGATTCCAAAAATTGTTTTTGAAAAATAAATATAAAAGTAATCAAATGAACTCTCCATAGCTATTTGTAGTTTTGTATTCTTGTAGTCTGGTACAGCTTATTTGAATAAAATTACTTCTTAGAAAATTAAACTCAATTCAGTATCAAATAAATAGTTTTAATTATTTTATTTCAATTGATTCACTCTAAACATATAAATTCGTTTTAAATCAAAAGAGGTTATGAAGTATTGAGTTACTGTTTAACCAAAATGCCTAATAATAAATTATATTTTTATTTGTGGTTATAATTGTTTATAGTTAGATTTCATATTTGGTATCTTTCATATATATTTCAAATAGATATATGTATACATATTTTGAATTATAAAAGATATAATATTTGAATGTCTTTTAACATTTTTGAAATATTCAACACTTAAAATTTTATTTACCAATCTTGTTATGTCTGATGTAGTATGTCTTATAATGCCTTATAGCAGGTATTATGTTTTATTTCAAAACATATTAATGAGTTTGGGAAAACAAATGTACATATTTGACTTCCTATGCATTTATTAATATATTTATAAATTTTTGGTATTCACAAGTCAAAGTGACAATCAGTTTGACTCAGAATATTTTTCAAAATAGAGTAATAAAGTAATTCATTTTTACTTATTCTCCAAGTCATTAATATGTTCCCTCACAAAAAGTTTAATCTAAAATAATCTTATTAGAGCAGCTACTGATACAGTTATTGAAATATAAATAATTTCCTCCCCAAATCCTCAGTATATTTTTCCTGACAGCTGTACTGAATTAAACAATTAAAGTAAATATCAATTAAGTACAAGGAGCAAACAAGTGTTTTTCAAATATGTGTGTAATTGCCATGCTAATCCCCAAGGAATCTCTTTGTTTATGTCTTGCTCTTTTTCCTCCTTCCAAGAGGACTAAATATTCCTATTGTCCCCATTTTATGTTTTAGTTTGAGCTGAAAATTCATTATGTTTCCATGTCTTTATGACTTGATTTTTATTAGAGATCATTATACTACAGAAAAATAATATATCTCAGAGACAATGCAAGCAGGGTCTACTCAGCCTTGATTACATAGCATTGTGCTTTTAAATTAATGTCTGAGATCAATTAACATTTTTAAGGAAAATATTTTCTGCACAACAAATTGCATTTAAATTGTCTTGTGGGTAGTTCATTGTCATAAAGTATAATTTAAAAAAATTCTTATCACTGCTTGGTTATGATGAAATGGAAAGTCTGATAAACATTAACCCCTTTAAACAGATAAGAAAATAGGAAATGAAAGTTCTCTCTAAGGTGTCGAAATGTTTTAGGATAGATTTTCATGCCAGATGATAATGTAATGACATAAACTAAGGCAGAATGCTTAAGGGATAATAAAGGGAAAATAATAGTGTCAGTTTGTGCCTTGAGTCTCTGGAACGTCTTGCACAATGGCTACAATAACTTTTTCTCAGACAGTAGTAACTCTAAAACAAAAATCAAACAAAGAGTACTCTTTTCAGATGGATAAGATCAAGTGTAACTATATATTTCATCTACTGGATCAGAGAATAAAACTCTGTTGAGAAAATAAAAACAAAATGATTTTAACTACCTATATTTGAGTTCAAATTGAGAAATGACGCTTGGTCCTAGGCTCCATGTACAGATGTTTCAAACAAATTTGGGAAGTTATAAACAACCTCAGGAAATGGACACCTTAGCTTTTCACATCAAACTTATCTTCATATTTGAATCACAAACTGCAGTTCTGATTATAATCATTAAAAATGCTTTTCCTCTGGCCACATGTGTAGATACTGAGAGCAACCCTAAGGATGATGGTAGATGATAGACTCTGTGAAATTATACAAGTTTCAGGCCAGTGACAGTCTAGAGTTGGCTTCCAGTGCAAGCATTTAGAACTCAACCTTAAGGAAAAATAGCATCTCTTTCACCTAAGATGAAAGTAAATAAAACATCCAAAAATTAAGAAGCAGAACTAAAAAAATAAATGCCCATAAAACGGCAACATATTGTCTAGAACTGACATAGAACACACCATGTTATCATTGGCACCAGAGTTCAGGAAGTGCAGATGTTGTCTGGAACACTGGAGACATTTAAAATGCCAATCTTTGGGGAAAAGCTTTTAAAAAGCCCATTTATACACTTGTCACGTGTTGATCATATTTATTTATAACATGCATCTGGGCAGTGTCACATTTTGTAACTTCCCTTAACAAACACACAATGTTGTTAGCTCTTCTTGGCCTAATCAAATAGATATATGTTGATCTTTTCAATAGGGGCTTGGTAACTTTTCAACAATACATAAGTTTGTGAGTACCGAATTTGATTAAATTGTATTGTTAAATGTGTAAATGAATATATGCCAATATATAATTAAATAGAAATACTGAATACATGTATATTTTAAAAAACTGATCTGAAATCTGAATGATGAAGTTTAATATTTCACCAGAAAAATTGGAATTTTAGAGAAAAATATATTACTGAGGAGTCAGTAGCATACAAGAAATATTTTGCTACAAATATAAAAGCAATATCATATCACTGTAGATATAAATACTAAAATAGCAGTTATTTTAAATATAATTGTATTTTTTAGTCACATGGATGCTAAAATGGAAAGTTCAGTGGTGACAAAAAGACCTGAGTTAGAATCACAGGTCTGTCATTAACATGCTTCTATAAAACTTGACAATTTAAGTCTCTGTAATTCAGGATTATTATTTTAAACGGTAATGAGAATTCTAACCTCAAACATTTTTTGTGAGCAATTCATGAGTTAATGTAAGAGAAAAGTCCTAGAGGCTGATGAACATGCCAGAGCATGTGTGTGTTTCCCCTTGCAAATATATAATGCTGCCTTAAATCACTTTTTATCTCATTTTTAAAAAATAAATTTATTTATTTATTTTTGACCATGTTAGGTGTTTATTGCAGTGTGCGGGCTTTCTCTAGCTGCGGCGAGCAGAGGCTACTCTTCATTGCGGTGTGCTGGCTTCTCTTGTTGCAGAGCACGTGCTCTAGGCACACGGGCTTCAGTAGTTGTGGCACACAGGCTCAGTAGTTGTGGCTTGCAGGCTCTAGAGCGCAGGCTCAGTAGTTGTGGCGCACATGCTTAGCTGCTCTGTGACATGTGGAATCTTCCCAGACCAGGGCTCAAACCCGTGTCCCCGCACTGGCAGGTGGATTCTTAACCACTGCACCACCGGGGAAGTTCCTAGATCACTTTTTAATAAAATTACTTAATAAACATAATAAACGTAAAATTAAATTGAAGAGGTTTAAAATAATCCCATGCATGCATACATAGTAGAAAATAAATTATTAAAATGAAAATCCAGAAAAATAGTTGCTTTATTTTTACTCACTCTTTATACAATTTCTCCCATATCATTTTGTATGTAGGCATCAGAAAGGACTAATTAAATTATGTATTTCTCCTTAATATTAATTTTCAAATATAACACATAAAGTAAATAAAATATTCACTATGAAATATTATATGAAATATAATGCACAAAAATGCATTGTATTTCAATTTTTAAGCATGGTGTTTCTTTGCATCATTTTCCCCTTGAAAGTTGCCACTTAACACTACTGAGACATTGTATCTATGGAATATATGTCTAATGGGTGCATTTTAGAGAGATAGGCATCAAAACCTTAACAGACTAGAGAAATCTTGGCTCTATCAATATTCCAACTGACTTTCTCATAGACATTAATAAGCTGCTTCTGTTATGTATATTGATATGCAAAGAGTCAAAATTTCCATGACACTTTGAATGAAAATAACAAAGTGGTAGAAAGTATCCTACTAGAAACCAATGAATACGTGGGGGTAGTTTAGACCACCTGCATGCGGGGAGGGCAAACCCATAACCAGTGTAAGTGTTTATTTCAGTAAGTACAGAATGCTGCTCCTTCCATAATGGAAGCAGTCCAGTGTAATCAATCTGCTGTCAGGTGGCTGGCCAGTCACCAGGAGATGGGTACCTTATTAGGGGCTGAGTGTTGGTCTTTACTGCTGACAGATTATTCACTCAGCAGTTGGCCTTGGTGAGTGGACGTTCATGTTGCTGGGTCCCTGCATAACTTCCATCCCTGCCACCATGGCCACTTTGTTCATGAACCCATTGGACAACAACAGAGATGGCTGAGGAAAGAGGCTGACAGGTATCCACAAAGTAGGGTCACCCTAGCCATTTGATTATTAAAATTCTCTGCTGAGTTCACCTTGTGGTGAGCATTCACAAAGGACACAAATATCTTCATGGTTTTTTCCCATTCAGAGTCATTGCACATATCTCTTTCCCAAATTTCTTTGTCACCAGTTCTTCAAACATGTTTCTTCCAAGTCCCTTTTCCAGCCAAGCCCATAAATCAACATATATTTTCACATCTGGCCATTTTTCTTTCAAAGCAAACAACTAGAGTAAACCAGACTCAAATCTTCTCCTCACCTGTCGACTGATCATAGGAATGTTCCCTGAGATACTAAGGGTAGGCTGGGAGAGAGCAGATTTTTAATAAAAATGGCAAAGTTGTTATACACGAATTTCTTCAATCATAGCAAGGGTATTCCCTAGCAGTATACAAGAAGAACAAAAACCCTTCAGATGGAACTGAGCAGAGAAGTTTTCATGGGAGGAGAATAAGTTAAGAATGCTAAGAGCTAACTGGGGTATCAACAAACATATTAAAGCAGATAGATTACTGTAAAGAGTCATCCATTAATTTGGATTGAGAAATCAGATGTTAGGCAGGTATACATAAGGCTAACATGAAATAATCAGCTTCAGGTTTCCTAGTATTTCTCAGATTCTCTCACAGGGTAGTGTTTAAAGGAAAATATGTTTTGTGAAAGCCAAATGAGTTTATTTGATAAAGAACTGAGTGGGGATTGGAAGGCAGAAGAAATTCTGGATTAAGTATAGAAGTACAGATAGGAGTCTGGACTCTTGTTCCAAACATGCAAGAGGGCCAGAAATATATTCCACAAGCTGAAGCATTTGGAGAACTTGGGAATTGAGTACAATTTGTCAAAAAAATATAAATTGGGGAATAATCCTGGCAGGGGAGCTGAAATGAACTCCAGAATTCTCAGTTGGCTTTTATTTGTTTTTGCAGAGGGACTAACCAGAAAGTTAATTCCACTTAAGTTACTGAAAGGTGAGTGAACAAGTGTTTACAACAAAATAATGGGATAAAGATTTAATAAAATCTTTGCAAATTCTTCCTTACTCTTCACCTGATGGTTTATGGCAGGCATTGAGCTGCTGTGTCTTGTGAAACTCACTCTGATCATGAGTTTTAGTACCTTATAATGTATTTTTGTTACACATATTATTTGCCTGAAAAAAAAAGTGGGAAAGCTAAAAGAATCAAAATGATATTTGAAAGAATAAAGGCAACATATCTTGACCATTTACATAGCAGAATATTTCCAAAATTTGAAGAAAAGAGCTCTTCTGACTTCTAGAGAGGAAGAGATGATGATGCCATCATACGCTGCTGGCCAGTATTTTAAACACCAAACGAGACCAGGCTAATATCTCGGACAGCAGTAAAGAAAGAACCATTAGACAAGACCCTAGCACCCTGGACACAAGCCTTGATTGCCTTGGTACAAACATGGAGAAACATTTAATGCACATAATACTTTTGGAAATCACCTGACTCCATCAATAGTCACACGTCTATCAATAATCGACATTAGAGAACATGTTGGGGCTTTCAGAATCATTGGCATTAGACTGTGAACACAGTGAACTGAAACAAGAGAGAAAAAAATTGGTGACAGCCATATAACAGTGATATGAGTAGGATATTCAAGTTCTAAAATTCAATATTTATGCAGGTATTATATAAGAAGATGAAAAAAACATAAAAATAGAAGAAAATATCTTAGCAATCTTGTTGGTAACCTTTATGTGAAACCATATATATTTATGATTTTTCAACATCATATTTTAATAATTTACAAGTAAGAGTGAGTTGACATTTCTTTTCCATCCTTAATTTAAATGTTTATTTCTGTTATAACACATTAAAAACAAACCGACAAACACACAAACAAAAAACTTTTGACCATTATTTTCTTGGTTTGTCCCCTTTATAACCCTAACTACAAATGACAATCAGATGCTCAGATACTTTCTCCAGACAATGCCACATACCCATTTATTCACAAATAGCTGGATGATTAACTGAAACATACTACTTCCTTTCCAAAGTTTCATGACCTATAAGTAACATTAAATTGTGTCACCGTCCTTGTTCCCTGGGTTGCTGGTTGCTTAACAGAGTGCTATCAAAGAAGTCATCGCCTCAGGCTCCACTTTTTGCAAAACTGCCTGAGAAAATATGACAGCCTTTACAAATATATCTAACTTCAATTTAATCAGCACGAACAATTTTAATTTGGATAAAATGCTAAAAACTAAGGCATAAGCTACACTGAATACATTTTTTAATTCCTTGAATTTTTAATTTTTTGCCTTTCCTAAGGTATTCTCTTGACATAATGAAAAAATGCTTGACTAATAAGTGGTCTTTTAAAATGCCTTTTGCTTTTAATCAGTATTGTACTAATTATGTTTGTGAGTATATAATTGTCTTTGCTCTCCTGAAAAGGAAAAAGAATCAGTTTTAATGAGACAAAGATTTTGTCGTCAAATGTGAAAAAAGCGATTTCTTTAAATTCCTCAAATTATCATATAGGTTTCTTTGCAGACTATAATTACACAGTGTCCCTATAATTTCTCTCAGTGTAAAGTTAGCTCCTCTTCTGTATGATTATTGTATAGCAACAATACAATAGCTTCTCCTCATGTGACTCTATTTTGGCTACGTACCCTGGCCCACATTCGCATAGAAGGCATGAGAAGACAAGAAGCTGGGAAAAGCAAGGAAATACAAGAATTATTTTTTTAAATTGACAGTTTTCCAAGCCACACGTATTTGTTGCCTGAATTTCCTATAAAAGTACTTGTTACTTCGAATATTTTTCTGAGTTCCTGATAGGAAAAGCTTTTAACATCAAGTCCTTAAAGCAGTTATGGAAAATAGGGAATCATTGACATAAAAACACTTACATTCTTTATCGTTCTCCATTAAATATATAGTTTTTAAAGAATCATAAAGTCTAAGAAAACGCATTAACTTTCCTGACAAAAACATGAGCTACTTTATCAAAGTAATTTGAAACAATTTTATGTTTCCTGCAAAATTCGCACAGAAATCTAGTCAGTTCTTTTCAGTTCTTTATCATACCAGCAGGTGGCAGAATTAAGGCACAAAATTGCAGAATCCTTGAGAAAGGTAGAAATATCACTTTTCAATGTCTTGGGATGGCAGTTGTTTTAATTCCTGTGCATGCAGGTGACTGAACTCATTCAGTTGTAGTCCTCAGCAGATGCAGCCCTTTCCTTGAACTAGCTGAGGCTGTACCCTTTGATCACAAATCACTACTTTGCTGCAATAATTTTCAGCCTTTGCCATAAAGCAGATCCAAAGCATATGGTATACATAAATTTGGATCATTTTAATACTAAGTTACACCAGGCATTCTCTGGAAGAATGACTATTCAAGTGAGAAGGAAAAGATGAAATTAATCTTGCCTCAGATTATCAAAGATGTTTTAGTGAATAGTTCATTTCTGCTCTGTTTTAGAACAAAATAAATGATAAATTTATGGATTACGTGCCTTTTGACAAATGATTCAAGGGCTTGGTGTATGTAAGCCTGCTGCTTTTCCACTGAAATTCTCTCATATGTTCCTATGTTTATTACCTCTGTCAACAATTGCACACATCCCTTGGTGTTGAAAATGTTTCTTAACTGGTTTTCCTATATTGAGTGGACTGAGTAATGTCTACATTTTCTTTTACATTTCTAATCTCTGAGTTCCCTTATTAGGTTATTTTTCTTAAAGAGATAATCACCTCTGCATATCTTCTTTTCAATTCTTCCAAATAATGTATAATCAAATTAGAATACAACACGACACACTAAAGTAATCAAGGGATGCTTGTATAAACAGCATATTTATTAATCTCATCTTAATTAAAGATACTGAAATTCTGCATTTTGGTATTATCAGCTTCTAAGATCTTTGTAAATATTTGTCTAAGAATTAAAATGAGATGGTGAATTTTAAATTCCTGGAACATAGGCAATATGTATATATTACATTTTAATATCCTTCCCCCATGTTAAATGTATGTTCAAAACTCTTGTTTTAAGTAAAATTATCTTCTTAAATAAAATATCTTGGGATGAATTCAGCCATAAGTTTCTCATGTTATAAAATAAAAGGAAAACATTTTAAAAGGATCAATTAGAGGGTTGTACACCATGTTACCAACTAAAATATAAGATATAAAAATATATATAAGTAAACAGTCTGAAGATTTACCCACCAGATATCTCGAGGCTTGGGCAAACGCAACAAGAGGCCAGTAAACAACAAAACAGCAAAGCTCTAAGATAAGAACATAATAACATATATCGATACTATTTAAGGAGTTCTTATTATGTGTCACAACACAGCAGATAAGTGATATTTTCCTCAGTTTAACTAAATAGAAGCTCTCAGACATAAAGTAACATATTTATCACCCAATTACAGAAGAAAGAACTGGGACTGAAACCTAAGAGGATACAATCGAAAACTGTTGCTCCTTCCTTGCCATGTCGCAGTTCCTGATAATGTATGGCTCTGTATTCACACCTGTATTTTATACTCCATTTTGCATCCCTACAGTTTCAAACATATAGACTGCTACACTATTTAAATGTCAGGCTGAACTCTTCTCATATGAATTTGTTTAAAAATAATAATGGCATTAGTATGGTTAAATTATAATAGTCCCATATGATTGGCAAAATAATATAATTAGTGTATGAGAGCCATTGTTCTCGTTTTAGTTTTATGTATTATATTACATAGTTCAATTCTTACAATCCTGTAAGGTAAGCAGTACTATTATCCCCAATTTACAGTCAAAGGTTGTGGGGCACGGAAAAATGTAAGAACTTGACGAAAATCACACAGCCAAAGTGGAACAAAAATTTGAATTTAGGCAATATGAGTCCAGACCCTGTCGTTTGTTCTATAAAAGAAAATCTCAGCAGTGCAGAGGCTATGTTTGTAGGAGTTATTGACAGAGCATCTTTTGTTAGACCTGACACTCTGAAACTGTTCCATAAAGAGTTAGGAAATTTTCATGGAAGAATCTGTAGGTGGTGAGGGCAGGAATAAAGTAGGAATCAGCAGGAAAGAACAGAATGGAGGTCATGGTTGCCCAAGTGTAAAAGAGGAGTTGTGACAAAAGAATGATGTAGATCCCTGCCAAGACAGTGAACTTCATTTTTTCACACTCATTTAACCTTGGAAAATGGCTAGCCCATTTGATTAGGAAGAAAGAAAAGATTCATTGCCAGTCTTAATCATGTGGTAATCTGACAAGGCAAGCTGTGAAATGTGATTTCTGAATCAGCATGTAATTGGTTTTATAAATAATAGGAAAAGACTTGCAGTGGTATAAACTCTATCAGGATGGCCATGCTATATATAGTCCCTGTCATACTCTGTTCTAAAGGCACTTTATGTATAATTTTTCTACTCTGGAATTCAATGAGTAAGATTATTGTTTTTTATGCATCAGAAGTGTGGCGTCTGGAGACTAAAAATAATTTTTAAAACACTCCTTTTTATTTATTCATTTTTTTTCTTTCTTTTTTTTTTAATTTTTAATGTCAGACTCTTAAATAACATATTCCTCTAAGGAACATAGAGACCAAAGAAAGTCTTGCTGGAATTTTAGAGTATCCAAATGCCACAAGGATATAAGAATAATACCTCAAGTTGGTATTTATAATAATGTATGATTTTCTCAATTTTTGCTTGAGCTAGCTTGCTAAATTTTCAGGAATTTCAAAGCCATTTACATACCTATGCAGACTTGATTATAAGCCTAACAGATTTCAGCTTAAGTATTTCCAGTTCACTTACATCTAAAATTTTTCATTAGTAAATTAAACATATCAATGTAACAAAGATTTTAAAGTAAGCATGTGTCAGTGTAAATGCATTCCTTACAATGATCTTTTCTCATCAAAAAGCCCTGTGAGTATGCAAAAATGATTCAAATTAAGTTGCAAATTAAGTTGAAAGTAATTGAATCCATTAAACTTTTTGGTCTCTCTGGGATGCTCCAATTGAGTATTTTCATCATAGTTTTAAAAACATTTTATATATAGCAGCAAACTTTCCAGGAGAAAATTAAGTATCCAAAGAATGGACTTCTTTATGTGCTAAATCTATGTTTTAACCATTCTCTTTCTATTGGGCTCTGGTAGAATTAGAGAAAACCTGGCAGTAGTGAGGACCAGAGCCTTATAATTAGAGCCTATATGTACTATTATAATCTTTCTTTCTTTCTTTTTTTTTTTTTTTTGCGGTACGCGGGCCTCTCACTGTTGTGGCCTCTCCCGTGCAGAGCACGGGCTCCGGACGCGCAGGCTTAGCGGCCATGGCTCACGGGCCCAGCCACTCCGCGGCATGTGGGATCTTCCCGGACCGGGGCACGAACCCGTGTCCCCTGCATTGGCTGGCGGACTCTCAACCACTGCGCCACCAGGGAAGCCCTATTATATTCTTTATAAACACATTTTTAAAGGACAAATATTCATTTATTCTGAAGCTACAGATGTCATTTAAAGAAGATAGAAAAATTTTCCTCCTAGAATGAGATTAAAAGATCAAAAAGATTTTGTTTTCTTTAGTGTGACTAAACCTATGTAAGAGTAGAACATTTAGAGCCCCAATACACCGACATCAAATGTCTGCTTCAGGTAACTTATTTATCAAAGGGGTTTCTTTATTCCATATAAACCAACAATGCCCTGGTATCCAATGAACAATCCAGGACTGACAATGTAGCTTGATGATGTCATCAACACATTCGTGTATTTTATCTTTCTATTCTGCCTACCTCGCACGGAGGTTACACTACATTCTTCTCATATTCACAAAATAGTCTGGAATCTCCAGCATTGCAAGACACTGCAAACCAGAAGAGTTAAGAAGGGTAAAGAAAGACACAACGTTCATGCTAGCTGACTCTTTACCTTTCAATCAGGACAGAAATCAGGTTGTCTGGAGACCCCACCAGTAGACTTCCACTTACATCTTATTTGTCACGTGAATGTTGCAGCTCCATTCATTGTTTCATGGAAGCCTGGGAAATCATTAATCTGGACTCTTTGCTTCCCCAAAAAACTTGAGATTCTAGTAATAAGGAGTAAGAAAATGATGGATTTTATGAAGGCACTTAGCTGGGTTTGACACAAAATACTTCACACTTATAAGTTAAAGAATATGAACAGAATGAGAAAACAGTAGATGAAACCATAGATACTTGCATGTGATGAAAAAAATCATATCTTTATATGTTTTGTTATATCATTCAATCTCTCTCTCTCTCTCTCTCCACTCCCTGTCTCTCCAGCTGTCTCTCATTTTGATCTCACACTTGGCTTTAACAAGTTTTTTCTTCCTAGTTCTCAAAGATATTAGTCTTGGGGCTTTCCTGGTGGCACAGCGGTTGAGAGTCCGCCTGCCAATGCAGGGGACACGGGTTTGTGCCCCGGTCTGGGAAGATCCCACATGCCACGGAGCGGCTGGGCCCATGAGCCATGGCCGCTGAGCCTGCGCGTCCGGAGCCTGTGCTCCACAACGGGAGAGGCCACAACAGCGAGAGGCAAAAAGATATTAGTCTTGACTCAAAGGGGGTGAAGGGAGTTTTGTTTTAGATATAGTATAGATAACATGCAGGCAATAAGTGTTGACGAAGATGTGGAGAAATTGCAACCCTTGCATACTGTTGGTGGGAATTCGAGTTGATAGAGCCACTATGGAAAACAGTATGGAGATTTCTCAAAAAAATTAAAAATATAACTATCTTATGACCCAGCAATCCCACTTCTGTGTACTTATCCAAAAGAATTGAATGCTGGATCATACTGAATGTGCTCAACAGCTATTTCAATATTTTTCAGACTCAGAGTCTCTGAAATCATTATTAATTATTCACTCATGAATAAACTAATTCTATCATGCAGTCAATCTGTTATATACTTGTCTTGGGAACACTGAGTTTCTATCGGAGAAAGCATAGTAAGATATTTATCTTTACATCTCTAGAAAAACACAGGGAGACTCACTGGAACTAAAATTTTGTATCAAACCAAAGTGTTATTAGAGTTCATATTCCTTCACTTGAAAATAGAGACAATATTATTCTACCTATTTAATTGTAGTGGAATATATTATTAAAAATATTTTGAAAATGTTGAATTCTAAGTAAGAATGAGGACAGCAGGGATAAGGAGACAAAGAGGGAAGCAGAGAGAGAAGAGTAGAAGAAAGTGACAAGAAAAGAAAAAAATGTTATTTTATGAAGATCTGATGTTTTAAAATTATGCGTGTTCGGATGGTTTAGAATTGTTAACACTAATATTTAATATTCAAATTCATAACTCATATGCACATAAAAGTCATCTTTTGTTATACTCTTGAATGGAGTTCTCCATCTTGCAAACAAGAAAATTCTTTTACTTTGCATTTTTAATATGTACCCCTAAGCTTTTAAACACCTGACACTTTCAACAGAAGAGAGTAAGCATTCATACTTCAACAAGATTTTTCTAAATTTATGTGAATTTAATACCTTATGAATTATGCTGTACCTTTGCATGTTTTGTATAACTTGCTCTTTTGAAGGTCTCATTTATTTATTTTGCATCACAGTTGCTATAGCAACTGATTACTGTACTATTTCGTTTTATGGCTTTTTTGATAAGACTATCTCCAAATTACAGCATGTCTAGAACTTGTGGGCTCATAATTTAACTTTCACTGTGAAGAAACAACATATTAGTCCTATCTTGGCAGATTTATATTGGCTTCCTGTTTCACTAGAATTATCTTCAAGCTATTAATTCTGGAAGATTTTCTTTTCTTTTGGTGATTAAATGAACTAGAATCCCCAAATCTTTCAGGGTTTCCGGAGAAAAATACTATCTCTACAACCTTTACCCTTCTGATGAATGTTTTTGCGAATTATGGTGCTTTCAACTAAAATGTTTGTCTCAAAAGCTTTTGTTGTTGCTGCTGTTATTTTTTTCCATTTACTTTGGAAGCCTAATCTTCATTACACAAAAACTAAGAATTATTGGTCATTTAGTTTTAAAAAAATTTTTCTACTGCTCTTGGTGATACCTGTTTTTTTATATGCATCGTCAAAATGGAAGATTATGCTGAGTGATTATTTTGGTCTGATGGGCTTACTGAATTGCCTTATCGTAACCTCAGTCTAATAAATTGCATTAATGAGATATTATTTTGCAGTGATGTAAGGTAGACCCTTGAACAATGAAAGGGCTGGGCCCCAACCCTCACGCAGTTGAAAATCTGCTTATAACTTTACAGTTGGCCCTCCTTATTCAAGGTTCTACATCAGCAGATTCAGCCAATAGCAGATCATATACTACTGTAGTATTTATTGAAAAAATCCACTTATAAATAGACCCATGCAATTCAAATCCTTATTGTGTTGTTCAAGTGTCATCTGTATACAATTAGGCTTAATATACAGAAAATATATATTTGAAATCTAAGTTACGTGGAGCTGAGGGAAGTACCAACCTGTTGAGCTCGTGAAACCCTGTATACATCCTGACATGTCTACAGCAACCACAATAAACAAGGGATTTGTGCCTTTGTCTAGATATGGTCACATAGACTTACTTTTTATAAGATTACTAACCACATTTTTCTACTCTGTTTGACTGTTTCGGGGTATTCATGGGCTTCATTTACTTTCACTTTGAACCCATTTAGATAAACATTTAGATATCATGATAGACAAATACAGCTCTATTTTAGGATAATGATTTAGTTCAAATTTCAAATAATTCTGGGTAAATCCTGAGCAATATAAACCTCTGGTCAGCCTTTTTATCCACTTTCCTCCTTTTTTAAAATTAATTTTCTATATTGAATGGTAAAAAAGAAAAAGAAAGGAGTTGTCTAGCTTTCCTTCAGAGATTGCCAGAAAGAAAATAAGTTGAATAACAAGGCTGGACCTCAGTACTGGCTTGCAAAAAAACAAAAAAAAAGAAAAGAGAGAGAAAAAAAAGGATTATCAAATTTACTGAATTTCTATTTGTCTTTCATGTTGGAAAAATTGCAGTTTTCTTCCATGATCATAATGTTAGTAAAGGTTGCAATATTTTCTCAAGCATCATTGCTGCAAAATGGGTTTAATATTTTGTCAAAAAATTTTTCAAGATTCTGTTTATTTTTTGATACCAGGCATATACAGTTTGACCCAAGTTTTTTGTTATTGTTTATTTCTCCAAGTGAGCAAAGTGTTTTTTTCTTTCTATCTGGGAGAAGTAATATACGTGATTATTCAAAATGGAGGCAGGGCTTAGTGTCAGTTTTCCATCCTCATGTACTATCCTGGTACTTTCTCTATACTGTTTTGTTCTTTTTACTGCTGTCCCAATTCTGACATGGATTGCTCACTCTGCAGCTGTTCATCTTCTGGATATATTGGACAAAGTGCCCTTGATAGAATGCTGACCCCTCTCAATGGATGTCAGCAGAGAAATTAATATTGGGCAGGGTTTATATCCTTTTGCTGTTCCTTCCCATTTTTCTATACAGAACAGAAGGAAGACTATGTACTTTAGACTTTATCAGAGTTGGGGGAAAATATGAAATTACTATACATATACTAAAAAAGGAATTATATGTTAAATACCATTTCTTTTATGATCTAAATATGTTGAATTATCGAAGTCAAACTATCACTCTCCTCAATACCTCCATTACAAACCTTGTACTTTGTCTTCAGGTTTGCTTGAGAGCTCTCTGAAATTACCTTCTTCTCTTGATCTCAGAAGGCTCCACCCAATGTAGAGACCACTCTCTTCTCAACTTGCTTATGCTTTTTAAATTCTTCATCTCACAGTACATTTCCCTTCATTATTTGTTTTAGAGTTTTCCTCAAAGCCTTCCAAAATAATTCTCAAAGTCTGATAAAACTCATACATTGGTGTACCCCAGGTATGCCCACCATTTAAACTTGTGCAGTTGTATTCAGGTCGTTTTATTCTGCCAGTTGTCCTGAAGATAATAGTGAAAGACACAGATACATAAACACACACAAGCACACAAAATAACCCCAGCCCTGACACAAATCCACCCCCCCACACACATATACACCAGTCTAGTTCCCTCATATGAAAGTCAGAGAACTGATCAAAAACCAGTGAAACATGAGACTTAGAACTGAGACTTTTGGGAGGATTTGGAATATGAAAAGCACCCCAATTCCTAAACTATATTGAGACACCCTTGCCAACCAAACAAGCCCCTCTGGCTCTGTTAGAGGCAGATGTCCCTATGTGACTTGAGGACTTGGAAGGATATAACTTGAGACAACTGCTTTTCAAGGAAAAGAACACTGCTTTCATTTCTCATCTCTACCAACCTTCTTTTTAATGCAAACATTCACAGAGGCCGTATTGTGGTGTAAGGCCTATAATAAGGTATACATTTATATATGTCTGCCTTGATATCTAATAAAGTCAGCAGGGCCTCAAATGGCCTAACCACTAATAAATATTTAAGAACAGATAGCTTACTTAACTCCACAGAGAAGTATGGTTAACATTCTTGCAAAATGAAGCAAGATTTTAATAATAAGCATATCTTTAACAGTTTTAATTTTGAATCAATGTGTGCCTGAGAAGTTCTATGAAAGTAATCATTTTTGTCTGAGATTGTATCTAACGAGGTGACAAAAATATCTTACCACATGAGTCCATGCTGATGTAAAGAAGTGACTGAATAAATAAATAAATGGAGGATAAGAGACAAATTTTCCTTGTAAAAATATTACAGATAATTTCTGTATTACTCTGCCTGCACTGAAAAGGGGGATAAACCCCTACTCCTCAAGTGTGAGTTTGTATAGTGAATTTCCTCCTAAGAAGACAATATGGAAAGGGGGGAAAACAAGCAATGAGAAAACCTGACAAACACTACCCTAGCCAGGTGATCAAAGTCAAAATCAGCATTCATATTAATACTATTAATCAAGTTAATAGTACACGTCCTTGATATGATGGGATAAAATGGCACTTTACCTCTATGGTTTTCCTCCCTAAAATCCGTAACTCCAGTCTGTCTATGAGGGAAAAAACCCACATAAATTCCAGCTGAGGAGCATTCAACAAAATACCTGACATGTATTCCTCAAACTGCCAAGGTCATTAAAAACAGGGAATATCTGCAAAACTGTCACAGCCAAGAAGAGCCTAAGGTGGTGTGACACCTAAATATCATGTAGTATCCTGCATGGGATCTTGGAACAGAAAAAGGATATAAGGTGATAACTAAGAAAACTTGAATAGAGAGTTTAGTTAATTACAGTCATTTAACATTGGTTCATCACTTGTAGCAAAGGTACCATACTAATATCAGATGTTAATAATGGGGAAACTGTGTGCAGGGTATAAATGAACTCTGTATTATAATCTCAATTTTTTTTCTGTAAATCTAAAACCGTGCTATAAATATTTAAAAGTGTCAAAAATATCTTACTACATCTTTAAAATCTTTATTGACAGTTTTCAAATTTACCATAAGATAACATTTATAAAACCTAATACCTCCTATTTTTCAATGGAGCAAAAAATTTACCTATTCAAATTTCAAATCTTCTGTGTTTGTGTGCCAACTAGAAATCACCTTGTGCTGCTTGTGAAAATCCAAATTCTTCACATTATCTGAGTCCAACTCTAGTCTTACTTCCTCTATGAAATTTTCTCTTATTATTTCAAATCTTGTTTCTCATTTCAACTGAGCTTTGAATGAATAGATTCCTGCTTAGTGTACCTGTGTAACTCTTTTTTACTGCAGTCTCACACATCTATTACAGCTTTGTGTGTAATGGATGCCCACCTTATGCTTATGAATTGAATTTAATTTTAATATGAGCAAAAAATATGCAATTGTTTTATATAATGAACACCCTTGTTTTGTTCACCTTAGTTTGGTTTATGGTTCTCTTGACTTCTCATATGGAATAGAAGTTGTTCAGGGAGATAAGCAATGGATTTTATTTCCAGTGCTATCTCTTTCTCTACATTAGCACAAAGATGAATTTATAGTAGCCCTTGATTATTAATCATTGGCTGATTACAAAACAAGTAAATAAATATTCAGAAACAGTGAGCATGTTAGATTCAAGATATCATTGTTAGTGTAACTGGGATGAAAGTGATTAGGAGGAATTCCTGGAGAAAAAAGTATAATATTCAGTAAGTTGACATCATGACTGACTATTATCATTTCAACTTTTGGTTAGGTAAGTATGAATTAATATATCTATATTAACTTATGAAGTAAAACAAGTGACTATGTTAATAAAATGCCAAATTCTGCATAAAATCAAAATCATAATTGTAGCCTATCGAGTTTTAAATACCATTCATCTCCAAATGTAATTTGAAGTTGATCTCCATAAGGAAATGAATATTTAGTTTCTAAGTAGCTGTCTTTCCACACTGTAATGTAGAAATTAGTACTGGGGAAGAAACATTTTCCTCTCAGCCACATCCTCAGATCAAAATTTCATACTCCACCCTACTTTGCCTTATTCTTTCTTCTGCTTTCCAGTTGGGTATGCCTAATAAGAATAAAAAATTAATAGAAAAATAAATTGTGAATTGAGAATATTTTTTATTCATTACCCATTGAGTGATGGGTTTTAGCATGATGGACATATGTTTGTATTAAGTTCACTAGCAAAGGGGGGTAAACTACATAAGTGAAATGAGAATTGGCAGAATAAATCTGGGTGGTCAGTTAAGTAAAATAAAAAATAAGGGAAGAAGAGGACATTTCAGTGTCCATGTGAACTTAACTCCCACCGACTGAAAGGTTACAGTAGTGCAATATTAAGTGATTAATTACATCATCCTAAACCAACAAGTTTTTTAATAACCTTAGTGTTTTCATAGCTAGTGAGGAGCTAAAGGGAGTTACACTAAAGGTTTGTTTTAAATTGTTATAAAAGAAAATCAAAATAAACAAAAATTAGTAGAAGAAAATAATAGCAATAAGAAATAAAATAATGAAATAGAAAAAAATGATATGGAGAGTAGCAAAACAACAAAATTTAGTTTTTGAAAACCTTACGTTGATAAATCCTGGGGAGAAGGGTAAAAAAAATAGACAAGAAAAATGAGAAAAGAAAAATTAGGCAAAATCAGAATGAAAAGCAGGCTTAATCACAGATTCTACAGATATTTTAAAAAGATGATTTTATGAAAAAAATATTTACCAAAACCCTTGATGATTTTTTTGAAATGGAAAAAGAATTCCTCAAAAACAGTGCAACTAATACAGGAAGGCATAAAAAGTTTTTTTAAAGTACTGTATCTATGAAATAATTTTAATCTGCCATTAAAAATCATTCCACAAGAAAACTTCATGCCAAGATGACTTCACTGTGAAATAACTAAAAGACAAGTAGCATACTGTTATACAATATTTGCCAGAGAGTTGAATAAGAGAAAATGCTTCCAGGCTCATTAAGTTTGAGCAACATGGTCTTGATAGAAAAGTAAGACAAAAATATAAGGAAGAAAATTACAGCCCAGTGCAACTAAAACAAAACAAATAAAACAAAAAATAAAAAATTAACAAAATATATATTTTTTAAAATTATTTATTTATTTATGGCTGTGGTGGGTCTTCATTGCTGCATGCAGGCCCTCTCCAGCTATGGCGAGTGGAGGCCACTCTTTACTGAATATATATTGAGAAGCCAAGTTCCAAGAACAGCCAGGACACTCCAGAAGTAAAAGTTGGTGGGAGAATGTCTGACTGGTATCTTTATTTATTTATTTTTATTTATTTATTTTTATTTTGCAGTACGCAGGCCTCTTACTGTTATGGCCTCTCCCGTTGTGGAGCACAGGCTCCGCACATGCAGGCTCAGCGGCCATGGTTCATGGGCCCAGCCGCTCTGCAGCATGTGGAATCTTCCCGGATCGGGGCACGAACCCGCGTTCCCTGCATCAGCAGGCGGACTCTCAACCACTGCTCCACCAGGAAAGCCCTGGTATCTTTATTTACTATGAAACAATTTAATTAAGACAGGATTGTCTTAGGATAAGATTGGAAATGTAGATCATTGGAACTGAAGAAAGCTAGACAGAACCAGACATGTATGGATATATAAATTATAAGAAATGTGGCATTACCAAACAGTGAGGAAAGATCAATCTTTTTAATTAAATTTTCTGATTCAATGAGATATCTATATAGGAAAAAATGAGTATTTACCCCCATTCGTAGCATAAAATATTAAATTTAGTTCAACTGTAGATAGAAATGTAAGAAGCAAAAGGAGAAAATAATTTTTTTCAATGAATACATGTGAGAATTCCTTCATGAACTGATGTAGGAAAAAACTTTTAAAGAGCTTACACAAACTTCTAAACAGAAAATAAATAATTCATTTGAATACATTAGATTAAGAGTTTCTGTTCATCAATAGGAAATAGTAAGAAAATGAGCAGTACACCACAGAGTGAGGGAGATAGTTATAAAATTTATAAGTAACATAGGTGTCATATTTATAATACATAAAGAGGGTCAATACATAAATAAGAACAAGACAGCTAACTCAAAAGATAAAAAGTACAAAACCATGAATAAGGAGATCACAAATGATGCTATTCAAATGGCCAATAAACATTTGAAAACATATTCAAACCCATTATTCATCAAGGGAATGCAAAGTAAAAACTGGGAATATTACACATACTTATAAGAATAAGTAGATTTAAAAGTGACTGTTGATAAGAGCATAAATTGTTTTAAAAACTTCAGCAGTCCTTGGGACTTCTCTGGTGGCACGGTGGTTAAGAATCTGCCTGCCAATGTAGGCGACACGGGTTCGAGCCCTGCTCCGGGAAGATCCCACATGCCACAGAGCAACTAGGCCCGTGCGCCACAACTACTGAGCCTGCACTCTAGAGCCCACAAGCCACAAGGTGCCACAACTAGTGAAGCCCGCGCATGTAGAGCCTGTGCTCCACAACAAAAGAAGCCACCGCAGTGAGAAGCCCTTGCACAGCAAAGAGTAGCCCCCACTCTCTGCAATTAGAGAAAGCCCACGTGCAGCAATGAAGACCCAACGCAGCCATAAATAAATAAATAAATAAAATAATTTTTTAAAAAACAACAACAAACCTTGGAAGTCCTTTTGGCAGTCTATACTGAAAATGAACATATGTATAACCTGTCACTCAACAATTTCACTCCCAGGGCAACAAAATACATGTATGTGGATGTCCGTAGCAGAATCACCTGTCATAGAAGAACAACTAGAAACAATGTAGATACTCAACAGTAAATTAAAAAATAACTTTAGAACTGGATGGTGGAATGTTTATATAACAATAGAAATGATTTAATTATTGCTACATCAGCACCATGGATGAATCTCTCAAGCATATACAGCTCATACTGAAATATACAGCTTATACTGAATGATTCCATCTATATAAATTTAAATAACAGGCAAGCATGTTTATGGGTTTAGAATTTGGAATAGTAGTTACTTCTGGAGAGCAGGAGTGATTAGCAATTGGGAGAGCTTCTGCAGAGGGCTATTGGGCTGCTGGACAGTTCATGTAACTCATCAAGCTGTACACTTGTGATATGTGTACTTCCTCTACTTATAGACCCCACATCAATAAAATAGCTAATAAACCAAGAAAAAAATGCATCATTTGTCAATACAAATACTTAAGAGTGCAGATTCTGGATGCACAATGGTTTGCACCCAGGCTCTGCCAGGTACTATATGGATAATCAGGAATAGCTTACTGCCCTCCTTCTTCACCATCTGTAAACTGAGGATAATGTAATTCCTATTTGTTTTGAAGATTAAATGAGCTAATACATGTAAAGCCATGAACAGTGCCCAGCACATATAAAGCTCTAATTAAACGTAGACTATTTTTGTTTATTAAGATTCAACTCTAAAATGAAATGATTTATTAAGCTAATCTTTGTAAGGAATCTGATTGAGATTTCTTCTCCTACTGGGTCCATTAGAAAATGGAGGCCGTATAGAAGGGTATTGCTCGTGGCATTAATGGTATTAGAAAATAGAGGCCAGTGAAATGCTTTTCCAGCTCTTATGGGCAGGAGGGGGAAAGTGGGATAAACATATAAAGACTGGAGCCACTCTGGTGGCCATATGATTCACCCAATCAAACAAGAGTCCTTGAGAACACCCCCAAACAGGTGTTCTGGCTTCATAGACACAATCTATGCAGGACCATAGGGTCGCACAGTTGGTTTAACATTCTGCTGTTGGCATGTTGAAATTCTTAATAATTTTTGAACAAGAGGCTCTGAAATTTCATTTAGCACTTGGTCCTGCAAGTTATGTGGGCGGTCCTGCCCAGAAGTATTCTGTCAAATGCATAATCTTTGTCATATATACAGATTTGTTTGAAGGGATTTGTATGGGTGGTAAGAGTGTCCAGAGTTAGGAGAAAAAAGAAGTTCCATTTTCTGCCTATTTGGCAATGGCTCACCATCCCATTCGCACTCACCTATAAAGAATCCTAGCTCTCATGGTAGACTATGAATGCTCTTGAATACCTTAGCACTTTGTGGGAGATTGATTCTAATCTCCCTGAGAAAGCTATGGGAGTTCTTTACAAGGAGCTGATGATTAAAGAAGACTGTATTCTGAATACCAATCTAAGGTATTACAAGAACAGGGGGAGGGAACATATCTCTATTTATTTGATTGATATGTTTACTCTTGTGAAAGATTGCTAACAATGTGAAAAGTTCAGTGAGAAAGAATGTGAATATTTCTTTCATAATAAATTCCAGATAATAATTGGAACTGACTCTATAACAAGCCTTGCTTCTTTTTAAATGCAATATTTCACCAATTATTTTGACATCATAAGAACACAGTGAAAATCTACAAGTTCACAAAGTTAAGGTCTAAGGAATTGCTGATATTTTGAAATAAGACAGAGGAGCTTAAAATCTAAAGGACAACTTCTTGATTTTTCTTTTAAAAACTCTAAAATTTGCTCATGATTGTACAGACTAAATATATTATTGCTTGAATTTTTGCCATTTACGCTGAAAACTCTAATAGGCCTAAATGTAAAATTCATTTGTAAGTCAAAATTGTCTTAATACCGACTTAATTTTACCTCTTTTATTCCAACAGGTTTCCCATCCTGTACCTTTACTATAGTTAAGATTTTGAGGACAAATTGTGAATAGACTGATTTACTTAAATTATGGGTAATATTTTGTTGCAAATGTAAAAAACCCAACTGAGCCCAATTTATTATCACATAACACAGGCACATCATATTACCTGCACAACAAAGATTTCTATGATTGTTGAAGATGTGTGCATGTGTCTGTGTGTGCATGTATCCATGTGACATGTGAGGACATTTATAATGCATGTTGAATAGAATTTCTCTGCAAAAATTTTCTTAAGTTTCCCAAGCAGCAAAAGTTAACATGGAATGAAATGAATGTTTTCACATACAGAAAGGAAATAAACATGAAATTAAACATAATTTAGAGTTATGGTAGTGATGATACCTACTATATCTAGTATCAGCTAAAGCTAAGAAACAAAAGATTATTCTTTGAAATGATAAATAGAATGACTAAGGTAACTAACTTGAAAATACTAACATAGTGAAGGAAAAAGAGCAATATGACCAAGACTTGACTTTAAACAAAACGCTGAAAGCAATGTACTTTATTGGTTCAGTAGAGGTCACAATTATTTCCATTGTCTAACGCTTTTCCCCCTAATTTCTAGATATATTTAGACAAATCTTTATATGAGTTTCTCCAGTTTATTTGAATAAAAATTCCAAACCTGTAGAATAGGTGTGAGTCCACAAAACACTGAAGGCACAACTTTAGACTGATAAGGAAAGCTAAAGGATATATAATTATTCAAAATTTAGAATCTTAATAATACTTATAAAAGACTGGGTAATTGTATGTAAAACCTGGAAGCAATAATGGGTGGCATTTAGAAAACAGTTATCTAAATTGCTTGCAAATTGCCTGCCCCATATCATTTTTATTCTAGGCAGAAGTTCTTACTCCCATTCCTAAACTCATCTGCCCTTTCCAAGTTCTAAGGCCATTACTGAACTAGAATTTACTTATAAAGAAATGATTTGAGAGCTCTATATCAGTATACAGTGATGCAATATCAAGTTACACATTTTGCTAGTATTTTGTTAAGCTAAAATAAATAGCTCTGATATATTCCACAGTCCTATTATTGGATCCACCCTAGTTACTATATCCCATGTTGTACTTTTCTGATTAGCATACATCTGTTTCATTTCCTTTTGCTTACCCACCTGTTTTAACGTTTCACCTCTTGACTATCCTCCCTTGAGACCTGAGGAGTAGCTGATTAATCTTCTTGGATGTCATCTCTCCACCTCTATGTTTCTGTCGTGTGATCCCCCATAGTGTTGTGGATGGTTCTGCTACCTGCCCTTTCTTGCTGTGCTTTCAGCATGTGACTTGACCTGAACTCCTCCTGATTGAGCTTTACTAATGCTATCCATTCAATTGTAATTGCACATGTAGCTATAACTTTAATACCATGTTTGTTTCGTTTCCTAAGGCTTCTGTAATAAAGTAGCGCAAGCTGGGTAGCTTAAAATAAAAGAAATTTGTTGTCTCACAATTCTGTAGGTTAGATGTCTGAAATCAAGGTGTTAGGAGGGCTGGTTCCTTCTGGAAATGCTGAGGGAGAAGCGGTTCCATGACCCTCTCCTAGCTTCTGGCAATTATCAGCAAAACTTGGCATTCCTTGGCTTATAAATGCATCACTCCAATCTCTGTCTCTGTCATCACATGACATTCTCTCCTTCTGTGTCTGTGTGTCTTCTCTTTTTATAAGGATGTCAGTCATATTGGATTTATACCACTCTAATCCAGTATGACCTCTTCTTAACCTGATTAAATCTACAAAGACCCTACTTGCAAATAAGGTCACATTTACGGGTTCTGGGGATTAGGGTTTCAACATAGTTTTTGATATATACAAATAGTACCATGACACTATGCTTTAATCATCTAAAAGAACAAAATAACAGCTAAAACATGAGTATTTATTATACATCAGAAAATTCTCTGAACACTTTATACATAACATAAACTATTCCTAACACCAAATCTGGAAAATAGATATTATTATGATAATCTCTATATTACAGGTGGTAAAGCACTACATAAGAATGCTTATTGCCTAACGTCACAGAAATGCTAGTTACACAGAGGGCTGCTACCATAATATCTGCATCATACAATTCCCAAAATTTATAAATACTATTATTCTTATGTTTATTACTTTTGTTAAATACAGCTACATATTTTCTAAGTATAAAGTATATCTAAAATTCAAATCTAATATTACATGTTATGTTATTTATATCTGATTTATTTTCTGTAGTTATTCCTCCTAATAACACTATTTTCTTCAGACCAATCCCAATATTAGAGCACATTTTCTATGCTGACTATATAATGACTTGGAAGTCAGAAAATTTTTTTCTGGGAACAAGTAATTTAAAACTGTAAGGAAATGTGACTAAAAAGTTTTGAGCCTGGGAGCAAACCAAATATAGGCAGCTGCATGTTTGTATATGTATGTGATTGTGAAAGTAGGGAAAAGGGTCCCAAACCCAATTAAGAAAGCATAAAATGTAAAACCCAAAGTGAACAGGAAGGTAATATATATCAATTTATGTAGTAGGGACATAGATGGCCAGATGGTCCTGCTTTAGTGTCTTTGTTCTAAAGTAAACTGGATAATCATTGTATAATTTTCGCCCTGGAAGAGGGACAGTTGTTTTTGATTATTCTTGTCAGTAGATGTGAAAGATACATGGTTTTAGAAAAAATTTATTTTTAAAAATAAGCATAGAATTAATCGATGCATTTTCTGCCATAATTGGTGTTTTTTGTGGGGTTTTTTTTTTTCTGTTTTTACATACTCTTAGCTTCTCTTATTCTGCAAAAATTTCCTCAGGGTTCATTTTAAAGTTCTTTTTAGGTAAACAAGACAGTCAGGTATACCAGAAAGCCACAGAAATGCTCATGGTTCTCAAGCTCTGAATATATATAATCCCTTTGAAATATATGCGACTAACAAGAAGTATAATGAGTAATGTGAACAGAAGATAAAATTCAAACAACAGGGAGACAGTCTTGGGAATGCACTGGGACTTATTTGTGCTTTCATCAAATAATTGATGCCAGGCATGTATCAATTATGGTTTTAAAAAATGAAATACAACTTAGGTTCAAAAAAAGGACATTATATATACATGAGGATAATTTATTAGAACTACTGAAATTTGTTTTTAAAACTGCTTAGATCTGATGACTCTTAAACAAAATTATGTGGAAGGGGAAGATAATTGAAATACTTAGAACTAACACCAACTCAGTGAAAGGTGATTAATCCTGTTTCAGAAGAAAAAAAATAGAATCTCAGAACTGAAGGTCACCTCCAGACATAGCTATGCTTATCTAGTTGGAGCAGATTTTTTAAATCCTATATTTAAAGATATCTGTGATTGATATCTCATACCTTTCTCTAGAAATGTAACCTTCTCTTTAGTCAAATGTCCAAGCAATAGCATCTGCTTAGGTCTAAGTTTCTCAAACATTATACTTAAGAGTCACCTGAGAAGCCTGTTAGTAATGCAGATTGTCAAGACCCACTCCCAGAATTCTGCTTGATTTAACAGGTTTGGAGGATGAGGTAAGAGCCATTATAACAACTTCCCAAGTGATTCAGATATAGGAGGCTTGTGGACCATACTTTGGAAAACACTGCATCAGTTAACCAAATTCCTGACTCTGGAATCTAGCCACTCTAAATATCCAAATATCCTTTACCACCTGTATAGGTATAGGCATATTATAAAGACAAGGGAACTTGTGATACTAGTCAGGAGTATATTAAACGGCTCAGATTAACAGAAGTGGTGATTTAGCTTCAGGACAGACTTGCTCTTTGCCCTTATCTTTTGGTTGTAATTTTCCATTTGCTTCATTTCTATGATCAATTCCACTCCTGTGTTATACTTCCAATGTAAATATTAAGTCTCTTACAAACTTACTAAGAAGATCTAGTCTTTCTTGAGCTTTAGGTCTTTCTCTCTTTTTCGAATGCATTTTGACTGTCTTCTAAGGTCAGATTTCTACTTGAACCACTCACCTATTGGCAGATCCTTTTCCATCAATGCTCAGTTGTAAAGTACTGACCACCTCTGAGCCTCCAAGTCTGCACATTAGCATATGCCAGTGCTCCTTAAGTGTCCCTCTTACAACCTGAAATGATTTCTAGCTGTTAGCGTTACAAAACCCCAGCATCCTATTTATGTAGTAATATATGCACACAGTACCTCTACCATAATTTATTTTAAATTTGTCCTCAAATCACTGTCATGTAAAGTCAGATGACTTCCTCAATATCATACAGTTTGACTTGAGAAACAGTCTTTATTGGGAAAACTTTGGGGTCAATTTCAAATAATAGAAATCACAGGTTCATTCATCATCCCAAAGAGGCATGCATTCAGTGGAAGAGGGTCTCTCTCCATACCATTGTTCTTTTATACAGGGCAGGCAAGAAAGCAACCTGGTCTGTCAGAAGATTAAGAGAATTTCTGGGCACTGAGCATTTAGTTGTTTCTAGGAGTTGTCAAGAAAAATCTAGCTGCCTAGAACTTGAAGAATTTGCGGTGCGTGGGAGGTGAGTGGTAACTCTTCCTGCCACAGAGGAGAAAACCATCAATAGACTGGAAAGAATGCTGCCTGAGTTATTAAGAAAAGGGAGTATCCACTGGTCCTAGTTAGCTTGTTCTCCAGATAAACTAGAATGACCTACAATGGTCATTTAACACAATTCAGTAAGCATAGGTTTACTTATGTTTATACAGACTATCTTCCAACAACCGTGGTTTCAACCACAATTTCCACCATAATTATATTGAAGGAGAGTTGGAACAAGAAATTTTACTAAGTTACAGTGTTGGTCATATAGTGGACTGTTCATTGCAATTTTTTTTGAATTTTATTTTTTTATATGTCAGGTCCTTATTAGTCATCAATTTTATACACGTCAGTGTATACATATAAATCCCAATTGCCCAATTCATCACTTCATTGCATTTATTATCTAAATACAAATTAAATAAATATATGGCCACTGTTTTCAAGTAAACATTCAATAAACACAAAACCTTTACAATGTACCAATTAAAACCATCTTGTTTATAACCCTTTTGGAAAACAATAGTGGAATAAACAAAGTATTAAGAGGCTAATTTTTGACTTCTAGACTGAGTTCACAGATTATAAACTCCAGATCACCTGACTTTTTAAATTTTTAAGTTATTTTTTTAATAATGTGAGCAAATTGGGTTTTATGTTCTCTAGATCATTTAAAGCATTAAAATTTTATGCCCCTGAGTTTATGTGTTAACATAAACCCCCTAAATTAGCTATAAGACGGTTATTAAACGGTATTTTTCTCCATAGGTTTAGGTACTGTGATATGCCTTCAGTAAAGAAATGTTTCCAACTTCCATATGGTGGGGCTGTTTCTGGTATGTATCTGCTCACAGAGTAATAGCTCTACCCTAATTTTCCTCCCATTGAACAATTATTTTTTTAACATTTAATATATTTATCCATTTAGTCAACTTTATATGAATGATCCTAATATGTTAATGCTTCTTACACATGAGTAATGAAAAATTGTGCATTTTTATTACTAATATGTGAAATAAATATTTTTCCTTCACATGCATTAAGAAAGGAACATATATATATGTATTACTTTTATAAAACTTATCATTGCACAATATAGTGGAAAAGACCTTTGCAGAAAAACAATAGCAATTAGGTCATAATATATAACAGCTACTTTGGGTAGAAATGTTCTAAGAACTTGCCAGCCCGGCATGAATGTTTCAGTTCCCCAATGAATAGAAGAGTATCACAGCTCAATTCAAAGCTGGCTGCGTCAAGCCCTTCGGACTTGCTTCTCATTCAACAGCTAAGGTTATCTAAACTGGTCTATTCCCATTTGCTGCAACTGATGGGCAGAAAGCGTTTGTTGGCTCTTCCTTCTTCCTTTTTTTTTTGCACGGGCCTCTCACTGTTGTGGCCTCTCCCGTTGCGCAGCACAGGCTCCGGATGCGCAGGCTCAGCGGCCATGGCTCACGGGCCCAGCTGCTCCGCGGCATGTGGGATCTTCCCAGACCGGGGCACGAACCCGCTTCCCTAGCATCGGCAGGCGGACTCTCGACCACTGCACCACCAGGGAAGCCCCTTCCTTCTTCCTTTTAATAGCTGCATTCATCAAACATTTATTGCATCTACTATTTACTGGACACTTTGCTAGCCACTGGGGATGAAAAAATCATATAAGACTTTGTCCCTGACTGCAAAGAGCTTGTAACCTCATTTACAGTCTAAATATGACTTCTCAGCCCCATAACGCTACAGTTTCTCTCAATATAAAAAGGGATTGACTACTTTCTATCATCTAATTCATGGTAAGACTGTTTTGGGGAAATGTGAGTTCATCTTGGGCTCTAGTGATGGATAATTAGTCACCTTATAGTGCACATTTTCTATGTACCAGGCATTAGGCTAAGTACTTACAAAAATAAAGAATATTTCATTTCGTATTCATAAGTAACTTCTGAGAGACATTTGAATCTCTTTGTTTGACACTGGTGAAAACTGAGGCTTAGAGAGGAAAAGTCATTTTCCTAAAGCGCGCAATACATGGGCTGCAGATCAGCCCAGGCCACTTTATCCACAGTTCGTGCTCCTCTCGTTCTATTATCTGCCTCGCTCAGGGACAAATCCACTTATGCTGATGAGAGTTAAGCCATCTCTAAAATATTCTAAAAATACTGAATTTTAATCCTGAACTCAATACACACCGGGAAAGGGGATGAGGAATAGTTGCCAGAAGCAGGTTTATTATTGTGATTGATGCCAGGTTAGTATCAGGGCTACTAAGAGCCTTTTTGGAACTTATGGAGTATAGCTGACATTATAATACTTGTTGTCTTACAATCATCCATTATCATCAGATTTCATGTAATCCCTATATATATGTATAATGTATTTGGAAATGATCTGAAACTAAAGATAACACTGAAACTTGAAAAATCACAATTTCATTCTGGCTTGGACCTGTTCCTCAACTGGACCAAGAAACATACAATTAACATGGCATTTGTTGTTGTTGTTGTTTCATTTGTGGTTTACATCTTTCGGGGGTTGTTTCATTGTTTTTTGGTCAGAGGCCACTGCAAGAACTATGCTTTGCAGGAATACTTTTCATTCCAAAATCTTGCAAACTTTGGTCTGTGGAAGGTTTGTAACTAATTCAAGCTTGATTTTCACTCTCTTCATCAATTTCAGCTAGTTTCTTTTCCTTGGCATTCACAAAATACACCTTGATTTTTTTCTTCTTTATTTATAAGATTCTCTCATTTGGGGGATACATGTTCTACAAACTACTTAATGGCCATCTCAAGATAAAACTGACCTCTGATGTCTTCTTTGATTTATCATGACTCAGACTGAGTTCGTCCCTACTTTTAGTCTATTACCACATTCTCAAAACCTTTTCATTTGCTTTGAAGTCTAAAGTTTTTTCGTATGTGTTTATTTGATCTATAGTAATACATGAATTCTTTTTGATATCTGCTATCTTAAACTGCTTTATTCAGTCAATGAAAATTCGATACATTCTTAAGAAGTACTGTTTGTGGGAATGATTTAAAAATAAATCCAAAAGCATTGTTCCACAGAAAACATTGAAGGACCCAAATTTATAGCCAATTCTGTGGCAGTTTTAAAGTTGAGCTGCTATAGCAAACTGGGCATTCTTGATACTTGAACATGGAATGTGTGCACAGGGAAAAGAAATAACATTGTAGTTTACAAGCACTGTATTGTAAGTGGAAAATGCAATGTCTTAAATAAAACTGTATTTAAAATTGGAAAAAAATAAAATAAAAAATAAATCCAAAATACCCACTTTTATAACTACTGAACATTGTCTCAAATGTTCTATTATTTTTTATTGTTTCAATTTTAATTAGTAAATTCACAGTGTATTTACCTCACCTTACGGTTCACAAACTAAAACCTATTCACATCTGTTATTTCAATTACTTTTACCTAAATTTCTGAAAAATAATACAGGCAGATATTTTATTTTTCCAGTATCATAGTTTATAGGAACAAAATTAAAAATTTTTAATTAACTTGTCCAAAAAAATCACATAAACTTTAGGCTGTGAAATTGGCACTGGAAATCAAATCTTCCCATGTCAAGCCTTTGTAATTCATCTTGATGTTTTCCAATTCTCAGGGACATACCGTGATATTTTTTTTTATCAATCAACAAGAATAGATGCAAATGAAAAAAATTTTAAATGGTCTTGTCTTAAAAAATTCTTGTTAAACCAATATCACGAAACTGCGTTTTACAGATGTGCATTTGAATCAGTAAAAGTCACATCGATGAATTAAGATGTTGTTTAAACTTTCATCATGGATCACAGACTACTTCAGGACAGGCCAACCACTCCCAAAGCTTGCAAAATAATGCCCTTTAAATGTCAAACCTCTTGGCAGTCTTTTCAACATTCGATCAGTACTGTTTAGAGTAGACATAACCCAGCAGCTCAGCTTTTATAGTAAGCCAACGTACTCATCTAATGGTGAGATGTGAGAAAACTGTTATCCTGCAAAAACTGCCCTTGGATGAGTATGATCAAAAAGCACTGACAATATTTGATCTTAGAGCAACACAAATCATCTACAAAACAAATCTTGCTGCATTGAGAAGTACATTTACAGATTCTCACCTTCAGTTTCTTTTTCATTTGTATTTATAGGCATAATACCTGAGATATCCTATATCCACAAATGATATTCTAAAGAAAGATTATCTGAACCCCTTTTTCAAGAAATGTCAGAGTGCTGGAAATCTGCAACTCTAATTTTTACAAGTCAGTTATCCTGTAGAATGGCAAGCCCTTGCTTTGTGAAGGCAGGTGGTATATTTGAAAGATGTCAGCACTTGGAGGCAGAAGAAAAATTCTGCCATTTCATTACTGAGATGTGTAAGTGTTCTAGGTCTGGTTGAGGAGACCAAAAAAGGAATCAAAGATAGCTCCTGTTCTCAAGAAGCTTGGCCTAATTGATGTATTAATGTGAAATGTAAATTTAGAATTATCTACATGTTTGAAAGGTATAGAATTGGTATTATGGAAGTTCAGGTTAGGGAGAGATTTACCACAATATTACAGATTGCAGAAAATTTTGAGAATAACATTATAGTAATTTGGAAGGCTTCAGTATATATATGACTTTAACTTGTACAGAAAAAAAGGAGTTCTGGATAAAGTGAACTAAATAAGTAAAGGAAGGGTTGCAAGAAATTACGGGACACAGTTTGCAGGAAGATGTATATCAATTTGGTTGGTAGAGAAGTTACATAAGAAGCAGTCTTAGAAATCAAACAGGGCCAATTATTTCAGACAATAAATTCAACAGAAAATCATGAATGCAAAACTAAAGAATAGTTTACTGTAGAAATAAGGAGCCATTGAAGGTTTTGAACAGAATTAGGATTAATCTTAGGGAAGTCTCATCCTTCGTTGACATATACATTTGTTAACATGAGTTAGAGACTAAAAGTAAGGAATTACCTTTGAGCCACTACAACTTCATTAAAACAGATTAGAATTAAAGTATAAAAGAAGCACCGCAGAGAATTGGTCTCAGAAATGTTCTGGAGGGAGCTTTGACAAGGCATGGCAACAGATGGAATAATCACAACAATTTTAATGTTTTAAAACTTTGATTCATCAAGTATCTGGTGAACTTAATATGAGACAATTTAAGACAAAAACAAATCACAAAGCAAAAAACACTCATTATTAATAAAAATGTTGCCACTCCATGTTTTGCTTTTTATAGGCCACTTTATTAAGTATTGTACATATTTTATCTTACCTATATTCTGAACTATTTATGAAATGAGTTTTACTCATATTTTATAGTGAGGAAGCAAGGACTCAAAGAGAATAAATATTTTGCTCACGTATCAGAAAGTGCATGTGGCAGATTCAAGATTCATTTCTCAGTGTTTCAATCCCAGAAAAACTAAACAATTTTCACTTTGACCCTTGCAAGCCATTCATCCACTATTACTTTTTCCATCTATCTTGTTAAACACAGGACTGACCAATCAATGACTTCTAATCTGTGACACCAGTTTTGATGACTTTTGTCCTATATTAATATCTGAATATCTTTATACCTTCCAAGAACTTGAATAGTGAAAAATTCTCAGTACAAACCTGTACTTGATCTTTGTCAATCTTCCCTATAAATTCTGAAATCTGATCGTGTCCCCCATGGCATTCATTATAGAGCTGTCCACATTGTACCATTTTAATAAAGGTGGAAGCTAGTGGTTTTGAATGGGTTTTCTCCTTCCACATGCAGACATGGAAAAATGTCGATAGTAAAGTATCTTAGAGGAAAACTATTGAGAAGAGACAATAAATATACTGAAGTGCAAAAAGGGAACTGACACAGAGAAGAGGGTAAAGGGTCATGCTTGGGAAACCAATCTGTGGAGATTTTCTCCAAGAAGGAGTATGAAGTTCACTTTTCAGTATCCAAAAAAATATTAGAACTTCGGGCTTGTATTAGGAAAGGACAGACAAATGAGAGGATGCATTCAATCAGATTGTGATGCAGATTAGAGGAGGTTTCAAAGGCAAGGTCAAGTCATTATTGGGCTTGGGGGAGCATCATGGTTATATTTGACCATTCTATTGAAGACAAGAAACTAGAGAATCAAAGAGTGTAATATGACCAAGTTCTTATAAATATTTGGTACCTGGAATACTGGCCTTAATGATTCGTTTTACATGACTGTTTTTAATGTCCCTTTATTTATTCCACATTTGTGTAAGTCAAATTAGCCACTTGCATTTCAACAATAATATTTAATTTTTGCCTTTTGTGATATGTTTGCTAATATAATTCACTCCATTTTTTTCTATTTTGTTGGCTCTATTAACTTTGAACATCACAGCAATTGAATATATATAATTTGAAACAATTTTATAATAAATGAGGGGTCAAATTTGAAAGAATTGAGAAATTTCATATGAAATGAGAAATACTGTAATATTCTTACATGTGTGTGCATGTGTGTCTGTTCTCCTGTTCACATAATGTATGTGAGTTTCATCCATGAGGTTACGTATATCAATACACTGTTTTTATTGCTGAGTAATATTTCACTGTATGACTATGCAACAATTTGTTTATTCACCCTTCCCCTGATAGACTTTCTTGTTTTTCATTGTTTTTAGTCTTTGGCTATTACAAATAAAGTTGTTAAAAATGTTCTTGTAAATATCTTTGTGAAATATATATATATATACACATATTTATAAAAGTTTTAAGATATATAGAAGTTCATATGTATATACGTATATACATATATACACATAAAGTTGACTTAATAGCTATGAATAGAATTGCTTAATCAAAGATAGTTGTATATTTAACTTTATATTATACTGTAAAACTTTTCCAAAGTGGTTGCATTATTTGAGACACCGTTAGCAATGTGTAAAGTTGAAATCACCTACTTTTTAATCAGAATTTTCCATTCCTTAAATTTAGCTTATGGTCATTTCTTATCTGAATAATTAAAATAGGCTGTCACTAAGTCTCCCACACCTCAATCAAGCTATTCTCTATTCAGCGTCTTCACAGTGAATTCAGATTGATAATGCAAAAATACATAATGTAATACTTCAGTTCTTACTGCACATTTTTAAAGTCCATCAGCCAGCATCTTCTCATCTTTAGCATAATATCCACTTTTTATGAAGAAGATAGCATTGAATGCCATGACTCTGCTTATCATAAACTATATGATCCAGCCATAATTAATTTCTTGTGGCATTTCTATTTTTTTATCTTCTTCCTGTCTCTGACACTCTCTCTCCCTTCCCCGAGCTAGCTATCTCCTTTATATTATGCTGGAAACAGTATAGCCCTCATTTCCAAAGGCTTACAAAACTGACTGAAAGTTTCTCTTTTACAACTGAGACATTTTTACTTATATAGATATTAAAATTGATTTTTGCAATAGTTTAAATTTTCTATTGATTTTTGTCTCCCACATGAGTTTGGCAGCATCTTGAAAGTAAAAACAGTGTCTTATTCACTGTCATGTATGTGAGAAATAGAAATTAACAAATAAATATTTGCTTTATAATGATGCATGAATAAGTATAGTTATTAATAAACAGTTAAAATTAAATTATGAATCTGAAAAATATCTGATATTTTTCAGGTATGGCTACAATTTAAATTTTGTTGTGAAAGTGTAATTGAAGAGTGATAATAGTTACCACTTAGAGACACCAACGTGACCATTATTTTTATATAGCACATATTTGGAGCTGTATTTTGTTATTTATTGAAGTGAAAATAGAGCCCTAGAAATAAATGTCAGGTAACTCTCTGGAGGTAACTGTTGGATGTAAGATTCAAATCCAGCTGTCTCAATCCAGATGGTATTGTCTCCAATAATATTTTTTGCAATTATTGCATTGAAGGTGGTACTCTTTGCTAAGACAGTCTAAGAAATACTGAGTAGCACATTTTTGGCATTCTTAAATAATGATAGCTCAAATATTATCTTCTCTGCCTCTGCCTAGATCTTCTTTATTTTTTATAAATGAACAGGAATAATGATTTTTACAAATGAGTAGGTATATGTTAGCTTAGATGTGTTACTATACAATACATACGTATATATATTCTTATTTATGTATCTACCAGTGTGCAAATATATGTATATGTACATATGTGCATATATTTGCATGTATATGTATTCATATGAGTATCTATTTGTTTATGCCATATATTTATAGAAACATATTTCTAAGGTATATCTGCTAAGTCCTCTTTGAATAAATTCTCTCAAACTAAGCATCTCCCAGGTTCTACATGACCAAGTGAGTTCTCACTGAATACTGGGTATTCACTTTAACACTTCAGTTAAGGCACTGAATCTATAAGGTAAATGGAAGAACATCTTTCTAATATATCAGTTCTGAAGCAGAGCTGCTTGTGCCTGGATTTTGTAGGGAGTTTTATAGATGGTCTCTCTCTCTCTCTCCCTCTCTCTCTCTAATTCAAATGCATGATTTGCCTCTTCATTTGGTATCTTATTAATTCTCCCTTTCTCCCAGGCATATAAGATTCCAATGATTTGTATCACTTAAAAGCAACTTCAGTGGCATGATTTACAAAATGGTCCTTCCACTCACTACCTGCCCTTGCAGCCTCAGCTAGGGATTTCTAAATGAGCCAAGTATATTGAGTCTTATGCTTCTGTCTTAAGTAGTTTTTTCTCACAGGAGACTTTCCAGTCTAATGTTAGGGCACCCTATCAATGTCCAATATTTGTCCAGACCCAAAGCAATAAGAGGTTACTTGGTCCCCAGGAACAATTTTTGGCAGGCTTCCAACAAGTTTTCCTGAAATGAATGTCCATACTTGAATCTCACCTAAGCTTGAGATATGATTGTTATATATTTTATTTTATTTTATTTTATTTTTTTGATTGTTATATATTTTAAATTATATTTCCAAACTGGATAGAGTCAGTATATTGAAAAACTATTGATTTTATATACTTAGTTTGAGGATAGAGATTTATGAAATTAGCATATTAATTCTAACATATACTTCTATACTTTTGTAAATTATACTTCCTTTTATAATTTTGGTTATTTGTTTTAATTTATATGTTTACCAGTTTGGAAGTCTCTTTGTTTGTTGTGAAGGATGGATCCACTTCTAGCATTTTCCCTTGTACAATTAATTTTATTTTTCCTTTTTTTTACCAACTGTCTTCACATGTTCCACCCTCTATCCTGAAGAACGCTAAAGCAACAAATAAAAAACCTAAATTTTTGCTCCTGGAGGAATCTTCTTGTCTCCTCTCTCCCCATCTCTCTAATGGGCTATTAAAACTATCAGATACTTCTCTGAACACAGCTATATGAATCTACATATTGGTATGTTATTCAATGTGCTAAGAAAAATTAAATAAAAATGGTTAACTGTCATATTCAGATAAAGCCATTGTACACTAAAATTAAAAAGCATCAAGTTTTTTTTTAAATAACTTTACTTATAAGGGAAAATAATTCAGCTGGTCTCAATTTTCTCAAAAGCAACCTTCAAAATCACAGTCCAATTGAGTTACTCCTACTGTATAGTTAGAGAAGGAATTTGTTATCCATGGATTTTACAATCAGTTCAAATTTCCTCAAGTATAAAGCCAATATAAAAATTATTTTAAACATGCAAGAACTCATTTTGTGTTCATGAGAATGACTTGGGAAATTACTAAAGGATGAGCTTTAAGCAACCAAGAAATGACTTGGGAAATTACAGCTAAAGGACAAGCAGTGATAATTGAATATATTTATATGAAAAGTAAATATTAAAACAAATATGAGTATTAGAGCAACAGAAGGATAGCAAATGTTCTGTCTTCTAACCAGGTGGATATGATCAAATTAAAACTACTTAGCTGAGGAAGAACAAAGATGAGAAGTAAAGTGAGTCCATGGATTGTCTCCTTTATAATATTGAAAGTCAAATAGTATCAGTTGGTTGGAATACCAAGTACTGAAAAACTAAGAGGAAAAAGAAATGTGCATGTGTGAGCATTTCCTTGCCTTAGATAGATGCACAAGAATGCAATTATAGTACCTACAATTTGGGGAGGAATGGGGCAATTGAGATTAATATGTAATATTTTTTAAAAATCATGCACCAACATACTACTGAATATTTTATTTTGTATTTAAACTTTATAAGCTTCATAATATATGTCTATTTATAACTATATATATCTTACATATCTATTTCTATAACTGTAGTCCTCATATATATTAGTTATGATAAATATATATCAAATAGATTATACATATAATATATGCATTATAACCATTATATTATGACATTTGACTTGTTTACAGCTTGAGCTATTAATATTTATGCCTCTAAAACATCCCTGTACATGCTTTTTTTTCCCACCTATGTACAAATTTGTATATATACATAAGAGTGAAATTACTAGGTCAAAGGACATGTCTAGATTTAAATACAAAACAATTTTCTAAAGTAGTTGGATTTGCAAAATATTTTGATAATTGTTTTAAAGTTGTGTTAAATATTTAACTACTCTATTTTATTCAGTTATTTTTGTGATAATATATGTTATATAATTAAAATAGCAAACATTTGTTGACTACCAACTACATGCTAAAGGCAGGTGTTATAAAGCCGAATAAAATAAGGTGCCTTCAAGGACATCACAAATTTGTTACAATTAATGGAATTACAATAATATATTCAGGTTGCATGTGGCATTGACATGTTTCATATCTTACTAAAATAGCTCTTCACTGGAAGATTTTAAACAGCAGATGGCTATGTCTACTAAAACTAGGAGTATCAGAATCAATAAAAACTATATTTTTATTTGATCCAGGTACCTACTTTGTAAAAACCATATTGCATCATAATTTTCCACTTGGATTTAAATTCTGGTATCTGTACTCATCACAGGCTTCAGGGAAATCAGCAACAAAATAAAGATATAATAGCTAAGCTATTAACTGAGAGATAGATACAGCTGGATAAACGACAGATATACCACAAACAGAGCAAATAAAAAGCACCAAAAAAACCTCTATCTGAAATTCAAAACTTTATGTTCTATAGCACTGTTTCTTCATTGTCATACTATTTTACCTTGAGAACTATTTATCCAAGCCTTGAAAATGATTTAGGAAATTAATTAGATCCACAGAAATTTCATCAGCTTAAAATTTTTTTCATAAGCTTTGATTGGACACATAACCAGTCCCAAGTACATGCACGTGTTCAAAGTTATATTACATAGAGACATGTAATCTCACATATTACTACCCTTATATGAGAGAGCTACATCCTTCAAATCCTTCATCTATATGGACAATGATTTTGCATATTTTAGTTGACTGTCATAAAGCAAATTCATCGAAATTGCTTCTTCTTCACTGCCATAGCTCAAGACTCTCTGCCGGCTTGTTTGTACTATCGTGGTGAAGTCCTGATTGATCTGTTCTCTATGGTTTTTACCTCAACTTCATTTCTGCATACCTTCCTTCTCCTATAATCATTCTGAAATATAGGCATAATCATATTTTAAGCTCCTAAAACACTTGAGTAGCTCCAACTTTGTGTAAGCATATTTCATACTCCAGTTCTTTATATAGTTTTGAACACTAAGCATGCATAAAAATTATTGGCTAAGGAATGAATGTAATGAAGAAAAGGTAAGCATGGAAGATTGTTACAAATTATATCTTTCAGTTTTTAGTTTTAATATTTCTTATATAACATCCTCTTCTAGTTTCTCACCTTATAGAAAACCTTTTTAATGACTGCCCATTTCTCAGGTAAGTTTTTTCTACATGCCCCAAGTTTTATAGTATCAAAATTGCAAACTTTGTCATCCTTCAGACAACACTGAGTTAGACTATGATTAGGACTAGTGTGTGTGTGTGTGTGTGTGTGTGTGTGTGTATGTATACATACATATATTTTTTAAAGGTACTTATAAGTACTACATTATGAAAGAACTAAAATTGAATTAAGATTGTCATTTATCTTAAAGTCACATACTTTTTATTTTGAATTGACTGATTTATAATGCTATATGCCAATAGTATTTACTAGAATATGAAAAGAGATCAATCATATTTAGTATATTTTGTGTAGGATGCTAAATCTGTCATATTTTATGCTTATTAACTTATTCATTGCATAGATATTAATTGACTACTTACTGTGTGTCAGATATTATCCATGTCAACGTTTACACTATGGCTGAACAGTTAATTGTCTCACTAAAACAGACATCTTTGCAACTCCAGAAAATGCAAATATAAATATTCTCTGATGTCATGAACTGCAATGATAGGGAACAGTAAAAAAGCAATTTTCATGCCTATAAATTTGGATCATTTTATTTTATTTTTTTGAGTTATAAAGAGATCAAGGAAAAATTCTTTATTATCAACCAACAGAATAATAAAGAATTTTTATTAACTTTCTCCAGGAGGTATTATTTGTTGCCATTATTATTATTTTTTTTTTTTTTTTGCTTCTTTTTCTAATTTGATTGCTTAGAATGTAGCAGGAGTTTTAGAATTATATCTGAAAATAAGTTATGAGGAAAGTAAAGAAGAAACTACTCATAGCACAAATTTATGGAGAGGATTATTGACTTAATTAAAATTTTAAATTGTTTTAACAAAATGATTTATACTTCCCAATATTAAAGGACAGTTATTAGTTTTACAGATTCATAAATAGAAGTTGGGAATTTGTGTTCCAGATTCTAACAACTATATATTGTATGGCCCTCTCTTGAGGCATCTGTACAACACATTATCCTAGGTTTGGAAGAATTGAGTTAGGAAAATATCCCTTTGGTATAGTTGATTTTACATTGAAGTTGGATATATTTTATTTATATTTGGTTCTGTATATTTTAATCCTAACGACTGAAGGAATACCAAATTTTATTGTCTAAAGTGAAAAAAAGATCACATTGACTTACATTTTTATTATGACTGAATTATACTGAAAATCCACCTGCTTATAATGTAGATGAATGTTAATAGTTCTAGGAAAATACTGTACACTTTTCTCAATTGCTTTAATACAAATGTTGTTTTAAATAATACTGAGTAATATGATGAATTTCAGCTGTAATTTAAATCATTTAAAAAAGTTTAGAGGGACAATATGCAGTATATTCTTATCTTTCATTATTCTCAGTAAAATTGTTTTTATGTGATCATGAGATATCTAAGGAATATACTGACCTCAAGTTGTTATATTTTCTTTTAATTCTCTCTTTTTTTTTTGGCTGCGTTGGGTCTTCCTTTCTGCACACCGGTTTTCTCTAGTTGCTGCGAGAGGGGGGCTACTCTTCCTTGCAGTGTGTGGGCTTCTCATTGCAGTGGTTTCTCTTGTTGTGGAGCTCGGGCTCCAGGTGCAAGGGCTTCAGTAGTTGTGGTACGTGTGCTTAGCTGCTCTGCGGCATGTGGGACCTTCCCGGACCAGGGATCAAACCCATATCCCCTGCATTGTCAGGTGGATTCTTAACCACTGCACCACCAGGGAAGTCCAAGTTGTTATATTTTCATTATATTGCTATAAAATAGAAATTAAAATATAAGCAAATACCCGTAAACATTATAATAATTATATTTGTGTTATAGCTGAATTGATGTTGTCTTATTTATAGAAACAGCTGAATCTTTGAAACTTTGTGATTTATAACAATTGAGGTTGATTAATATTAATTTTCTTAAGTTTTAAATAAATGAGATCACATATACATTATAACAGTACTTGATTTATTAAGATAAGTTAATCATGGTAGCAAACGTTTAACATGATAAGACGTTGACTATAGCATATGACTGGGAAAGTTTTAGCTGAGAAAATTTTTTCTTTTTTTTTTTTTTTTTTAATGAGTCAAAGATCAGTTCCACTCTCTGGGGAAATGGAGTAAAATATACCATTTTCTCTAATAATCCTATCAAGTGTTTGTCAATATCACCAACATTATAAGGTTTTTTCATTTGATAAATATGTGAAAATGGTCGTTTCCGAATCTCAATGATCCTTAATTTCTTAATTAAAACATTCTAATATTCCTGAAATAAAGTAACTTTTTCATAGGGTTGAAATAAGTATTAAAATAAATAATGTAAGTAAACTGCTAATTAAAATTTAATGCAGGTGGATTATTCAACAAATATTAGCATTATTAATATTTTTATGGACCATTGTTTTGTTGTATGTGAATTACACTACGCCAGATGAAATACTGAATTAAAGTGAAATATAATAGAGGTTCTAGTTTTAAATTAGCTTAAAATTTATCTGGGAACAAAAATATTAATAAATAGATAAGAATAAGAACACTGACATACATACATACCCACACACAAAAATAGAAATGCTTAGATAATAGGTGGATTGTAACAACCCTAGTAAGCATATAAAGTATTCTAAAGATTATTGTAAATTCTAAATTCACACATTGTTATTCAAAATATTGTTATCAAGGGAATAAATAGGCAAAGTGTTTCATAATTCCCATTGCTAAATGACTATGTATCTGTAGACAGAAAGAAAGATAGAGTCCTTAAATAAGTTTGAAGGAGGTAGAGTTTCTTTCTTTCTTTCTTTTTTGTGTTCAGATCAGATGTGACTCCTTACCTCTGACAGTAGAAAAAGAAGTAACTCTACCTGAGCCATTTAGCAAAACTGCACAACCCAAAAGGACAAATTCGAAGATCGTTTGTGAATGTAGTTTCAGATAAAAAATGCATCACGGTCCCCTCATTCTTAATCTCTCTATTGTCTCATTCAAAACCTGAGGAGTGAGACATTTTATTACATTCTGACCTCCTCCATGACTAGACAGAATGGTGCCGCTTATACAAAGATAATGGCTATTTTATTTTAATGACAATCATTTTTGTATTCAGGTATTCTTAGTATATAAAAAGAAATGCTTATAATTCCACAAAGTGATGATCGTTGTGGCTAGATTTATTTTATTTTATTTTATTTTTGCGGTACGCGGACCTCTCACTGTTGTGGCCTCTCCCGTTGCGGAGCACAGGCTCTGGACGCGCAGGCTCAGCGGCCATGGCTCACGGGCCCAGCCGCTCCGCGGCATGTGGGATCTTCCCGGACCGGGGCACAAACCCATGTACCCTGCATCAGCAGGCGGACTCTCAACCACTGTGCCACCAGGGAAGCCCGTGGCTAGGTTTATTGAGAGAAGCTGGGACACATACTAGAACTGAAAAAGGAACAGAATATGTCACAGACACATGGTAAGTGAAGTTGTGACTAAATTCTCGATTTTCATTTTCAAGTTTTGTAGAGCCTGCAGTCTCCCTCTAGGGGTTGGTTCTATTTTTATGGTAGAAATATATCTACGGATGATCTCCTAGGTGTGATTTTATTAATATTTAAACAGATTTTAACAATAAGCCAAACTAATTGTTGACAGCATTTTTTTCATATTTATTTTATCATTCTGGCCCCAAAATATATTTACTCAATACGGTATCAACATAGTATCTCAAATTTATGAAATATTACCCTATGGAAACCATTTTTAACTACAAATATTCAGCCACTGGACCATATTTAGCTACACTTATATCAATCAGCAACCTATCATAAAACAGAAAGCCCACCCACAGTAAGATAATTAACAGATTAAGGAGTCATTTACAAAAGAGTAGATGGGGTACTGAGGAGACAGAGGATAGTGCATTCGTTGTTGTTTAGCCACATGGAGCTGTGACAGCCTCCCTGGGGAAGAGGGCACAGGCCCGTTGCTAGAATCCAGAAATACAGAACAGTGTACTTGTGAAGTACAGTGTACTTTAAGTAATGAATTTCACACAGCAATACAGGCAGCCCATAGTGATTTCACAGAGACTAAAGGGAATAAGTGAACGCATCCACACTTCTCCCTTACTTTGATATTCTTCCACGGTGTCTTAGTCTGTTTGGCTGCTCTGATAAAATACACAGACTGGCTGGCTTATAAACAACAAATTTATTTCTCACAGTTTTAGAGGCTAGAGGTCCAAGATCAAGGCATCAACAGATCTGGTGTCTCGTGACAGCTACTTCCTGGTTCATAGATGGCTACTTCTCACTGGGTTCTCACATGGAAGAAGGAGTGAGGGGGCTTTTCTACTCTCCTGGCCTAATCACCCAAAGGTCCCATGTCTGAATAACATCACCTTGGGGAATAAGTTTCAACATATGAATTTGGTGGGGGACACAACCATTGTCTATAACGTTCTGGTGTTGGACCCCAGATTCATGTCCCTCTCATAGGCAAAATACATTCATTCGACTGTCATATCTCTCAAAGTCTTAACTTGTTCCAGCAGCAACTCAAAGTCTAAAGTCCAAAGTCTAATCTAAATATCATCCAAATCAGATATGGGTGAGACTCAAGGTGTAATTCATCCTGAGGCATACTCTTCTATAGCTGTATAGTGCTTCTAAAACACAACTGTGAAACAGGCATAGGAGACACATTCCTAATCCCAAAGGGAGAAATAGGAATGAAGGAGTGACAGAAAGGAGTGATTCTGATAAATCTAAAACGTAATGGAACAAACAGCATTAAATCTTCAGGCTCAAAAAATAATCTCTTCGGCTCTCAGGCATTGGAGTCCATGCCTACCATTCTTCCAGTTTTGCTTCTGCTTCTCTTCCCAGCTGGGCCCTCCGACCTGCACTTCTCCAGGGAAGCAGGTAGCTCTTCTGATTTGGACTCTCTGAGCTGACTCTGCCTTCTCCAGGGCTCTCTGCAGGGTCCCCACCCACCGAAATCTATGTAAGGGCGGCCTTGCCCCCATGGCTGAGCTCGTGTACTCTGTGTGCCAACAGAGAAAGCACTGAAGACACCGCCAAAGTTTGCTACCTGCTCCCTCTGGAGGGGTGGTCACTGTGCCTGCCCTTCACTGAGGCCGGCAAAGCCCCACCCGGGGTAGCTCCAAATGCAGGAAGTGGAGCCTGCCATTTGAGATGGTGCCAGCAGGACCTGCTGAGGTCCCATGCATGCCAGAAGCCCCTCCTTTGAAACCAGTCTGCCCACTGGACGTTGAACTCGGAACCCGTGACAGGAGGGATAATCCTGTTGATCTCTGAATTGCCTTTAGGATCATTCTTCCATTGCTTTGGACAGTAGTTCCTGCCTTCTGTTGAGATGACTGACTAATCTTCTTATCAAATGATCATTTGGCCCCACCCTTAGTGTTCTCTCCCAAACAGACTTTCTCATTCCTTTCTCATTCTTGTATGAGAATTTTCCAAATTTTAAGTTCGGGTTCCTTTTTGACTCACAATTTCATCTTCAAGTCATTTCTCTCATCTCACATTTCATTATAAGCAGTCAGGAAGAACCAGGTCGCTCTCCAACACTTTGCTTAAAGATTTCCTTTGCCAAACACTAAATTTCATTTCTTGCAATTTCTACCTTCCACAAAACACCAGGACATGAACACAATTCAGCTAAGTTCATTCCCACTTTATAACAAGGAACACCTTTCCTCCAGTGTCCAAAAACATGTTCCTCATTTCCATCTGAGACCTCATCAGAATGGTCTTTATTGTGCATATTTCTACTGACATCCTGTTTAGGATTGCTTACGTGTTCTCTAAGAAGACTAAGGCTTTCACTACAGCTGTCCTCTTCTCTTTCTGGGCCTTTACCAGAATGTCCTTTAAAGGTCTATTTACGGTAACATAGGTTTTGGCGTGCCCCTCAAAACTTTTCTGGCCTTGTCCTCAACCAGCAGTTCCAAAGTCACAACTACGTTTTTAGATATTTATTATAGCAGCACACTCACTTCTTGGTACCGATTTCTGTCTTAGTCTTCCTGGGCTTCTGTAACAAATGCCATAGAAGTGAGTAGCTTAGAAACAACTGAAATTTATTTCTCACAGTTCTAAAGGTTAAGAAGTTCAAGATCAAGACACCTGATCAGATTCCATGCCTGGTGAGCTCCTGCTTCCTGGCTCATAGACAGCCCTAGAGACAGGCACTCTCTAAGTCTCTTTTATAAGGGCGCTAATCTCATTCTTGATGTCTCTGCACAGGTGGTGGTTGACGTAGCCCATTTAGGTCATCCACTTAATACACAGAAAATGATGAAGAAGATTGGAGTATAGATCCCAGTTGCAAAAGGAAAACATCATGGCACACCATTTTTAATTAAAATTTAAATTATCAGTTCAATGACTATTATCAGTCTGTAGCTATTTATTCAATGTTAACAATAAGCAAGTTATTGGACTTGACTTAAAAAAAGATTAACATAGATATCCTTACTTTCAATAAATAGGAAATTTTTATAAAAGAAATGTAATGAATATGTGTTATAACAAGACTGACGATGTAAAAATACTATGAGGACTATAAACAGAATGTTAAAGAACTGATGACAGAGTAAATAAATCCCTACATATAAGTAGAAAAACCTTTTAGAACAGGGAGAGAACAAATTGAAATAAAAATTTCTTAATTTTTAAAAACATTATTTAGGAGTTTGAGAAGAAGGTAATACTTGAAGAAAAGATCGTCATATAATGATATATTTTCTTTTGCTGGTTTACTGAGTTTCTACAAAATTCTACCTATTTTGCTTAATTTACATGCCTCTATAATCTTCTGAGATGCTAGTATTATCTGGAGCCCCAGTGCCACCCAATCTATAGTATTTTGTTATAGCAACCTAAACAGACTAAGACAGTGATATTTTCCCCCATATTAGTGATTCTTTTGTGAGAATAATCCTTCTGTTGACTCAGTCAGTCTTGTATGCCATGCTGGTAAGTTTTCTCCCATTTTCAACAAATGTTACAGAATTAAAACTTGCCAGGTTGTGACTTGTGACTTTTCTGGTTTTATCTGATGCATCCAAATATTTCACAACTTCTGCCAAAGTGGCAATAATGAGAATATAAAAATCCCAAATTTAGATCCAAAGAGTTTGTATTTAACTTACCAGGTAGTGAGGAGATACATAATAGTTTGAAGTCATGGTAGGAGCTGAGCTTTAGAGAGATGATTAAGATGATCATGTACAGAAAAGTTGAATAAGTACAGAATGGAGACTGGTATTGAAAGTCTACGTCAGGAAAGACTTGATTATGTAACTGTGAAAGGAACAAAAAACATACCAATCTGAGTGGATTAAAACAACAAAAATTATTTCTTCATATCACATTTCTATCACAGGTCAGCCAAAAGTCTCTGCTTATTATGGTTATTCAGAGATTCAGGCAGACAGAAGCTGCATCTCAAAACATACTACCATGGTTACAGAGCCAGGGAAGCTAGAATGAAGTGAATGACTCTTAAGGGTCTGCCTAGAAGTGTCACACATCACTTCAACTTATGGTTTATTGGGTACAGAAAGTAAAATGACCCAGTGTAGTTCTTATGGGACAAGAGTAAATCTCCATGTGCAAGAAAAGAAAAATCAAACTTAGAATGAGAAGAATTAATGACTGCCACATAAAAGTAGGAAAGGAAGTTGATTGCATGGATAACGTGAGGAATAGAATTGATTAAGTAGGAATTTTTAAAGTAGAATCTATAAGACAGTTAAATCTGAGACTGTGTTTCCATTGTTTCTTTCATCTATTTTTAGTAAGGTACCCACATTTCCTCTTTTGCTTCTTAAGGACTTCTAATATCAGCATCTAATACAGACTTTCATTAGGGTGCTGTACACCCTCTCACGTGTGAGAGGTATGGAAGCAAACTAATGCAAAAAGTCTTTGAAATTCTAAACCTGACTATCCTAAAAGGTTTTGGTGCAATTTATTCAAAAGAAAGCTATGAATACAAGCTTGCTTTGAGAAAAAGACCACTTTTTTAGGCATCCAAAATGAGATGGGAAACAGGATATAGATTTGAACCTAAAGACAAACATTTCAGAGTCAGCAATCTCAAAGAGAGTTGAATCTCTGATAAACCAAAAGATTATGTACCCACAGTTTGACATGTCATCAAGTAGTGATCTGGGAATCTAGGCAAAATAGCAAACAAGTGAATTAATGACCTAAAGTTCTATAATTTTATTTCAAAAAAATAAATAAAGGGGGATTTCGTAAGGTTGAAATTAAAACATAAACTCAAATTAGAATACAACAAAAGCAAAATTATGGAAATCACATCTCCTATCCACCTATCTACTTGAGTGTTAGTCAAAATACTCTGACAAGGTAGAGATAAATTTTACTTTTGTATTTTAATTCAATGCTCAGATAGTTGGAGCCACCTGTTTAAATGTTTAAAAAAAAAAAGCTGGCAAGAGGCAAGTATAACAACTTAAATTATAATACAAAATTTAGAAAAAATGTCCTTTCATCTAATCAATATTTAAAATCTTATTATACATTTTAAAAGGGGCTGCATAATAACAACAACAAAAGTCATCTGATAATTAGTCCTATCATTTCATGTGTATTTGACAGTTAATTGATTCCACTGAGAACCGATTAGTTAATAGTAGAAATCAGCTTCTATTTATGTCATGCTTTAGATAACGGTAGCTGACCAGATATTAGGTTTGTTAAGTTTTTAAGATATATAGATTAAAAAAATAATAATATGACATGGGATTTCTTTTTAAAGAAAATATTATCTGAAGCCATTGCTTTAGTGTCTGGGGTAGCTTTTATTGGATAGCCATCCTAAAAATTTTGCATGCACTAAGCCAATGCATGCACTGATTATTTTCATTCTTTTCTACCACAGACTAAATATCATATATATGTATAATAGCATAACCTTATGAATTTATGGTTTCCAAACTCAACTAGAGCAATTTTTCTATCTTAAGTCTACCTCTACTCTTCCTAACTTACTTCCAGGAGAAGCATGCTTAACCTGACAATACCATAAACATAGGAGTAATGTAGATCAGGAGAGATATGAAGTGAGAGGTTTAGAGTACTGTATGTATGTGAAAACCCATAAGTAAGACAGAAAGACAGAATAATGTATTGGAAGATGTCTAGAGTCTGGAACATGCAGAATAGCAGAATTATTGATGAGTTAGTGGGCAAGTCATGGTAAGTAATTTGATCTTTATTCTATATATATAAAGGAAAGTCATTAGATGACTTTAAGGAGAATTGCAATTCAATCTACACTTTTAAAAATATAATTTTCTCAACTTGGAGAAGAATTAATTAGAGGGGAGGAAGACTACCAAAGACAGTAGGGAAGGAATAAAGTAGACGGATGGGAGAAATATCTGGGAACTAATTGAAACAGCTTGATAACTGACTAGAAGTGGAAAGATAAGGAATAAGATGGCATCAAAGATTAAGCTGAACTTTTTACTTTACATGTGTATTTGGATATCGTCTGATGAGAGAATGAACCCTGGAATGAATAATTATTGAGCAAAATGTTACTTAATTTTACTCTATAACATGTTTGAATTGCGGGTAGGTGGTTGAAAAGACATTTGTGTTGGACATGCGTATTATGAGCCACAAGCATATATGTGACAGTAAATCCAAAGATGATATTTTCTGCTTAGGACGTCCATGTCAACTAGATGTCCTGGAAATGAGCTGTTAGTTATATCAATATTTTCAGAATGGATAGAGGCTGAAATGTCAGCAAAGCAGGATCAATATATATTTGCTAGAAAGATAAGAGGGAAAAACTCAGGAATGTGTAATCAAAGAAACTGAAGTTGCTGGAAATAATGAAGATAGATAGAGGGTTGTATGTCCAAATAGCACAAAGGTCAAAGGAGAAGTTCAGTGTACAACATGGTGGAAAAGTCAACTATGTGGACACTGTCTTTGAACCATAAAGACAGAGCATGAAGTAGGGCATGGCAATGTTAAAAAACCGCCAATGGACCAAAAAAAAAAAAAAAAAAGCATCTACTAATAGATCCAGAGAATGTTTGAATAAAAGATTAGCTAGTTCTGACTTTGATGTTTTATGTAATCACACCTTTTACAAATAAAAATATGAAATCTCAAAATCAAATATATAATTTTATTTCTTATAGTTTATAATGTTTGGATAGTTGGTTATCATAACAAAACTATTGACTTGTAACAGATTACGTACACTGTGCCTTTAAAAATGCACAATTAAATGCTATTTCCCAGTAAATTATTTATATCAATAAATAGTAACAAAAACAAGTTGACAAAATTATCTCAATGTACCTAATGTGATAGATAATTCTTATTGAGTTGATGAATTTCAATTTCCCATTCAATACTTTCCATTAATAAGCATTACTAATGATAATAACTACCTAGATTAAAAATCAAAATCCTTACAGATTATCACAGTCCATATGATGTAACATTTTTCACATACAAGTTACAATGAAGAGATTTTTCAGTTGGTTTGCAGAGTTCTATATAAGGAATCAAATACTTGAACCTGAATCTTATTTATCTAAATGACTCCCTTCATAATGCCATGCATAATTTGTAGTTTATGTAAAAATCAAATGTAACTATTACAAAATGCTGTATGAGCTAGGATGTCAAACACGCAGACAAATATATACAAAAAAATATATACATGCACACTATTAATGTATTATTTTATTTAACTTTTATAAGAAAACATAACATACAGTATCACATATGTTAATTTGTTAAACTTGTTTTCTTAAATGCAATCATGACAAACATAAAAGTATAAAATTTTTATCTAGGAATGCTCATAAAAGGCTTTTTTAAATACTTAAATAATTTGATTTTGTGATACGCTTTATAATTATAATGTAGACTATTTATTGATGGTAAATGAACCAAAGAAGAAATTTCAATGTTCCAGTTCTTCTTGAGGAATAATGCTAATATGAATGCATGTTTCTGATCAGCTTAAGTGAAGTCAGGAAAACTTGTAACTTGCAATCTTCATACCAAAATCTGCTATTACCTCTTTAGCATTCCAGATCTGATTCCAGTAATGATTATTAAATTATTACTTATTAATTATTTACTTATAAAGCATTTTCTAAAGCTATAGTCGATTTTTTTCCCCCAAATATGGTGTAAAAGAGAGCTGGACTGACCTGGTATTGCATACTTCCTCAATTACTTTGGACTCGAACTAATTCCTACTGGTATCTGGGTAACCAGAATATTTCTTGCTTTGATAATATATAGCTCAATAATTTTCAATGTTGAAAATGAATGTAATTTCTAAACTATGCTATCTTTATGCATTGCAAGTGCATTATTCATAACTTATACACTGTGTGGGAGATATTATAATTAAATAGCAAAATTTGCTTAATGATAATTTATATATCTAAAATATAGTAGCATGAAATATAGGAACATTCCTCATTAGCACAATACTTTTAAGACAAAATCTCCCAATCTGTGTTACGTGAGGGACAAGTTATGGGAGATATTAATAAAATCTTCATGAAAAAAGAGGATTTCACAGACAAACTGGTAAACAATACATATTCTACCCCCTCTTCATGACTTGCAATATTCACCTGCTATTATTAATATCTGTAATAAATCAGCAGACAAAAATATACTTAATATAGTTAAGATGGTATCACCTAAATCAATTTTAGTACAGAATTATTTTGTCACAATGTGACTACGTTTTTTTTGCAGAATATTATTTTGCAGTCCTATGGGAAGGCACTTTGAAAGATGCTTACTTAAAGCAAATTTTAAAATTTAGAATCTAATTGTGAAGTTCTGTGTGCCAAGTATTGTTCTAAGAACTTTAGAAACACTATCCAGTGTAAGACTTCTAACAAAGCTATGAGAGAAGTATGATTTTAATCTCTACTCTACCAGTGAGAAAACAAGCACAGACAGGTAAAGTAAATTTCCCTTAATCACACAAGTGCAAAGTTCTTAGGATATGGACCTGGAGGTTGTGGATCCAGGGTACAGATTTAATATATTGTGCTGGATTTCATTACCATATTATCTTTATTTAATTTATTTTGTTTCATCTCATTTCATTTTACACACTGTAAATACTAGAATTGGTTGTACAAAGTAGATTGAGTGTATCTATCCACACCTGCATCTCTGCTGGGATACCACTGCATCTTGCACAATAGAGATAAATTCCACAGGAAAAAGCAGTTCCAAATAGAGCACGGGTTAAAATTTTAACAACTCTCTTGACAGCCGAGCCATAGCAGATCCCAATGAGAGCTAAAATACATAGTGAGAGAGGTTTGAACTCTGAAGATGACTAGCTTGAGTGGACATATTTACAATTCTGAAAAGAATATCATTTGGACATTTTAGAGTGAGATTGAAAAGTAGCACACAAAACCCAGGTGATTACTGCCGCTATCAGAATGCAACTGTATTAACAGTCCAGGTAATCCCAGAGGCTCTAGTACCTTACTCTTCTTTGTCCTCAAAAAACTGAAACATATACAAAGCAAATAAATGTTCATAGGTGAGGGAGTCATTGATTCTACTATAAATTAGAAGGGTGTTAGATGAATTTCCATTGAAAAATGCATTGCATAGGTCTTTAAATGAAAATAGTGTTATTCCTCCATCAGTTTGTGATTAGGTTAAAGTGCTAGTCATTGAACCAGTTGGGACAAGAACTGAGGAATTCGCACTACAGATATTCTTGTTGTTATGAAATAAATAGATCAACATTTTCTGAAAAAGTTAAGTTCACCACACTTGGACTCAGGAGACTGACTTACGTTGGATCTTTCAGTTACTAGAGATTTAATATTTTGATATATGATTCTTACATTACTTGATTCCTTTCCCTAAGCGTGTTCAAACGCATAATTTCTAAGGTATTTGAAAAGCCCAAGGTCGTTTTGTAGTCAGATATTAGGAGATGCAGTCATGTGTTTGCAATCGCGTCTTCTCAGACACCAAAGGAGGTTAAGAGGAAGTTTCCTTGATGTCCTGTGTTGAAACTCAATGTGTTTACACACAAATGTGTTGTAAACAGTAGGGGCTGGGTAGTTGCTCTACAGTCACTTTGAGAATCTCCCATATAAAAAAAAAATGCTCATTGATTACCTTCTATGTACCAGTATCGTATTAACATTACAAAAACAGAAGTGAGCCAGACAAGTCCCAGCTTTCGCTGAAGTTCCACAGTATTTGTGAAATCTGGCTTATAAGATTTCACAGCCAAGAGCTTTCAATGCAAAGATGGGAATAAATACAGGGTACAGGTAGACTAGATGAGACAGCACAGGTTTTGTGAGTCACTAGAAATTTGTTTCCATAAGTAATGACATAGAAACTGAGACAAGAGGGATTCATGATCATTATCTAGGTGAAGAAGGCAAGGTATTACAAGATGAGAAAAACACAAATGCCAAAGACTGGAGGTGAGATGAATGGTGTATTTGGAAATTGCAATTAAAGTTTGACCTGAGTATTGAATTTAAGAATAAGAAATGGTACTGATAAGGCAGAATTTGTTGGCAGGATCCAGGCCATTATAAAATTTCCCAAGCGAAGGCATTAAAGGAGAATGGTTCCTTTAAGGTGTAATAATTTACATCTGAGCAGTGCTGGAAAACAGGAACAGAAACTTGTTCCTGATTTCTAGTGATCCTTCCAAACTACAAGAGGTTGAAATTAAGTTGTTAACATACGATATTACTCCCATTCTCTCTCTTTCTTCCTTCCCCTCAACCATTTGTCCTAGATGTAGAAGACTTTTCATGGACACATCTCTGCTGTTTTTGAATGTTCTTGATGCAAAAATGGATGTGATGATACTAGTCTCGCTAAGTTAATGCTAAATTGCCTCAACTACATGCTCCAGGCGTAGCTGTCTGTCGGGCACACCAAGGAGTCCAGTCTCAGCAGGAATCTCCAGAACCATCAGAGGGTCCTCATGAAAATGGTCTCAGTGCCTTGTTTAGTCCAGAGAATACACCATTGTTTCTTCATTATCACAATGAGACTATTCTAAGGTTCTTCAATCTGTAAGTGTTCTTACTCTCTGCAGTTTCTTTTTCCCATTTACTGGGAAAACAAAAAGATGATTTGAGTCTTGCCTCATTTTTTCGATGTTGTACTTTTTTTTTTTTTTTTTTTTTTGCGATACGCGGGCCTCTCACTGTTGTGGCCTCTCCCGTTGCGGAGCACAGGCTCCGGACACGCAGGCTCAGCGGCCATGGCTCACGGGCCCAGCCACTCCGCGGCATGTGGGATCTTCCCGGACCGGGGCACGAACCTGTGTACCTTGCATCGGCAGGCGGACTCTCAACCACTGCGCCACCAGGGAAGCCCTCGATGTTGTACTTTTTAAAGGTTCATTTCAAATAAGACTTTACCAGACAAGGGTACAATTTAGTTTGTCAATATTTTCCTTAGATTGCCCCTTCTAATCTTGCAATTAAAATATTGATAATTTTAATTAAGTATATTTTATAAAATGTGAATAATTCAAGCAGTGAAGCAGCAGAGAGAATGATTGCTTTATAGATCATTTATTCAACTATAATCAGTCATATGAATTAGAATAATCACGTTAGGGGTAAAATATACAAATTAAGCTGAATTGGGGAAAAGACTGGAAAAAGAGCCTTTTAAATACAGCTGATGAGGTTTACAATGATCAATTAATATTTCAAACCTCATTTGGTAACATAACTGCCATTTGCTAGAGTGTTATTATCAAATCATGATGGCTTTAGGCTATTTCCAAGAATAAATTTCAGCTTCCATGGAAAAAAAATCTTATTACACTGAAAATAATCAAAACAATACATTTATAGTAGCAATTAGACAGGAGTTTCAGAAGCTCCGTGGAAAAGCTGACCTACTTATTTGGGTCAATATGTTTTTTAAGTGTCTCCTTGAAGAGGGTAGTGCTCTAGGAAACTGAATTTCCCAACTTTTGGTGTCAAACATTAATATCAATAATTAAAATGTTAAAATTCATTTCCTATCAATTTTCTTTAGAAACTTGCTCAAGCATAAAGAAATGAAAGGGAAAGCCTTACTTTGAGATGTCAGTTATAGATTCTATTGAAAATACTACATAGCTTATTAAAATATTCAAAATCTCATTTAAGTTGAAATTATTATATAAAAATGCCTTTTAAAATCATCAGCTCTCCTGGTAATCAGTGTTCAATGGAAGAATGGATAAGCTCAACATTTAAAGAATCTTACAATTTACTGCCAATCTTCAAAATAAAGACTTTTAATTATTTTGGCACACCTCAATTTATTATTCAGTATAGAAAAGAAAATGATCTGTATAATACAATTGCTCCTAGTAACTTTGGATATATATAGAAGGAGTGTGACGTTTGAGGGGGAGCAGTTGTTATGCCTTTTAAAGCAAATGATAATTAGGAATCTTAAATTTTTCTTGGGACCCAACAAAGTAACTTTACCTCTGTGTTTCTTAGTCGCAAAAGTGGAAATGATGTTGCCATTTCACAGGTTTCTGTGAGTTTAAAATGAGAAAACTATGGGTGAAAACATTTACGAGCTGTAGAAGCAAACCATCTGATTTCTTTTCAGTGACAATTGGTAAAATGAACATAATGCTATACTGTAGGATAATTTTGAAGATTAAATCAGATAACTCATAAAGTAAATAACAAAGTGTCTGACAGTGTAAGCACTGAATAAAAGTAGATATTTGTCACAGTAAGAAAGTAATAACTTCCCATTTTGTACTTATTTATAATATCATCTTTATAAAGACAAACATCATGTTGAAATATAACACATGCTATTGATGAAGGGAGAATACATTGTTTGTAATATAGTCTTCAGTTTTATTATATATTTCCTGTGCCAAATCTAAAATAATATTAAACAGTCAACATTCATCTTGCCCTACAATTTGTTTCTTTATATATAATCTTGTCTTTCTCCTGGTCTCTGTCAGAAACTTTAGCAAAGACTGCTTCACTTTTAAAAGAATCTGCTAGGTCAATCCCAGGTCAACATTTAAGAAATCTCTAGTGGTCAACGTGTCTTATATCTCAATTCAAGAAAAAAAAAAGACACGTAAAAAAGATGGCCATAAGAGTACTCCCTACTTGCTACTTTGAGAACAGTGTTATTTAAGAAAATGGAAGTGATAACCATTTTGTAATGCATGTAGAGAAGTGTTGCATAAAAAAACATATGTAATAAAGGTGGTTATAAAAGAAAAAAATTGAAATTTATATCTCAGTGCTATTTTAACTATCCTTGAGAACATATCTTTTATTAAATAAATGTTAGGGTTGGTACACAGGGACTAAAGTGAGGGTGTAGGTAGGAACAAAGCTGCTTTTTCTTTCAGTATAAATGAAATATGAGTTTGCCAAGGATGTGGAATAGAAATTTTGGATCTCTTAACTATCTTGAACAAGTTGCATTTAAATTTGATGAGATAATACTTCACCTATAGGAACAAAATATAATTTACCTAGTGTAGCTCATTCCCTCAAAGTTGAAAGGCTTATTAAACGTTGCATTATGTAAAAAGTTTTGAAGTCGGGCTTCCCTGGTGACACAGTGGTTGAGAGTCCGCCTGGTGATGCAGGGGACACAGGTTCGTGACCCCGTCCGGGAAGATCCCACATGCTGCGGAGCGGCTGGGCCCGTGAGCCATGGCCGCTGAGCCTGTGCATCCGGAGCCTGTGCTCCGCAATCGGAGAGGCCACAACAGTGAGAGGCCCGTGTACCGCAAAAAAAAAAAAAAAAAAAAAAAAAAAAAGTTTTGAAGTCTATTATAAAAAAAATGATGTCTGTTATGTCTTCACTGTTCTAAGACTGATTTTTAATATGGCTTTCTATCCACTAATTTCAAAGTCAGGTCAGAGCTTAATCAGTCTTTTCTTTCTCTTCCCTGGTAGAGGAGCATTTGTAAAACTAGATGAGACTCTGATCTAAATTAACAATTACAATTTCAAAGCGCAAAACCTGGCAATGCAGATACTGAGTGAAGAATTTGATAAAGCCAATTAGTTTTGAAATTAGTAAAAAAAAAAAAAAAGAGAAACTGCAAAGTGAAAAATGGAACATAAAAGGTTAAAAAAGAAGTCTGTCTGAGCTTTTTCACTCAGGGTCAAAGTGACTTTCTAGTGCAGTGATAAACAGGAATTATGAAACAAAATGATGTTAAAATCACATGGAAAAATAAAAAGCATTGTCACATTCTCCCTATCTCTGTGCCTTATTTCATATCTATCAGCCTCAGCACAAATGACAATTATAAGCAAATGTTTTGCTGAATATTTCTTCTTTTGTGAGAAATAAGAAAGTTAGGGAATAAATATAAATAACTGCATTGAAGATAGATCAAAAGATAGATTTTGAGCTAGGCATAAAGTCATATTAAGCTTAATGCCTTCTGAAGAATTTTCAGTGGTATAAGTTATCACACAAAAGGGCCCATATTAAGGTAACAATTTTCAGATATACATTTTTAATATCTGAGGAAAAGAGTGGTAAACAATGCAAGCAATACTATTAAATATAATCTTAACTCTTTGGTAGTATTTTAAAATCGTCTGATATTTTATAAAAAATGTTAAAAAGATCTGGTGTCTATTATATTACATCCTTCTGTTAATGAGAAAACCTGGAATACACTATCTGAAATGTACAATTAAATATTCAATTCACTCTAAAAACAATTTTGGGAGAGTAGTAATTGATACAAGCTTGTGAAACTGGGTTAAAATTTTCTGTGTCTCTAATTGTAATTCACATATATTAGTCAGTGGAAACAGCCATTAATAAATCTTCTAAAGTTTAAATCATTCATTTAAAGTTAATTAGGCCCTAAAACTTTGCCGGTATATGTTAGGTCTGAGAATAAATAAAGGAAGAAGAGGCCCTGTTTTTAAACAACTCAAAATATTGTGGAAAAGAAAAACAAACAGAAAATAAAAATTCTAAGTAAACCTAGATGCATGAACAAGATAACAGTTCAGCATGGAAAGAAATGCATGATTTCAGTGCACACTGGACTCTGCTGACTAAAATGCAGCTGAGAATCATCAGTGTGGCTGCTAAGGCTCTGCCTGATCTGGCTCCCAAGTTACATGACCCTTGATTATTCTTCAACCTGTATTATACTGATATTATGTGCACTCAGAATATCTTAGCCACACCGTTCTTCTGTCCATTGCCTATTCTGTCCATTGTCTATTCTACAGGCTAGGATTATTCCCCTCACTTGGAACTTTTGCACTTTCTATATTCCTTTATACTAAAATAACTTCTTTACGATTCTTTCCATAGGCAGCTCTTTATTTTTTTCTAGGTCTTGTTGTCGGTATCAACCCCTCAGAAATGCTTTCTCCATCTTGCTATCTGAAGCAACCCCTCTGCCTGTTATTTTGAATAGTTGTACTCTTTCTGTTTTTCTGGAAATTCTTTGTTTCTTTACACGGTTGTCGGTTGTCTTCTCCACTAGGATAGATGCACTATGAAGGCAAGTAACAAAATTTTATTTTTTGTCCTGCTATCCTCAATTCTTAGTGCAGTACCAAGAAGCCCCAGTTTCCTCATTTGTAAAATAGGAATAAGTTATAATATGACTTCATGGGGGTGATTTTTTGAATTAAATAAGAAAATGCATCTAAATATTTAAAAGAGTGACTATAGTGACTGCCAAAAAATATATATTTTTTCACACCTAAATTTTTGTGCTGATAATCTTCTACATGCTACAAGTGTTTGGCTGCAGAGGGGACTAAATACTATATTTAAAATACATTCAGGATATAGAGATAACAAAAGTTTCATATTTTATATATAATGGATACCAATGATATAATTTATACACATAATGGACATTATACACGTATACAATAACAATCAGTGTCATAAACAACAGATATTACATATCTATCCAAATACTAGATGTAATTTTTTATGATGTGAATAAAGTTTTGTGTTAAATATCATCATGTCAACAATAAAAATGACTAAAATAAACACATAATACTTCTGACTCTCTCTTTATACATATATATTCAATTTAATGGGATGGTCTTGTGAAAAAATAAAATTGGTCTTAAATATAATTTAAAATTGTAAGTTAAAAAATGCTATTATGAAGCAAATGTAAAGTAAAAAAGAAAATAATTTGTCTTTTACTAAATTTCCAATTTTAGGAGGACTTCTTTTCTTCTTATTATCAGAGTTTCTGTAAAAAATTAAATGAGTATAATGATGAGCAATTACAGAATGAGATATCTTTGGAAATCAAATCAGCCTGTATCATTACTACTTTCTTGAAAAACTGATACTGTAATTGTTAGAATAATACCTGAACCTGTGGTGAGCTTATGATCTTACAATTACATGGGGAAGGCAAATGAGAGCAGTTATAAATATTACACCACTTGTCTCTCACAAAAAATGAAAAAAATAGTAAATTCGAAGAATAGAAAAATTCTGTTACTTTTTAAAAGAGATTTTTATTAAGAAGAACATAATTTCCATTACTGTACCTTATAATTACCTTAAAAATTGGCAAAATAATCATTGTAAATGGAAGATAAGTTTAAAATGAAAAAACAGTCCTAGGTTGAAAGGATGCAGCACAAAACAGGGGATTCTTGTGAAGGGAGAGAGTATCAGTGGTGGCTAGGAAGTGGGAGGAAGATTTGAGGAAATACCTTAGATACACATTTTACACCAAAACCCCCCCACAAACAAACAAACAAAAAACCCTCAAGCACACCATTAGACTACAACTGGCCCTGAATGATCTTTTCTGAAACATAATGTTTTAAAATATATTCAAAATGTCACTCTTTCATTTGAACATTAATTAAAGTCATGGCATTTAATTTTCCTAACTTTATAAAAAGTAATGAAATTAATGTGACGTTCTGTGTTTTATCTTCTCCCCATCTTCACCCCATCATGGTTCATATGATCACTTTCTCGATAACACTTTCTACTTCTGTTGAATGCTCTCTCAATTAATTAAGTTTTCTTGTTATTTTAAATATTAGTTATCTATGCCTCTTTAGTAATTTTATGCTCCATTTTCTCAATTAGTAGTTATAGCTACAGACAATATGCCATTAAGAGGAGGGTTCATAGGTTATAGATTATGATCTTCTTCTAAATGTGAGCTGACTGTTTAGATGCCATGTCCATAGTAAGAAAGAAAGAGAAACAGATTTATTGTGACCCTTTTCTTGTTTATATCTGCCTTCAGGTTTCTATCAGATTTAATTATGTTAATACAACAAATATTTTCAAATACAAAATGCCTTTGAAGAACAAAGAATAGAAGCAGTTGATAACTTAAAAAGTCATCCTTGTGTTTACTTTAAAAATATGTCAGATTTATGGGCTGGAAATTTTCTTTTTCAGAATCTTAATTTATTAATCTGACACAAGCCTAGCCATATAGTTCAAAATAAGCTTATTTTTCCTTTTAATTTCTATAGAATTATTTTATATTACATTTTAAATTAAAAATTTTTAAATGGTCATTGTGAGGGACTTAATACTGTACTTTGTAAGAAAATATCTTTTGTTTAAAGTACTGGGCAAGTCACTGAATCTGTGGTAAAGTTGAAATATTGTCAAGATCTAGAGATCAGGGATTCTAGGAAACACTCGTCGTAAGGAATACACACCAACCATTTTCAAAGTTTACGTTTTGGAGAATATCCTTGAATTGGTAGACTTTTTTTTAATCATAGTTTTTCCCTCTGTTCCAGAAAAGAAGTGTATCTTATTAACTTCTGGCGTATACACAATAGTGTGAAAAGTAATTCTCTACCCAAAAGGAAATTTGAATTTTTAATCAAGAGATAATTTGGGACCAGTAAAAATAATTCACAACCATAATAGCCTCTTTCACTTCCCAACATTCTTTTAAACTATTATCTCTGATATCTCATGAGTAACCCAATCATTTAATCTCTCAGTGGCTACAGCAGGTAGGTTTTTTTTTTGTTGTTGTTTGTTTGTTTTTTAATCATGCAGGTAGTGTAAATAGATTCAGATGAAATTCAGCAGAAAGTAACTTCATATGTTATTGGTGATGTAACCAAAATACCAGTAAACCTCTACAAAAATTTTCAGATGGTAATTAACAGAATTCCATCCAAAATAACACCAAGGAATTAGTCTGGTGAAGACGCCATTGCCACTAATATAGAACACTACCCTGCAGATTTTACCAATTGAATTGAACATGATATTGCTGTGAGCTCCACTGCTACTGCACCACAAATACTGGATGCTGCTGCAACAGTGCAGATATGACGTCAAATAGACAAGCAGTGAAAGAAAACTAGATAAATTAGATTACAGCAAAATTTAAATCTTTTGTGCTCTAATTGTTACCACCAAAAAATGAAAACATTTGGGGAAAAAAATCTTCAAATCACGTATCTCACAAGGGACTTTGATCCAGAAACTATAAAGAGCTCTTACAACTCAATAATAAAAATACAACCAATAAAAAGACAAACCAATAAAAACTGGGCAAATGCATATTTATGGAATCTAAAAAAAAAAAAGGTACTGATGAACCTAGTGGCAGGGCAGGAATAAAATATGTAGACAGAGAGAATTGACTTGAGGACATGGGGAGGGAGAGGGGGAGGGGAAAGCTGGGGTGAAGTGAGAAAAGCATCTACATATATATGCTACCAAACGTAAAATAGATAGCTAGTGGGAAGAAGCCACATAGCACAGGGAGATCATCTCAGTGTTTTGTGACCACCTAGAGGGGTGGGATAGGGAGGGTGGGAGGGAGGTTCAAGAGGGAGGGGATATGGGGACATATGTATGCATATGGCCGATTCACTTTGTTGTACAACAGAAACTAACACAGCATTGTGAAGCAATTATACTCCAGTAAAGATGTGTAACATAAAATAAAAGTATTTAGAGTTTGAAATTAAAAAAAACTGGGCAAAATATTTAAATGTTTTCCACAATCAACTTCTCTAACTTTATATTAATTTTTTAATCTTTCATAAATACGCACATCTCTTGCACATTGGATTTCTTGCCACTTTTTTATGTTATTTTATTTTTTTATTTTTTTTATTTGCTTTTACATCCCCCAGGTCTTTTATTTATTTGCTCCTCCAAGTTAAAATGCAGAGGGAGAACTCCTATCATCCTGTAAAATTTCTACGTGCACTTCAAGACTCAGATCAAATATATTTCACTCATTAACATTCATGAAAACGTCTGTGGTGAAATTAGTCTCACCATTATTTTACCCATGTAGTAGTCTATTTGCATCTTTATATTGTTACTTATTTTTGTGGGTCATGTTTGTGTACGTAACTGCCTCTCTTTTGAAGACAGGAAAAATACCTTGGTTCTCACTTTTTGTGAGCTTTGTATTTCCCAGGAATCTAAACAGGGTCCTATAAATATAGAAGTTCAATAAATTTGAAGAATTGAATGCAGCACACTCATACCCAGTATTATTTAACAAATCAAGATATATTATTTCACACCTATATGTGAGGTAAATGTTAGTTATCACTTGGGAATACCTGGATGTATACTTTGCTTATGAACACTATACACTTTACAATTGTGTTTTGGAACACTCCCCTTTCCTAGGATATGGGCTTTATTAAGATTTATTAATTTTAAAGTTAAAATCTCTTGGGTGAAACGGGTATAAAAAGGTATTTCAGAAATAAATTTTAACAGAAGTTAAAATGATTTATATTTTTAAAGAAAGAAATTTCAAAACATTCATTACCAGGCAATTGCATAATATGATGTATTCATAAACTCTTCTATGATTTTAGTTTTAATGAAAACGTACGTAAAGTGTTTAAACATGATTGGTGTGTATTTTCAGTATTATTCAATCATTAAATAAGTTGTGAGGAAAACTACTAACTTGAAGGCAGCAAATATATTCCTCCTACTTGTTTAAAAATAATCTCTACAAAATATTACATATTTAGCATAGTGATTTTACAATAGTGTTCAGAAAACTCTGAAATATCAGGCAAGGTTCCTGGAAGTTTTCCTCTTGGAAAGTTAATTCAAATCTCCCAGTGCTGTTTCCATCAGAAAAAAACTACTTTTACATACTGGCATTTCATATTTTTTTGTGTGTGAAATACAGTTTCACTGGTAAAATATTATTTGCAAATATTTAGCTTTATTAAATGATTGACATTAACCTCTGATATATGTGAATAAAATATTTGGTTCAAAATTATTTAAAAATTTCAGTACAGTTTATTATTCCAGAATTAGCCACATTATAATTTAACCACCTTTTAGAAAATATTTTGAAATAGTAGTTTTTGGGGATCAATAAGTAAGCTATTATATAGAATACTGAAAATAATTTCCCTTAATTTTAAGGTGGCATATACTAAATCTATGATATTTTATAGTAAAGTGTTAGGAGTTTTAAAGTAAATGGAAAATTATGCCAATTAATGATTCCAGGTGGTAGATATCAGTCATGACAATTAATAACACAAAAGGCAGTGGTTCACAGACAACACGTTTGGTGATATTTAAGTATAGTTTATAGGCAGAAGAAATGTGCTAATTTAGGAGACCATGGAAGGAATGCTGAGTAATAGACTAGGAGGTATAATTTCAAACTATAGAAAGACTATCAAGGAAGGAAAGATTATCAAAGAATACAGCCTTAACTGATATTAATTTGCAGTGTGACTGAGGAGGCTGAAGCCTAAGAAAATATATTTCCACTTGGCAACAAGTATATCATTGCTTAGTTTTGAGAAACGTTTTCAATAAAACAATGTTGAGGGTCAAATGATAGATGGCTAAGCACTAAGTGCTTGATGACAATAACAGCATATATTTTGTATAAGAAATTTTGTAGTATAAGGAGAATACATTAAAAAAATTAAGTAGGAGTAGATTTGAAAATTAAGTAGGGGTGACTCCGAAATGGAAGACGTAGATTTAGAAAATAATGAAGCACTACGACCTCATACCCACTAGAAGAAATAAAGTGGGAGAGAAGTGAAAACAGATGAGTATGACTGAAAAAAATAATTTGCAAATTCTTGCAAACCATGTCTTCTTTCTCAGATAAGGTAGTTTTATATATTAATTACGTTTATATATTAATTATGTTTTTGTGGAAGATGCTAAAACTAAGTCTTTGATTAGATAAAAAATTAAAAAACTATAAAAGTAAAATAAGGAAAAGGTTATTTTCAAACCTTTGGATATTTTCAAACTCGGATATTATTTCAAGTACATGCTCTGCAAGTGTTTCCTTTAAGCCAAGATGATCTATTAAGAATATGTAGAGAGTAAGATGAATCACAATTCTTTTAGATGGTTTCTTTCAAACAGGATAATCACCACTAAAGTTCACAGTGAGACATGACAGCTATAAAAGAACTCTAATATTTTCTGATGAGAGTATCACATGCTGGCACCTTATATTGCTGACTAAGATCTAATCGAAAAGTTATAAACTGTAGCACACGGTAGAATAACAATCAATCGATCTTCGGAAAACCTTTTTAGGTAAGATTTTATAAACTTAATTTTTGGGTATTTTCCAAGTTTCTGTGCAGCCTTGGTGTTATATGTCTTCATAATATTTCATTATGATACCATTTATGCCCATGTCTAACAAAATGTGTTAATTAAAAATGTTCATTCCCTAGTACTGACATCAGTTTGAATTTTCATATTTTTCCCTTCCTTATTTTGCTATCATAATGATACTAAAAAAAAAAAAACTATATGTATTTTTGTGTTAGTCAAGGTTCTACAGGGAAACAAAATCAATAGGATATATTTCTTTGTTTGCTTGTTTATTGTAGGAATTGGCTCACATGGTTATGAAGCCAAGAAGCCCCTTAATCTCTTGTCTGTAAATTGGAGAATCAGGAAGCCAATGGTGTAATTCAGTCTGAGTCTGAAAATTTGAGAACCAGGAACTGTGATGTCCAGGAGGTGGATGTCCCAGCTCAGGAAGAAAGCAAATTTTCCCTTCAGCTTCTTTCTGTTCGGGCCCACGCTGATGAGAGTGGATCTATTTATTCAGTCTACTGATTCAAAAACTAATCTTTTCCAGAAATATTGTCACAGACATACTCCGAAATAGTTTTATTAGCTATTTGGGCCTCTGTTAGCCCAGTCACGTTAACACAAAATTAGCCATCACACTGAATAGTTTTTTCCTTTCTTTTTTTAATGTTTTGGATTATTTTCTTAAAATAAATTCCTGGGATTGAGATTATCTGTCCAAGATGTGTAAATATTGTGTGACTTAAAAAAGTTAACCTAAATATTTATATGTATTCATCAGTATAGAATCATTATTCCACCTAGAAATCCTTTTGCAGTCAGTACCCAAAGGGTTTAATGAGCTCATCATTTAAACCACATTGTCTGCAACAATAATATATATATATATATATATATATATATATATATATATATATATATATATATATATTTTTTATTTATTTATTTATTTTTTTTTTTGCGGTACGCGGGCCTCTCACTGTTGTGGCCTCTCCCGTTGCGGAGCACAGGCTCCGGATGCACAGGCTCAGCGGCCATGGCTCACGGGCCCAGCCACTCCGCAGCATGTGGGATCTTCCTGGACGGGGGCATGAACCCGTGTCCCCTGCATCAGCAGGCAGACTCTCAACCACTGCGCCACCATGGAAGCCCAACAATAATATTTATATGCTAAGATACTGAAATATTTTCAAATGTATACGATTTGGTGTATGTTTTTCAGTGTAATAATTTTTATAAATTATAAGAAATGCTACCTATGACAAATAAACATAATTTATACTTCAGCATTCCATGAATGAGTAGAGCTTTATAGAAGAAAAAATGTATTCTTGTCAAGATTTATCTCAAAAAATATAATTCATATTAAATGTCCTATATACTAAAAAAAACCTTTTTTCTAAATAAATATTTATAAATTCATATTATTTTATTTTCTCTCTTATTCCAGAAATGTAGCTGGATTTAATTTTTGAAGAATTTCAACATAAAATTATTTATTTTGTTCATATTTCCTTATGTTCTAAAGTTGTGATTTTAAAATTTGTGTTCTTATATAGGTGATTTTAAGCACATGCATTTAAAAGATGCAGTAAGAGAAATTACATATTATATTTTTATATTTACTGTAGCGGGGTAGAATATTTTACTGTGATTTTCTTAGATTTTTCTCATAAAATAGACAAACTATGGTTTGAAATTATCATGAACAAGAAGAACTGGTGATAAACCATCTAAAATTACTGGGACCTCTTTGAGTAAGAACAAATATTTTTAATATGAGTATTTTTTTTGGAGCCAATCAGTTGATTGTAAATTTATGTCATGTATAATTTGGTCATTTTAAATTTCAATTAGATACATACTTATGGTACTTAATTTGAAGTATTATCATGACAATACTCTGAATTTTAATTAGATATTTAGGAGATGGCTTGACTATGAGGATATTTTTTATAATATTTAAATATAAAAGTACTTTTACTAAAAATTATATTTTTATTTATATTTCATTATTTATATAACTTATCTTTTCATTGAAAGGCAGTTTAAGTCCAATACTTAATGCAATACATCTATTTTAAGGAGCGAATAATCAATTATCTTTCCTATATTTTACACTAAATATATTTCTTTTATATCTGTGTATGTTAATATATGTGGATCTCCTACCAAGAATGCATTTAGATGCTATATTTTTATATTTTTCCCAGCTCTCTAATGATAGATATCTAGGTCAGTTCCTACTCTGGGAAATAACAAACACCACTGCATTGCACATTCTTATAATGTCTCCTTACAAATGTGTGCGTGTGTTTCTCAAAAAGGTGAATAGTGGGAAAATTGTTGGGTCACAATGTATTACTATATGTCATCGACTATATTTATAGACTATTCATTACATGCTCTCAAGAAGCAGTTATCCCAAATTTTCATTATTATTTGATATTATTTGACTGAGTTTTTCAAATATCAAAGGATCAAGTCTATACCTTTTAAAAATTTACCTTGCATGCTAACTTATAACGTTATAATCTCTTTATAGATTACCTTCATGATATGCCATTCTATGAATAGCTAACTCACATTTACTGCTCATTTTATTCTAATTTATTATGTTATTTAATTTTCTGGAACTTAATGGATAGTGTCAATAGCAATTTTTGTCAGCTTATTTACTGTAAGTATTTCTCTCAGTTCATCTGCTCTACAAAGGAGCAGAAACACAAAAGCCAGGATTGGTTTACTTGAATGTTAAAATATGGACACCAGTTTCAAACCATACTCATGCTGCCTCCGTATGAGCTGCCTTCCTTACATAAATATAAGACACAATGTTCAACTTTCTCTTTTCCATTCAAACAAAACATTTTTTTTACTCTTTCATCCAGTATCCATTGACCAAAATCTTTTTATAGTTTCATTTTACGTGAGTATATTATATGATATTACTCAGTAATCATTAATCTATTTAAACAACTTTAAAAGGACTATGTTCTTAATCAATGTATATATTTATATAGAATATGAATATAAATAAGATACATTATTTATATCTTCATTATTAATATAATAGATAAAAGAATTTATGCTTACACCACCTATATTCTTAAGATTTTTTATTTTCTTCTCAGACAACCTAAAGTTCACATACTGTTAGCTTTTTGAGAAAGCTTCAGTAAAATTCCTTAATCATGTTAATGTAAAATTAAATTAAATATAAAGCCTTAAGTATAAGGAAGAAATATACAATCAAATTAAAAAATTCAGAACATATATTACTAAAAATCATGGTTAAGTATATCATATATTGCTGAGGTAAAGAGTGACTTTTAACACTAATGACAAAACCTGTAGAGGCAATATGTAAACACATTCTAAAAAGTAAATTTTAAATACCTAGAATGCTTCCAAATTAAGGCAAGTTTAAATAATGCAACCTAAAATGACTTTTAAAACCTAAGGTTTTTTTTTTTTTTTTTTTGCGGTACGCGGGCCTCTCACTGTTGTGGCCTCTCCCGTTGCGGAGCACAGGCTCCGGACGCGCAGGCTCAGCGGCCATGGCTCACGGGCCCAGCCGCTCTGCGGCATGTGGGATCTTCCCGGACCGGGGCATGAACCCGTGTCCCCTGCATCGGCAGGCGGACTCTCAACCACTGCGCCACCAGGGAAGCCCCTAAAATGACTTTTAAAAATAACGTTACATAAACCCATCCCACAAGTCAAACAATGTCAAAATCTTGGTGTATATTCCTTTATGCATATACTCTATGTATATAATAATGCAAATTTTATTTTATTAAAAATATTTTAGTTTATCCATCCTGTACTTTAACTTGCTGTTTATTCTCTTTAACATCAAAAAGGATATAACATGCAGAATTAAAATTACATTGCAAACCAGTGAAATATCTGTAACACATCTTATTAAAAGCTATTTAAAAGTAAAAATTTAGGGGATAAAAACAATTTAAAAAATTGCCAAAAGATAGACTGTTTACAATTACTTGAAAAATATATTCAACTTCACTAGTAATAAAATACATGCAACTTAAAATAGAAATTTAATGAACTTTAATTTTTTCATAAAATAATTAGTTAAAATACTAATTTTTTAATAGAAATTTCTGTACAAGATACTTGTAATTCGCCCATACTATTTTACACGATTTAATTAGTAATATATATCAAAAGCTTTAAATATGTTTCTATCCCTTACTTGGAAGTGGTGACTGGTTAAATTATCATAATATTAAATATCAAGTCATTAATGGCACTGCAAAATTATAATGCCATATTTTAATCGGTAAAACAAGTTTAAAGAACATTCAAGGGGCTTCCCTGTATTTAGAACCATGGTTACATTGTTATGGTTATGCACAGAGAAAAAGAATATGGCTTTATATATTTATATTCTAAACAAGAGGGGAAAAGAAATGATTTAGCATTTGAACAACAAATACATAGCAATGTAAGTATAGGCATTTCATAAAGTTTATGTGGAAAAGTCTATATGAGAGAACAGCTAGAAAGGTTTTGAAAAAAGAATGGTCATATGAAGACCTAACCTTACTAGGAATTGAAATGCCTTTAATATTAGTATGTTTAAGCTGGTGTTACTGAAGGAATAGTAATCATAGCAATAAAGCAAAGTTGAAAGTACAGAATAACTGTGGGAACTTACTATGCTAAAGATTATATTTCAAACTAACATGGGAGAGTAGATGTTTTAGTAAATTGTTTTGGAAGTAGCTATTTTGAAAAGTAAATAAAGCTAGATATCTACACAAATCCATTATCCCAATAACTTCTTCATCAATGATCTAAACTGAAGACACATTAAAACTACAGAACAATACAGAGACTGTTACATTCATAACACTGTAATGGAAGAAGGTCTTTCAAATAATCAAAGGAATCCCACAAGCTGGAAAGGCTAATGAAATTGGACACACACAATAAAAAAAAAAAAAAAAACTTTTGTGGAGTGAAAGGGAAAAAAAAGCCTAAACACACTAAAATTAAATATAGATACCTACACAGAAAATATATAAGCATAAAATATATATATTACACACTTATATGTGCACACACATATATATGCATATAGTCTATGTAAAATTTAACATATGTCTATTTAAATAATAAATTTATGAATACCTGAGCATATTTTTACAATAATAGGAATTTTTCTTATTACAGTAACAGGGACTATTTCTAGAACAGGAGATAAGAAAATTTCACATCTATACATTTTCACACATAAGCCTACATACATACATATGCACTCAAAGACAGTGAATGAGTTAGAAATACTGTTAAAGCCTTCTTTGATGCAAATGTTCTTTGCATTCTCCACTTCTGAGAAGGTGGTGTGGTCATGTGACTTGCTTTGGCCAGTGAATTATGAGTGGTTATGAGTAGCATATCTGTAGAATAGATTTCTAGACAAACAGTTTTGGCATCGAATAATAAATGCAGTTTAAACTTCAATAGATAGTTTTCAAATAAAAGAGACTGCATAGATGTACATTCTGAATCGTGTTATTTGGAGTTCCTTAAAGCAGAAGCATTTATGATCCAGTACATAATTTGCAAAATCATCTTTCCAATGCAAAAGTGATTGATCTTGTTCTAGATAATGACTCCTTTCGCTCTGTCCTGGAGATGAAGTATAGCCCCAACTTAACTGCAAGTGATCTGTGACATGAGTTAGACATAACTTTTTTTTTTTTTTTGGTGCAAGTGGGTGGAATTAAACCCCTGAGATACTAGGCATATAAGCACTGCAGCATAGTCTAACCTGATCTGATACCCTGGTTAGGTGGTAAGCCTTACTTTAGATAAAACTTCCCTTTTTATTACTTATTAGTCTTGGGAAAGTAACAATATCTGTCTAACCCTCAGTTTTCTTATACCAAAAGTGTTAAATGCAATTATTTATATAAAAATTGATGTCTTCTTATCTACTTTCAATAGAGAAAATTAGAAGTTGAATGGATCTCTGATTCATCTGCTTAACTAAAGTACTTCCTATGATTTTTTACCTCACCATTTTAGGAAACATTTTTTATTTTCAGCAGTCTTTGACATTTCCCATTGATGAGAATATGAAATTAAGATTGTCTATTATGTCCTAGGATTTTTAAAATTATTTATTTTAACCTTCTTAATAGTTACATAATACTACTTAAGGCTCCTCTTGTGACTATAAATTTTAATTAATATGAAGGCAGGGCAAAAGAATGTCACTATTTATACTTTGAAATATTTTCAGTAGGCATTTCTTAAGTTTTCTCATTGAAACCACCTTGAAAAAGAAAAATCTAAATCTTACCAACGTTTAGACTTTAGGAAGTGATATGTTTAGTTTAAAATATGTTTAGTAGAAACAATTGGAGACAATTCTGAATTAATCAATTGGACCTAGCCAAAAGCATTTTGATTTCTATTATTGAAAATTTCTTTTTCTCTGAGTTAGATAAACTTAAATCAGGGTTTGTTTCTCTGATTCATTTCAATACAGTACACTTAATAGAGGGTGCTCAGTGGAGATCTGAGATCTGTTCCTGATGAAGTCCAAAGCCTCCATAGGCCTAGAGGGGATGGCTAGATGGGAAAGAAATCACTGCAAGAGTTTTGAGAATTAGCTAGTTGTGGGAATCCTACACAACTTGCTTCATCATATGATACTTGGAGCTCAAAATGGCAGAAGTAATGATTTGGTCGACGAAGGGTTATTAATACCATATCCATGTGTAACACTGAATAAGGATATCAGGATTACCAAGGTGTGTTACCTTAGGGTAACAGTTACTTTCTTGCTAGTGGAACTTAATATAGCCCATACATTAAAATAAAAATAAATAAATCTATTAAATATATATATATATAGCCCAAGCATTAAAACTACTCAAAATGAAATATAGCATAGTGTGGAAAATTGTATACAATTCAATTATAAAATTAAAAAAAATAGATCACAATGTTGGGTCCATAGATATTTAAACTTATTCACATTTTGATTTATTAGTGCTGTTATTATTATATAGTAAACACATACTTCATAATTTACTACTTTCTCAAATATGAACCTCCATACTTAAGATTTTGAAATTATTTCCAAAAACAATTGCAGAAAGAATGCTGTCCATATACACTAAAATTGAATCTATGTTTGCCGAGGACCAGCCCCAGCTGAACAGGATTCACCCAAAGGGGAGGACGGAGTCGGCGTGGACAGAACTCAAGACACCTCTTCTTGGGTGCAAGGATCTGACAAATTTATTTTCAAGATTTCAAAAGCTTTTATACTATAAAGTGATCTCATTTTCAAATTCAACATTCTCATTCCCATGCCAAAAACTTCCCCACATAGGCCACAAAACAAAGGTAATTTACATCAGCAGATTGATTAAAACAGGTTAGGTAATTTTCCCATCGCCCAGAGTCTCTTTCATCTCCTGTGGTTAGGCACATGTTGGTCACATCTACGTCAGGAACACAGTCTACGGTTTCATCGTCTTCCTTAGAAAATTAGATGTTCTTGTACCTGTATGTTCTTGTTCAATCAGCCAACTATTCAAAGCACAAACTCAAGCACATTATTCTTTTAACAATTATAAATATTTACAGACTATTTTCTTCTACCTTTATGATCAAAACAAAACACTAAATTATACAAAAAACAATTCTACTTATAAAAGGCTACCAAGTAGCCTACTCTATCTAATTTGCTATATACCCACTGTAGCATAAAACCTCCCCGCCACCATACCCAAAAATTTCCTAACCTACCTCTACCTCCCCAGGAAGGCCATAACTCATTCAACTTGTTTTCTAAAGTAGGCTTTTGTCACATAAATGCTTCTATTGTGTTTCCTTAAACCTAACGCCTCAACCTGGGAGTAAAAATTTCAGGCATAATCATTAAGGAAGCCGGAGTAATCACAATCACTCTTAATTTTACCCTAGGTAGGGGTCTTTCTCTAAACCCTCTATCAAAGCCGGGAATATTTATCACCTTAAACAAAAGCAGGGGGGGGGGGCAAGGGGAACCATACAGAGGAGAGTTTCGCTTCTCCATATTTGTACCTGGCAGTACCAGCTTTGCTTGGCACTATGGGTTTCGTCCGTGCTGAGACTCAAAGGCTCGTCCGTGCTGAGACTCAAAGGCACTTCCTATACGGCTCCCGGCATATGTTAATACATACTTTGAGGAGAGGAGGTTCACATAGAAAATTTTTATTTTTTTTTGCCTCAGTCCAACTATACCTTTAGGTTATGTGCACTTTGATGGCAAAATAGTTCTTAAATATATAATTCAAGGATAGAATTTCAAAGATGCTAAATGAATGCATGTTAAAAAGTCTTAAAAAATATTTAGTCCAGGTTGAATTTCACCAGGGCTAGATTAATTGTCTTAGTTCTGAATTGATTAATGAATTTGACTTCATTTCTAATGAAAAATATTGTTTAAATCTTTGATAGATTTTCCCTAGAATGACTAATGGAATATAAAATATACATTTTTATTAATTCATATAGTTTATTCCTCAAAGAACATTTTAATTCATTTTTTTGATTAATAACAATGTCCACAAGAAAGGCTAGTCCCCAGCGACATACTGCATCATTGCTGACAATTAAAAGAAAAACAAACCCATGAATATTTAACGTTTAATAACAATTTACAAAATTACAGACCATAATAACGAGAAGAGATTGTGGTATTTGAATTCAGTCTCTTGGTACTAATCATGTAGTACAAATAATGACACTGGAAAATGTATTGAAGCAGGATTTTACAGGTGCCTAAATTCTAATAAAACTTTTTAAAAAGATAACTAGATTTCAATAATCTTAAAGTAGTTCAGGAATGTTGTTTTTAAATTACAGAAACTAATTACCATATTCTTACTTCTTGGAACATGATTAGTACTAGAAATGAATGCAAATATTGAAATTGGCCTCAGATGACCTAACCAATAATACAAAATGCAAGGGGCTAATTAGGTTCATTTCATTAAACACAAAATGAGGGTGAAATTCCTCTCTCAAAATTAAAACTGTCACTAGTTTAAAATCCTAATACTACATTATAGAACCAGTCTTTGACTAAAAGATGTTTATTTAGTTACACTATATGATGAACACTGTATTAGGTCTAGATTTTCTCATTTTCAAATTTCAAAATTTAACTAAAATGTATAGCTTAACTTTTTATCAAAAGTTACATATACACAGTAGAATAAAATCACTTTATCCAATAGTATCAGAAGGTGAGCTTTTACAAATGCTCTAATTTTATATGCAACTGAAATCTTGTTTACTAAGTATAAATGCTTGTTATGATTAATCATTGATGTTAGGTTTCTTACCAATGCCTTGAATTGTTTCCCTGCCTCTTAAAACACAACTTTTCTATTACCTAAGTAGTCTAATACATAATTATAAACATCCGTTATTGTATGGGACAGTGATGTATGCAAAGGGTGGTTATTAAAGTTGGAAACATAGGAACTTCAACTTCTGATTAAAATGTGAACATAAAAATCACACTTTATACCATGAAAATATTTTTTAAAGATAAATTAAAATGATATACTTCTATGATGCTAGCAGTAGATATTAGGTAGCCTCAAATAGCTGAATTACATAGATGATAAGCCCTTCAGAGGGAAGCAGAAAGCTGTTGTTTTCAATAATGGACGCAAGTACATAACGTGTTCATTATATAGTAGCCAGTTTTACAAGTTTCAAGTAGGTAAATAATTCTTAGGGCCAAACTATTAATCATAAAAGAGAAAAATGATAAATCCAATCTCCCCAAAATAAAAACTTATTTTCATCAGTCTCAATTTTAAAAATGGGAAGAACCAGACAGTGAGAAAATATTTCTAATAGATTTATCCAACAGAGCACTTGTATTAGAATACATAATTACTCTTAAAAATCAATACAAAATAAACAAGCAACCCAACTAAAAATGAGTAAGGACTTAAAAGTCCTTCACACATACATATACACATACACACAATATACAATTAGGCAATAAATACAGAAAGAGAAGAGCAACTTCATCATTCTTCATAGAACTTTGAATTAAATTCCAATGAGATATTACTTAGCCCATAAGAATGAAAAAAACTAAAAAGTGTGATAATGCCAAATGTTGGCAAGGAATTGGAACAATTGGAATGCTAAGGCATTCCTGGGGTTGTTGTGAAACAGTAGAACTGCTCTGAGAAACTGTTTAATGTTTTTTAAGGGTAAAATATATCTGCTTGATGATCCAGCAATTCCATTCATAGTTATTTTGTTGGCATCAGAAAAGTATGACCACAAAACACTCATACATGACAGTTCATAACAGCTATTCATGATAGCCAAAATCTATCAATAGAAACAACCCAAATGTTCAAGAACAGAAGAATGATAAACACAATGTGGTATACTCATTCAGTGAAATATTATTCAGCAGTAAAAACACACTGGTGACACACAAAATGCCACCTATGCATCTCAAAACCATTGTGTTGTACTAAAGAAAGCAAACAGAAAAGAGAACATACCCCTTATTACCACATCTATGAACTTAAAAAATGGGTCTAAAAGTAATCATGGTAATAGAAATCAGAAAGGGATTACTTTGGAGTTTGGCGGGTGGTGATGCAGGATTGACCGAAAAAAGTCACCGAAGGAACTTTCTGAAATAAGAAAAAGGTTCTATATCTTGATTGGTGGGTTGGTAACATGGGCATATTCATTTATCAAACTCATCAAAGTGTGTATTTTAAATGGATATAGTCTTGCATATGTAAATTACACCTTAATAAAAATGCAAATTATGTTGCAGAATATTGGGACCAGAAAATATTGTCATATCAGTTACAGCACATAGCTATTTAAAATTCATCCCTGGAAGAAATAAATTTACTTGAGTTAAAACAACAACGCTTAAAAGCCAAAATTCTTTCTTTTATTTATCATTTTGATGGTGGCTGAGGGGAGATAGGCTCAAAGAAATGGCAGAGACATGAGAGAGACATGTTCTCCAAAGAGCCTAGGTATTTTGGTGTGGGGATTTCCTAGAGATATTTAATGTTGAGAACACTGTTGTCTGGTGGAGGGGGGATATGAGGCTTAGGCTCTGAGGCTACTTTCTAGTATCTTCTGATAAACAGATGTCAGAGTATTATTATTGGCAGCAGTATTATTTAGTCGTATGTATCTAACTAAACTATCCCTCAACACGTAATTGGGTGTTAATATTTATACTTAGTTATTTTCCGAGCGGGTTTTTATCGATAAGCTGCCTTTATTACAGTTTACTGCTAAGTTCTAAATTCTGTGGAGCCAGAAATATTTTTATCCGGTAAGTAGCCTTTAATAGACAGTCTCAAAATTTGTGAAAAAATGAATCACAGATTTAAAAAGAAATAGATCCATGCTTTCAAAAAATTTTTAAATTCCTTGTTAATTTTATGAAGAAAGTGATTAGGTATAATGTTTAGGGGTGCTGAAAATTTATTGATTAATCAAAAGATCTTTGCAATACCTACTATGTAGTAGGACAGTCACTGTGTAAGATGAGAGATGTTTAGCAGAGGACCTCGCTTTTCTGCTCACATCACCCAGTACTCTACATTTATATGCACATCAGTATCACTTCTTTTTTTTTTTTTCCCCTTGGTGTCCAAATGCAATGGATCTAAGGATGAGTTCATAATGGCATTACAGTTCTCTTGTTATTTTGATGTCAGTTTAAAGAGTTTTCTTGGGGAAGAGTTGGAGACAGTAACATGCTTCTTTAAGTCAAATATTTGGGTTTTCAATTTCAAGCACTTTCTTTGGCTACAGGACCCCACTCGTACCAACCTAAGTGCATATACCAAGCAAAGTACTAGGGAGTTAAGCAATCCCTTGGAGGAGTCCTTAGCCAATATCTGATGGATTTATCCTTTGTTTGTGATAAATTTGAGGCGTTAGCCACATTGCCTTCTAAGGTTTCCCAGAAGAATTATAACTCATTTGCTCACATTAGCACCTACTCGAAAGGAAACATCCTTTCTTTCCCTAAATCATTCCTACCAGTAGACTTGAACAGCTGCAGATAGCAAGGGTGATGGAACTGGGGCATGTGCCTGGGGCCTTCATTTTGATAGTCACTTGGTTTCCTGGGTTCTTCTTCATTTGCATCTTTTAGGGACAGGTGTTCAGTTCTGGTGCATGAAATCATGAGCTTATTGTTTTATAACACTTACTCAATTCTTGGGTTGGGTTGTAATGCAACAATAGAGTAATGGAACAAGTAAAAAGATACCCACTTTCTGTTACCAATATAGTGGTCACTGTGATATTCTGCAGAAGACTAAAATGTTCAGGGTCTTTCCTATTATAGGATTGAAAGCATGAGAATTAAAATATCCATTGGACAACTCAGTGGATGTGTAATGTTCTTATTTCCATGTTAGTTTTAAAAATTTTTTAGGCTTTTTCTTGAAAAGGGTCTAAAGAATTGCTTCAACAGATCTGCATACCTGGTGCCAGAGGCTATTACTCTATTAATATGTAAAATCAAGGTGAAACACTTGCGCAGAAGCTGATAGTCAAGCCATAAACTGGGTAAATTGATAGTCAAACAGTATCATTCACCATCCACCATCTGTTTCTATTTTGTTTTACTTATTTAAATTTTTTAATTTAATTTAAATTTTTTACAAATGTAGTCTTTTCATTTTTAAATTTATTTATTTATTTTTGGTTGCATTGGGTCTTTGTTGCTTCACGCAGGCTTCCTCTAGTTGCGTTGAGTGGGGGTTACTCTTTGTTGTGGTGCACGGGCTTATTGTGGTGGCTTCTCTTGTTGTGGAGCATGGGCTGTAGGCGTGCAGGCTTCAGTACATGTGGCACGCCGGCTCAGTAGTTGTGGCGCATGGACTTAGTTGCTCTGGGGCATGTGGGATCTTCGTGGACCAGGGATCGAACCTGTGTCCCCTGCATTGGCAGGCAGATTCTTAACCACTGCACCACCAGGGAAGTCCTACAAATGTAGGACTATAAACTGCATAAGTTGATAGTCAACCACTATCATTCACCATCCACCATCCGTTTCTAATTTGTTTTACTTATTTAAATTTTTTAGAACCTGAACTCATTAACTGAATAGGAGTATAATAGGGATAATCTCCCCTATATTGTTTAAAATTTCGATGCTGGCACTTAACCACACAATTTCACCTGAGATGTGTTATTTATTTTTATTTATTTATTCTGATTTAATTAATACATAACATATAAATAAATATTATTTATTACTTATAGTAAATAAGTTTCATGGGCCTCTCTCAGTTCATTCCATCATAATGGCTCTTACTTCGTTGGTTGACAAGTGATGTGAGGATTCTGACAGCTGTCAGTAATGTCTTTCAATTATATACCCATGGACTAGAGAAATGAACACAGGATCAGTTTTCAATGGAGCAACCATGAAAAGAAATAATCTTATACCTACCAACATGACAGATATTTTAAAGTCTGAAAATTCCAAATGTTGAGGAAAATATCAAATAATAGGAATTTTAATTAAATATTTGTTTTAATTAAAATTAGAATGCAACTTTTGACAAAAAATTGTCTTATAATAAATTTAAACATATGGATTATAAATTCTGATCCAGCAATTCCTTTTCTAGTTAAAAATTCTAAGGGAGTTCCTTTACAGCCACATCAGAAAGAATATTCATATCAATATTTGCTGTGAGTTAAGCAAAAGAAACTTAGAAGAGAGCAAATTCTCAATAGACAGGAGAATGAATAAATAGGTTGCAGCGAATTCATTTAATGGCTTGATATACAGCAATGAAATTGAGCAGTATATCTCCATTTATAACCTGAACGGATCTCAGAAAATAACACTGAATTCAAAAAATTTCAAATTAATATACATAGCTTGATACATTTGTATACCATTAAGATAAGTAAGAGGATGATAAAAGACAGAGTTTGGAATCATGTGTACACTTAGGAGGAGAATGTGATTAGGAAAGTACCCAGTACGGGCTAAAGGTATTAGTAATATTCTATTTCTTAAATTGGGTAGAAAGTACACAGATGGTGTGTGTGTGTAAATGTGTACATTTCATAATAAATAAAAGTAGAATATAAATCAAAGTGTTTCTAAAAGGAGGTAGTGGCCAAATTTGTCAGGTGGCTAACTCCAATTAGTACAGAAAATGTTCCATATGTACATTTTGCTTACAAAGAGGTAATGAATGACTTTAATAGGAGATTCATTTGAGTTGTGGGAATTAAAGCATTGTTGGGTTGGATTTAAGACAGTGAGTTTCATAGAGAAGAAAGTGAAGACTTAGTGTCTGTAAGTTCAGATATCTTTACTTAGATTTACTGCAAATGGATGAAGAGAGGGTGCAGTTGCTGTTGGTGAAAGAAGGGACAAAATAGATTTTGTTTTGTTTTATTTTTCTTGTAAGTTTTTTAATGAAAAACATTACAACATGCTTTTACTGACTCTGCTAATAGAAAGAACTTTGTAATGCAGAGAATTAGGGCACAATTACAGGCGTGGAGTCTTTGAAAAGGTGAGTAGAAATGGGATGCAGGGGACAAGATGGGCAAATGGCGGTTATTCAGAGAGAGTGTAACACATAGAAGCTGATACATTGAGAGACTTGGTGATGGGATAACGAGAACCTTCTCTCATAACTGCCTTTTTAATCTCAGCTGAGAGGGAGGAGTGGCAATGCTAGAGACTTGAAGAGAGAGAAGATACGAAATAATTTTCCTATGGCAGGATGGAGGGAAGCATTTTGAACTGTTGTAGGATTTCCAGCCACTTCTTAAAAACAACTCTGTTTGTAGTCATTTGGAGTTTTGCCTAATGAGTATGAGAGAGGAAAGATAGAGCTGGCATTATTGAAAGTGATGCAAGAGATAATTACAATGAGCCACGGAATACAAGGTTAATAAGAATGCAGTTAGGTTATGAAAAGTCAAGGAACAATGTGCTTTAAATATAAAAAGCCTAAGAGAGGTGTTTTTATTATCTCTGTGACAATCACTGAACATTATCTTCGATCTCTTTTTTACCCATGCCCTGTGATAAAATTTTATTTACTAGAAGAAAACAATTGAATAAAAAACATAGAAAAGAAATTTAGCAAAGGTTTAGAACATTTTTCTGAAAATACACATAATCTAGTGTTTAGGGCAACATGTAGAATATTGTGCCATTCTTATGCTATTTTTATTGGGTTAAGCATTGACAAATAATTTTTGAGAAAATTTAGTGATTGTTACTGAAGATCTTTGTTGTAATTAGACATAATCAAGATTTAAATTACAAATAAAAACTATCAAATGAATATATTTTTTCTAGGGTCATTTAAACTTTCAGCAAGTGCATTGTAACAAATACTCTCCCAGAGTAATATTTGAACACACAGAGTAAAAAAAATTAGGTTTCACATTTTTCTTACAGCAAGAAATATACTTTATTCCCAATTCTTAGTTGGAATATTTTAAAATTCTTAGACATTTTAAAGCTTTGCTTACTTAATAAATTAGCTCTCTTTTTATTGTTATTATTGTAAAAATGGAAATTTATATAATGTAATCTACCTATCCACACACTTTATGCAGAAGCCAAATGATACATCTTAATTGTGGTTTAATCTTCAAATTGACCTTCAGAAATTGGGCAATACATTAAATTCCCACAAATGTGTATGTCAGAGCCTATATCCTCATTTTTCTCTCATTTTCACATTTGCATTTACCTGATAAGAGTGAGCTAGACAGTCATTTTAAGTACTTATGTGTGTTATTGGCATTTCTTTTTTAAATGCCTTTTAGACACTCAGCACTTTTTTAATGGATTATTTGTCTTTTACTTATTGATTTATATTTTTAATATAATTCCAATGTTAATGTCTTTGCTCTCACTATATTTCCAATAGCTCTTGTAATCAATTTGTGCTTAAAATATAAATATATTTGTCATACAGTGTTTTCGAAATCTCATGTAATCAGGTCACGTTTTCTGTTTAGATTCTTGGTTTTTCCTTTCATGAATTCTGGGTTTTTATATTACCTAAGAACTTTCCCCTTTCAAACATTGTAAACCATTATAATTTTAGAGTTTCCCTATATTTCTTTCCTGAATTTATTTTGGATGTGTTATTTAAATAAAATTAATATTTTAAATAGATTATGAATTAGTAAGAGAATATTATCTTCCTGGGGTCAATTTCCCAAAAATTATTAATATAATAATCCAAGATCATTAATAATCATCCATGCCCAGATATCTGGTTAAACATTATTTCTGAGTGTGTCTGTGAGGGTGTTCCTGGAAGAGATTGGCATTTAAATAGGAAGACTGAGTAAAGAAGAAGGCCCTGCCAAAGGTGAATGGCATCACCTAACCCGCCTAAGGCCAGAACAGAACAAAAATATGGAGAAAGGGAAGATCTGTTCCTTCTCTGCCTGACAGAAAGCTTAACACACAGAGCTTGAGCTGTGACATCTGTCTTCTGCTCTCAGTGCTCCTGGCTTTCAGGCCTTCAAACGACACCACTGGCCATCCTGGGTTTCCAGCTTGCAGAAGGCAGACCATTTATACTTGATAGTAGATTATTTCTGAGCATTCTCATCCATAAGAATTTTTGTGCCAGATAACATACAGCTCATAATGAATGAGTAGTTCTGAATGGCTGATATTTTATATCCCACTATTAGGCACTCAGTCTTTACCTGATTATAGTAGCCAAAGTCTATTTCTCAAGAAGAGAATAATTATTGGAAAATGAAGGCATGAATATACATAAGAACCTTAGAGGCCAGTGCTGGGATTTTCCCATTGGTTCTTGTGCAATATTTCATAAAGTACCCTTGTTTGCCACAGACACATAAAGCACCATGAGATCTACTGAGTTATAACAACCAAGCAGAAAAACAGAGTGCAGTGAAGCTTGGATGGGCTGCAGTGATTTCTCCTGCTCTCCTTCCCAGTCAAAACTAGCATGCATGCTTATGGTTTACATGGTAAATGCTCTACTCAAATGCGAAACACATTGCTACTATATTCAAAAAATCTTACTGATAATCGTGCCTCATTTTTAGTGTTAGGTATTCCAAGGTGAAATAATCTGCCTTTCACCATGGAGAGGATATATTGACATTTTTCAGAAAACTAGTCTTTATAAACTTGCACCAAAAGTTGGCCCTAAATTGTTTAATTTTGTGTGATTTATTTATAATTCTTAGAAATACATATATACATGTGTAGGTATATTACAATAAATATATGTTATAATGTACATTTTATATATGTACATATTCATATATGTATACTTTGTGTTGCACATAAAATATTTGATGCCAATATAATCACAATTCTTCTAAATTATTTTTTGTCTCCTTCTAGAAGGCTTTATTTTAGCATTTTTAAAATATTCTTGACAGTCAAAGACTTCACCATAATTTTTTGTTGAGTTTCTCCCACTTTAATGTTCTTATAAGGTATGTGATGGAAATTTTCCACCTGGAGCTTAACACTTATTTTAACTTTAGTGAAAATTCAAATATATATATATTTGAATTATATATATATTTGAATTATACATAAATATATATATATATTTACATCTTTTGTGCTTACCTCAATTTTTTCTCTCTCCTTGTATTTTTGTTATATACTCTGAAAGATATTTCAAGTATATCTTTCAGAATACTGCTTCATTTTTCGATTGTGCTAACTTACTGTTTTGAAATTTTGCTGAATTTATTGTTTTGAAATTTTTGTTTTTAATTATCATGTTTGCTCTTCTTTTCATGCCATTTCTTTCTTTCTTTCATTATACATGTACAACTCTGCAACACAACACATATCTATTTCCTCTCTTTATGTCTTTTCTACCAAACCTTATGCTTTGGTGGTCATGAGGGCTTAATCTTTTTTTTCCTTTTAAATATTTATTTATTTTGGCTGTGTTGGGTCTTAGTTATGGCAAAGGGATCTTCACTGCGGCACACAGGATCTTTAGTTGTGGCATGCAGACTTCTTAGTTGCGGCATGCATGCGGGATCTTGTTCCTCAACCAGGGATGGAACCCAGGGCCCCTGTACTGGGAACACAGAGTCTTACCCAATGGGAAGTCTGGACCACCAGGGAAGTCCCCATAAGGGTTTACTCTTCAAGTTCTTTTTTCCTACCTTTTATAGAGGCCTCATTCCCACATAAGTTCAAATATATTGGCATCTTCTAAATTTAATCTTCAATCTATAACTCTATGTGGAACTTCAGATGTATACATTCTTATGTCACCTTGAAATCTGGAATACCTAAGAGATATTTAACCTGTTTAACCAGTCTCAACTTGAACTTATGATTTTCACAACAAATTTATTCATACACTAGTGTCTCTATCACAATAAATAATCATTCAAGCAATGTTTTTTCTGGAACCTTAATAACAATAATAAATCACTCCTCTATTTTGCCTCTTTAAACAATTTCAAGTCCTGATGATTTTAAATATGTATGTTTTCTCCTCTTTGTTGACACTGTTCTAGACTAAGGTAACATTATATCTCACCAGTATTCTTGTCTTATCCTCATTTTTACCAATAATACATTTTTGTATTCATCCAATAGATTTTCTAAAGTGCAGGTAAGGTGAATTTTTTGAAATGTAAATTTGATGTGTCATTATCCTACATAAAATATTTCAGTTTCTACTCACTAGCTTTTAAATATAGAGGTCAAATATCTTTATATGAATTAAAAGACTCTCCGTAATTGGTATCTTAACTCCTTCTGATGATTCATCTCTGTTTTTTTTAATCTCATATGGTGACACTAATTACCAGAATATTTTTCAATTTTTATAATTAAGAGAGGACACTGAAAAAGAGAGTGGATTACACTGACCTTATACAGTAAGTAATATTCTTAGTTTGGTTGAGTATTCTCAATTGATTTCAATGCATTAAATAGTAATTTTACACACACAGATATCTGTAATAACAAAACACAACCATATAAATACTCATATTCTGAAGAAGTCATAGTAGACATAAGTGTTAATCTTTATTGCTGTACCTACAGAAAATTTAGAAGAGCCATCATTTTGAGCATCTGCTCTACTTTCTACTCATTCATTCTGATGGAAGAGAAAATCTAGAAAATGTATTGACTGCCAAGAATATAAATATACCTGCTGGCAAAGATTAATGATCTGTTACAATGGACAGTGAATCAGCTATATGATGAATTCCATCTCACTTGAAAAAACATCCTGAACTGTGAAAAATAATATGAATTATACTTACAAAATGGTAATGAAAAGGTTTGATATAAGAGATAAAACAATGAAATTCCAATTGCCTATTGCATTAATTTATTGATCAGTAGCTTGGTAAGTGTATAAATTAACAGAACAGTTAAATAGCTAATATCTAATGCTACCGAGTAATAAAACAATTCTGAATATGAGATAAAGTGATTTTACTAAGTCATGGTAAAAATAAGCTATAAAATTGTGTTAAAATATCATCTATATCTCTATCATCTACACACATACATATGTGTGTATGTGTACACATATATATACATACATTGTAAAACCTTATAATATTTACTGAATATGTATATATATATATATACACACACATTACAAAACAGTATTAGAATCTTATTTGAAAAAAATTTGAAAAGAAAATGGAGGTAAAGTACTTCTTTATTTTTGGTTTCTGCAGAGTTTTATAAAGGGAATGCTAAGCAATAATTCAAAGAATATTGAGGATGAGGATAAACCTCAACTGTAAATGCTTCACTAATACAAGAATTCCATCTTGAATACCTCAGATAGAGATCCTTGGCACTTAAAAATGTCCATCAATGCAGTGTTCGCAGGGAAGTTATTTCCATTTTTGGTCAATTAAGTTTTTTAAAAGATTTTATCTAATGATTTTTCTTTTTAAGTAATTGAATTTTACTACCAACATCTGAAATCTCTGTTCAACTTTCATTGAAAACTCTTGTGAAATGTTAAAAGAATATGACCCACTAATATCCACATAACTTTCTAGGTACCACAGCCAAGTTGTTTATGAAAAGCATAATATAATAATAATTCAAAATTTTTGAAGTATAACATGTTATATCAGTGTATTCAGTAGGATGTTTGAAGGTATAATAACTAATCTTAACAGAATTTGTCTACATAGAATTTACTTGCCTAGTGAACATCCTTTGAGATACATTTTCACTAGGAATAAATGTAATGAGCTAATAAAGAAAATGAAAATATCTAGGTCAAGTTTGTAAAGAAATAAAAGAAAGTCTGATCACTACATTATTTCTGTTTTTAAATACAGTAAATATATTTGCTAATTTTATGCTTGAGGGACCATGAACTATAAAATTTTTATACTGCAGGATTCAAGTGACATTTGTAAGAGGATGTGGTCCTATCATCTCTCTCTTAGAATCTAAACTCTTAAAGGATCAGCTGATGAAGAATAAACATTATGTTTTAAGAATAATATTAGTAGGTATATATTTAATTTTATACATAAAGTACTAGATCTTTAAACATAAATTTAAAAGATTACTAAATGTTAAAAAGCATAGAGAAAGTTCGAATGATAGCTCTAAGTGATGGTAACTTTAAATGAAATTTTCACTGGGAAGATCATTAATGATGTCATTTTTCCCATTTTTATTTACCAAAATTATCTCAAAACTAAAGAAAAATAATATGCAGAAAAAATTAGGAAAATTTACTGTCTATTATGCTTTCATTAATCTTTTCTAACCTAAACACAACAGTTTTCATAAACAATTCCTTATATATGAGTATTTTATTTTTATATTGCAAAAGAATTTTATATATAAAATTTATTATTTTATATATTTATTTTATATATTTATTATTTTATATATTTATTTTATATATTTTATTTATATATATGCAAAAGAAGTTTGCAGAGCTGAAATGTCCACATATCCCTCTACTTCCATCGGGTTGGATAATTAATATCTTTTTCAAGACAATAAAAAAATGGATAACTTATAAGTTAGACAAATGTGAAACATGTCTTTCCCCATAAGATAAAACATATTTGAGAGAAAATTAAAACTCACAGGTTCTATGCAAACATTTTCTAAATATAAATTTTTTTTGTTTGAATATTGATTTAACTATAGTCTTGCTGTATTCATGGGCTTCAGCAACCCAAATATGATATAGCAAAGGGGACCAAGAGGAAAAAAATAAACAAACCAAAACAAAAATAAGTAAAGAGAGAAACCAAAAATGAAGATGCACAAAATCAAAGATAAATTATTCAAGAGAGAGATGAACTGGTGGAACACATCCAATCTTGCTGCCAAGTCAAGTAAAGTGATGTCAGAAAGTGTCCATTGGGTTTGGTCCAATTTTGGTCATTGATGAATTTGATAAATTTCAATGCAGTAAAGGAGAATGAATTGGATGGAAGAGTAAATGGAGAGAAATGTCTTTTCTCGTATTATTGCTGATAATGCATCTGGTTTACATAACACCTGAAAATGTTTGATAGTACATATTTTAAGTCATCCATGAGCTGATAAGTTTGTAAGGATTTATCATGCTAACCCCAGTGAAGTAAAGTAAAATAAAAGCTGATTTTTCCTTGAGGAATTTAGCGAAGAAGAGAAACTCAAGTACTGGTTTTCACAGACTCAGTTTTTGTGGAAGACAAAGCTTTATGCCAGTACATGTGTAATAAGATTCTTGCCCATAATGTTGAAATCCCTAAGGGTTGTTCCCCTATCTCAAAGAGCCACAACAAAAATTGTTTTGGCTTTATGCGAAGTGGGGGTGGGATAGTCTTAGAGACGTTTTAAACCAAAGCTGGTATTCAGAGGTTTTTATAGATATAACTTAACATTGCCTGGGATATTCAAAAACAGCCCAGCTTTGGAGGAAAATCAAACTAAATAGACTGAAACTCCAGCGGGACAGCCTTTATAAGGTAACAGTGTATTGTTGAATATTTTCTTCATAGAGAGCATTTGCTAACACTAGACATGGCTGATGATTGAACTTGGTCCTTACAGAAGTACTCGACTGGGTAAAGAAAATCTAGCAAAGATTTGGGTGTTTGTGCTGTTCTGGCACAGCAGATTTGAAAATCCAGGCACCCTAAATGTGTGATTCTCTTTATCTTATAGTCCAGTGGTCCCCAACCTTTTGGCACCAGGGACTGGTTTCGTGGAAGACAATTTTCCCATGGACTGGGGCAGCGGGGTGGTGGTTTCGGGATGATTCAAGCACATTACATTTATTTCTATTATTATTACAATATAATGTAATATATAATGAAATAATTATACAACTCACCATAATGCAGAATCAGTGGGAGCCCTGAGCTTGTTTTCACTTGCCACTCACTGATAGGGTCTTGATATGAATATGCAAACAATTGATTTATTATGGTCTCTGTGCAGTCAAACCTCTCTGTTAATGGTAATCTATATTTGCAGCCACTCCCCAGAGCTAGCATCACTGCCTCAGCTCCACCTCAGATCACTGGGCATTAGATTCTCATAAAGAGCATGCAACTAGATCCCTTGCATGCGCAGCTCACAGTAGGGTTCGTGCTCCTATAAGAATCTAATGCCACCGCTGATCTGACAGGAGGCGGAGTTCAGGCGGTAATGCGAGTCATGGAGAGAGCTTCACTGCTCGCAAGCCACTCACTTTCTGCAGTGTGGCCCGGTTCCTAACAGGCCACAGACCCTTACTGGTCCATTTGCCAAATTCTTGTGCTAAGTAGCAGGTTAAGAGTTTCTGTAAAGCGAAATAAAATTCCTATAATCTTGCAACATCTAGAAGAAATATTTACACCTAGAGAACGGGGCCTCTTTCAAGTGTACACCGTGCTTTTCACTCAAGGCTTTTGTTATGATTGGAGTAGGGTGCAATCGAAAGGAAAAACTACAAAGCCTGAAACCTCCAAATAACAGACTCACACAATCCTTCAGTTGAGGATAGACAGAGACCCAGTCAGATTCTCAGCTAAAAAAATTTGGGGAACATTGCAATACACTGAATTTTGTGCCCCCCCCTTCCAAATTCGTATGTTGAATCCTAATCCCCAGTGTGATGGTATTTGGAGGTGGAGCTTTTGGGAAGTGATTAAATCAGGAGGGGATTAGTGCCCTTACAAAGAGACCCCAGAAATCTTCCTTGTTCCTTCTATTATGTGAGACACAGAGGAACGATATTCGTTTATGAACCAGGAAGCAGGCCCTCTCATCAGATACCAAATTTGCCAGCTCCTTGATCTTGGACTTCCCAGCCTCCAGAATTGTGGAAAATAAATTTCTGTTGTTCATAAACCACTCAGTCTATGGTATTGTGTTATAGCAGCCTGAATAAACTAAGACTAACATGCACAAGGAATAGGAAAGAACAAAAGGTTAAATGATTCTTAGTAAAATTTCAACCTTGTCCTCACCAAATGAATCTCAGATGGATTGAAGAGATTCATCACTTACTCTGCCTAACAGTAGAAAGTGGGAATGATCTTGTCAAAAGATATCATTTGGAGCTTTTTCTGTTCCTTTCTACATTTTGTCTAAGATAACATAAAAATTATTGCACATGTCAAGAGATAAGATGATATGACTCATAATAAAGAGAAAAACAAACATTAGAATGAAACCACAGAGAATCTCGACATTGAGATTAACAGATAAGGATTTTAGAATAATTGAAACAACATAAATATATGGAAATTAACAAAATATGTTAAATAGATGAAAAGATGAAGAGTATTGGTATCAATAGAGTGAATCACCTATACATGATACAAATATGAAACAAAATAGCAATAATTTATAACCCTTTGAATAGGTTTAATAGTAGAAAGGGCACTATAAAATACTACTAGTTAAGATAAGGTGGATACAAAAAACTAGCAGAAAGGGAAAAAATAGGGGGTGAGGGGAGAAGAGCAGAGTCTTTGACACAAAGACAACATCGTAAAAGTCTAAAATAAGTGTAAATGGAGTTCCAGAGAGGAGAAAGAGGAAATGTAGCAGGAGAGACATTTATCAAAGCTAGCAACACACAGATTCAAGAAGCTCAGTGGACACAATGTGAGAGAAATATAAGGAGAGGCCTAATTGCATACAGCACAGTCAAGCCTCTGAAAAAGAAAAAGGAAAAACAATTTTTCAAAACATCTTGAAAGGAAAAAGACATGTTACCACAAAGATCACCAGAAGACTTATAGAGAAGACTTTAACAAAATCAGTGAGTCAGAAAATATGAAAAGGGTAAAAATAATTTCAAAAAATTACAGATACTAAAAATCTATACCCAACATAAATTTTCCTGGAAAACTCATGGGAAATAAACTAATTTCAGGCAAATAAAAGGTGAGATAATTTGTCACCAACAGTTCTGTGCTACCAGAAGTGCTTAAATTCAAACCTAACCTCTACTTAACTAGCTGAGTGACTTTTTCCAAGTTTATTTACCTCTCTGTGTCTCAGTTTCCTTATCTACAAATATGAGATACAAATATTGCCCAACTTACAAGAACAAGGTTTAAAGGATTCATGGATTTAATGCATTGAAGATACTTAAATCTATTCCTAGAATTTAAAATATATTTAACATTATTTTTATCAGTTTTAAACATTGTACTGAAAACTACTATTTATTGTTGCAAAAATCTCATTACTGGGAGAATATGTTTCAGTCACTGACAGGCAAGTTTATGTGGATATCATGAGCCAGCAATTGGGATTTAACTTGAATTATTTCCTTGATATAAATCTTTATCTTCCAACATCTCATTTGTAATTCTGGACAAGTTGCATTACCTCTTTGTGCCTCTATTTCTGCATCTATAAAATATCAATACTATATGTAGCTAACATTGTATGACCATTGTGAGTTTTAAGTTAGGCAATGTATGTTTAGAGATCATAAACATATAGTATTTTTAGTAGTATTATATATTGTTTTTTGTAGACATTATACACAGTGCTGTATAGCAACTACTACACCTATCTCTATGCGCTCGTCCAGGATCAATTCCCAGAGATAAGATCCTCAAGAGTAAACATCTATCAATATTTTAAGATGGTAAGTATCATTAGACTGCCCATTAGTCTATCCTAGAAACTAAAATGCTCACCAGGAATGTACAAAATAGTGCATTTCTACACATCCCTGAAGAAGATGGATAAAAGCATTGTTATATTCATATAAATTTTTATGTATTTTACAGCTGAAAAGAAATAGCTCACATTTTTCCATTTTTCAGCTAATAAAATATGATAAATCACTATGATTAATAATATACTGTGCTCAATGAATATATTTTAAAAGTAGTATTCTAACAGAATTCAAATCTAAAAAGCCATTCATTCATTTAATACTAATTAAACACAATTTGTTTTGATTTGATGATTGTCCACATAAAGTTATATTTATTATAGTGACTACTTGATTGGTAAGCAACAATGATTTGCATAAATAATTTTCATTGGAACATCATAATACTCCCCCCTTTTTACTTAATATTTTTCATTACTGGACCTAATTAGAACTCTTTTTCTTCCCAAATGAAACAATAACATATACTTGTGGTTTTGTTCTTATCTTCTTTGAACTACGGACAAAATGAAGTCAATAAAAAATGTGCTGAAGCTAATTCAATGTGGAATGGGCACACTGAACTCAGATTGTTAGAGTTTCAGATGTCCTCAGAGATAATTTTAACGCGATTTTTCCCCCAATGCTGAAGCCCTTCTGTAACTTCCCTAGTAGTTATGCATTCCATGTCGGAAGGGGAATAATTAGTTGTTAGAGATTACTTTCTAATATTGAGCCAAAATTTCTCTTTTTTTTGGTCACATTCACAAGCCTGACCCTAATTCTGCCCTAAGATGTCTTAAGGCATCTTCAAAACAACATTTTTTAAATGTACGAGCACAGTTTAAAAACTAATGAAGTCCTAACTTTTGATAAACCAACTTTGCTTTAGATATTAGAATGACATTTGATTTCCTCTCTTTCTGGCTATTCTCACTAGGTAAATTCAATATCTCAACATCTCTTTGTACTTAAGAAGGGAAATTTTTACTTAATTTCATTTAAGACTTTTATTTATTTTACTAAATTTTGTAATTTCTTTTAAAAAATCAATTTTGTAAAGATTTATTTTCCACATTGTCAGGGCATCCAGGAGTAGTAAGTTCAATATTTGCATGTCTCTTTGTAAACTCCAACAGCTAAAAGAAACACAGAGGCTTACCTTCATATATTGGGCATATTAATCAAAAACATTATTTGATATTGAGCTATGTATTATTTAAACCTTTACCAAAAAAATTCTGAAAAGATTTTTTAATTTGAAATAAATATATATGACATTATCATATTCTTTAACATCACCAAACTGAATATTCTTTTCAAAAAAATTCAATTTACTCAGAGCTCTAATGATAAAAAAAAAATGAAAATCTCTGGAAACATAAATTTAAAGTAATCTCATCTTTTTATTCAAACTAACTAAACCTGTAGGTAAATCAAGGTTAAGAGGAGACAAAAATGTCTTTGATAATTACAAGTTAATTAAAGAGAATATAAAAATCTGGAAATGAAAGCATTTTAAATGCTTTGGCCACTTTTTGCCCAATGTCTAATTTACACCTTCATATTTTTAAGAATGAGCCATCTAAAATGTGGAATAACAAAACTCACCCCACAGAAACAAAGGATAAGCTTTAAAAGGGCAATTCTTTCTGCTGCTGCAGCTAAAGCTAGAATTGCCCTGCAGGCAACTGCAATTCTCTGGTACATTTAAGTAGTTCCTACTTACAAAAGTGGAGTAAGGCAAAAGACCCTGAGGAGAAGCCCTTTTGTTTCATTTTTGATCACAGCAGTTTCTATAAAAGATCAAATTTTAATGAAGGAAAAATTAATATATGTTTAGATGATGGAGACAAATAATACAATAACAGCAGCCCCTCCAACCAGTCCTTTTGAAAAAAGAGAAACTAATTACTCATGTGAAGTCTGCTTATAGATCTATTTCATTGCATTACAATTATTTTTGAATGAATAAAATTGCTGGAGGACATATTTTTTCTCTTCCTTCTTAAAATTGGGTAATAATCTGGTAAAGTCATAGCTAGGTGTACCTTTAGACTTGCTGTATTATGTTTCTAAACAACCTAGTTTAACTCTTATAAATGTAAAACACACCCTGTATTAATCCTTTCTGCTTAGCCTCTCAGCAGGATGAATTTAAAGTCATCTTAATGGCCCCAAGCAATATTTTTAAAAAGAAGCATAGAAAAATCTTAAGAGATCATTTGACTCATTCCGATGTCAGAAAAATAACATTCATAAATACAGCCTTCAGTGTTCTATTTCAGACTCATTTTCAAATTCCCAAGGAATAGGGTTTTAATAACAGGAAGAGATAATCAAGAATAAATTTATAGAGTTATACAAAAATAGTTCAGTGAGAATTTGCTCGTTATGGTACTAAATTTGAGATGCTCACCATACCGTGTGCCCCATGGGAACTGGTTTGTATGCAAAACTGATGAATTTGATAAAATGAGGAACGATTTAGGTTCATCATAAATAATTGTAATATGAAAATTCTGTAGAACAAATGAAATATATCACAGGTAAAGAATATGACAAAATAGAATTAATTACTTAAAATTACATTAATATTGTTCATATAAAACTTGAATGTTCTTTCAAACATAATTTTGTTAGTAGATACATAGAGAAACCTATTTTGACCTAAAATATATACATATATTAATTTGTAAATTATAGGAAAACCAGATTTTATGTACTTTATTAGAAATTTACTTGTTAAACATTTATTTCTAGTTCTGAATATGGTGTTTGTATGGTTATAAAACTGGGACTAGGTATTTATTATAAAAATAGACAATGTCTGTTGTTTCTTTTTTCATTTGTACACATGGGGAATATATGTTCCCCATGTGTTCAAATAACACAAGGTGTTGGAGCTGATTGGAGAGAAAGTACATACATTTTTCCTCTTATAGGAATAAATTTTAAATCTATTAATGACAAAGTTGCATTATTATATATATATATTTTACTTAATATTCTGTTTGAAATCAAGTGTTACTTTAAACTGATAAGAAATTTTCTTAATTATTCAGAGAAGAGGTTTGGAAGTATTTGCATAAATGAAATGATACTTTAGGAATGTTTGGATTTTTAAAAAAGAATGATGTTGATAAAGACATGATATGTAAAACAGAGAAATAGTGTGATGTGGAAGCTATACCATGTTAAAAGTTTAGCCATTATGTTATGGCCATTCCTTTGAAATTAATTCCTGGTATTTTGACCCATATATTATTTTATAACTTACTGAGAGAACCACATATTAGCTCTGTGAAATTACATAGCCCATGTGTTTAAAGCACAAATTAGCAAAGAAAATTATCTACATTAACATTTGGATTTGGAGAAACCATGAGATTTAATGATGTTGTATCCAAAGTATTTTATCATCTGTATTTTCCCCTCAGATGAACATATAAAATATATATATATTTTTTCTGCTCAAAATGCCAGCAGATTTTGTGCTCTGGCTCCAGGTAAGATAGAGTAAGCATATTTCACCCTGACTCTTCCACCAAAAGAATGAAACATTCCAAAAATGGATTTAGTAGCTCTTTGAGGACTCTAAAAAGTAAATAGTAGCAGACTGATTGGGGAAAATTTCAAGCAGCACTGAACCAATGGTGATTTACCAGTTGTTTTCCGCTGTTTTTCCAGGGCTTGAACACTACACAGCATAAAACACAAAAATAAATCATTCTCTACAGATAAAAGAACACCAGGAAAAGCCCTCTTGTTTGGTTCATAGAGATAGAAAGTGACTTTTTAAAGATCACCAGACAGGAAATCACAACGGTCACAACAAGAAACCACAAAAGCCAAGACTGTGAGGAAGAGGAACCTTCTGTTTTGATCGGTGGAGCTCTGGTGCCAGGAGGTTGGAACAAACCACTGTTGCTTTTTGCTCTCTCTCTGTAATTCTAGCACTTGGCCATGGATGTGGACATGCTCACTGAAGTGTTCCAGAGAGCCGGTGACTAAAGCCCAGTCCTCCTAACAGAGAACCAAAAAGGAGAGCCCCAGAGAACCCTAAAATACTAGGAAGATTGCAGAGAGGAAAGTGTGTGAGAAAGTGACCCCTACAGTTATCTATCAACTCCTGGGCTTGCTCTTGAATTGAAAGAAAAAAATGGAAAGTCTCAATAAATGCATTGAAGAATACAAAAGAAAATCAAGTGGAAATACTACATATAAAATATGCAACAGATGAAATGAAGAATACACTGGATGGACTCAACAGCAGAATGGAAATGACAGAGGAAAGAAACAGTGAACCTGATAGATCAATAGAAATTATCCAATATGAACAAAAAAGAGGAAAAAAAAAAAAGAAAAACCAGAACAGAAAAGATTCTCAGGAACCTACAGTAAACAAACAAAAGGCTAAATCTTGATGTAATATGAATTCCAGCATGAAAGAAGGTGGTGCTTTAAAAATATTTACAAAATTAATGGCTGAAATTTCCTAAATTTGGCCAAAGACATAAAGTGACAGGTTCAAGAAGCTCAGAGAATCTCCAACAAAACAAATCCAAAGAATGCTATGATCAGGTACGTAATAATAAAACTGCAGAAAACTAAGACAAAGAAAAAATCCTGAAGGTAGAAGAAAGTAGAGCACCATTTTTAAAGTGCTGAAAAAAAGTTCTATATCCAGTGGAAATATCCTTCAGGAATGAAGGTGAAAGACATTTCCAGATGAAAAATATCTAAGAAAATCCATTACCAGCAAATTTGCTCTAAAATGATTGCTGTTAAAAGGAGTTTTTCAGACTGAGGGGAAACAATGCCAGACAGAAACTTGGAACCTTAGCAATGAAGGAAGAACAATGGAAATGGTAAATATTTGGGTAAATATATTAGATTATTTACCTCTGGGTTTTTATAATTTATTTGATGCTTAAAAGCAAAAATGATAGCACTGACTGATTTGGTTTTTAATGCATATAGATGCAATATACAAGAGAACTGTAACAACAGGAGCTTAGATAATGGTACGTTTTCTATATTTCTCATCAAATGTTAAAATGTTGGTTGTAAGCAGACTGTGTAATTTGAGTACGTACGTTGTAATCCCTAAGACAACTACTAAAAAAAATTTGTATGGAGATAAACTTAAAACTACATCGCAAACCTTAGAGTGTATTACTAAAAAATATTCAAATACTGCAAAAGAAAATGGAAAAAAAGGGGAAAGTAATAACAAGAAGAAGGAACCAAAAAATTAAATTGTAGAACTAATTCCATAGATCAAAAATTACATTAAAGGTAAATTATATAAATATAAATGATCTAAGCACACCCACGAATAGATAGAGAAATAGGGTTGTTTAAAAGTACAAAGAAGAATAAAGATATATAATGCAAACACATCAAAACAAAGCTAGAGTGGCTATATAAATATCAAAGAAGCAAAAGAGCAAAGGACATTACCAGGGATAGGTGGGGCACTGCTTATTCACCAAGAAGGCACATAAGTCTAATATTTATGTGCCTAAAAATGAAATTTCAAAATACAAAAACTGGCAAAACTTAAAGGAAATTTAGACAAATCTACAGTTACAGTTAGAGACTTCAATGTTTCTCTCCCAATAATACATAGAACTATTAAACAGAAAACTGGTAAGGATATAGAAGAAATGAACTCCATCAATCAACTGGATTTTATCAACATTTTTTAGAACATTTTATCCCAAAACATCAGAATACTTTTCAAGAGCATGTGAAATATTCACAAAATGTAATCATTTTTGACATATCCCAATATATTAATACACTATTTATTGCCTTAAAAAAAAAAAGTAGAGAATGAGTCAGTGGTAGCCTCACTCCAAAGTTAATCTCTTTAACTTCATTGTAAATGGCATGTGCTTATATCCTTTAACTTGATGAGTCTATTAGATATATTAATGGCTTAAAAGAATTGTATTTAAGGCTCCCACATCTGTGTTGAATCTTAAGTTTCAATCAAAAACATATCCATAAACTCCGGAAGGCAGGGAGAAAGGAAGAGAGTTAACAGAGAATTTCCCCTAATGTCTAGCACTCAGGTCACAGACAGAATCAGTATTCAGCTCTGGAGCAAAAGAATTTGTATAGGGTATAAGGTGGTATTTCAGTTCACTTTGATGACATTATGGTCTAAGATATGAGGATACCTTGCAATCGAACATACTCCATTGGCAAAATACTCTGCGGAGCCTCAGCCCAAGGAACAATAGTACAACACTCTTTAGGGCTACATGCTTACCCAATATTTTAATGACAAATTCTGTTAGAAGCTGAGTAGGAATATGGGCTTAGGTTGGAGATTTTATCAGGAACTTCTATTAGATTTTTCCAAGTAATTGCAAATATTTTTGAGACCACCATGTGCAGGTCTGCCATTGGTGAGAGAGAACAAAAGTATAGGCATCGGTTTTCCATACTGCATCTTAAGGCCTACATTTTGAAACTTGTTCTTTACTGTACAATAATGACTGGACACATTGTTGTTCTGTAATATAGTTATACCTAATTTTTTAAATTAAATATATGGAGAATGTATACACATATATATAATTCTTTTTTTAATTGAAGTATAGTTGATTCACAATATTGTATTTGTTTCAGGTGTACAGCTTAGTGATTCAGTATTTTTACAGATTATACTCCATTAAAAGTTACTACAAGATAATGGCTATAATTCCCTGTGCTATATAACATATACTTGTTGCTTATCTATTTTATACATAGTAGTTTTTATCTCAATCCCATATGCCTATCTTGCTCCTCCCCTCTTCCCTCTCCACACTGGTAACCACTAGTTTGTTTTCTATATCTGTTAGTCTGTTTCTGTTTTGCTATATACATTTTCTTATTTTATTTTTTTAGATTCCACGTATAACATAGCGCATTTGTCTTTGTCTGACATATTTCACTAAGCAGTCTGTTCACATCACTGCAAATGGCAGAATTTTATTTTTTTATGGCTAAGTAGTATTTAATTTTATATATATGTATATATATACACACACACACACACACACCACATTTTCTTTATCCATTTGTCTATTGATGGACATTTGGGTTGCTTTCACATCTTGGCTATTGTAAATAATACTGCTATGAACATTGGGGTGCATGTATTTTTTTGAATTAGTGTTTTCATTTTTTCCAGGTAGATACCTAGAAGTGGAATTGATGGATCATACGGTAGTTCTATTTTTAGTTTTTGACTAACCTCTATACTGTATTCCACAGTGGATGCACCAATTTACATTCCTACCAACAGTGTACAATGGCTCCCTTTTCTCCACAGCCTTGCCAACATTTGTTGTTTGTAGACTTTTTGTTGATAGCCATTCTGACAAGTGTGCGGTGATATCTCACTGTTATTTTGATTTACGTTCCTCTAATAATTAATGATGTTGAGTATATTTTCATGTGCCTATTAGCCATCTGTATGTCTTTTTTTTTGAAAAATGGCTATTCAGGTCTTCTGTCCAGTTTTTGATTGGGTTGTTTGGTTTTTTGATATTGAGTTGTATGAACTGTTTATATATTTTAGACATTAACCTCTTGTCAGTTATACTATTTGCCAATATTTTCTCCCATTCTCTAGGTTGTCTTTTTGCATATATAATTTATTTCTTCTGAATGAAGGAAACACAATTTAAAAACATTATTTGGATAAAGTTATAAATAGATGCTTGAAATCTGGACAGTTAGATCAATAACATCCTGTATAGGATGTTATGGTTAATAAGCCTTATTTCTGTATATTTTCCTTACATGTTATAGTACCCTAGGCCATTTAATCTCTATAGTCTCTGAAATGAGGGCTTTAGATTAGATGTGCTCTGTTTGGCTTTTTGACTCTTTGTTTTGGAGTCATGGAGGCAAAAGGATTTTAGTTGGGAACCCGAATCAGACTGATGCTTCATTTAAACTTTGAAGGATGCCTATTTAAATAGAAGGTAATTTATATTTAGAATAATAAAAGGTGCCAAAGCTGAAAACATAAAAAGTGTCAAGGTAACAGAAGTGGTATAATAGAGCCAGCTTGTACCTGTTCATAAAAGCTGTTTGTATGCAACTATTCCCAATAAATTCATGTCACATAAGTAGGATGATATCAGTAATGGTAGAAGAATTTACAGTATGGAAAAAACAAAACCAAATTGTGCCCACACAAATGGTCCATTGTTCCAGCATTACCTGAGTATAGCATCAAAATATACCAACAACAAATAAACGAACAAAAAAAAATCTAACATTTGTCCAGAAGAAAATCAGAGAATTAATAGACATAATGCACAGAGTCTCCAAAAATATTTTCATATTCTTAGCAAAAATTTGAAACCAAATGTAATCAAAATAATTATTTTGAAGATTTAGCCAGAATCCTCACCTCTCTTCTTCCTTCCAGTAGGTCTAAAGGAAACTTCAGATTTCACTGTATGAAATTATATATGCTTTCACTTGCAATAGTTTCTGTTCTGTTGGAATAGGCAGTTCTGAGATGGATCTTTTCTCTTCTTCCCATTAAAATGTTCGATCATTGTGCTTCAGCTCTAGCCTCTTCCAAAGACCCTTTTGCCAAGCTGTACTGCTCAGAATCAAATTTTTCAGGAAACATCTTCTGACCCTGTTCCAAAATTTGCAGCTATCTCCCCTTAAGTAGCTATGTTCCTATTTTGTGGTAAATAGTTTAATGATCTTTCCATAGGATGTAGATATTTTGCTTCTGTGGATTTTTTAAATGCAAAAGAACAGATCACTGATGGTAGGACCTCAAGGATCATATTGCTTTTATAACTTCAGGGAAGAACGAAGCATATTGGGGCAAACCAGTAGAAAGAAAACTCTTTGAAAACACTGTGCTGTATAGTAAATATCTTGCTTACTTCCAGCGACACAAAAGCCCTTGGACATAGGCAGACATTTATCACATCTTTAACACTTTTTCACATTCCTGAAAATAAAAAAATACCCATGACCACAATCATGTTTATATCAATGATAATCAGATAGACAAAGACAACTGTTTAAACTGGGATATACCCAAAATATTGCATGGATTAATTTATATATATCCATAAATATTGCCAGAATCCTTAAGGATAAAAATTATAAAAGCACAGGCATAGTTAGAGATTCAGTCTTTTATATCGTTTATAACTAATTTCAGCTACAGTTTAACATTCAAAATATGTGCAGAAAACTCCCTATGCAATTTCTCAGTCTTCTTCAGTATAGTTAAAAAATTTGTCACATCAGAAGCAAATTCAGAAAATTCTAACAATTTTAGTTTAAGAGCAAATATCTTAATGTTGTGACTATTATAACAAATCACGCCTGCTTTCCAACTCTGACATTCATTTACACACCAACCACAAAGATGAAACATTTTAATTTAAAATGTATCTGTTATATGATTAATATGTAAATTGCATTCAGGGCACAGAAATAGGCAAGGGAGAAATGAAGATCAGTGAGTTGAAGAACTTGCTCTCATGGGACTGAGTCCAATGGGGAGGCCAAGAGACATGCATACAGAGTTACATCTCTTGATAATTGCCTGGATACACAGTGTTAGCAAAATAAGCCAAGAGAAGAGTAAAGAGATCCTAATTTGCTAGCAGATGACCATACCTAATGGAGTCTGCCCAGTATTAAGCAGACATATTGCAACATGCTTTAAATTACAGTATCAATACCTTAAATTCAAGGTCAGTCAGCCTTGAATTAATGGCCATTATGAAAGCAGGTGTATTGATTTCTGTCAGTAATATAATGAAAGTTATTCAAATGGTCGAATGAGAGTACAATTTTTGATCACAGTTAAGCACATCTGCTCTTGGGGTACTGGAAATAATTAAATAAATATTCTAGATGAATAAATGCCATGGGTAATTGATTTATATGATAAATTTAAAATATAAAAGAGCTATTTTTTGTAGGGCTAGGGCCATTTTGTCCAGTGTAATGTCTGAAAGAGTTATCTATACCGAAATTTCCCAAATAATATTTTCAGACATTAAAGCATATTAATAAGCCTTAATTAGAAACAAAATAAGTCTAATATATTACTAATCTTATCCACTGGAATGGGCAAAGCTGTAACATGGACCCATCAGCTGGTCAGCTAAGCTTGAGATTAACTTTGTGTTTATTTAATATAAGTATACACATTTTAATTATTTATAAGCATGCCACTTCGTGAACATGTTTGGGAAGTGCTGTTCTAACCTCAGAGACTATGAAAAGCAATTTTAGGGACTTGGTACACCAGAATAAATGTTCCTCCTGAGTTCTCTGGTTGTTCCAATGAAATAGTAATTGTATGAAAATCTAAACATAAATCAGGAATTTGACCTAGATTCTTCCTCCTCCCTTATGTCCTTTATGAAATTATATTTTAATACCAGTGAACATTGCTGTTAGGAATAACATGAGGCATTCACTCCTCATGCTAGTAAAACACTGGAAAAAACCTGTGGCCTCTCTTCCCACCTTTGCTCCTCCATGGTTAGAAATACTCTAACAATTTTTTTAAGATTGAGAAGAGGATGCCTCATTATGACCTTTCTTTCCACCTCTCTTGTGACTACTGTTTCCCTGCAGAGAGATGCATTCTCAGATTTCTTTCAGCCATACATTAAGTTTTGCAAGGTAGGTTCAGTTACTGAGGGAAAGATAAATTAAATCCAGAGGTGTCCTAGAAAGGACGACACTGGCCATACAAAAGGTCTGTGTCTGCTATTGAAAGTTATTTTATTAAATAAAGCTAACATTTTGATCACTCTCTGTTTTTCTTTTGTATCTTATCATTTACTCCCTAGGAGAACTCATTTAGTTTCATATCTTTAAATTTAATCCATTTCCTGATAACTTCTACATGCTAATCTCCAGCCCTGTTTTCTCCCCAGAACCCTAGACTCATTATCCCACTGTAACAGTTTGGATATGTATAACAGGTAACTCAACCATAAATGTGCCCAAAGAGGGAGGAGATATGGGGATATATGTATATGTATAGCTGATTCACTTTGTTATAAAGCAGAAACTAACACACAATTGTAAAGCAATTATACTCCACTAAAGATGTTAAAAAAAAAAAGCAATTAAAAAAAATTTTCCAGAAAATATAAACAGCAGTTTTCCTTCTAAATTCCCTATTTCAGTTAAATGAATTTTCATTTCTCCAATTGCTTAGGATAAAAATTCATTGTTGACTCTAATTTTTCTTTCCTATCCATCCTATCACCTAAGCAATCTATCAACAAGTCCTAAAGAAGATGTCTTTTAAATATATGTAAGCTGCAACAACTGTCATTACTTCTACTGCTGTATACTGATCTGAGCCAGACCTTTGTTTCCTGGTCCATTTTAATAAACTACTAAGTGATGCCTCTACCTCTGTTGTTGCCTCCTAACAACCCATTCTACATGGCAGTCAAAGTGATCTATATGTTTTAGAACTTTCAAAAGTTTGCAATCTCAGTTTGTATCAAAATGTATGTCCTCACCATGGTATACAAATCTTTTCAATACACAGAATGATTATGAAATGTGCACTATACTGTAGCATTCATGACATAGTTTTATTCTTTATTTTATTCTGTATTCACAGCAACACAGAGTAGCTAAAGCAGATTTTAAAATGGACTTCAGCATCTCAGAGATGTGGATAAATATTTATATTAGCTTATAAATTCTTGTCATAAAGATATAAAAATTGTCCTTAAAAGAAAAACCATGAATTCATTAGTAAAAAAGAGCAATAGGAAAGAAGTGTATGTACAGGATATTAAAGTAAACATCTTAAAGAATGAGAGAAAGTATAGTGATTTCTTTATAAAATGTTAAAGCATTCTGGCTGTCACAAAAATATGTTATGACATTTGTCTCAATCCAATCTGTGGCTCCCTGGCTGTCATTTAGCATGGCTGGGAAATTCCCTTGGAAAAGAAAAGGCAAATTAAATTTTCATTTTAATATTGCTCAGGAGTAGTCAGAATTAGATTGCTAATTATAGAATCGCTAATTAGAAATACAGCATCTCTAAACATAAAACATTCTTTTAAAGAAAAGCAATGCACATTTTCATTTAGAGATAAGCATTATGTAGAATATGATCCTAAATACTATTCTGATTTTCTCCAAAGCCACATAGAATAGAAATAAAAGGATTGGGAAGGGCTATTTAGCTTAAGTTATTTTGTTGTTTAGTAGAAGAAGCATCATTCTAGTTCCCTGCATATTGAAAAGTCCTCTCCCTTGGTGGAAACCATTTAAATCCCTGAAAAAAAGTACATTTCAATATTGGGTTTTTATAATTAGCTTTGCATTATGTACACATTTTCAGTAATCAAATCCTAACTTGTGGTACAGAATATCAATTTGTTTTGAAAGCATTGTTTATAGCGAATATATCCCTTTAGACAATGCATAACTTGAACAACATACCCAAACAGGCAGGAATAGCCTGTGGGGAAATTTAAAGCTTTATTGTTTTTAGAACCATGACATTATAATACCATGCTTTCTGCAATACTGATTTATAACTTATGTTGTCTGTCTTTTTTAAAAAAACTTTGAGAGTGAACTCTTGGGATAACGTTTAACTTATTTTAGATGTGTATTAAAATGCTCAGCTTCAGCATTTATAAAGTATTTTGATAATAATTTTGCCTCAAGCTGTATTAACTATTAATCCTAAATTTATGTGTTTACATTGAGAATGCATATTCCATATGTATAGCATTTATCTAAAATTGCAAAATAAATGAGTAAAAATGAATTCCTCATCAGCAATATCCCAAACTATCAACCACAAGAAACTATTATTTCAACATCATTTTAATGAGACCACTTATTGAAAGAGTATGAGAATAAAATACCAGCTAAAATTTGAAATATAAAATATAGCTCTAGGAGGAGCTATGTATCTATATAGGAGAGGAGAGGGAGTTAGTTTCCTTTCATTATTATTTAATAAGAAAAAAGTTTAAATCTCAAAAATAGTTGAAAATAACTTGATTTCTTTATTTTATCTGCAAAGTGTGTTTAATTTACCATCCTTATTGTTTGGGAAAACAAAGATGATACAAAAGTTATTAGAACACATAGGTTGTTACTAAAATTATATTTTATTTTGTGATTTATATTCAAATTATAATATAGCATAAACAGATTTATTTGATTTTCTAAAAGTGGGAAGAAGACCCTGAGGTTAATTATCTGAGGATCTAAATCTTTTGATTTCTTTCTTGTTTTAATTTTTACTATATTTGCTACATTCAAAATTTTCTTTCCCAGCATGCATTACATCAGATGAATATGTGCTCTAATTTTTAATCAAATGATGCAAACATAGTTATCGAAAGAACACATTTAGTAGTATATTTTATAAAGTTTATGGTTGATAGACATGATCTTGCACCTTTGACATTCTATCATCAATAAGTAGACCGGATCTGCGATTGGTAACTGAATCAAATAGAAGAAATGATGTCCCAACTTTATGTAGAAGGAAAATTCATATTTTTTCTAGGAAAAGGCCACAAAGTTATTTTTTTAGAAACACTAAGGTTATGTATATATCAGGAGCTTCACTGTAATTGTGCATGTGTCTTGCAAAGTCACTGCAGTTTCAGCATCTTAAAAAATGAGATTTGTGTGTGTGTGTGTAATTTTACATAACTTTTATTAGTTTATTTAAGATCACAGCAAAGGGAACAATTTTCTGTTCGCCTCAAAATTATCCACAATAATAAGTATTGGGTGAGAGTGGGCTTCCTCCTTCCATTTCTGAGAGATGTAAAATCTTGCGCCTCACACTTAACAGATATAAAATAAAAGTAATTGTGATATAATATATTCAGTTATGTATTTAATTTAAAACATCTGTTGAGCAGCTATCAAGTTTTACATATCTTTGATTTGTAGTTTAATTAGGCACGTTTTCTATCTGCCTACTGCCCATGTCCATGGACAGAACACATACAATTAAATAATAATTGAGCCAACTCTTAGCCTAAAATTGTAAATGTCCATAGATTCATAAAATATGATTAATATAATATTTTAGAAATCTAAACATATTTATATGAGATCTTTGGAGTTTATTGCTTGGTTCTTTTCCTAATAAAAATATATGTGAACTTCTGTTTTGGAGTGATCTTTTTACAACTGGTCTAGTCCTAGAAAGGCCTGAGATTTATTCTAGGAAGCTCTTGTTCTCTGACTAAATCTACACAGAAATACGTAATATATGAGTACTACTTTGAAGATTTAAAGGATTGAAAAATTCAACAATAAAAATACTGAAGAAGGCCCAAAATACATGATAGTTATTCTAAAACAGTTTATTCCAGAGTAAGAGGATGTTTAAATTATTATGTATTAAACACTCAAAGTGTGCCAGGAACTGTAGTAGTTGCTTTATACATTCAATTATCAAAACAATCTTAGAATATATTACTATTCCTTTTTTACATATAATATTACATAACTTGTACAAGATTGCATAGCCAATAACTAACCTACCTAATTGGGTCTTGGACCTAGGTTTTTGTGACTCCAAATAGTTTCTTATTTCTGAAATAATACTGATCATTTACAAACACATATTTTTGAAAATGGTAAAATAATTTAGTTCTAATTAATGTATCAATTCATTAGAGTTTCACTATTTCATCCATTTGATTTTTTTTTACTAATTATCTACAACCTTTATCATACTGTGCAAGGTATAGAGGACGCTGTAGTAAACAAGACAGAAATTGTTCCTGCCCTCATAGGTCCTATGCTCTAATGAGTAAAGCAGGAATAAAAAATGAACATACAATTATTTGTTTTTAGTGATTTTGTTAAGTGGTATAATAGTAGTGTCATAAGCATCTACAAACACAGACCTGACTTGTCCACTGAAGCAAGGGATGGTTTTCTGATTGAAAAACGATTAATATGCAATCTAAGTTAGAAGAAGGTGTAAAGGGTGACAGGATATTCTAAGTAGATGTGGTAGGCAGAACAATGGCTCCCCAAAGAGGCCCACAACTTACTCCCTGGAGCCTCTGAATATACATTATGTTACGTGGCAATATTTGTAGATGTGATTCAGTTAAGGATCTTGAGATGAGGAGATTATACTGGAGTATCTAAGTGAGCCTAATAAAATTACAAGTATGCTTGTAAATAAGAGAGAGACACAGAAAAGTCAGTCAGAGAAGGAGATGTACTAATGGAACCAGAATTCAGAATCTGAGAGATTTTGGAAACTGCTACCCTACTCACTTTGAAGATGAATGAAGGATTCACACCCCAAGGAATTCAGGGGGCTTTGAGAAGCTGGAACAGGAAAGGAGATAAATTCTCCACTAGAACCTCCGGAAGGAAGACAGCCCTTTCAAAATCTTAATTTTAGCCCAGTAAGACCCAATTTGGACTTCTGATCTCCAGAATTTTAAATTAATAAATACATTTGTGTTGTTTCAAGTCACTAATAATGTGCTAATTTGTCATAGCAGGAATAGAAAACTAATATAGCAGAAGAAATAGAGCACGATGTAAGGCCAACTGGCCCAAGGCAGGGGAACACAATCAGATTCACAGGTTGCATCAGACCGAAATTCTCCGGACCACCCAGTTCCAGAAACTGCCCTGGAGACATTCCGGACCACCCAGTTCCAGGAACTGACCTGGAGACTTTGAACCCAGCCCAGCCTTCCCGCCTTTCGAGGGGCGGGACTAACGGTCCCCCAGGATACCCGAAAAGACCACCAAATAAGGAATACCCTGCACCCGCCCAGATTCACCACACCCCTTTCCCTTCTTCCCCTATAAAATCTTGCCCAACTCTCGCCTGGGTGCGATTTCTCTGGCCCCTTTCTCTCGGACCAGCGAACCTCGCCCGGGAGCGCTCCCTAATAAAGCTCACTTGAAGCTTTCCTCTGTTTCGCGGTGCCGTTTGTTAAGATCCGACCTTACACACATAAACCCCAAGGTAGGAATGACCATGCCATGTTCACAAAAATAGTTTACGGCTGGAGAAAATATTTAAATCATTTTAAAATCAGATCCTTATAAAGTTCTTTATTCTTCTCAAATCTCCTTGAATCGCATAGGAAGGTTCTCAGGTGTATCTTATATCTACCAAATGACCGATGCTTTCAGCACATGTGGTATTTTAGATTGCTAAGGCTGCTGTAATAAAACACCATAGACTGAACGAGCAGGTTAAACAACAGAAATTTATTTTTTCCAAGGTTCTGGAGGCTAGAAGTCCCAGATCAGCGTGCTAGGAAGATTGGATTCTTCTGAGACCTCTGTCCTTTACTTGCTGCTTTTACAAATGGTAGTCCTTTGTGTTCATGTGCCCCTGGTGTCTCCCTGTGTCCTAATCTCTTCTCCTGATAAGGACACCAGTCAGAGTGGATTAGCTCCCACCTTAATGGTCTCATTCTAACAATTAACTTTTTAAAAGCTTAAATCCAAATAGAGTCACGTCCTGAGATACTGAAAGTTACGATGGCCTTTCTCCCAGCTCACTGTGCCCTCCTTGCTTCTGAACTTGTAAGTAATAAACCTGACTCTACTTCCTTTGTGTGGGTGTATTGAAACTTTACCTTCAGTCAAAATAAGCCCTTTGGTTTCACTTCCCCAAAGTGGGAGTTTTGATGCTAAAGAAGTTAGCTGCTGCCCCTGTGTGGGTAGTTTGTGCCTCTGAATTCAGCAGCTCATAATCTGCTTATTCTAAATTCAATATACCAGCTCCAGCTTCTCAGCACCTAGAGCTTCAAAATATTAATTCTGGGGAGGATACAATTCAATCCATAATAAATGGTTACAGAACATCAGCCACCATGGCTGCTGTGGTAGACACAATATTTTCCTTAAATTGTTTTTTTTTTTTTTTTTTGCGCTATGCGGGCCTCTCACTGTTGTGGCCTCTCCCGTTGCGGAGCCCAGGCTCCAGATGCGCAGGATCAGCGGCCATGGCTCACGGGCCCAGCCGCTCCGCGGCATGTGGGATCCACCCGGACCGGGGCACGAACCCGTGTCCCCTGCATCGGCAGGCGGACTCCCAACCACTGCGCCACCAGGGAAGCCCCCTTTCCTTAAATTCTTGACATAAAAGATGATCATTCCTCAAGATCCATTGAAGTTAGCAGTTGCCATATGACTTACTCTGACCAAAGAGATATGAGAGAGACACTGGAAGTATTTAAACGCCTGACTCTTTGGGGGCTCTTCCTGCAGTTGCCTTAACCAGTGAGATTCCAGATGGTGGAGGCTCTGTCAGTCTACAGGCTGGGCTAAGTAGAGGATAACTGAAATCAGAGCCTCATGCTATGGAGACGAGGCATTCTCACTTGTTTATAAAGCACAGGTACATTTTCCTCATTTTTTTACTACAACATAGCCTAGTTTTTGCTAACTATGTGCTTTATCTCAATTTATTTTGTGCATCCATTAGCAAGGTGTGTCATAAGGTAATTGCTTCTTTGCTTTACGCCATTTCAGTTTAGGAAAGGTTTCATAGGAATGTTACATTTGGATGGGGGGAAATGTGTAATGTGTTTGTGTGCATCCACATTTTTTCCCGGAATGATAAAGAGGGAGAGTAAAAAGTAGCAACAGCAATAGAGCTGCTACTGCTATTCTTTCTACTCCAGGAATATTTATGATGTCTTACTCTGTGCCTAGTTGTGCGTTAGAGTCCATTCATGTCATAATTTCCTTTATGCTTTCTTACTGTGCTTTGGTTTACATTTACACTTAAGTCAATTTTTCTCTTTTATTATTTTCATCTAACTAAGGCAAAAGATCAGTATTTTCCTTTCTGTCACTGTGATTTTTTATTGTTTACTTGAGCCTCTGGTATTGATTTCCACTCTGATCATTTTAGGACACCAGATGTTATTGATTCAGCAAATACAGCTGAATCTAGATGTGTCCTGGACTTTGATTACTTTTGATAATTTCTTCCAATACATTTTGAGAGGTTGCTTTTAGCTTTGTAAAACACTCATTTTATAGAAGAAAAATATTCATGTTTTGGATTCCATTTAAATAGTTGACCAAAATACTGCTTTATATCAGGAAAGACCTTATTTTTTGGCAGAGGAGGTTTATCTTCAGGAAGGGCATATTGACACTAGGACACTAGAAGAGCTAAATATAAAGGAGCAGAAAGGAAACTTGTTCCATTAGATGTGAAGCCATATTCTAAAGACAAGGTAAGTAAAAGAGTATTGAGCAAAGAAGTGAAAGTCCAGTAACTTACATGAGTTACTATGTTTGCATTTCGGTTTGTGTGGAGGGGAAAAGAGAGAGAGAGAGAGAGAGAGAGAGAGGGAAGGGAGAGAGGGATATGTTTGGGTGTGTTTATTACACAATTAGGTTTCAAAAAAAGTGGTGCATCATGCTTTGTTACACAAACCAAGGCTTTTTTCCCCACTTGTTTGTCATTTTTAATCCCATAAAGATTGGTTTTATTAAATTATTGATTCTTTAGAAGTTAAAAACATGATTTTTCAGCCTACATTGTATATCAGAGATGCCATATGTCATACTTGTGGACACTGAGTCATAAATTAATTACTCCTGTCTCTTTCTCTCTCCAACTGTGTGGATCTTGAATGTGGAGCTTAGAGGTTGAAGTGTCATCTGGAAACGACGAACACAAAGTTAATAGCCAATCGCTAATAATACGAAAGAAAAATACAGGTATCCCCCACTTTTCAAAAGATGGCTTTACGCCATGTCACTTTTACAAAAGATGCATATTAATACCTGTTTTCACTAACAGAAAAAAATTCAAAGATGCTTTTCACTTTTACAAAAAAAGCTGAAAAGTGAAAATAATGTTCAGTGTTGGTTTTGCAGCAAGTCATAATAGAGGCAACACACACCCTGAGCAGTGATAGTGGCACCAACAAGTTCCTTCCCTGGAATCTATACTCAGTGTTTTAGCATCAAACCTCCATAGCCTTGAACTGTGTCTGTGAGCATCTGTGCTTTATCTCAATTTATTTTGTGCATCCATTAGCAAGGTGTGTCATAAGGTAATTGCTTCTTTGCTTGATGCTATTTCAATTCAGGAAAGGTTTCATAGGAATGTTACTTTTGGATGGGAGGAAATGTGTAATGTGTTTGTGTGTATCCACATTTTTTCCTGGAATGATAAAGAGGGAGAGTAAAGAGTAATTACACCTAGAGAGTAGGACTAAAAGGCTAGTATGAAAGAGTAGCTTGCTTTATATTATACATTTGAACTGGTGGGGTCTTTGAACATATTCCTGCTTAAATATATATAAATAAATTAGAGGAAATAAAGTAATTGCTTTAAAGTAAAATACATACATATGTATGTATTTATATAGTATATATAATTTTACTTTAAATGATTTAATTTACTTAATAAGTCCTTTCTTCCTAGGCAAGAAAACTGGGTCACTCAATGGAAAGAAATTCCAATAGGCATTACACATGTCATTAGCAACATTCAAAATGAAAAACAGTAGAGCGACATCTATGCGATACTCAAGGAAAGAAAGTATGAGGCAAGAATTTATATGCATCTCACCTGTCCTTTAATTATCAAAGCTATAGAAAATTTTTAGAAATGCAAGAATTCGGAAAATATCACACTAACAAGATCACACCCTTTCCAGGAAACTAGATTTAACTTCGTCTACTTAAGAAATGACTGTGGAGGGCTTCCCTGGTGGCGCAGTGGTTGAGAGTCCGCCTGTCGATGCAGGGGACACAGGTTCGTGCCCAGGTCCGGGAAGATTCCACATGCCTTGGAGCGGCTAGGCCCGTGAGCCATGGCCACTGAGCCTGCGCGTCCGGAGCCTGTGCTCCGCAACGGGAGAGGCCACAACAGTGAGAGGCCCGCGTACCGCAAAAAAAAAAAAAAAAAAAAAAAAGAAATGACTGTGGAAACCTCAGGAAAGGGACTGAGCATTATATATGTTTAACTGTAGATCTAAAATTAAGACAAGAGAGAACTTAATGGTTGAGTATTGCTGTGCTTACTGTGGATGATATTGATAATAAGTGAAATTAATAAAATGTTAAAAGAGAAGGCACAGGTAAAGGAAGAATAATATGTTTCTCAATTGCCTCATAAGGACAGTTGAGTTTCAAATAACATCATGTAAAGTTTAAAAATTTTGAGCAAGTGTAGACATATACAACAATAAATAGATGCTTAGGAAGATACTTCTATTGAGTAAAATGGATGCTGGAGGAGATTAGGACAGAGGGTTACAAAGATATTACAAGATAATTTTAATATTACTTATAATGGAGAACCAATCAATATAGTACAAAGGAGGAAGGCCATTATGAGCATCATTCATCCATTAGATTGGCTAACAAAGTAAAATTCAATTCTATTTTAGATATAAGCCACAAACATGATCAGAAGTTTAAAAATAACAGGATGAATAAAAGAATACCATACAAAGTCAAACAAACAACAAAATGGGGGCGAGAAGTAATAGTTATAATCTGAATAGCTTGCAAAAGTAAAAATCTAGCCAAAATTCTAAATGAGAAAGAAAAGAAAGAAAATCTATAGGCCTCAATACACAACAGAATTATAATACCTATCAACAGCTATGCACAAACAAAACAAAACAAAAAGCTCAATAGGAATCTTTTTGAAGCAGAAACTATGGGATATGAAATATAGAATGGCACAGATAATAATAGGAGGTAATATTCCTCTTCAGTCCAAGACATATCAAGTGTATAAAAATTTGATATGGGTATAGGAGTACTAAACAATATAAGATGAAAAGGTAAAAATATATATATATATATATTTATATATACCAAAGCCTGTAATCTTAAAGATTATAACTTTGTTTCAGCTATATACAAAACATTTACAAAGAAAAGGACCCTATAAAAAGTCTCAAAAAAATCATGATATGTTTTTAAAAATTTATATAATGTCCTTTTGTCAGAATAAAATAAAACTTGAAATTAACACAAACTTAAAATACTTTATCTTGAAGTTGAAATCAGGATTTTTTTCCTTTTAAAAGAAACAGCCCTTGTGTAAAAAAAATAATTTTGAATATAATTGAAATGAAAAAAACATAATATATCTAAATATTTGATATAGCTGAGGCAGTTTTAGTAGGAAAATTCATAGTATTCTAATACTTACATTAGTAAAAATAGTAAAGGAATAAAATGTCCAATAACAAAGCTAGAAAAGTGACAATAAATCAATAAGAACAAATAGTAGAAGAAAATAATTCAAGAATAAGAAAGCAGTAAACAATGAGTTAAAAAGCAGAGATAAATTAGAAACAATAACTAAATATATACTATTTGGTTGTAAAAATAAATCAACAATAGAAACAAACTGTTGATTAACCTAATCCAGAAAAGAAGGGGAGGGCTTTGGTTACTTGCATATCACCACTGAGTCCCACACCACACTTTTATATATTCTGTTCTACAAAACTGTGATTGTAATCTGCAAACTGTATATCCAAGGACCCTTTGCTACTTGGCTTTTTAGAAGGTGGTTGGAAGAGAAAGTTCCTTCTTTTGGTTCCAAAAATGTATCTATTGCAGGCAGCTTCAGTGTGTAATTGTAATGTGAGGGTCCAGGATCTAGATCTGCTCAAGCCAGCATGTTTGAATGATTAAGCACCAACTGAGAACCAAATTGGAGAAAGAAAGTTCAGAAAAATAAAAACTGAAGACCAAACTTACATATGACTATTGGTTCAAAATTACAAACAGTAAACACAGGCAAAGAGTATAATAAAATAATATAATTTTTACTGCAAATATCATCTGGTTGGAAGATAAAAATTAAAGAGAAATCTCATCATAAGTAGTAACAAACAAGAAAAAAATGCCTTAGAAATGATGAAAGTGTGCTAAACCTAATGACATACAATCTTCTCTTATAGGAAGACTCATTAAAAAGAAAAATTCTTGTCAAGTACAGTTATATATTTGATGAAATACTAATAAAATGCCAAGAGGATTTTGTGTCTGAAACTAGAAAAATTGATTTTAATTTTTTTATAGAAAAATATACAAAGTCAGAGCAACCAGGCAAATCCTCAAAAAGGTCAGTGATGTGGCTGAGGCAGAATGGGTCTAGCTCAAACAAAAAAATAGAAATATAGTATAAATATTTTATAAATAAAGCTGTATGATATTGACACAAGAAAGATTACCAGAAAAAACACAACAGCGCAGATCCAGAAATAGATTAAACAGTTAGTATATGATAAAAGTGCTATTTCAAATTAGTGGGTAAAACAACATTTTTCTAATAAAGAATTTTGAGACAATAGGTACTAGTCTCAAATAGAAAAAATAAAAAAAATAGAAAAAACATTTTTTACTGGAAAAAATAAAATTTGGAATTGTACTTCATAAAACTTATCATAAAAACTCTAACTGGTTGGAGATCCAAAAGTAAAAAATAAACATAGTATCAAAATAAGAAAGATTTAGAAGGAGAGATGAGTGAGTTCATTTATATACTGGAAACGAAGAAAGTTTTTTAACTAGGATTCAGAACCCAGTAACAATTAAGTAAATGACTGATAAATTCAACTACAGAAGCATTAAATTTTAATGTATAATATGTATGTATATATGCTCATCATTTTTAATGTATATATGTATGTATATGTTTAATGTATATGCATATATATTCATTTATCTATACATCTATCAATAACCCTAAATTAAAGACTGAATATGGCCAGATAAGTTTTAAAATAGTTGTAAGTAAAATTACCTATGTCTACTTTGCCATCACCTAATCACATTCTCCCTTTATTATATGTAAAATTTCTAAGGAATTTCAGTATAAAATCGTATACAAGTACTTTCGATAAAAATGTATACAGTATGTTGAAAAGAAATCGTAAATTATTTGAGCCCTACTCATTTGTTTCTCATTTGTAAATATGGAACAATCATAATCATACGTATCATGATATTTGTAGAGAATAAGCATCATTTTGTGCCTTTTTTCTCTGGGAAATGTATTCTCCTTTTTGGACCTGCCACTATTTCCCACTCATCTCCATGATGTTTGAAGGCACTTCACCAAACATTCTGGGAAGGGAATTGAGCAAGAGAAATCTTTCATTTTCTGTATTTATGTAGCAAAGCTTAAAACTATCAGTGGAAGCATTTCCTACCATTCAGACATGAGAAATGGGTAAAATTAGAACGAAGAATTAGAAATGGAAGAGGATAGAGGGTGAAAGAGAGTTGTTAGTTCACAAACCGGCCCGTGTACTTGGAGGGTAAGGAGAGACCTAGGAAAGAGGCAGACCACTCCGCATTGGTAGGTGGCAGGTTTAAAGAGCAAGGGAACTTACTACGAGGCTTGCCTTGGGCCACTGAAAGACGAGTAGCTCTCCGCACCCACCCATCAGAATCCTAAAAGCTTACATAGAAGCCTTAACTGGGTTCAGCCATGTATACAGTCCAGATGGTCTTAAGAACACATTACTCTCTCAAGGTTGCTTCCTTGAAAACGCTCCAACTATGGGAACTGTGCACTGAACATAGATTCCAAGGATGGGGAGGGGATAAAGAGCCTCCCATTGCCAGTGTACAGATTCCAGGTCGATCTGTAGTCATGTCCTCTCATGGACCTCCTCCTCTTTTCCAACGAGAGTACACACATAAGAAGAAGCAGGAATGAGAGAACAAGCTCATGCTTTTAAACTGTTGTCTGTATTTGTTCCGCAACCACACTTTTGTCCACCATGGGGTTGAACCACACTGAAGCTATTTTGTCAGCTCCATCTTAAGCCTGTCTTTCTGAATGACTGAGCTTTACCCTACTCACAAGGAAGGTATCCAAGCTAGATAAGGTCCCCATCAACTTTCACCCTTGCCTTCATCTGATGTAAAAACTGGAAGAGTGCCTTTTGCTGACACACATGGTTAATGGTCATGAGACCACTGGGGGAGAGGAAAAACCCCTGGTTCCCATTGGTGCAGACATGCTTCTCCCTAGTGGTCAGACCCTATTTTTAGCTTTGGCCCCTTTAAATTCCCCCCGTACCCTTTGTGGTGTCACAAGCAGCTGCAAATGCCTCTGGATCATTGTCTGTCTGAGCCTGCCTGTATGTAAGTTACCCACAATAAACTTCATAATTGCACTTTATGGAGTTGCCGGCTTTGTTTTTGGTCTCAAATTTCCTTCTTAGTTCAGAGGATATTATTCAATATCTTCATCTCCCAGCAGTCCACTAAGTTCCAAATGTCAGCTGAGGACCTTTATAATAAACTCATGTAAATACTTAGGCTAGTATAGGTTAATATGTCTGTCATGTGCAATCAAAAATACCCTTACTTATTCAGTTATTGTAGAGATCAAATAAAAGCACCTCATAAACTATGAAGCCCTATACAAATATATGGTATTATTATCATGATGACATAATACTTTCCTCATGTTGACTCAGTTCTTATGAGTGTCTTTTTCACTTTTTTTTTTTTTTGCGGTACGCGGGCTTCTCACTGCTGTGGCCCCTCCCGTTGCGGAGCACAGGCTCCGGACGCGCAGGCTCCGGACGCGCAGGCTCAGCGGCCATGGCTCACGGGACCAGCCGCTCCGCGGCATGTGGGATCTTCCCGGACCGGGGCCTGAACCCGTGTCCCCTGCATCGGCAGGCGGACTCTCAACCACTGCGCCACCAGGGAAGCCCCTCTTTTTCACCTTTATTCAGAGAGTTTTAATGACTAATAAAATTCAATTAGTAGTGAAAAGACACAATGATATTACTCAGTGAATTTTCAGATCCAAGGAAAAAGTGCAGTTATGAATGGATTTGAAGTCTGAGAATTTCATTATAGCCCTTTATGAATAAAAGTGAGATTTAAATTTTTTTATATTATCACAATGATTACAGAGCTATGAAAAAGAACACTCTTTATGACTATGCAAAAACCAAAACTGTTTTAAATAAATTATCACACATTAATTTTAAAATATCGTGCTAAGACAAAGGAACATTTTGAACCCAGTAATGGACAGTAAAGAACATTTTGCAAGCATAGAGAATACAGTGGCACTGTAGAGGATTTTGGAAAGGTAACTTATTTAACAACAGTTTTACAAGCCAGTAATACTTGATGTATTTTTATATGTTATTTTTTTTTCTGTTACCTAAGCAGAAATAAAAAACAAAATATTTACATTCAAACAAAATATGCATACCATTGTTGACTTTTATGTTCCATAAAGCAAATGGAATTTACCTTAAGCCTTAAAAACTCTATCCTCCGAATTTTTCTCCTTTATGTTCCTTCCTGCTTCTCTTTCAAGGCTTGATACTCTGTTCTTTTTTTCTTAGATGCTCCAGTTCCCCCAACCACACACCCAAGACAAAAAGCAAAACCCAAACCCGCACATATTCTATATCTCAAAAAAAATATTCGGACCATCATAAGAGAAAATTAGGCTCCACACATTTGTAAAATGTAATTTCTGCTTTAATTCCTCGTATTTTACTCCAGGGAGTACATCAGTGTGATAATAGGTATTTGTTGTTTCTAGCTCACAGCACACTAGCTTCCATTTTTCCCAATGTTATCCATTTATGAAAACTAATAAAGTTTTTGTTTAAAGAGATTCTGAACCTATTCTACTTTAATAGATTATTTTAGAAAAAGCAGCTCTTTTTGTAAATGTTCTTCAACAATACTCATGATGGTGGTTCACGGAATCAAATCCACTTAATTTCTTTTTTGCCTAGTATATGACTATAACAGACTTTAGTAGAAGTGGAGGGAGCCTGGTTGAAAGACAAAAAATAATCAGATTGAGCTCTACTGTATATAAAGGATAGGGCACAAAGCAACTATATTCTGGGATTCCCCAATTACAGAGAAAATAAATGCCCTTTTTTCTTAAAAAAAAAAAGTTGAGCGGAATTTCACTCACCTGCTAGTGACAGTGAAAGGACTACTGTTACTAACATTTATTGAGTGCTTATTATATGATAGATGCTAATATATTCTAGATACTATTTTAAGGCGTACCTTTCCAAACGTTGTCATCACCTTAGATTACCTGGTGAGTTTATTCCAGTTTGACTGTTGAGATGACTTATTTCCTACTTTGATATATCTTTGTGACTCAGTCTCCAAAATATGAATAACAAAAAAAAATGCATAATCACCTAGATCATGGCTTAAAAGTTAACCGCTTTTTCCGGTTCTTTCCTTTGTATATAGTTCCAACCTTCCCTGATCTTCAAACAAAAAGGCTTTTTTCAGAACAATGAGTAGTTTTTCTCCAAGTTTTTTATGTCACACTGTTCCTCTTTAGACCATTCCTAAGATGATTTTATTACAATGTAAGTTTTCCTTTTATGTTTAATGTTTAAGATTCCCTTTTAAAAGCCTAATTAATGGTTTCCTATTTCAAGTTCTAGTTCTAAAGGCTTTTCATCTTGCGTTTCACTGTTTTATTTTTAGTTCTTAAAGCTAGTGTCCCCTCGCATCTTTATTCTTGATTTTTACAGAAATGTGTTTGAGTAAAGGTAAAGTCCAGCAGAGAATCATTAAGCTTTGATGGAATTTAGGTAATATTTGTAGGTGCAAAAACAGAAATTACATCTATGTGGAGTCAAACCAAGGGAGCTTACAGAGTTGGAGGATGTAAGAGACAAAAACAGAGCAATTGCAAAATCATAATAGATCAAGTATGGGTTTGAGAAGTTTTGGATTGATAACTGGAAGTTAATTCTTGTGTGGAAATACCTTACTGTAAAAGGTAGAAATTGGCAAATTTTCTTAAAATGTGAATTATAGTTATAGTCACAGACAGGATTAACTATATGATTTTTGGGGCCCAGAGTAAAATGAAAAGGTGGGGCTCTTTATTTAAAAATCATTAATAAATTAAGATGTCAACATCAGAGTTTTAAACTAAGCATAAGCCCTTCTAAACTGAGGACCACGTGTGATGGCAGAAGTGGCATTCCCTTGAAGCTGGTGGGAATCATTGTCATGAGGATATGCCTATCAGATCTCTGACCTCAGGGAATCTAATTGACCATTGGTCCCAGCTGCTGTGCTTTGAAATCCATCAATGCACTCTCAGTGAGCTCATACTTCCAGTAGTGTCCTCTCAGCAAGGACTGAGAGTGCCGGGTCACTGAAGCTGGCCTGTTCTTGGGAGATATGTTATATTGCTAACTGGTGACTTTGGCTTAAAGACTCAACATTGTCCTTGTCATTAACTTTCTTAGAACTGTACCCCTGTCAGTCACATCGGGTCATGGATACCCAGAGACCCAACGTGCCAGCATTGACTTCCTGTTAGAGGCATTTTATGGGGACAAAGTAATATATAGCATCATGGATAACTCTTGCCTGTGAGGGTAAGAGTTAACACCTGTGAAACTGCTACCCCCATGTCCCAATTTCACAAAGAAATATTTGCTCTGCTTTGGTAGGAAAATGAATGTACTAACCTGGAAGCAAAGAGAGAGGAAGGTACTCTGATCCATCAAAAGGTAACAGAGGTAGAAAACAGGTAAATTGAGAATTAAGTTAAAAATATATTTTTAACAGCTCTGTCTGCTTCAAAGGTTTAGAGGAAGAACAAGGGAAATTAAACATTAAAGAAAGATTATAAGTATATCTAATTGCTATAATAAAGGAGGTGACAAGTAAAGAATGTTTATGCAGTCATTGATGTACTGCAAGTTATTTAAGACCTGGGAAACTCAAACGCTGAAGGACGCCAATGTTTTGTGGAGGACCACCTGGCTAGTACATGTAATTTCTTATTGGATGCATAAGGTTACAGAATTTGGAAGCATCAATAAACAGCTTCAGTTCAGAAATCTGTTAATGATGATTCTCCAGCTGGTATAAAAGAAGAGGGAAGTTTTTTCAAAAGGCTGGATTTATGGACCTAAGGAACTCAGGAGGAGAAAAGAAAAAGAGTGGAAGATGGACACCCAATAAAATATATTCCAAAAATGCCCTGAGTTTCTCCTGTGATTGAAGCAATGCAGACAGAATAACATGAGGTGGGATTAGGGTAAGACTAATAATGTCACCTGTGGCTTGTCCTCAATTTAGAGTGCCCTGCTCATCACAGAGAATATATTTATGCATTGTGATTCCTGCATGGAATTGTTAAAGACGAAAGTGTAAATAGAATGGTTTCAAATATTCAAGAGATTCATTGCGAGGAGAAATTATATCAAACTGTTGTCATTACAGCTAATCTGGACATAGGATGGATGAGGTCATAATTAATCTCCTCATGGATGATTTCTGTCATTTGATTTCAAGATATCAGTCCATAGGATCTGGTCAAGTGGCATAGACTGGTTAAATTTGGTACAAAACTAAGATGAATTCCTCTATTTTCTATTTTTTTTTCTAAAATGCAATGTCTAACAAATACTAGGTAGAGATATTATTTCAAGCGACATTTTTGCTGCAGTACCTTGAAATATAAGAGTGTAGAGATTGAATTTGATATCCTATTGTCCTTTTGAATCACTAGGCAGATCTGAGGCAGACATTTGCACAAATTTGATAAATCTCTTTTGGTGTATTCCAATAGACTTCTATCCATTATCAAGAATAAAGTCCAGGGACTTCCCTGCTGGCGCAGTGGTTAAGAATCCGCCTGCCAATGCAGGGGACACGGGTTCGATCCCTAGTCCAGGAAGATCCCACATGATGCAGAGAAACTAAGCCCGTGAGCCACAACTACTGAGCCTGAGTGCCACAGCTACTGAAGCCTGTGTGCTGCAACTACTGAAGCCCGCACAGCTAGAGCCCATGCTCCACAACAAAGAGAAGCCGCCGCAATGAGAAGCCCACGCACCACAACGAAGAGTAGCCCCTGCTCACCACAACTAGAGAAAGCCCACGTGCAGCAATGAAGACCAAAGAAGACCCAATGCCACCAAAATAATAAAAATAAAAAAATAAAATATTAAAAAAAATGAATAAAGTCCAAACTGAAGCTACAGACTAGACAGTCTAAATAATAGTGTTCAGACCAATACCTGAAACCTATAATACTTTACTTGCTCAGCAGCTGCCCTTCAATCCTTCTAAAAACATTGATTTTGCATCTACAAACAAGGCTCATATGATAATTATTACCTTTTAAATTCTTGTCCCCTTGTCTGATATTTTGACTGATTCAGGGGTCTTGATTTCATTAAAGTAGACTAAACTGTTTTCCAAAGCTAAGAAAAAGTTCAAGTGTTTCTCTGGGGACAAGCCTGCTCATCTTCTGTGTGTCCTTGTTTCCTGACATGTGTTGGAAGCCTGCCTGGTAAATGAAACCAATAAGCGATGGGAAGCAGAGGCAAGAAATGAGATGAAAACGATTTCATGGTGAAGGCCGTGGTTCCATTAGTACTGAGGCTCTGCTACTCTACTGCTTTTTCTAGAGTTATGTGAGCTTTCTAAAAAAGCTTTTTGGCCAGAGTTACTTGGATTTGGGATTTCTTCCAGTCTTTGTATTGAAGTGAAGAAGAGGAGAAGACACATTTTAAAGACTGGCTTTTCTGCAAGGGTTTTGGAATACTACTTTTTCAACTCTAACTTATTATTGAAAAGTAGATAGCACTTGAAATTGGGAGAGAAATGGTAGAATTAATTTCTCAATGATTTTATTATTGCTGAAATCATTTAATTTGAGATGTGTTGTCATTTATTTTGTTAGATCAAAGTTCCATAAAGGAAAGGGAATTTGTCTGTTTTGTTTAAATATCTAGTCCAAGAAGAACTCGATAAATGTTTTATGAATCTTTAAATGTACTATGCATTGTAGAAAACACACTAAGAGTTAGGATGGACAATGCAGTTGGAGTAGCCTTTTTAGAAGCTTTTTGAACTAATCGAAAATGAAAAATATGGAAGAATATTTAGAGGTTTAGCTGCCCATATAATTAGCCATATAAAAGTCATATAAAAAAGTGGCACAAGTTGAGAAGATTTTTACGTGTTTTTACATGGAAATGGTATCAGACTCTCCCCTGAGGAGAACATGGTGAACAGTACCTTTGATGATAAGCTGAAGAATGGGGACTTCCCTGGTGGTCCAGTGGTTAAGACTCCCGCACTTCAACTGAAGGGGGCAAGGGTTTGATCACTGGTAGGGAAAGTTCCACATGCCACACGGTGTGGCCAAAAAGAAAAAAAAAAGAATTTAACAAAATGAACTAAATAGTAAGTGAACTAAATAGTAAGTGAGTAAGTAAGAAAGGGATACTTTCTCCCTTTCTTCACTCAGCAAATAATTCATTCATATCGTACAGGGGGTTGGGCACTTAATGTGTTTTAAAGCAAGACACAGACAGAGAAGCTTTCTTCCTCTTGGATTGAAAGCTGCTTTTTAACTTGATACTGTTGCCAAAACTCGACCTCTGTTCACTGGTGCCAAATAGAAACGCAGAGAGAGTTTTGCGTGAAGTAAAAAAGAATAGCTTTATTGCTTAGCCAGGCAAAGGGGGCCACAGCAGGCTAACACCCTCAAAGCTGTGTGTCCCACTTTGGAGGGGGTAGTGGGGAGTCTTACAGTGTTCAAGGAGCAGGGTGTGATCAGCTCGTGGACATTCTTCTGATTGGTTGGTGGTGATGCAATTGGGAGTCAACATCATCAACCTTCTGGTTCCAACCTGTCTGGGGTCTACATGCTTGTGGGCACCAGTTAACTTCTTCTACCTGGTGCGGGGTTTCAGTATCTGCAAAACAGCTCAAAGGACACGGCTCAGAATGTTATCCGTAGCCCTTGAGGTAGAACTAAAGGTCCTTGACTTTGCTTAATGGCTAAAGTATTATTTTGTCTTGCTTGACTGTTTTCCTCTCTTTCTGCATTGTCTCACTTCTTTGATTAAATTTATTCTTTGACTAAAGTTTTTCTACAGATAAAAGGTGGGTGGAGGACATGGGTGGTGGTCTATTTTGGGAAGACCTCGTAGGGTCCTACTGGCTTACAGTACTTCCATCCATTAGCAAATATCCCTTTTCCCATGCAGAAATTTCAAGTGTAGAAAGGCCCTATTTCTTAGCAAGTTAGTCTATTTTTCTGAGTTCTTATAATGTCTGTCCTTAAAACACCATCATAAAAATCTCTTTATTTATGACTATTACTTCTAAGAATATTAGCAATTTAAGGTAGAAAAATCTATTACTTTTACCAAAAAAAAAAGACAGTCGGTAGAAGAAAATATTTTGTGGTGATTTAAAGTTAAACAAATACATTTTAGTGAAGCAGGTTAAGTATATTTTCCTTAACTGCTATATCTGACTCAAAAAAAATTTCTTAAAGGAGGAATTCACAAGAATAGTCATTATTGTACTATAAATGATCGCAAAACATTTTAACAATTGAACATGGAAATTAGATTATTTACAAATGAATTTATTATATTCCAAATGAATACCAAAGTATCAAAAAAAAACCTTCTTATAATCAATCAAAAACAAATTTAAGAGTTTTTGCTTGTTTTAAGAGCTGTTATTATGAAGAGCCCTAGAAATTAAACATTAGCTGAGAAAAAGAAAAGATATGAGGACCTATGAAGAAAACCCCAAACTCTATTAAGCAACCTAAAGACAGACCTAATTACTTTTGAAGCTCTTAACTAAGTTTATCTGCAAAAGAAAACACACCAAAAATACATATTATATTATATAAAAAAGAAGTTCAGTAAGGGGTGTTGTTACTTAGTATGTATTAAGAACAAGATAAAATAGTGGCAAGAGAAGAAAGAGGCCACAAAATTGTCTTACTGGGAACACATGGGAGGTGTTAGGCAGTTCTGTTGGCATCCACAGCCAGTAGCGTCACAGCTGGGAGATGGCTGGCTCTGCTATCAAGAAACTCATTCTCTACCAATGAGAAGAAATGTCAATAAAATGGCATGTGAGGGGGAAACAAGTTTGGGACCTAATTGGTACACCTGTGCCACAATGTCTTTTCTCTCCATAAGATGTAAATTAAGCCATAGAGAATACTAGAGGAACTAGGACTTCTTAGAAAAATAGAATTTCTCTAGGGAATTCAGGGATGCCCTGATTAGGGCATATAAAATACAAAAAGCCCCCCCGCCCCCCGCCAAACTAGAACCTCTTCTTGTGCCAGAAAGCAAGGAAGTGCTCAAAAAATGAAAGGGAAATTTCAAATGACACAGAAGCCAGCCATTTGACAAATAGTCAAGTCTGGGACAATTGAAACACCTAAATAAAGTAACATATCAATATTATAATCCATTGACCAAATTTGGAAACCATGACTCCGTACTAATCTAAATTACTACTTTAATAAATACTTATATAGTTTCAAGTATTCTCTCTACAAAATATCTACTCATTATGAAGAGTAGAATAATAACTTTGCAATGGGGAAATCTGGCCAACAACACAATCAGGTGATCAAAGTGAATATCATTAGCAATGACACAAATCATTTGGGGCACTGTGATCTGGCAGGACACAAAGAGAAGGAAGAACACAACATCACTTCTCTAATCTTCTTGCCAAAGATGCATAACCAGAATCTAATCAAAAGAACCAAATTGAAGTATATTCTACAAAATAAATGACTGGCAATCTTCAAAAGTGTCAAGGTCATGGAGACTGAAGAACTCTTCCAGACTGAAGGAGACATGACTACAAACTAAATGCAAAGTGTAATTCCACACTGTCTGGATCAGCTGGCATTTGGCTGATCTAGGCTGTACTTCACTGGTCTTGACTTCAGGCTGTGGACTGAGTTCAAGTCTGTCCCACAACTTTCATTCTCTGGATCAGGAGGTACCTTAGGCACAAGTTTTCATGGACAAAATTCAGGGCAAGCTCAAGTGCACAAGTATAGCTCAAGTTCCTGCTCACTTGACATCTAAAAACATCTAATTTGCTAATGCATGTCACAAAGCCAAGCCCAATATCAAGGTGTGGGAACACACATGGCTGTATAATACTGCTATAAGAGGGCGGTGAAGAATTGAGACCAATACTTCAACACGCCTCACTATGTGCCTTATGCTTGTGTAGGCTTGCTATACAGTCTGGCACACAAGATGAATTCTTATCCCAGGTATGAATCAGTGCCAGTCACATTGCTGAACCCAAGGAAGGTGCTTTTTCTTACTAATCTACTGTTGTAAAATGTTCTTTTTCAACTCTCGTTGATGTAGTGACTATCATGTTAATGGCCTCTAACTATCTAACAACACAGTACATTGGTTTGAGGCAAAGGTAGCCTTCCTGCAGTTTGGACCTATCATTATAAAATCTGTAAACATTTTGTATCATCAGTTCAATTTTTTCTGGCCTGGAAAAATACTCACAGATGTGATTTAAAAATAAAAAAAAAGACATGAACAAGTGTGATAATTAAAGCATGGTTTGTGAGTGATAAAGTAGAAAATCCTAAAGGCCCTCAACAAGGTAGGAGCTAAATATTGCTGGTTTATTCCATGGAAGTTAAAAAAAAATAAAGAATAAAGGAGAGTTAAAAAGAAAAAGATAAAAATAGTGGTGAAATAAGCTGGCTTTAGGATCACAATGCCTGGGTTTATGTGCTGGCTCCAGTATATAGAAATTCTGTGACCTGATGAAAAGCACCTAACCTATCCATGTTAATATCCTCTTCTCTAAATCTGGGTATGAGGAACATTTATTTCATGGGACTTTTTGAGGATTAAACGAAATAAGGCAGATAATGCTCACAAAATGGTGCCTGGCACAGCCCATTTCAAAGGCTCCTAGGGCTTAACACTACATTGAAATTACTATTTAATAATTACTTATTATTACTTTTAAGCATGATAATAAAATTAGTCTATCACTAGTTCAAAAAAAAAGATCAATAAACTAACATAAAATGTCCCTAATATTTAGTTATATATGACTATATACATTATTATGCGTATATCAGCTATATATATATATAAATACGTCACTAAATATGAATTATCTATAATGATGTGCACATAAAATATCTCCTAATGTCATTAGAAAAATTAATTTTTAAAAAGCAGTAATCTAGTTAAACATTTGGAAAAAAAATAAAACTAGATTGTCCATCCCCAAAACATTTTGGAACCTATTCCATAGATTTAATTAATCATATATTAGTACAGATCTATATATTTTAACATACAATATCAAAGATTTAATACAAATTCGGTAAAACTTCCTTAGTATGAGGATGAGGACAGAAACTACAACAATCTTTATTAAATAATTTTCTACCTGAAAAAAAAAATAATAATTTTCTACCTGAAATCAACTCTTTCCTGTAAGAAAACAACGATTACACAAATGTGAATACATATAGTGAGAAAATACATTATAATAAGAAATTTTAATGAATTAACTCTCTTTAAATTTATCAATAAAAAAGACAAAGTTCCTATATTATTTTTTAATAATGAAATGCAAACTAATTGAAGTGTTCAGAGCTTTGTTTAAATCACTAAAAAAAAAGAAAGGAGGGTTTTTATTTTCTGAAATACTATAAGCATTCTTTCCTATCTCTAAGACAATGTGGTCTTAAAATATTTACTTTGTAATGCTTTGTTTCATTACATAATTAAATTGCTATAAAGTCAAAGTTTCCACTAGTTCCTAATTACTTTGTTTCACTGGACCCAATACTACCAAATAAGTTTAATTTCACTGTGTTTAGAGGCACTTGTAACAGAGACCACTTCACCCAATCCAATTTAATATGACCAGATATAGGAATTAACTTGTTACTTATTTCACTCCCATACTTATTCATTTATCCATTCAAAAGTAGTTATTGAATATTAATTATGGGCAAGGAATAAGATATAACACTTTTTTATACTTATTTAAGTTAACCTTGTCAATTGTTATATTTTCCTTTTGGCTACCACAGGGACCTATTTCACACACACAAAATGTCCCAACTTGGTGTAATCTTCCTATATTTATACATTCATTTAATTAATTTATTTATTTAACTCTATTTATTGAATATATATTGTATGCCTTTGGTTATTTCATGAACTTTACATTATATGGCAAGATATAATAAACAAATAAATAAATAAATATGACTAATTAAGTAGAAAAATAAAATATATGATGGTGATAAGTATCATAAGATAATAAAAGCAGATTAAAGTGATAGAAAAAATATTCAGTGATGTGTACAACTATAGCAACATTTTAGTCACTATTATTTTATATCAAAGGTTTATAAAGTTTTTGAAAATTATTTTAAAAATCACTACCTTTGACAGGATTATTGTTTGATTATTATTTTATCAAATGTTAAATATAATTGGACCTCCAATTATAAGAAAATAAGATCATTTAACTTGCTAGTTGACATTCCAAGTAATTATTAGTCTCATATAATGCTGTATGATTTTTAAGACATGCATGTGTGTTCTTTTGTGTATTTCAATTTTGATAGAGATACCAATCTAATTTTTTCCTTTTCAAATATTCCTAATGTCAAGGTATAAATATACAGATACTTTCAAAATAAAATAATAGGCTACCATTGTAACTAATATTCAAATTACATAATTATTATTTTTTTCACAGGTACAAGTAAGGTAGCTAGTTCAGGGCAAAATACATAAGAAGAAATCCTTTGACTTCAAAAATTAGACCAAGGATTTGAATACTTTCCATTAAAATATTTTATTATTTTCCTCCACTCGTGACTACATATGAGCCTTATAATAATTCTTCCTTAGTTGAAATTTTGTTTCTTATAAAAGGTACTTCATTTATTTGTTTACCTAAGACTCTGTCCAACACATTCCTTAATGCATGCATGAATGCATTAATTGGTTATTCTATCATTCATTTAATGCCTAGTTAATAAGTACCTTCTAGGTGAAGGGCAACGTCCTAGGAACATGAATGGACACTGAAATCAATGATGTCTGTAAGACATGGCTTTGGTATTCATAATTTAACTTCATAGAATCTAAGAATTATAGTGCATGATAAATTACTAATGGCCTCTAAACTGTCATGAAAATGCTCTTTAGAACAATCTGACATATTACAATGGTGCATTCTCTACAACACCATGGCATTGCCTTCTAAGACTCATTAAAGAGGGTATTCTGAAGTATGAAGGGAGTCCAGATGTTCTGCAGTCAAGAAAACAGTAAAGTCTATGAGACTATTTTAGGACACCACAATATTCCAGCCCCTCTCTCAATCACCCTAAATGCACTCTGGGGACAAACTTGATTCCTTGCTCATCCATGAACACACCACCACTTCTTCCTAGTCTCCATTTTATTTTTCCTAATTCTAAAATGTGCAATGTGTCATCTCCATTATCTACTGGTGACTTAGAGAAACTTTAACTTCTCTCTCCCTGGCTTCGCTCAACACACAAGCGTGCACACATGCACACACACACACACATTCACCTCAAACCTCCAAACAGTACACACTGTTGGTAAAAACCAGTGTGCACTTTCTATGGAAACATGTCTTCCAGTCAACTCTTCTGACCACTTTCAAAACATCAACCCTTACGTACTAGCAGTCATTACGGCCATCTTCAGTCCACCTAGACATCGAAGACTGACTTCCCAGGGAAACATGTTCTCGGTACTACTGAGCCAACACTTTTTATTTATTGTAATAATAGTAACAGCAATGTCAAAAACAACAGTAAACAACAATATAGCTAAGTCTCTGATCATTACTTTTCATAACTGATAATCTATGTGATAAAACTAAAGTTTTTGTCATACTTTTTGCTGTTGGGCATACTTATAAATTTATTATATAGATTGTTACATTTTAGAGGGAAAAGTCTATATGATATTTATCTATCTATCTATCTATTTTTGTGCTTTGTATAGTGCCCTATAAAACAGGGTACTCATTACATATTTATTGGGTTTAGTAATTACTAGAAAATAACTCATGAGTGCTACAAGAATATTGGCTACTTCATTACACTGTTTAAAAGAATTGTTTTGTTTCCCATCATCCCCTCATTACATTTAATGCTATAATTAATTATACTTAATTTTTACACTTGGATAAAATTGGAGAAAAGTGGAAAAGAGCTCTGATTTTGTCACAATAGCTTTTGTATAAATTCTGTTAAATCTTAAATCTTTTTTTTTTTTTTTAAGTACACATGTGTGGGCTGTGATCCTGACAAGCTTCTGAAAAATTCTTATCAGACTCTAGTTGCTCTGGTGATCAACCATCTGTTTATACAACTGCAATTTTATTTCTTTTGGAAGATTAGAATAGAAAAAGGAAATGAGAGCTTCTCTGCTTATTTTTTCATCATTCTATTTTGTTATAGAACTTTTAGTATTGGAAATTAGAAATCGTGATCATTAGAACAGTTTTCAAAAGACATCTTTTGATTTTATCTGAAATTAAAAAGATAATGACCTTTAACAGCTTATGGTACTTTGCTAATAAGATCATTTTGCTAGATATGTAAGAATTAATATAAATATAAATCTTATATAGACAACGACACAGAGGAAATGGAGAGTTTTAATTTTTTTTTAATTTTAAGAGAGATGCTCAAATTGTTGTTTTAAGGTAATATGCCAAGTACAAATTCATAGAAAGGAAGAAATGAGGCAATAAACATAATTGAACCACTTAAATGGGAGAGATATGAAAAGGAGAAATTGGAGCAGAAAAAAAGGAAGAAATATTAACTGCTTGCTACGAAAATTTCTAAATTTTGTAAATGTTATAAAACCATTGTGTCTATAAATAAACATGATTAAGATCCCTCCCTGTACCCATGAAGAGGCTTGTACAAGTCAAATCCATAAATTATGAGCTTCATTAGCTTCTTAGTAATTCTGCCTCTGGCAAAGTTTACTTAAATTTTGGAAAATCTTGAAAACTAAAGGAAAGAATCCTCTAATTCTGAATGAGAATATATGCCAGGCTCAGAGTAAGAAAGCTGTAAATCTGAAACTTACCAATTACATAAACAAACTAGTTAATGAACAGCTGTATTCAATGAGGGTGTGCACAAATAAGTTGATGAACTTAATAATTATGAATAATCCTTACATGACGCTTATTTTTATTTTTAAGCAAAAACTTCAGGGAATTTGCTTATTACCTATAATATTGACCACTGAGGTATGAATCCAGAAATTGTTTCCCAGGAGCTCTTTTGGCTAAAAAAATGAATACAGCAGTTGGAAGTGAGTTTACTAATGAAACAGAGAAAAGAGAGCATTTTTCCAAAAGAGAGCCAGTATCAGACTGCCTTGAAAGTGGGAGTCAGGTCTCCAGGCAGAACACTTGAGAATCTCCAAACATGATGTACGCACAGAAATAGTGGGAAACTGGGGCTGGAAACAGGCTCATTAATTAAAGGTCTAGCTATGAAGTCACAGTACTAGTCAGCTCTTGAACTTGTCTCTTTCACTCCATTATGGAGAGTACATATCAAAAGATTACGACCAGGTAGAGACCTGAGGACTAACCTCTAGAGAATCTGAATAAACTGCCTAGGGGATAGTAGGGATACTATCTTGGATATTGGTGACTCAGGGTTAAGCTATACTAATTTATTCCCCAGAATAAACTATCCTTCAAACTATCAGTTATCTTGCCATCAAGAAAAGACAGCCAACTGGCAAGATCTACCCAAGTCATTTCTGTCTTATTTAGAGAAAGGCCTACCAGGGAAACAGAACTAATACACAACAACAAAGGGAATACCAAACTTCTTTCTAGAAAATCAACTCATTATTTTTTTGTTATTGGTAAGCAAAGGAATAGTTTTATTCTGAGGTCCTAGAAAACAAGTTATTAAGTTAGTACATTGGCGTGGTATGCAGCTTGTAGCATTTAGTAAGTAGCACATATAATTGGACATAGAGTTTTCACACATTTTTAAAAACAACCTCAAATTTTGAAAACGTTGTAAGTACGGTATAACAAAAATTTTCCCCCTGACCCTTTGTAATCACATTGCTGCCATGATGTCCTGTCAACCCCATATACTTTAGAGTATGATTTCTACAAACAAGGACATTATTCTTCATAACCACAATACAATTATAGATTCAGGAAGTTAATATTGATACATTAGAGTACATTAGGAATTAACATTGGTACCATATATTCCTCAGATCCCATTCACATTTTGCTAGTTGTTCCATCATTTTTTTAATTGTAGGAAGAACATTTAACATGAGATCTATCATCTTATTTTATAAATGCACAGTACAGTATTCTTGACTATAGACATAATGTTGTATGGAAGATCGCTAGAATGTATTCATCTTTATCCGAAACTTTATACCCATTGAATAAAGCCTTCTCATGTCCCTCTCCTCTCCCAGGCCCTGGCAATCACTCTTTCACTCTTTAATTCTATGAATTTGACTATTTCATCTTTGTGTTTTAGGGTGAGTACCACAAGGGCATTCAACTCCTTTTCCAATACAAAAGGAAAAAAGGCATCCAATAATTGTGGTACCCAAGGGCAGGTGGGCTCATCAAACTCTCCTTTAAGGCCTTGAAGGCTGTGTTTTCTGATTCTTCCCATAAAGTTGGGCCGGGGTTGTTACTGTTGAGTAAAACAGAGAGAGGTCTGGCCATAAGAGAGAAATTTAGAATCAGATTTTGGCACTAACCAAGGAACCCTGGAAAACCTGGCACTAAGTTTTGGTTTTGGGGAAACTTAGGACACTAGGAAGTCTATCTTGATCTAGATGTAGTCCTTGTTGTGATATCAGATGTCCTCAATATCTAACCTGGGTTTAGGCAAACTGCAATTTTTCTTTGGTGACCTTATGTCTCCTTAAGGTTAAAAGCTTTAGCAAATGGATGCAGTCTTCTTGTGAGGAGGCTTGAGAAGGACAGTAAAGAAGCAAATCATCCACAGAGTGCAACAAAGTAGAACTTCTGGGAACTTTATATCATCCAGATCAGCCTTTAGGATTTTTGAGAAATAAGAAAGACTATCAGTAAAACCCCGAGGCATTACTGTTCCGGTGAATTATTTTTCTTCCCAAGTCAAGGCAAAAATGTACTGGCTGGCTTCTTCAACTGGAATACTAAAGAATGCACTGCATAAATAAATTACAATAAAGAATTTACTTCTGGTGGGAATGGATGTTAGAAACTTAGGAAGGTTAGGAACAGCAGAGTGGGGAGGAATAACAATACTGTTTATAGCCGGGAGGTCCTGGACAAATATCCATCCTTGGTTTTTAAGTTTTCTCAGTGCTAAAATGGGAGTGTTATGGGGCTAGTACAGAGGATAATGAGGCCTTAAGACTTGTAATCTTCTACTGTGGGCTTTATGCCTTGAAGCATTATTTTATTTATAGAGTATTGCTTCATTCTGGGAAGAGCTTTTGAGGGGTCTATTTGAATTTTGATGGAAGATTTGCAGCAAATTTTGCCAACAGTAGTTGGAGATCTTGCTCATATGAAAAGTGATAACTAATTCAATATGGACAAAGGATCAGTGTTTCCAGAATCTGCTCTAGTGTTATCAGAGATGGAACAAATAAAAGATGTGAAAGGGTCATTTAAATCACCTGGTTGGTTACTTTTATGACTACTGTCAAGTTCTAGAATTACTTCCCCCTTTTGGGATGAAGGAATTCCAGCATTATACTTCTCTAAAAAGTCTCAGCCTAATAAAGTTGGTAGGAGCAGAGGATATAAGAAGAAAAGGATGTGTATCTCTCAGCCAGCCTAAACAACAGGAAATGGTTTCAGAGACAGGAACCTCTTGAAGTTCATTAGAGATCCCCACTATCTGAACTTTTTTAGTTCTCTGGGGCTGTTTTATAGTAGAAGGGCTGGGCACCACGAGTGTGGTTCTGGTATCAATTAGGACTGGAAGAATTTCATTCCCAATGTGGAGAAATGTTTCTCTGTGGCAATTAAAGAGGAGGATTAGTGAGAGTTCCTGTAGTTCCCTGGAGCCTCACCATTGAGAATTGAGAGGACATTGGAAAGGCTGGTTAGAAGGCTGAAGGTGCCTAAAATGCTTAAATTTGTAGCAATCTCTTTTCCAGTGCCCTGGCTCTTTGCAAAAATTGCAGAAACTAGGAGGGTTTTGGTTCATTTAGGAGCCCCCTTTTGCAGGAGTTGAAAATTAAGAATTTTGGCAGTTTTCCTTTTAGGTGACTCATCTAGACTAATATAGAGCTGACATGCCAGATTAACTAAATCTGGAGTGGACATAGTTTCTCGTTCCGTCCTGGTCCTTTTTACCAGAAGGGAAAGATGCTGTTTCAGCCCATTAATAAACATAGAATTAAAAGCTACCCATGTTGGATCAATATCTGAAGGAGACCAGAATTTTCTTTAAAAACAGTCTGAAGTCAATTGTAACAATCATCAACTGGTTCATCAGATTTCTGTGTGCAAGGCTGAATTTTGTTCCAAGGAACAGGTTTTGGAACAGCCCTAGGACTTGCTCTTTGAAATTGCCTAGTAATCTTGTAATAAGTCAGCATGATCGTCTTCCGGTTGTAATTCTAGAGACCTCTCAGGATTTTCCCAATTAGCAATTTTCATTCAATATTGGGCCTGGCCTTCATGAACTAGCTGGTATAAGTCAGAGAAACCAGGGTGATAAATTTGAATGATTATTGTAAATTCCTCAGCAAATCTATGAGGATCTTTGGTTACTCTGGGAAAATCTTTGACCACGGCTCGCATTTCAGGATTAGTCCAGGGAGTACAAGTTAAGGGTTTAACCTCTAGATCCTCAGAAGGCTTAATTTCAAAGGGACAGATTCTGACAAGTTCAGAAGAAAAGGGAATGCGGAGAGTTTCAGAGAAAAGGGGAATTTTGGTGAAAGAATTAGCGTGAGACAAAGAAGCCAAGGTCGACTGCAGGAGCCATTTTATCTTTCTTTAATTGTTTGTTTACCTTTGTTAATTAAAAAAAATTTTTTTTCAGACAGGCAATTTTAGACTTCTGAGAGCCATCTGGAGGCCTCAAAAGGCCAATCAAAATAAGCATTCTTCCAGTTCTAGAAATTTCTGAGCTATTGTAGTCCAATTCGATTTTAAGGAAATTATGTCTGGAGATTTCAAAAGTTCCTCATGCTGGCCATTGATATTCTATGTTGCCTTAGGCCAGGTCAGTCCATTTGGTTAAAAATGCACATGAGGAAGGACCTCAGTCTTTATACATAAAATTGGTTGGAGTTTCTCGTGGAGGGCAACACCTTCAAAATACAAATAACTGGGATCCCAATTTCTAGCAATTTTTTCTCTATAGTAAAGAGCAACTTTCAAACAGTTTAAACAGCTTACAACACAAATGGCTGAATTCAAACAGCTTGCAGATCAATCCTAGTCAGTTCTAAGAAGACAGCCTGGTTTCTGAGGAGCCAGGCTGAAGTTTTGTTTGTTTGTTTGTATGTTTTTTTTTCCAGTCAGTCTCCAGAGGGCAGCCCTTCCAAAGGAATAGGCAAAAGACTGAAGAATCTGGCAATGTTTCCACGAAACTAACCCTGCTCCTGAAGGAATGTGTTGAGAGCTAGCCAATTTCAGAAGTCCTGGCTCTGAAGGGAATGGGCTGAAGGCTAGCTGATTTTGGTGAAACAGTCTGATCTCAGATCAGACTGAAGTGCCAAATGCACATCTGCACATAGAACAAGGTCTTAACCAGAAAGACACAACTTTTAAATAGATTCCAAATAAAGCCTGGAGAGCTTTAGATGCAAAGAGAGTGTTAGCTTCCTCCAAGAGGAAGAAGTACAGTGAGCGGTAGTGGGCTCAGTTATGTGTACTGCACCTGTTTGCTCACCGGCCTCGGAGCCCTCAGGAGTCTTCTCTGGTCCCTGAATGGGCCACCAAAATACTGATCGTAACTAAAAAGATGGCCCAGATATTTCTCCAGCAAAGATGAGTTTATGTGGAATTAACAGAGAATAGCAATCAGTTGGGGTTCTGCAACCATGGTGAGTTACTTGCTCGGCACAACAAGGAGGGAAGGAAAATGCTGTGACAGAGGGAAAAAGGAAGTTGGAAGGGCTCTAAGTAAACAAAGAGCCCATGGCTTTCATTGGCTGAGTCCCTGCCAGGAAAATAGTGGAGTCTTTCTTCCTGTGGGGCTGTGCAATTGTCAGAGGGTGTGAGAGCTCCTGCTTCCAGTCTCAACTCTATCTAATTGAGGTTTCTATTTATTAATTTTTTACATTACTTTCATATAAATATGTATTATATTATTATATTATATATACTTACATATAAATATGTAAGTGTAACTTACATATAAATATGTATATACATATGTATATACATATTTACATATAAATTATATACACATATTATATATATACACATTATATATACATATTTACATATGTAAATATATATTATGTATATATATATGTACATATATACACATATTATATATACATTATATATACATATTTACATATAAATATTATAAAAATACGTATATACATATCACTTACATATAAATATGTAAGTATTATATTATTATATTATATTATATATACTTACATATAAATATATAAGTGTAACCAACACTTTCAATCATAAGCAGAACTGATAATTTTAACAGCAATATTCATTTAAAAATGTAACTTTTGATTAAGCAATTAATGACTTGACTTGCCATTTAAGCTTTTAATGACATATCAAGCCAGATGTATGTGTATGTGTGTGTGCATACATACATATACACATATAATACAATCTCATATATAGTGAATTAAAAATAGGTAGAAGATGGTAAATCCAGATGGCTCAATATTTGAAAATAAGAGATTCTGAGAAAGCATACTGGATGAGATAAAATATATGAACTAATTATGTCATAAAACTATTCATAACTGAAGAAAACAAAAAGGCTTAGAATTATAAGATAAAATAAATGTCTAGAAGCCTGACATCTTAGAAGATGTGTGTATGTGTGTGTCTGTGTGTGAGAGACACACAGAGAGACAGAGACAGAGAAGGTCACATTTAAAGGCAAGGAAATCAGACTGATATTACACTTCTCAACAGCAACACTAGCTGCTAAAAGAAAAGAGGAAAAAATAATTATGGAATTTGGAGGACAGTATATTTTTAAATTATGCTATATCAGTCAAATATTCTCTTAAGTAATACAGTTACATGCATAATTTAATGACTTTTACAGACAAAATGATTCAAAAAAGATGGGCATCATTCATCCTTTTTGAGAAAACTAAATGTAATTGCAGTCCAACAATATTAACATTCAAACTAAGAATGGGAAAGCTTAGGATTTACAAAAAATTGGAAATGAACAAGAAGAATAATTTTTTTAAAAAAACAGTAAAAGTATTTAATCTAAAAAGCAATTATTTCAAATTAGGTAGTAAGACAATAAGATCTGAAAAAAATGTCTTCAGGAAGAAAAGAAAAATATCACGTAACAAAGATAAAATGCATATACTTTGTAACACCTTAATAAAAATACACTTTTTCTCTCAATAAAAGTAATTAGATTCTCTGAATGAAAGGTATTTGTAAAACAGAATCATGATCCAAGTACAAAACTGAAACATGACATTGTTTTAAGAGCTGGTGCACTAAAAAGCACAAGCAATTTGACCTTTGTACTAGGCACTGTCCACACAAATTTCTTTTATTCCATCTGCTGCTGAGTCAATGATACTTGTGGGCTCTGAGCAAATCCACACGTACATAACCTGACAGCATCTTTCCTCAGGATGACACCTACACCTCTGATCTCCTCCCCCAGAGATTGCCTGTTGCCCCACCACAGACACCTCCTCTGTGTTTATGGTTTTGTACCTTAGAAATATCTCCTAAACCTCACCTTTGACTCTGTGAGCTGGCAACTGGTGGAAGGATTTGTTCCTGCTTTGCCTCAAGTGAAGGTGCTGAACTTCAGCTTAGATAGCTTCTCTGAAAAAAGACCAAGGGCACTGATAGCTCAGGAGCAATGCCCAGCTCATAAACACCTTTCCTTAATGGGTCTCTACACCCTTTCTTGCTTCATTCTTCTTAGCCCTCACTCCTGATCCTTGCAATTATACTCCCCGATTAAAATAATGAAAAATAAGACCTCTCTTTATGCTCAGGTATTTGGGGATCACAGGTAAAACAATCATTAATTCAGGATTTTTTTTCTTTTTAACACCAGGAATTGAAATCACAGGAGCATAGAGAAATAAAAAAGAATAAATGATCACTAGTAAACACTACTTACTTAATCACAATGATACAAATAAAGGTTATTGTGTTTAAAATATTGTGCTTAAAATAATACAAATAAAAGATTATTGTGCAAACTGGAAGCCCATGGGCCTGATATTAACTGTTTCATTAGTCTGTAGAATATTTTTTTAAATATTTATTTGGATACGAATGTCTCAATTTTAGTCATGCACTATCCAATCCATCATTATTTCCAGTTATGTTAGATGAGTCTCCACTTATGTTCTGTTCACTATTATATGTTTATTTTCTATTTTATTACTTTTAGATCCCTCTTTTTAGTTCATTCCTTCTACTTTCCTTGGGTTTACTCTGTATTTGTTATGGGGGTTTTTTGCCTCTTGAGATGGATACATATCCTCTTGGTTTTGTTTTTGTTTGCTTTTTGTTTGTCTTGTTAGGACTATTTTTCTAGAGCAGTTTTAGGTTCACAACAATATTGACAGGAAGGTACAGGGAGATTTTTCCCATACACCCAGTACATTAATTTTTGTTATTGGCCTTATCCCTTTAAATATCTGGTTTTGTAGCATTGCAGCAATATGATTAAATAAAGTTACTGAACACAGTGTAAATATAATATATCTTGATAATTTAAAAGTAGATGCATAACTGAGATTTTGGTAACTGGACAAGAAGAAGGATAATTAGGATAAGTTCACAGAATTGTGAGGGTTACACATGCTGAGAAATTTATAAATAATTTTTTAAATAAAGGGATCAACAGATGGAGAGTTACATATTTTATTAAAACTTACAAAGGTAACCAAAAAAAGTGTTTATTAAACACTTGGTAAAACTCAAACATTTTTAAAAAAAGGAAAGTTGACCTATTACTGTTTTAGGTGTTTGAAATTTTAATTTTCAGAGTGAGGTGTCAATATATAATGTCTAATCAGTGGTTCTCAGTAGGGGTTATTTTGTTCCCAACAGGACACTTGGCAATGTCTTGAGCCATTTTTGGTTGTCATTACTTGGGGGTCTGGGGTGGGAGGAGGGTGTGGGAAACGTGTTACAGGCAACTCGTGGAGAGAGAGCAGGGATGCAGGATGCTCCAAGACATCCTGTAGAGCTCTAGGAAACCCCTGTAATGAAGAATCACCCTGTACAAAATGTCAGTGTTGCTGAGGTTATGCAATTGTGGTCTAAAGTTAGTATATCAAGGAACTTTTATTAAGCAATTTAGAGTTATGGAGTTTACCACAAGAAACCCAAACCAGAAATGATTCAATTGCTGCTCTTAATAAGAGGAATGGATGTGGGAGTATTAGGGTAGGGAATTGTTGCTTTTCATCTTAACTCATCTATAACATGATTTAAAAAAAAATTTTGCATCGTTTGGTCATTTTAAAATATTAATAGCAATGATGACTTTTAATTGTCAGCTAACAGGTTTTTGGGGATAATTGTGTGGATTTCAATCCAACATATTATCAAAAATTATAATAAACAGATGGTGGTTTTTGAACATGTTGAAGAAAGTTTAGCATTAAGAAAACAATGTATGTTGCCAAATATGTAACATTGGCTATTATTATATACATGGATTTTATAAACAAGCGTTAGTATAAAAAGAAACACAAAGTAATGAGAATTAATATTTTTAAAATAACATAAATAACTTGTTCCAACCCAGTTAAAACAATGTAGTTCCAAGAGCTCTTGACTAGGAGAAAGAAAAGCAAATGGGAGATTATAGCAAGAACAATTATTTTTTGGTTTTGGAAAATGTCCAATCCAATTAGAAAAACTGTCATTATGTTGATTATTTATTACACAGACTACATTAAAAGTAACAACCCATGTTTGGGTTTTCAGCAACTGAATACATTAGTGGATTACAATCTCTATGGATGCTTACATAATTTAGACATTTTGTAATACAAAAATGTAAATTTTTTAAAATTAAAGGAAAGATATCGTTGATTTATAGATTGTCATAGTATAGTTTGCTTTTAACATAGCTTCGTTTGAATAATAAATTGACATCGTACCTTTTAAAATATTTCCTTTTTGAACCCAAAATAAATTAGTATTTCAGTATATCTGTTGCATATATAAAATGTTCTCATAAATAAAACTTATTTAAGATGCTTCTTACACAACCACAGTGATTTTTTAAAAGATTCTCAATTTATACTTGTAAACTTGGATGATTATACATTATCAAAATAGAATTACATGGACATAGCATAAATAAACATTATAAATCATACTCAGATTGATCCTAAACTTATTTTTATACAATAATATGTCCATAAAAACAAAATTATCCCTGAATACACTTATAATTTCAGAACCTCAAGTGATAATGCTTAATTTAAAGTACTATTCATGACAAACAAAGTAACATACAAATCATTCTGTTTTTTTGTTGATGATGATTCCTAAAAGTAATTATGCAATGAGGAAGTGAAATATATAGAGTAATAGGTAAAGTGAAGTAATAGAATATTCATTTTATATTACTAATTTTTAATCTCATCATGTTCCTGAAAACATGTGAGCTAATTTACTAAATACATACAATACTCCTTAAAATATCTGCACTTCCCACAAATTATTTGCTAAAAACTTACATCAATAGAACCAGATTTGAGAAAATTTCTAGTCTCCTGTATGCAACATTCCCTCCTGGGAGTTTCAGGGGTTTCTAAATCTCAAGATGATTGATGGAAATAATATCTATTCTACTTTCCATGCTTCCATAGAAGGTAGGAAATCACAAATTGACTCCACAAAAGGAAAATAAATGTGTGAGAATAAGTTATCTGATTTATTAACTTAGGAGAAATAGTAGAATCGCCATGGCTGAGTGCCCTGTGTATCCTCCTATTTTTGATACAACTCGAGTGCTGAAACAGTAAATTCTTGTCTGCTCTTCATTATTTTGTATACTTGCTAGAGCAGATTCTGCCTTGAAAAAGAAAGCTCTTTGGGTTGGTGAATTTAGTTTAAGTGATGAAGGTAAAAAGAATCTCTTTGAGGCCATGTGTCTAAGCCATAGTCTCAAGAAAGCATATATCATTAATAAATCAAGTATTTGTATCTTTATTAATGGGAAGAGGCCAAAGGGATATTCATTATGGAACCCTTCAAATCCTAATGTCTGAAATCAATGATAATTATTTATACAGTAATTCAAGAAATATTATATCTCCATAACCCAGTACCTTTTACTATTTAGACATATTTTTTTGTGGACAGAAATACACCATAGTAGAAACTTACTGACATTTGGGGAGAAAAAAGATACCCAGATATATCAGTTTGGTTGTGTTATGTAATAAATCACCTCAAGATTTAGTGGCCTAAAACAAAAAAAAATTTATTATTTCTTACAATTCGTTGGTTTTGCTGGGGAATTCATTTTGTCTGAGCCAGCCTGGGTAGGGCTGGATGGTCTGGAATGACCTCCCTGACGTATCTGAAGACTCAGCTGAAATGGCTAAGGCTATTCTTGGGACTTTTGGAATGGTCAGTTCCACTCTCTAAATGCACTCCCATCCTCCAGAAGGCTAGCTCAAATTTATTCACATGTTGGAAATAGGAAAGGGCAAATCCCAATGTGAAAACATCTTTTGAGTCTCTACTTATATCACAAGTGCTACTGATTCATCGGTCAGAACAAGCCGCGTGACCCAAACCATATTTATTGTGGAAGAGGATTAACCCAACTTATGAATACAGGAAGGAGGGTGATCATAGCCATTTGTCAAAAGATCTACAACACCAGCAAAAGAAGAAAAGAAATTTTTCATTGTTTCATATATACCAGAATGCCAACAATTTTTATATTTAGATATCAGATATAAATATTCTACAAAAGCAGTTTTCAGAAGTCTTCCAAAATGAAGGTATTCCATTAGGTGAAGGGGCTCTATTTTCCACAGTATATTCTTATCTGTACCCACTAAATGAAGCCAGCTTAGACAAATACTCCATCTACATATTCAAAGCTCAGAAACCAGCTTCTAGTTCCGGTCAAAATTTAGTAAGAAAGATATAGTTGAGGAAACCAATACTAGGAATTTATCTATTATTTTAAATCAGCTGATGTTTGAGGAATAATATGAAGTAAAATTATAGAAAAATAAGCAACCAATAAATGGGCAAAGATTATATAGACACACAGGTGTTCTGAAGGTAATGTAGGAACAATGGCACAACTAAATAATGCTTATTGATATATTAAAAGTAATTCAAGATAGCGTTAAAGTTACAAAAATGTCAATGCATGGTAAGTGGACAATCATGTATTCTTAAAAATGTTCAAGTACAAAGTTTAAATTTTCAATGATTTCAACTGCCAAGCAAGGCAAGACTGACTCCTAGATTTAGCTTCAAAGCCTCCATCTGTGCTCTCTACTCTATAAATATTTATTTTCAAATATATAATAATATATATAATTATTGTTTATATATAAATTATAAATTACATACACACACATGCAACTATTTCAAACGTCTGAATAATTTAAAGGATTCACAAGACTCCACAGATTTTATTCACACAAGATTTTAGTTTTAATGCAGAGAAAGAATATGGTACAGCAGGAAAACAAAACACAGATAAGAACCGAGCCTTTGAGACACTTTTTGTTGCACAGAATATGGTTCATAACTTTATTGTAAATCACCAAGATATGTGCAAGGACTCCTGGTTTTTGTAGAGCTTGAACAAAAGTTTCTAGCGAATTTTATGCCCCACTGGTCACACAGGCAAACAAGAATTTGTAGCTGGGTAAACCAGGGGGAAACTGTCATGTAAACATCCCTAAACAATATAACCACTTGGCACAGGGTGCTTCCAGAGGAGGAGTTTTAAACATTACACAGAGTACTATAGATTATTAATATCTCACATTGTCCTCCAATTGGCCAAGAGTTGGTACCATGTTTCTATGTGTTCCTAAAGATCAGCATAGAGCTGTGCCTGTCCAGGTGTATGAAGATCCTACCTTACATCTATATATATTGGCAAGTGTATATTAGTGAATGATATGTTATTTTTTAATAATCTTACAGGACACCATTTTACTTTTACACATGTACAAAAAATGTATCTGATTTGGTTGCAAATAGTGTGTTATTTTTTGCATATTTATGAACAAGAAAAAGACTCCAGCATTACTTGGAATTACAAAATATAAAAATTATTGGAAATATTCTCAAAATCTATCAAGCGGAGCTTCAAACAAAATTAATTTTAGTACCATGTAGACATGACAAATGATGAGTGATAACAGACATAGATAAGACACAGAGAGAGAAAAAGAAATCCAAGTAATTTCAATGAATTAGACATAACAGGCGTGTTTATTCTGTGATATTTAGATAAAATAATTTTGTATGTTTCTATGCATATATTTATGCAGGTATGATTACATGTATTGTGTGTTCATGTACATATAATTTTTTAAAGTTTTGAAAGAGTACACAATGAAAATGTTTCTGTGGTTATATTTAAGGAAGAGAGTAGTTTGAGGTGAGTAGGTGAATGGAAATGTTTTTTCTGTATACTTTTCATTCTGTACAAATCTGTATAATCTTACAGCATATGTTTTGTACGGCTGGTGTTAAATCATTTTGATATGTTAAATGTGAAATTAGTTATAAGTGGTTAATTCATTGTTAAAATAGTTGAAATTAGTCAAGTGTTGTTTTGTAGGTTTGGCCCAAATATAAGAACAAGAAACAAATGGATTTTTCAGGTACAATAAAAAGTAAGAAAAATCCAAAGTTGGCTTTAATTTATCTCAATTTTACATGATTTGGATCTTTAAATGACAGAGTGATGTTTTGTTACACATTTAAAGTAATTATGGACTAAACTACAGGATTGATTTTGCAACTAGAAAAAGACAACTTTAGGAGGAGCAATATGAGAGAGAGTGCACTGAAATTAAGCAAAGAAAATTGGTGGATGGCATATTTTGTTTTGCAGGTAATCCATTTTTACAAAAAATTTTGTTTTTAAAAAATTATCCTCTTGCACTGTTGGTGGGAATGTAAATTGATACAGCCACTATGGAGAACAGTATGGCGGTTCCTTAAAAAACTAAAAATAGAGCTACCATGTGACCCAGCAATTCCACTACTGGGCATTTACCCAGAGAAAACCATAATTCAAAAAGACACATGTACCCCAATGTTCACTGCAGTGCTATTTACATTAGCCAGGACATGGAAACAACCTAAATGTCCATCAACAGAGAAGTATATAAAGAAGATGTGGTATATATATACAATGGAATATTAGTCAGCCATAAAAAAGAACAAAATGGGTCATTTGTAGAGACATGGATGGACCTAGAGATTGTCATACACAGTGAAGTAAGTCAGAAAGAGAAAAACAAATATTGTACATTAATGTATATATGTGGAATCTGAAAAAATCGGTACAGACAATCTTATTTACAAAGCTGAAATAGAGACACAGACATAGAGAACAAATGTACCAATACCGAGGGGGAAAGGCAGGGGGGATGAAATAGTAGATTGGGATTGACATATAAACACTGTTGATACTATGTGTAAAACAGATAACTGATGAGAGCTTACTGTAGAGCATAGGGAACTCTACTCAATGCTCTGTAGTGACCTAAATGGGAAGGAAATCCAAAAAACAGAGGATATATGTATACGTATAGCTGATTCACTTTGCTGTACAGTAGAAACTAACACAACATTGTAAAACAACTATACTCCAATAAAATTTTTTTAATTGACTTAAAAAAAATTATCTTACTAGTCTGACCAATTGGCCACTTATATTCTGCTTTCTTAAAAATATTTTAATTGAAAGGAATTTCTGTATTAAATTAACTGTTCAATTACTACATTTTCAAGGCAAAATTTTAAATGACTAATATATTTATTCAAATGATCAATAAGTAATTGGTCAATTTTCAAATTTTTTCAAGTCTCTGTAGGAGGGATTATGATATAATTTTGGTAATATACTAACAATGTACACAATTTATAGAAATTTTAATAAATTACAGATATACATATAAGAACTTTGTACTCTGTTACATTCAGCTCTTTTACAATCCTGTGAGGTCAGTGCTATTATAATCCATTTTTTTTATGAAGACAAGAATCTTAAGGAAATTAAATAACTTGTTTCAAAACACACAGCTTATAAATTATGGAACCTATACTTGAAGGTAGTTCTATCTACTTCCTAAGCCTGAATTCTTGGGTATAGGAAAAAAGACAGAAATATTATTTTTGGAAATATTGAAAAAAATCTAAATATGGAAACACCATTGCTAATTATTAAAATTCCATACAATATTAATGGACTCATGAAACTGATTAAGAGAGCAAGCTGTGCTATGTCACCAAATATTGCCATCATTTTCTATATATTCCAAGTTAATTTATATATTTAGATATAGGCAATCTGAGTACTTTTATCTTCAAATAAAGAAAATATTTCATTATTATAACTGGAGACTGTAAATATAACATATTTGAGTAATACATTGTTGAAAACTGGATCTTATAATTGATTATTTTTATTTCATCATGATTTCTTCAGTTTTTTAGCTTTGGTAAGAATTAAATTAGAAATACTTAAACAGATCTTATATTTTTGTCAATAGAGATATCAATCATGTTTCTAAAACTTTATTTTCACTTTTCTAATGATTTTCTTTACCTTATTATGTAACCAGAAGGTTTTTTTCATATAGTAAAGCATAGCATACGTATCTAAGAGTCTAGATAGGGAGAATTTTAGAATCTTCCTGTTATATACTCTAGTATTACAAATAGAGCTGCTATGAATACCAGGTACAGGTTTTTGTATGAACATAAGTATTCATTTCTCTGGGATAAAAGTCAACAGTGCAATTGCTAGGTGACTTGGTTGTTACATGATTAGTTTTTTAAGCAACTGCCAAACTGTCTTAGAGTGGCTATGATATCTTATATTCCCGCCAATAATATATGGATGATCTAGTTTTCCCACATTCTTCCCCACATTTGGTGTTGTCATTGTTTTTTATTTCAGCCATTCTAAGTGTGTAGTGATATATCATTGTAGTTTTAATTTGTGTTTCCCTAGTGGATAACATTTTTGCACATTTTTCTTCCTTTTTTTTTTTTGCTCTCTATATATCATTTTATGTGAAACAATTCTTCAAGTCTTTTGTCCATTTTCTAATTGAATTATTTGCTTTTATACTATTAAGTGTAAGATAATCGGATTATTTGCTATTTACAATATTATTTTCTTTTTTACTATTTGAGGATTCTTATATATTCTAGGCACTTGTCCTTTGTCAAATATGTGGTGTTTTCATAGCTGTGCTATGTCACCAAATTTTGCCATCATTTTCTATATATTCCAAGTTAATTTATATATTTAGATAAGGCAATATGAGTACTTTTATCTTCAAATAAAGAAAATATTTCATTATTATAACTGGAGACTGTAAATGTAACATATTTGAGTAATACGTTGTTGAAAACTGGATCTTATAATTGATTGTTTTCATTTCATCATGATTTCTTCAGTTTTTTACCTGAAGAAATACTTTCTCCAACCCTGTAATATTTTTATCTTCTTACGAATTACCTTCTAGAACTGCCAGCGCTATGTTAAATAGGAGTGGTGAGAGCGGGATGCCTTGTTCCTGATCTTAGCAGAGAAGCATTTGTCATTCACTACTAACATAATGTTAGCTGTATATTTTCTGTAGACAATTTTATCAAGTGGAGGAATTTCCTCACTCTTCTTTTTTTTCTGAGCATTTTATCATGAATGAGTGTTAAATTTTGTTAAATACTACATTAGTTGATATGATGATGGGATTTTCTTCTTTACCTTGTTAATATGGTGGATTTTATTTCCACGTCGGTTTTGACAGCTTTCACTTAGTTTAGGGTAGTGCATCTCTCTTCTCTCTACCACTGCCTTTTTTTTTTTTTTCGGTACGCGGGCCTCTCACTGTTGTGGCCTCTCCCGTTGCAGAGCACAGGCTCCGGACGCGCAGGCTCAGCGGCCATGGCTCACGGGCCCAGCCGCTCCGCGGCATGTGGGATCTTCCCGGACCGGGGCACGAACCTGCATCGGCAGGCGGACTCTCAACCACTGCACCACCAGGGAAGCCCCTAGATGATACAAGTTTTAACAAAGAGAAACAACTACATCTTACCCTAAACTATGTTCAAGACAGGGAATGATCATATAATTAGGAAATAAAACGATTCTCTTACATTCTTCCCTTTCTATTATCTGCTTTATGTAATATCATCATTCTTTATCATTTTTAAAGGTAGAAAGATTGAATGATGAGAAAAAAACTCAATTAAACTTTTTTTTTTAATGCTGTGTTCAAATACTGGATTAGGAACCAGATCTGCTTTCAAGCTATGAGTATGCCGGTATCTTGTTTTATAACCTTGGACAACTGATCCCTCAGTGTCTTTCCTGCCTTGCCTTATGTGTACTGGTTAAAACATACATTTTAATCTATTTTTTAAATATATCCATATTCATCATTAACTTTTAGCAAAAATAATTTGTTTTGATTAAAAAAACCTGTTTTCATCACAATGAGGATTTCCCATTGTAAGCAAGTGTTTTGTCAACACTAGTCTTTTAACTGTTTAACACTAAGACTTTTTCACTTTGACTCCCTGGAAGCTCATTAATAAAGCAAGAGTCTATAAGAATCAAGCAATATTTTAAGTTGCTAATTTGAGAAATTAGAGGCTGACTTGATGTTTTTAAGTGTACTAATCAGGTCTTTGAAACTTTAATGGCAGATTAAAAAAATGTTTAGGATAATAGATAATAAAGTCTACCAAACTACAAGAATACACAGGAATAAATAGGTGTTTGACACAAGTTCCAAAGTGGGGAAAGATTGCCATATTTTGATTAGTAAATAGAGCTCCATACCCCACAAATTACTACTAATTAATAAAGTTGAAAATGGTGTAACATTTATAATATTGCCAACTACAACTAATATTTTTGTGAAAGTATACAAGAATATGATGCCTGTATATTAGATCTAGCTCAATAATCATAATATTTTAATGGAAAGTACATTTTACTCATTTTACAGGCAAAGAAATGGGGATTTAGAGTTTAGGTAGTTTTGCCAATGCACTCAAAATTTTGAATAATTTTTCATCTATTTGGAAAAGGCTTAATTTATGAGTCCCTATCAACAAAATACATAACTAATAAAAGTTCTCCCCCAATGAGTGCTATCAAATGCTACACCTGCAATTGAAACGTGCAATCCTTACTCTTTCAAATGTGCTTTGCTAAGACTGCTTTCATCAAGTTTAAGAGGAAGCAAGATCTGAATTTGAAATTAGATAGTCTAGCCAGACAGGCAAATGAAAAGACAGAAGGGAACTAGAGGAAAGCTGACTCTGAGGAAGCCAGCAGTATAAAGCTGGTATTATTTTTCTATTTTTTTAAATAAATTTATTTTATTTATTTATTTATTTTTGGCTCTGTTGCGTCTTCGTTGCTGGGCGTGGGCTTTCTCTAGTTGCGGTGAGTGGGGGCTACTCTCCGTTGCAATGTGCATGCTTCTCATTGCGGTGGCTTCTCTTGTGGATCACGGGCTCTAGGCAAGCGGGCTTCAGTAGTTGTGGCACGTGGGCTCAGCATTTATGGTTCACGGGCTCTAGAGCGCAGGCTCAGTAGTTGTGGCACACGGGCTTAGCTGCTCCGTGGCATGTGGGATCTTCGCGGACCAGGGCTCAAACCCGTGTCCCCTGCATTGACAGGCAGATTCTTAACCACTGCGCCACCAAGGAAGCCCAAAGCAGGTATTATTTGAATCCCTTTTTCTTTGCAGGTTTGTGACTGGTGTCTTCACAGAAGGTTTTCAGTCACATACTGAGAACTCTAATTAAGAGAGTTATCTCCATTTGTGAGGCTTGAGGGGGCACTTCAATCAAGTAGAACCTGTTGAAGTGTGAATAAGAAGAGCAGGGGAAGTCAGACGGTCATCAGGGGAAGTAAATTAGCTGTTGACCAAGTGGCATCACAGGACAGCTTTGCTGCAGCAAAGTGTCCGCAATCTACTATGGAGACTTGAGGCAGAAATTAGCTTTTGCCAGTACACTGGACTTGGATCTGTTTCTCAGGGGTAGACTGACAACTCTCAGAGGCTGATATTTAAGTTCAAATGCCGATTTATTACTTTGCAATGTAAAACACTACTTATTTCTTGTCTGATTAATATATTTCCTCTATTGAGATGAAGTTGCATTAGAAGTTGACACATTTTTCAAGAATGGCATGGTAGTCATGAGACCTAAGGGGAGAATTTTAAATAATAATACTTTCTGATAGTCTGATGCATCTGTCTCCTCTGCAGAAATATACCTGTCCCTAGAACTAGAAAGGTCATACATCTTCTCTTTTCACTCCTTGAATAATGATGGCATTTTTTTCTTCTCCAACCTCATTCTTTTCTCTGTTTTTATTTTTGACCAGTCCTTCCAACTGACACATTTCAGAGAATATCTGTTGGTGATATTCAGATGCACTCCTTCCCAAGAAGTTGGAGACACATTAGATAATCCTGGAAAAGATATAATAAATTGGGCAAATTTGACACCGCCAGAAATTATTAGCAATCTGTGGAATAATCAAGAGTTTATGTATCAATGTATGCTAAGTAATTCAGGAAGATTCAGATTGCAGTTATGATGTTCTGGTAGTAATCTCATGGAAACTCATCTAGGGATTCTATCATGACTGTCTTTTGTTAGCTAAATTTTAATTAATTTATTTTTCCTTTTTCCATTTTTATTTTTAATGGATTTTAATTTCACAGAATTGGATTTAATCCTATTTACATTCATCATTGTTTCATACAAGCCTCTATCTATCTATCTATCATCTATCTATTTCTAAATCTCTATACCTTTATCTATAGTATAAAGTATCATATATTTGAATATTAGAACAATGACCCAAACTTAGAACCACTTTTTTGGTCTTTCCTCATCTCTTCCTTTTCATTCCCCAACGATTGTTATCTCTATTCTGAATTCTGTGTTCATTATTCCCTTGCTTTTGGTTTTTTATATAATTTGATAATGTTTATATGTATGATGAGAGGATGTGTGAGATACTTCAATCACAGCTATGAAAAAACCCTCAAAGAGCCAAATGTCGTCCAATGGTGAGAGAGAAAAAGGATGAGTGAGCAACTGGGTGAGAGTGCTTTCCCCATTCAGCTGAAAAATCCATCGTAAAGATCTTTGCTCTGATTTCAAGTCCACCTCACAATCTAATAAATACTAGGCTCCAAGGAAATTGCCAAGAGATAAAAAATGCTCTAAGAACTTTACAAAGTGTTTTGTCTAAGAGTCTGCATTTCCCATTATAAATTTGACAGACATTGTGATTCTAATTTGGCTTGTCATGGAGCATCCCTGGGGAGAGAGCGCACACAGGTAGTTTGAATCTTTGAATATTCATGCTGGAGATGAGATTGTTTTGTTGAAAGCTTGGTGTGAAATCAAAACATTTACAATCAAAATTATTTTCCACAGTGGTGATAAAAATAGCAATTAACATTCAAAATACTTAAAAAGTATGGGCTTTGGGCTTGTCCTCAAATCCAAACTGTGCCCCTTAGAAGTTATGTACACTCTCTGATTCACATGTCAAAATCTTAATTGTAGGGCTTCCCTGGTGGCGCAGTGGTTGAGAGTCCGCCTGCCGATGCAGGGGACACGGGTTCGTGCCCAGGTCCGGGAACACCCCACATACCGCGGAGCGGCTGGGCCCTTGAGCCATGGCCACTGAGCCTGCGCGTCCAGAGCCTGTGCTCCGCAACGGGAGAGGCCACAGCAGTGAGAGGCCCGCGTACCAAAAAAAAAAAAAATCTTAATTGTAATAGCCTCCCAGATCCTTCTTGAAGTTAATGAGTGTGTTAGAAAGCACGTAGCACAGTTTCTGATACATAAGAAGTGCTCAATCTATAATGTTTTTTTTTTTCCTCCTTCACCTCCTCTTCTTCATGGCAAGGTAAGTTCTTTCCATGTTGGACAAACATACTAGCTTTTGATTAATTTCTTTACATCAAGATCAATTGCATGCCAATAGAAAATAATTATTTTGGTCAAAAAATTTTAAAATACATTCTTGAATATGGGAAATATTGTGCTCAAGACAATGTAAAAACCATCTTCTCTAAGTACACTTGGGTTCTTTACTACCGTACCATTGAATCGAATACTTGTGACAGACTTAAATTACTGACACAACTTGCTTCTGTGGAGTACCAGCTCTGCATGCAGATTTGCAGATTACACCATGCTATCTGAAATCCCAAATATGTAACTCTTCAATAATATTATTCAGAAAACTCTCAGTAACAGAACTAACCAAAAGGCTTTATAACACAATTTGGAATCTGCTGTGACAAAATGAAGAATCCAGCATATGTTGTATTGCTCTCCTAGCCTAAGCACCTAATCACTAGTACTAATCAGACTTGGAGAGATAATTAAGAATGTAGATTGGTCCTTAGAAGGCAATTCTTAAAAAAGAAAAAAAAAAAAGGAAAAAGCTGGTATCAATACAAAGTACAAAACATCAGGAATAGAGGTGGTTGTGAAGTGACTTTGCAAAACCAACACTTGCAATATCAACACAAGTTTTGCCTACTTAACCTGTATTTTAGGGGCAAATTTTCTGAGAACAATGCCGTTTGTGCCACACTGTTATATGGAATTTTGTGTTTAGGGAAACAGCCCCAAAACTTTTAGTTTAAGAACCATTAAAAATAAATACTGTTCTGCAATATTAAAGAATGGACAGGTAATTGTAATGGTTGCTCAAAAAAAAAAAAGAACAAAAAACAGTATTTCTCAAGATATAATCCATGGAAAAGCTACAAATGAATCACCTTGGTAGCTTTGCAAAAAATTAAAATTTCCAGTCTCTTGCTAGATTAATTGGTATGTAGACTCTAGGAATCTACACATGTTGAGATGCACAAATGCTTCTCATGCATACTTAAATTAGAGACCAATGTCCTAAGAAATTTTTCTTGGATAGGTGCCCAAAACAAGGAGAGACTAGCACCTGGCATGGACAGTCAAATCAGGTGAAGATGGACACTCCTGAGGCTTATTCCTGGCAAGACTATCATTACAAACAAATGCTTACAAACGATGCTGTTGCTCTCTCTTATAAGAAAAACATATTCGTAATAAGAGATGAATATTGTGACAAATATTGGAATATCAATTATAGATTCTGCTGACCAGACTTTAAGGAAACAGTTATTCTTACATTTTACCATTTTGAGTACAAATGAAAGATCCACATAGAAACAGACTTAGAAATAGCTACCAACATTACACATGCATTTACACATCAAATCACCAATTCACTTTTGAAAATATACCCTGAAAATATAACTGCACACATACATAATAATCATCCACATACAGATCTCTTCATAGCAACATCACTTACAATAGCAAAAGACTGAAAACAATCAAAGATGAAGTAACAGGAGATTTGTTACACAAAATATATTGTACTTATACAATGGAGAACTCACCTTAAAAAATACCAGGAAGATCTCTGTGTACTGACATAAAGGTAACACACTACATACTGATTTAAGAAAAGTTGCTGAAGAGTGTATATCATATACTAACACAGATGAAAGAAGAGGAAATGTAATGAAATGTATCTATATTTACACTAAATCAGATAGGTTTTATGAAAAAGCACTTAAAGTAAATTTTTATAGGAGTATATTGAGGGAATGGTAGGTGTTGGGACAGCGTTGGGACAAGACCTCTCAACATATACCTTTTTATGTCATTTTACTTTTTGACTTATGTTAATATATTTTATATTAAAATAAATTTGATAAAATGTATTTTATCTCCAAGTACATAAAAATCCTTGTGATACACAACTAGACATATTCCACATATTTCCAGCACTTAACATACATCAAAGACTCTGTCAACAGATAAAACAACATTTGGACAAGCAATAAATTGATCCACATGCATATTGATGGAATTACCACTCAATACTCAAATTGTTTCTAATTTCTTTTAATGTTTATTTACAAAATTTCTTGCCATTTCAAAGAAAGCTTTAAATGATGACCCTCGTTTCAGATTAGTCTTGTGAGTTTATATTTTATCTATTCAGTTTCCTTAGAGGTATGAAAGTTTTCAGACTATAAGGAAGATTTTTCACCTGGACCAAAGTTGGGAATACAAGGTTTAGCTGAAGTTGATAGTTGCAAGGACAGAAATATCTATGACTGTGCCAGTTCCCACTGGAATTAACTATTGATAGGTTGAGCTGTAACTTTCAGTTTGGATTCATTTCTCGAGTTTAGTATAGTCAGTCAGAATCCAAATCTAAATCTATCTCAATCAGGTTTATAGACAGCAGTCTGGCAACTTCAGAGTTATAATTCAAAGTCCCATCGACCATGCCTGCAACATCTATACATTTGAAATAGGATGGAAAAAGGGAAATTTAGAATAAACATGTTTAAAGTACTTCCTTTGTAGATATCAATGTCTAGACTAGTAATTTGCAAGTAAATTCAAAGGAAATACTTGTCAAATTTACGAGAGATAAATATTTTTTTGGAAAGTAAAAATTTTTTCATTAGTTTTCTATTTCTCCAATCCCAAATTTACCTGGAGAATTGAGATTTTTAAAGTATTATATAAAGTATTATATTAGTTCAATGGAACTATCTCACTTATTTGATACACATTTGAATGAATCTTCTTTTCTGAAATGAATCAACAAGTCATGATAGCATGCAAAATGGCTTTTAGAGGGAGTTAGTTACCTTTCAGAGAGGTTCATTTTATCCTATCTATAGCACTTAATAGTATAGTGACTTTGAAAAAAGTAAATGAAGCTACCAGTGCTTTAGTTTCCTTATTTATAAATTGAAAAGTTTAATTCAAATCAGTTACTGATTTATTTTTCACTTTTATGATGCTCTGTGGTTCTTAAAGGCCTTTATGATACCTTAAATCATCTAGTCTTCATGCTATCCCTTTAAGATACAGAGAAATTATCACTATTTTCATTCACCAGTGATAAAACTGAAACATATAAGCGTTAAATAAATTTTTGTATCCCTATCAACAGTATAATTCTTACTTTGTAGTCTTGTTTTTTTTTTGTTTGTTTGTTTGCTTGTCTTTTTATGGATTGGAAGGAAACAAGACATATGGACACTAGTTAGGACCTAATTGCAACAGACAGGCAAGTTCAGTATTAGGATGTTGAGGAAGAGTTGACAGATTCAGAAGAAATTCAGGAGATAAACTGAAGCGGGCTTAATGAGGTATGAGATGGAGGAAAGGCAGGTCTTAGGGAATTAAAGGGTTTACTTCACATATGAGCAAAGCCTCAAAATTAATCATTTGAACGTACAGAGGTAGATCTCTCAAATGACACCGGTTAGGAAGCAACAGTACGCCCTTTATAATTCCAAGAGACAGCACAAATCAACTGTTTCGATGGAAAATTCGGCGGTACCGGTGCGTTTTTTCAAACTTAGTTCCAGTAACTATTACTCACATTTTCTGTGCCTAAACAACACAGCTTGAGGAACTGAAGGGGATTCCATTTTGGTAATTAAGGAGTGTCCCCAACACTGACAGTCCCATCTTAAAAAGCAGTCCCTCTGCATTTTACCCGAGGAGCAATGGCCAGAGCCTCCCTTTTAAAACGATGGGGAGAAATCAGAACATCACACACTGTCCCTTTCAGCTACTGTGAACTGAGCCGCGAGACGACCAATACCCACTAGCACAGCGCGGACGGGCCAGCGCGCGGGGACAATTGTGACAGCCGACAGCACAAGAGACGAAGCCCAGGCCCAGCGGCTCTGAGCTCCACCGGCAACGCGCAGGGGCCAAAGCGTATTACCTTTCCGGGATGTGCTTTCCGCCCTTCCTCGTGGCCGACGAACGTCCGGAAAAGCCGCGACGCTGACCCCAGTGCCCGCGGGCATGATGCCAGTGGCTCATGTCACCCCCAAGATACCGCCCACTCAACGCCTGGAGTGCCGAAGTCGCCAACCCGGCGCCCCCGGTGCCAGCACAAGGCCACGAACCACAGGCGCCTAGGCACAGGCCCGCGCAGCTCGCGCACCTCCTTCTACTGCGCATGCGCCACCGTGCGTCCGCCTTGGCGTTTTGAATATAAAATATATCCCTGGGACTTCCCTGGTGGTGCAGTGGTTAAGAATCTGCCTGCCAATGCAGGGGGCATGGGTTCGAACCTTGGGCTGGGAAGATCCCACATGCCGCGGAGCAACAAAGCCCGTGCACCATGACTACTGAGCCTGCACTCTAGAGCCCAGGAGCCACAACTACTGAAGCCCGTGTGCCTAGAGCCCATGCTCCGCAACAAGAGAAGCCACCGCAATGAGAAGCATGCGCACTGCAACGAAGTGCAATGAGCCCTCGCTCACCGCAAGTAGAGAGCCTGTGCGCAGCAACGAAGACCCACAGCAGCCAAAATAAATTTTAAAAATAAATTTAAAAAATATATATCCTTGAGCAGATAATTCCAAACTATTATTTACAAAAATAAAGGCATTTATATTAATATTAAACTTCATATATTTTCTGCCTCGAGAAATAATGTCGGTATGCCTGGGTGCTACTAAAATGGATCTACAGCTTTTAGCCTCTGGCTTTAAATTGTGGCTTGTTATACATTCACAACTTATTTATTTCTCCTTATTTACTTTTGTATGCATGACAACTTCTGAATCAAACCATCTATAAATTATTCATTGGATATCACATTCAAAATTTGTGGTTCAGTTCAGTTCAGATTCCAAGATGTTCATGCTTAAAATTCAGACATCCTCAGTGCTAAAGGCAGTTGTAGAGGAGGAGTTAACATTTGGATAATGAATGCATATAAAACTCTTTTAAAAATCATCACTCTTCTTCGTAAATTTTAATCACACTATTGTACAAGATCTGTCAAATAAAAAGGGATATTTTGCACCTTCAGAGTTTACATAACTGATACATCTCCTGAACATAGTTTGATGAAGTCACTAATCAGCAAGTTTTTTAAAAACATTTTGATAAGCAAGACTTTTAGGTCTAATTAATTGGCTGTAACCTAGAAATACAGACTACGGACAGAAATTCAGGAAGAATACCTGTTCTGAAAAGGACTGGAGAAATGATAAGCTAATCATAGCATTCAGAATCTGACACATTGTTCCAGGAACTGATTTTAGGATACTGGAAGCATGTATTTGTATCTCTTGTAGGTCGTCTTTTGAGGGCAAGTATATTCAGAAGATACTCCAATATTACAAGCTTCTTGCAGATTCTGGTTGTCTTCTACTGTGTTTCCCTCTCTCCTCTGTGTCCATATTGGGAGACAGTTAAAATTCTTGTTTAATGCTTCTATGGAGACAAATGAGCTGCTCTTTTCAGTTAACCCTTTGGGAACGTATGTGATTAAATTTTATCAGTAAAGGAAAATTCTGTATCTTCAAGGATTTCTCCTCACTATTCTTCCACCTCTATCCTTGAGGTGAGAAGCTGGGCTTGGGGTATACCTAGGGTGCCATTGAAGTCTGTAACAGGTATAAAGCTACCCCTAATTGTCTCTGAGGGAAAACTATTTAAAGCTTCATTGAGAAATTTTAGCTTTTGCCCAGGAGTTAGAGAGTGCATGACAGTAAAACAGTGGAGTGGAAGGTTGTAGTAGAGTGTATGACAGAAGAGGTCTCCCAAGAGTAGACAGGATGTAAGGCAGCACAAGTACCAAAACCCCAGGCTGCCAGTGGTTTGGCTTCAGAAGCCCTTATGGTACCAGAACTCTTGTTGATAACAAGGAATATCACAAAAGTTTTATGCTAATTAGCTTTGCTGGAGTTATTGAGCGCATTGGTTGGAGCCTAATTATATGAATGCAGGAGATTGACATCAGAGATAAAGAGCGAACATCACTATTGAGTGAGAAAATTGTTGAACTGTTAGAAACAGGGCTGTGTAATCTCTACCTTTTGCTTAAGGTAAAAAGTCAGTGAACAAATAGTGATTTTTTAGAAGTTCTTCAATAAGGAATTGAATTTGTTCCATGATATCAGAAGTATTATTGCAGGGCAATTAGGAAGAGGCAAGAGATACAAAGAGTCTCTGTCTTAGTCCATTTGGGCCACTATAACAAAAATACCGTAGACTGGGTGGCTTATAAACAACAAACATCTATTTCTCACAGTCCTGAGGCTGGAAAGTCCAGGATCAAAGTGCTGATAGGTCCCATGTCTGATGATATTCCACTTCCTGGTTTATAGATGGTGTCTCCTTGCTGGAGTCCCTTTAATGAGGACACTAATCCCATTCATTGGGGCTCACCCTCATTATTAGATCACCTCCTAAAGGCCCCATCGCCAGACACCATCACATTGGGAAATGTTTCAACACATGGATTTCGCGAGGGCATAAACATTCACTTCATAGTAGTCTCTGTTAGCCAATATTGATGTAAAAGATAACATTAAGTTGCAAAAAAATAAAAAATAAACTTTGAAGTCTGACTTAACTTCTTGAGCTTAAAACTTGATGACTAACTAAAATTGGAGAGATTTACCATCTCACCAGAGGGATATTTTTCACTCAACTAGTGGACATTTTGTCAATAAACAGAATGATAGTTAATATGTATTAAATGTTTACTGTGTATCAGGCAAATTTTTAAGCACTTCACTTAAACTCATTTAATCCTCACAGCAAACATGTGGTAGGTTATCAGCTACTATTATTATTCCCAAATTACAGGTGAGGAAACTGCATTAGAAAAAGTTAAGTAACTTGAGACATTAATACAGCTATCAACTAGCAGAAGTGGCTCTAAATCTTATTCAGTTAATCACTAGTAATAGGATTTGGTGTCTGTATTTACATGTTGTCTCTTAAATGTAGAAAAGTGTTAACCACATTTAATAAAATAAATTCTTAGACACTATGTTACTATAACTAAAATAATCTGTACTTTAGCATATTACTATCTATTGGAAATTAATCTATTTAGCAAAAGAATTTTTTTAAGACCTATAATTTTCATTTGGAGATGTATTTGGAGATATTTTCTAACAGGGGGTCTATCATGGGCAAATCACTATAAATCATAAAATGAAATGAAAGATTATTGTTCCAATATGAGAGGACACTTCGAATAATTCATTTTTATATGAAAATTATCAAATAGATGATATTGTTGATTTACCTAACTTTGCAAATAGGAAACCTGAGGCCGACTGAGGCTACGTGACTTGTGCTAGTTCACTGAGGCTTTTTAGGGAAAGAGCCTATAAAGCGATTTCAACCTGTCTCCTCTTGTACAGGGAGATATGGACTAATTTCAGTCTTTTGGATTAACTAATATACAAAGAATAACCTAATACATATGCCTAGTTGTATTATAATTGGGAATATATATTAGGAATATTTTCCTAGAAGTAGATTTCTTGAGTGAAATTATGAATGCATATGGCCTTTTGCAGGATACTGTCAAATCTCTGGATATAGTGCTTCTGTTATTTTGCATTTATACCAGGAAGGTAGAAATTTACCCATTTGACCACAAAGCGTCCAAAAGAATATGTTGTCAAGTTATTGTACTTATTTCATTGGATAAATAATTAATAGCATATTATAATATTTTCATATGCACATATCTTATTACAAGCAGGATTCAGCATTATTTTGTATATTAGGGACATTTACATTTCTCTGTGTGTGTGTGTGTGTGTATCCTTTGTTTAAATCTTGAAACTATTGTTCTATTGGATTATTTGTCTTTTTCGTCTCCATTTTTTAGAAATTTTTAATGAATAATCTGTGTGTTATGTAATTTGCAACTATTTACCAGGATTTTTCTCACATTTTTGTTTAATAAACTAATATCTACCAATCTTTTCAGTGTAAGATAATTTTTGACTAATAATTTTCCAAATCTTCTTAAATATTAGAAGTTTTCCCAAATATTTTGACTCACCTTTATTCTATGCAACTTTTCCATATATTTCAAAGTAGATCTTAACCCCATATCCCAGATATTTGTTAACTTATGTTAGAATGAATGAGATATGTTCTAAGTGCAGGAAAGTGGCAAAGTAGTAAATAAAGTAGCATTCCTCTAACCATAATATCTATGTACTTTATAAAATTATAAAATACTTACATAGTGTGTGTGTATATAAATCTGAGAATTGTGTAAATACTTTACATGTATTGACTAATTTAATAGTTTAATACTATCTAGACTCTGTGAGGCTGGTACTATTTATCCTCCTCCTTTTGCAAATTAGGAAATGGAGCCAGAGGGAGCCATGCATTGAGTGCAGGCAGCCTGGGTTTATAAATCACTACAACTTCTTCCTTTCACCCTGCTCAGGCTGTGACCATGCTACCTACTCACACATCTGGGTTTTGAAGTATTTATCATTTAAAACCAAGTATGACGTGTAGGATATTGGATATTGTCCCCATCTGATTTGAGAAACACAAAGCAATATTGCACGGACATGAAGTTCATTCAGTGCAAATCTAATATTATCTTATCATATTTCCCACAAATTGTGTTACTTGGAGAACTTAAAATAACTATTTAGATTTAACTGTAGCATGCTATTATCAGAGACAATGTGAATGTCTTCTACTTGAGTAATCGCTAAATCATACTCATCATATTGACAGGCCATAGAGAACAGCGGCTAAAGTTCCAGCTTGAAATTAGTCAGCCTGGATCAAATGCTTATTCAGCCATTAAGTTAGCTCTGTAGTCACAGACTTACTGCTTTAAATCTGTTTTCTTCTCACCTAAGTGGGTATGAAAATAATAAACTATACTCATTAGATTTTTCAAAAAATTAAATATAACATCAGAAATGCTTCGCACATAAGTGTTACATACATTTTTACCTATTATTATATCAAAAAGAACTAGTTAATTGCTATACAAAGAAGAAAACATGTCAATAACTACATTTTATACACAAGGATAAGATAATGGATTTCTTTCGCTGTCTTTAATGAGCTAAAATGAGAAGCAAAATAAATCTTTTACATATGATTACATATGGGAAATAAAGCATGTTACTCTGCTAATTTGGTAAAGCTAACGCTGAGAGAAACTAAATAATTAATGGAAAAAATCACAGTGAGCAGGAAAGAGTGGATGGGGAGAGGTTTTCTCCTCATTATTCCCACCAGCCAAAGTCAACTTGGCAATCACCAGGGAGGTAGATACATGTGAAAGAAAAAGTTTTTTTCATAAATATAATTTAAATCAGTAGCAACAGAATATACTATGAAAGAAAAATAGAAGAATATGTAAGCAGTTCATTATTACTCTTCATTAGTCACAATGAAAATTAAAGCATAGTATATAAGTTGTCCGGTGCTTACCTTCCGTAGTTATTCTTGGGCTTCTTGCAATAACTTCATAAAAAGAAAAAAAAAATGTTGGGTTGACTTTGCCCAACTCAAATTAGGTACTATATTATAACAGTTTACTATGTTTTAAGAATCTTATTCTGACTCTAAATGTCTTTATCATTAGATTTATCATCCTGAAATTTAAATATCTTTCATTCTTTTGGCTTGAAAGCACAATATGAGAGTCTAAATAATAACTCTCAAGGGATATAATGTCACAACAATCTTTTAGATAGTTGATAATTACGGTTGCACAATGAATCTATTATCTACTTTATATCTCCAATCAGCATTTGAAACACTTGGGTTTAGAATCTGTGGCTTTTAGAAAAGCAAGCAAGTTCATAACCATTCAATATTTGCAACCTACAAGGATCTCTGGCATCATCCCTACAGCAACACATTAACATTTCTGCAGCTAAAAATGATCACACTAACTGCGATGCATAAAGAATATAAATAGCCTGACGTCCATTCTCTTCAGATTTGCCACTAAATGCCTTTATTATGATTTTCAGAATTTTTTGGATTTTAGAACTGTGAAAAATGTTTTGTCTAAAAGTCATTTAATTAATTTAGATAGCTAGTTATATAGAAGTTAAAGTGAAGGCATTAGTGGACAAGAGAGTGAATATCAAGCACTAAATGCTATTTGGAGAAAAAACCCAGAAAGCGGTTTTAGAAACATCAGAGCCTATGGGCATGATGAATATTTTCTTTTATTCTTTGCAAAATTGATGCATAAGGAAACATTTGGCAAATCTAGGTATATAAATGGATCTTATAACATGAAATACACAGAACTCAAAGTAGTAACCTAAATACAGAGGTAGGCAGACAACAATGCTACATGATAACTATCCAACGTGCTAGGTGACAACATCTTAATTATTCCAACCACAAAAAAGAAATGATAATTATTGATAGAGGTGCTAACATTGCTATGATCGCAATCATATTACAATATATAAATGTGTTAAATCAACATGTTGAACAACTTAAATTTACAGTGTTTTGTGTCAAATATATTTCAATAATGAAAAAAAGAATTTCATGAGCCATTACAAGTGTGCCTAGGTTAGACAATTTAGACCTTTACCTAAAATTGACACAAAAATTACCTGATGGGATATCTCATTATCAGTTTAAATAACAGAATAAAGTATATCAGAATATTCCAATTTTGTGAGATAATGAATTATTGTATATATAATTTGGTAGATAAAACACACAAGAACCCTATATATATTTCAAGAGGCAAACCATTACTTCTGTTATTCGGTTTTACTAATTCCAGGCAAGCAGCAGCACATTAAATTAACTTGATGTTGCTTAACTAAAATAGGCATGAGATCTGTTCCTTTGTATCTTACACCTAATGAGTGCATGTGACTTCAAGACAGAATATTTATTGCTTAGCAATATCTTTTTTTCTGTTTCACTGCTAATAAGAAAATAACATAAGGTAATAATGAGGTAACAATAATTTTCTGTTTTCTACCCTGTTTGATTAACGTGGCATATGAATATTTTTATTTTATTGAAAGTTCTGTTTTAACCACCTTAATTTGATTACTTTTGAAATTTTTAAGTTCATTTTTAAGTTCATTTGAAAGAGTAAATATGCAAGTACACCAAAAAATCTTTGAATAGAAATCGATGATACTTAATGGAATAGAAATTACCTGACATCATGTTAAAATGAGCTATAAAAGAAAATAAGAGAGACTTCCCTGGTGGTCCAGTGGTAAAGAATCTGCCTTCCAATGTGGGGGGGCGCGGGTTCAATCCCTAGTTGGGGAACTAAGATCCCACATGCCGCCAGGCAACTAAGCCCATGTGCCACAACTACTGAGCTCATGTGCCTCAACGAGAGAGCCCACGTGCCACAAACTACGGAGCTCAAGCTCCCTGGAGCTGGCGTGCTGCAACAAAGAGACCGCGCACAACAACTAAGACCTGACACAGCCATAGAAAAATAATAAAGAAAATAAATAAATTAAATAAATTTAAAAAAAAAGAAGAAGAAAAATTAAAGTGTGAAATAGCAAAAAAGTATAGACAAATAAAATATTGAAACCAAGATAATCTAAAATTAACATGCTATGAAAGGGAGCCTTAGTAGAAAAAAACAAGAAAATTTAAAACAAAGACAAAATAAGAGATTATTAAATGAATTGTTAAGTAACTTGAAAATGTATTATTAAAAGTTCAAAAAAAAAAAAAAAGAGTGTGCTGGGACATCCTTGGTGGTCCAATGGTTAAGACTCCATGCTTCCACTTCAGGGCGCAAGTGTTTGATCCCTGGTCAGGGAACTAAGATTCTGCATGCCACATGGCATGGCCAAAAGAATAAAATAAAACAAAAGTTTAATATTACCTTATTTCATTAAAAATAGCCAATGTTGATTTAGTTTCTAAATAAACAGGGAAATAAACAGAAAATATACTTTTAAGATAGTATATATGTTTGATAAGAAAAGCTACCAAGAATAATTAGAAATGATGATTCTTAATTTCTGGTTTACAGTTTATTAAATATATCTAAAACATTGATTTTTCCAAAATATCCTCAAATCCTAAAATTTACTGGTTTTGTTTACATATTAAAATGAAAATACACATTTCAGTATCGACTTTTTGCAATGTATATCAGAATGAAGACCTTTTCTCATTTAGTAAATTGACACTTTAAAAAAATTATTTTATTGAAGAACAGTTGATTTACAATGTTGTGTTAGTGAACTGACACTTTGGTCTAATACCCATATTTAACTTGAATAGATAATATGAAGACTTTCATACATACAGCTGCCCCCATTCTTAATTATTATTTTTGAATGGTGTAAGGTTGGAGTACGTGTGAGGGGGACACTCCTCCTTGTCTGACTCATCAATATCACAGTTTATCATCTTTTTTCATTGTCTTGGTTGAGGTATAGGAAAGCCTTAGCAGTCACAGTCAGGACAATCATTTTCTTGTTTCCGCTATCCTCACTAACACCTGGAATTATCCACCATTCTAAATTCTGCCAATCTGGTGATATGTAATGGTATCTCATTGGTGTTTTGCTGGTTATGGTGACTTTGACATCTTCTTACTCTTGCAAGACATTTAGACTTTTGCTTAGAGTATTGCCTATTCTTAATTTTCATCCATTTTCTTATTTGTTTTCATTTTTAAATTTGCTTATGTACGAGAGTTTCTTGTCAGTTTTAGAAATTGCAAATATGTTCTTCCATATTGCCATCCATCTGTTACTAGTTACCTAAGATTTCATTGATTGAAAATAAATCTGTAAATTCTTTGTAATCAAATGTATCAACTTACCTTAGGAATTATGTTTTGAGGTATTGCTTAAGGTGTTCTACATCTCATGGTCATAAGGATAGAGCCATCCCTCAGTATCCACATGGTGGTGGGGGGATTGGTTCCAGGACCCTCTGTGGATATCAAAATCCACGGATGCTCAAGTCTCATAGTTGACCCTTCTATCCGAGGTTCTGTATCCACAGATTCAACCAACTGCAATTATGTAGTACTGAATTTATTGGAAAAAAATGCATGTGTAACTGCTCAGAGTTCAAACCTACGTTGTTAAAGGGTAAACTGTATTTGTGCACATTTAATCCATCAGGTTTGTTTTGCTTTTCACATTTGATTCTTTAAGGAATATAGATTTTATATTTCAAAGTAACATGAGGTAGAAATTCAACTTAATTTTTCACCAGAGATTAATTGCATCTTCCCAACCCTGTCTACTGATATGTTCTTGCTTCATTTACAATGTCAATTTTTCCATTATAAATTTTCTATCTATAGATGGGTCTGTTTCTGAGCTCTATGTTTTGTCATGTTTTATTTTTTGTTGCACCAGTACCACACTTTTGATGATGATAATGGTTATTATTATTATTATTATTTGGCCACACTGTGTGGTATGTGAGATCTTAGTTCCCTAACCAGGGATGGAACCCGTGCTCCCTGCAGTGCAAGCACGGAGTCTTAACCACTGGACCTCCAAGGAAGTCCTGATTATTTTTCTTTACAGTATACTTTTATATGTGGTTGACTAAAACTTCTTTCTCAAATTGACTTGACTCATAGATAGTATGTATTCTTCCATATACATTTTAAAATCTATTTGTTGAATTTCTCAAATATTTCTTTGATTTTTTTTTTTTTTTTTTCTGGTACGCGGGCCTCTTCTGCTGTGGCCTCTCCCGTTGCGGAGCACAGGCTCTGGACCCGCAGGCTCAGAGGCCATGGCTCACGGGCCCAGCCTCTCCGTGGCATGTGGGGGACCAGGGCACGAACCCGTGTCCCCTGCATCGGCAACCACTGCGCCACCAGGGAAGCCCTTCTTTGATTTTTATTGAAATATGCATTCTTGGTTTGTTTGGGTATAAAAGCATCATATAACGTATCTTCTATATCATTGCTCATCTTTTGACAACTTGTTTTGTTGTTTTCTGAGAGGATATATTAAAATCTCCAGTGATAAAAGTTGATTTATTTATTTCTCTCCATAGTTTTGTCAGGTAAGAATTCATTGTGGTGCACATATATTGATTATTGCTTTATCTTCTTGATGTGCTATTTGTCTTACCAATAGATAACATCCCTACTTGTTCCTTATAATGCATATCTTTTGAAATATATTTTCTTTGATATTGAATTTGCTACCATTGATCTATTTTATTTGACACTTGACAATTATTTAGATTGTGATCAAATTTCTCATCCAAATTATGTCATCTATGAATAAAATATCTTAAGCGAATTAAAATTTAGAAATATGTGTTGATTTACTGACACTTTGATTTACTTTATATGAAGAATATTTAATCTTTTAGTAGCTATACATCTTTGTTTTTGTTTAAGCATATTTGACTTTTACCATCAAAAGGATAGACAAATTTCCCATTCATTGTTTCATAAATATTCATATAAATTTTCCTATATTTTATATGATTTGATCTATAAATATTTATTTGTTAAGTCAGAAAAATGTTTTGTTCTACGTTTTGAGGATCTAAATTTAGTTATTATATTCACAGAACTACCCAGTGAAACATAATTCACTTTAATGTTGATTTGTGATTCATCCATTTTTTGGATAACGAAATTGTGTAGAGAAAATAGTTTCTATTTCTGGACCATTTCCTCAACAATGTCTTTTTCTCTTCTTTTGATAATAAAACACTTATAAACATTGTACTTCTTTGTAATGATTTACTATTTCATTACTCTTCCTTTTCAGACTTTCATCTGAGAATCTTTTCTAGTTATTCTTTCAGGTATATTCATATACTGTAAAAGACACATGGACATAATTCTTTGACTTAAAGAAATGATTTCCATGCTCTCTTCTACTATATTATTAGAATTTCCATGTTTATTCAATCTATTATTACTCCTAATAAAAATTACTTGTAGATTTAAAATTAACTTTTTAGGTAGCGTCTTATTTTTTCACAAAATGTCTTACGCATCTTTAATAAAAATAATAAAATTTAATCATTATCAAATTGCCGTTATTTCTATGAATCTGGCTTGCCCATTTCTATATACCCTGGGGGAAAAAAACCCAGAAAATTTACTCTTTTGAGACAGTTGAGGGCAACGAATTCTTTTGTTCAACTTTTTTCTGCTTCTTGCTATCATCATTGAATTTCAATAGGTTATACCTTTGAAGTATTAAAATAACCTCTGCAAAACCTGAAATTATGTAAAATGTCAGGTAATAACTGTAATTTTTCCTGATGGAATCCAGTGAAAATTAGTAAACAATGCCTATAACTATTGTGTGGCATGTGGATAAAAGTCAAAAAATACATAGCCATTTTCAGACGTATAAAGATAATATTATGATAAATATATAACCTTTTCAATCCAAAATAAATTGACTTCAATATATGCATGTAAATTATTTACTTTTTGTGAACTTGTTCAGAATTTTTGCTGTACTCAACTTGCAACTACACTAGCAGTTTGGGTTGTTGATATACAATGACAGTATAGGAAAAAAACATTAATTAATTGAATTTGGATCAATCAGATTATCTCAAGTTTTTATTCTATAACTTGCGATATGTTTTAGACCAATTGAGAGTAGGGAGCTACCTTCTCACTGGTCCTTTTTGAAACAGAAATGTTCCATTTCATTTTGCTTGTCATGAACTTGTTTATACTAATTGGTCCTGTCACATGAAAAAATGGGTAAATGAGAGTTCCGTTGCTAAACAAGAAGGGGTTTCTCAGGGGTCTTGCATAGCAAAGTCTCAAAGGAGATTTTTCTCACTATAAGACTAGTGGCTAAGTGGCCCTTAATGACACCCAAGAAGCACCTCCTGGAAATTGACATGCCACTGGGATCTGTTTTTTGATCTAAAAATGTTGTGTGGTTCACAGACAGTTCTCCCGCTACAGCTTTTACAAAGCAGATACATTTGTCACCACATCTTCCTGCACGAGATGAGAAGGAGAAAGGCTCTGACTCTCATAGCATCAAGAAAGTCTATCATTCCAGATGCTTCTTTTTTCAAGGTGACATTTGAGTAAGTAGTTCTTTTTTCATACATAAATCTATTTAAATTGAGAGGTATAACATATTCACATAGAAATAATTAATTGCTTTTTAGCCATCTTTTAATACTCTAGCAAAGGACTCAGCAAGTCCTGAAAATCCTGGCAATTTCACTCTTCCTCCATGAAACCCTTGCCTTTTGTCTTATTAGAATTCTATTCTGTACTTATATATTAAGTCTATTGGTATATTGACAAAGTTGACACTTTCTAGTACTAAATTAATGATCCAATAGTTTGTCATTGGGGAGTGCAAAAATTTTATCTGTCCTCTTCCAAAAGTTACCTTTTCTTCATTTCCCCAGTACTGAATGAATTAGTTAGATGTATTTTTATTATAATTGAAACATGCCATGTTTAAAAAAAAATTTTGACAGATGACCAAATATAGAATAGGAAATTGGAAAAGAAAAACTATGAAATTACCATATCACATTTTATTACAGGAAAAATGTTATATTACAAATGACAAGACTCAAAATTTAATACAATAGTTTCTTAGACTTCCAAGCTCTCTGATAGTCTCTTTATTTATCTATAATTTATCTATAATTCATCTTTAATTACCATACCATGAAATTCACCCTTTTAGTGTGTCAATTCATTGGTTTCTACTACATTCACAAAGTTATGAAAGCATCAACACTAATTTGGGAATACTTTCATCACTCCCAAAAGAAACCACGTAACCATGAGCTGTCATTTCCTATTTACTCCTCACCCAGCCCCTGGCAAAAACTAATCCACTTTACGTCTTTATAGATTTGCCTATTCTGCATATTTCATATAATTATCCAATATGTGATTTTTGGGGGGGCTGGCTTCTTTAATTTATCATAATAATTTAATGATTATTATTGTTGTAGCATGTCAGTAATGCATTTCTTTTCATGGCTGAATGATATTGTATTATATGGATATATCACATGTGGTTTATTCATCAGCTGAAGATAGAGAAATAACTGAAATTTTAATCCAAAGATAGATTCTGAACCAACCTCAATTAGGTAAAGGAGAAATAAATGTATGAATATTTTGATAACAACTATTAATTTCAAGAAAAAAGAAGCCTACAATTATCAGATCATAAAATAAGTTATAGAAACAAGAAGAATAATAAATTGCCCTGAGAACTGTCTACATCATTAAAATTTGAATGCATTAAATCAGTAGTTCCAGCTTTGTTTATCAATCTTTTGACAATATGTACGTATAACTAAATCATTGGAAAAAATGAATTATTTCAAAACTACAAGCTAAATTCAAAATTATTTAAATAATATAAAAGAAAAATATAAAAATCAAGCGTATTTTCCTAAAAGATATCACATTAGACACAAAAATTTACATTCCTTTCAAATAGCATATATTTGAATAGCCACTGTGTAAAATAAGCAAAGCCTTGAAATGAATTTAGTGTTAAAGGTCTCAAATCAGCCCAGTTTATTTTCCGTTTTTTTTTTTTTTTTTTTTTTGCGGTACGCGGGCCTCTCACTGCTGTGGCCTCTCCCATTGTGGAGCACAGGCTCCGGACGCGCAGGTTCAGCGGCCATGGCTCACGGGCCTAGCCGCTCGGTGGCATGTGGGATCTTCGCGGACCGGAGCACGAACCCGTCTCCCCTGCATCAGCAAGCGGACTCCCAACCACTGCGCCACCAGAGAAACCCCTAGTTTCCTCTTTTATAAGCACTCTATAGCTACTGTCTTTCAGCACAATGTGTATTGATTTCCATACAATACTACATTGGCTTACTTCCTTGCCTACTAAAAAGTTGCTAGAAGTTACCATTTGTGAAAATATTACCATGAATCTTTTCTCATTTCATTTTCAATTTTATAGTATATTAATTTTTTCTATGTGCCTACCTTATGAATTTTAAATATTAGTTCTATTTTTATTACATTTAATTTGTTCACCAAAGCATATTTGACAGGTGCTATCCAATATTGTATTTACTCAGTCAATTTGAGACAAGATGCTATACTTACATCTATTTTGTTCTGTCTAAAAATGTTGGCAGAATGAGAATCCTGACATTTTAAAGTAAGAGCAATCAATTAAACAAATTATACCCCACATTAGGAAGGGGGAAAAAAAGATGTCAAGTCAAGGAAGAAAGATTATTTGAAAATTAAGTTCAAGATGGTAATATGCAAATAAATAGTTGACAAAGTTAACTACCATTTTTGCCCAAATCAGAGGCAGAAATGATAATTATCCTAAAGCTTAGGTGAAGCTTTAATGTTAATGAAATATTAATCTTTAATGCTACAGTATACATAGGTAATACATACATAGGTAATACATATACATGTTTATCTCTATATTAATACAATATATGCATATATAATATACCATGTATTTATATATCAATATTAATATAATATATATAGTACTATAAAATTAATATAGAGACTATGATAATGCCAAAGTAAGATTGTGATAGAACATTGCAATTCTATGAGAGCAAAGGGAATGCACACTCTCTTTCATGTTCCTTGAAAGTTAAAGAAATCTTGCAAAATTGTGTGTAATATTGTACCTGTCCTGGAGGATCCAGTTTTTTGTTACAGAGGATACTGCAAACCCAGTTCTGGACACAGTAGGCAGTTACGATTGTCTGGTTTTAGGGATTTTTTGTGAATCCTTATTTGACCTCAATCAGAAAGAATTATATAATCCATAGTGCCAGAGAGTAAACTCACAGTTTTTTTCCAAATGCCTGAATGGATGGATGGGAAAGCTCTGCTCTAACCCACTTCATGAGGCCTGGGCTTTAATCAATACACACCATAGATTACCTTAAACTCAGCCACCACGCTCTCCATCCCTCAAAATGATGCCTGACTGACAGCTTCAACGCTTCTTGTCATAGTGCTGGGGCTTTGCTCTGCTTCTTGCCCAGGAGAAGTTTATTTTGAACTTAAGAGTGTCTGTGACATTGTACTTAAAAATATTTAATTTGCCACAACTGGGTTTGTAAGAGAGAGGGCTAGTTTAGAATGTCAACTCATGGTGCCTTCTAGAATTGGAAATTATCTACCTATTGGTATTTTTTTGAGTGAGAAGTCTATTTTAAAATTAAGGAATTATACAGTAACATCTCTAATATTTCTTCCAGATAAAAAATTATATTATTGTGTGTGTCAATGATAATTTTGAAATTCTTTCCTCATATTTATGCAGAACACATTACTTTTCTACTGATACTTTATCACATGAAGACAGTTGATTTTGACACAACCTGAACTATCTCTACATATCAAGAGTTTATGATTATTAACAATATACAATTTTATTTTTAAAGTTATTAAAATATAAGCTTTTTCACACACGCATATTCAGACTTCAGCCATTATTTCAGCATCTGGAGAAATATATCTATAATAGCTGTTCGGACCTCTATTCTTTGAACTATACAAGTCAAAGCTATCTTAAATGTCTTTGAATTCACTGGAAAATGCCATAAAAATAGTTTCCCCTGAAGACTGGATTCCGATTTTGAACATACTTTATCTTCAATGAAATATGTCAATCCAGTTTCCAGACAAAATGAATGACAAACAAAATATAAGAATTCATTTACTGAAAATTAGGAGCATTTATGAGGAAATGTTTTTATTGAAGCCAAGAAATCCTCTTCAAATACGTTCTAAAAATTTACTCTGTGATATTATTACTATGAGATATCCCTGGCTTCTCACATCTACTCTTTTACCAGGATCAATCCACAAATTATCATTTTCTTCCATCATGGTGAATTACTTTGAATCCTGCTGGCTCTGTGTCCTCATAATTTCACTTTCTACCTTAGGAAGTTTTTAAAAGTATTTTCTCAAAATATAATAACAATTCTCATGTCAGTTCTTGACATATTAATGTTTTCCTCATTATATATAGAGGATGAATAAAGGTTAAATACCTGTTATAATCACTTCTTGTCAAGATTCTACCAGTTCCTGCATCCTGAGACAATTTTTACCTTCTCTGTGAAGCAAACCCTGAAAAGCTCAGTTGGAAACGCTGTTTTCCTGTTTCTTAACTTGAATAACTCTTTGTTCTATCACATGTCCTTGTATTTTAACGAGATCATTTATATTTACTTTCCCCCCACAATGTCATGAACCCATAAGGATTAAAGTCATAATTTCCAGTTACCCTTTAGCCCTCCATGTCCTGTATTTTAATTATAATAAGTACACAAACATGTCCCAAGAAAATAAATTATATATAAGCATTTAAAATGTAGGAAAAGAGGTTATTTTTCATGTTGAGAAGAAAAAAAGAAGTTAGAGGTCATGAAAAGCAATGGCACTTTTGCAGTGTAACATTTGTCAAGTTAAATAATATGGGAAAATCCACTAAACTTTGGAACCTCAATTCTTCCTATAAAAGAAAAGACAAAAATAAATTTCTATTAAATTTTGATATTTTCTGAATTAAAATTGTCACAAATTGGCCTAAATCATTAATATCACTGAAGGGACTGGGAAAATACTTTTAGGAACCCAAGAGTATCTTGAATTCTTTAAGCCACTGAATTAAGTGAACTAAAAATAATATGTTTTAGGGCATTTTCCATGGGAAACATCCTTGTTATTCAGCAACTCTCACATCACAAAGAGACTAAAAAAAGAGTTAACATTCATACATTATGTCATACAAACATTTATCATACTATCGTTTATGTGAGTTTCTTTAATTAATAGTCTATAGTTCCAAAAAACATATTAATGGGCACCATTAAAAACATATTAATGGTGTTAGATAATTTTTGAAAGCTGCAAATCATACAATTTAATAAATCTAGCTACTACCACCTACAGTTGAATAGAGAAGCAAGGTCAAAGTAAAAGAGAAATTGTTGAAAAGTATTTAAGAATGTAAATAACACCAAGTATCCTGTTGTACAGCTCATGCAATTAAATCAGGATTTCTTTAAGGATTTTTCTCCATTATTATTATTTTTAATTTATTTATTTTATTTATTTTTGGCTGTGCTGGGTCCTTGTTGCTGCACGGGCTTTCTCTAGGTGCAGTGAGCAGGGGCCAGTCCTCGTTGCAGTGCGCGGGCTTCTCATTGCGGTGGCTTCTTTTGTTGTGGCTCACGGGCTCTAGGTGCGCAGGCTCAGTAGTTGTGGTGCACGGGCTTAGTTGCTCCGCGGCATGTGGGATCTTCCTGGACCAGGGTTTGAACCCGTGTCCCCTGCATTGGCAGACGGATTCTTAACCACTGTGCCACCAGGGAAGTCCCTCCCCATTATTATATTTGTAAAATGCATACCTCTCCAATTTCATTTGTAAAAATTAGTACTAAAAGTGCTTGTTCCACCCCAATAACAAATATTGTTTGTGCTACACTGATCTTTGTATTTAAAAAAAAAGTGCAAATGCTGTTTATTTGTATAAATGTGCTTTAAGGACCACTGATTCCCTTTACACACTTCATAAATGTCAAACCTTTATTTTCTAAGAGAGGCAATTCTTTTATGCAGTGTCACTTCTCTTCTCCCCATGGAGTAACTGATGACTTTACTACACATGAGTCACCCATTTACAATTACTGTTGCCTAAGACAGTCGGTCCACTGCTGTTTCTCTTCACCCCATTGCTGTGTCATGTCGTGTGAAGTTGTGCCTCAGTGAGCGCTTGCAGCATTTCTCTTGCACGCTGTGCGCTGGTGGTTTCCCTCCTCACCTCACCATATCGCAGCTGTCATCCTGCTGTCATCGGTCTTCCTGGATGTCTTCCCCAGCGGCGCTGTGTTACAATGCATTGCCTCATTGCTTAGGATCTGGCTGGGATCCAGGAACTCGAGTTTGGCAATCTTTATGAATGAAAGCTTCTGCCAGTGTGCTTACTCATCCTAAGTCTATTGAAATCTTACGTGCAGGACAGAGATAAATTTTATGCAAGCCTACGTAAACGACTGAAAAGAAATTTAGTAAATTTGCTGAGAATTTCAATGTTAATTTATACTGGTAGCAAAATAAGTAAGGAGTCTGTTTTAGTCAGGGTTCTCCCGAGAAACAATACCAATTGTTTTTTTTAAGAAGAACTAGTAAGAGATACATATAATTTATAAATATCTTCATATATATTTTTTATGTATATATTACATATGTACATAAATATTTATACATGTTTACATATAAACAATATATTATAAGGAATTGACTCACATGTTTACGGGGACTAGCAATTCCAGCTGTGTAGTGTAGGCCAGCAGGTTTGAGACCCAAGAGAGGAGATGGTGCAGATGGTGTCTGAAGGTAGTTTTCTGGAGAGTTCCCTCTTGCTCGGAGAGGCTGATCTTTTTGTTCTATTCAGTACTTCCGCTGATTGGATGAGTCTCACTCACATTATAGAAAACAATCTGCTCTACTCAAATTTACTGAGTTAAATGTGAATCTCAATCAAAAAGAACCTCCAAGTTGACACAAACATAAGCCATCACAGATTCCATTTAACAGTCTACTAATTTAGTTTCAAATAAATTTTCTTTTTTTTTAACATCTTTATTGGTGTATAATTGCTTTACAATGGTGTGTTAGTTTCTGCTTTATAACAAATTGAATCAGCTATACATATACATGTATCTCCATATCTCCTTCCTCTTGCGTCTCCCTCCCACCTTCCCTATCCCACCCCTCTAGGTGGTCACAAAGCACTGAGCACTGAGCTGATCTCCCTGTGCTATGCGGCTGCTTTTCTCACTTCGAATGAGTAGTTTTTACTATTTAACTAGCTGTGTACAGCTTCGTTATCTATATGCTACTTTGAATTCCAAAATTACTATAAATAACTTACCTGAGCCTTTGATATAAGCAGTACCATATTGTCAACAGCTATAAGTAACAACTAATCATGATGTTACCAAACGTAGTATTAAGATGTCTTTTTTAGACAAATATTCCTTTTTTGCCTTGATTTTACCTGAAGAATCAAAAAAAGTAGAATAAACCTTAATCCTTTTTTGTAACGAATAAAATGAGGAAGTGTCTGCTTTTATAAGCATGTATATATATATATTTATATATATTTATATATATATATATATATATATAGAGAGAGAGAGAGAGAGAGAGAGAGAGAGAGAGAGATTTAAAGTGAGGAATTGGCTTCTGCAAATATGGAGACTGAAAAATCCAAGCTGTGCAGCTTTTAAGCTGGAGACCTACGAGAATGAATGGTATAGCTCCAATCTGAGTTCAAAGGCCTGAAAAGAGATGGTGTAAGTTCCAGTCTTAATCCAAGGGTCTGAGAACCAGGAGGGATGATGGTGTAGTCCAAGTCCAAGTATGGAGACAGATGAAGATCTCTGTCCCTACTCAAAGACAGTCAGGAAGAAAGAATTCTTTCTTACTCAGCCTTTTATTTATTTCAGGTCTTTAATGGATTGGACGAGACTCACCCACATTGGGAAGATCAATATGCTCAGTCTACCAAGTCTCAACCAGAAACGCCATCACAGACATACTCAGAAATAATGCTTAACTGACTATCTGGGCCCCCAGTGGCCAAGTCAATTAGATACATAAAATTAATTATCACAATATCATGGAAGAGAGATAAATACCAAAATGATTGAGTGCACGCACGTGAGTCAAGTTGTTTGTATATTGAAACTTTGTAGTTACATGACTTAAGTCAAGTTCATTAACTTCTGGGATTTAAAACAGGAAGGAGTTCACAATTATATATTCTTACAGCTGGTGTTTAAAACAAATAGCTTTGGTGATTTATAATGTAATATAATGTAATATAATGTAATAAAACTAATAAATCTAAAATTTAGAAATAGATTTTCATAATTAAAACTCTACAACCAATATAAACCTCCAGTCCTGAGGTTGTAATAAGTACAAGACTATCTTTTTATCATAAACAACTAAATAACTGGGAGGGAGAGCACAAAATAAATGGGTTTTGATGTTGAACAGCAGGCGGTTCAGGATCATGATCTGTGAGACAAGTTGCTAAATGAGATGAGCTCCATGATTATCCTAATTCTCTGCCTGGACACATTTTCTAAATGTATATGAGGACAGTAACAGCATATAGAATATGTCAGCCTTTTTCACATATATACAATGGAATATTACTCAGCCATAAAAAAAAAGAAAGAAACGAAATTGAGCTATTTGTAATGAGGTGGATAGACCTAGAGTCTGTCATACAGAGTGAAGTAAGTCAGAAAGAGAAAGACAAATACCGTATGCTAACACATATATATGGAATTTAAGAAAAAAAAATGTCATGAAGAACCTAGGGGTAAGACAGGAATAAAGGCACAGACCTACTAAAGAATGGACTTGAGGATATGGGGTGGGGGAAGGGTAAGCTGTGACAAAGCGAGAGAGAGGCATGGACACATATACACTACCAAACGTAAGGTAGATAGCTAGTGGGAAGCAGCTGCATAGCACAGGGAGATCAGCTTGGTGCTTTGTGACCACCTGGAGGGGTGGGATAGGGAGGGTGGGAGGGAAGCAGACACAAGAGGGAAGAGATATGGGAACATATGTATATGTATAACTGATTCACTTTGTTATAAAGCAGAAACTAACACACCATTGTAAAGCAATTATACTCCAATAAAGATGTAAAAAAAAAAAAGAATATGTCAGCCTTGTTAAGCTAAGATCAGAGATGGAGTTACTAAGATGTTTAAACATTGCAGGACAAAGTACTGGAGAAGAGGCAGCTAAGCAGAGGAAAAGATTCATAAATAAGAGCCTTCCCTTGAGTTTTGGGCTGCTCCCATGCTTGCCTACTCTTTGCATGAGGCTAAAAAAAAAAAAAACAACGATTGGGAAAAAAACTATTGGCATAAGAACAAGTATCCAGGGACTGTGAGATGAGTATCCCTGGAACTCATAAAAGGCTAAAAGATAATTGTGCTCAAAATAATCTGATTGGAGAGGCAAAGTGAACACCCCCAGCAATCAGCAGGGGATCCACAATTCAGTAGAAATCACAGAAAGCTCTCACCATAGTATTAAAGCTAAACTAGATCAAAAGTAAACACTACACACAAGTAAACACTACATATCTTAACAAAATCTAAAATAATCCTCAAAAATAATACATATCTTAACAAAATCTAAAATAATAAAATAATCCTCAAAAAAAAATCCTCAAAATCTAAAATAATCCTCAAAAAAAGATGAGACTAATTTTCAAGTAGGTTAAACATAAAGAAAATCACTGAATGGAGAATCATAAAAAAGGCTGATAACCAATAATAAAGATCGCCTCTTAAAAGTAGAGGAATGAAAATATAAATCGAGTTAAAAATAACAAGAAAAAACTTCCCATACAAAACTATATAAACCAGAAAACACTGAAATAATCATCTTAAGGAGCTGATAAAAAACAAAACAAAGACAACAAAACCAAACTTGTCAACCTAGAATTCTTTCTCAAGTAAAAAATTCTTGTTTTTAAAAAATGCAGTCTGAATTTGTATTTTAATGGTGGTGTGTTGTTGAATTACATTTAATGTAATTATTGACATGGTTATATTATATTTAAGTCTAATCATGCTATTTTTTTCTATCTAGCCAATTTTTTGGAAAATATAACTTAGATATTCCTTCTCATTCTTGCTTTATTTTTTCTCTTCCCCCTAAACCCACTCCTGATACCTGGGAAATTAAGACTATTGAAATTCACTGAAACTTTGATAATTACCTACTTTATTTGAAGAGTAATTGAATAATATTCTTTATCACATGTATAAAAAGATTCCTGGAAGTGATAAAGCTATAACCTCATTGCCTATTACGTTCACACAGTTTTGCTCTCCTTGAATAAGCATTAGCTCCAAAAAAATCATTATTATAGAAATAAAACTTGACATTGTGTTTTAGGGCATTATTGTAATTTCCTGCACAAACACAGGGGTTTATAGTATTGTTAAAACAAGTTTTCATTTACTCTGCTGGCCAGGGTACTAGCAATTTCCCTTAATTATAAAAAGTCCTTATGTTTAGAGCATAATGCACATAAGGACAAGGAAAATGTTAACAATTAATTCTTAAGTAGGAAGCCACGTGGGTACAATGCAGCATGAGTCATTCTACGCTATTTCAAGTCCCACAAAGGGGCACTATCAACAAGAGGTTCAAAATAACTGGCTTCAAACATATAGTTAAAATTAATACTAAGTGTATTGTCTTTGGAACCCAGTGTGAGCTGCATGAACCGTTTTAGAAAATGCTTAGCCTAATCTCACACCAGCTGTAAATCATGAACTTTTCTTTTTTCAACTCTATTAAACTGTAGCTTGATTTTCTAGTGAGCAATTCTAACATTCTTATAATTAAAATTTTAAAGAAATGGCATACTAGTCTAAAGAAGATAAAATCATTTGTTGAGCTTATCAGTAATCTGTTTCCCATGCTAAACTGTCATTGGTGGTGGTCTGACACTTTTGATGAAACAGGGTGGATCAATTCTCTTCTTAAGACTGGTCCTTCTTTATTCATTGGAATGACGGTGTTTTTCCAGAGGTTCCAAGAGTAGAACTTCATATTCTATGTACAAGTTACATATACTATTTCTTAGATTATTAACCAAATATTTTAATATAAAGCTAAAATAAAATCTCTATGAAACTATACCTCTATAGAAGTAATACAGTATGCGGGAATGTACCAGGGAAGAACAAACCTGACTTCACATTGGATCTATTCCTTTATCTGTACCCTTTGTGCTCTGTTACCTGTGCTTGCTCATGCTTGCCCTGCACCTTTGTCTCCTTAAACAGTAAAAGGGTGTTGCCTAAAGCCTGAAATATACATAATAGCTCTTTCTCCAGGCTGTGCCTCACAGGCTTGACCTTTAAAGGCATAACACTTTTCATTTATATAGAGATAAAAACTTGCAGGGCAGAAAATAACATTTGTCGTGTTGAAAGTTTACAAGAATATTATGACCAGACCTAGTGGACAGCTGCAAGAACAGAGGATAGTCACATCCCCTCTGGGGTTTCGCCAGCACTAAGAAGGCTGCAACAACCAGCCACACGCCCTCCCATTTTAGAATAAATGAAGCCTGAATTCTGAATTTAGGGAAGATGTTTGTTTGGGACACTAGTCCGCTATATTCTCAGTCGGCTGGCTTTCTGAATAAAGTCATTATGGTAAGTCCCCTACATACGAACAAGTTCTGTTCCGAGAGCACGTTTGTAAGTCCAATTTGTTCCTAAGTCCAACAAAGTTAGCCTAGGTACACTAACTAACACAGTCAGCTAAATAGTACTGCACTGTAATAGGTTTATAATACTTTTCACACAAATAATACATGAAAAACAAACACAAAAAATAAAGAAAACATTTTTAATCTTACAGTACAGTAATCTTGCAGACACATGAACTAACTTACGTGATTGGATATGCAAACACACATTCACATCTTTGAAAGTTCACAACTTGAAGGTTAGTATGTAGAGGATTTACTATATTCTTTGACCCAATACGAGTTCTCTTGATTTATTGGCTGACCTGTTTTTCAGCAAGCAATATGAACTTGAACTCAATAACAGGGATATTGTATATGACAAAGATTTTAAGAGTCAGAGGTAAAGACTGAGAGAATAATATATAGGAAGAAGATATTTGAAATGCATATTTAATTACTTAGAAACACAAAAATAAAGAGAAAATTGAATTAAGAATGTAATCATTTTTTTATGTTTACTTTTTAAAAATTGTTTGGCATTGTATTAGGTTTCTAGTTCTGCTGTAACAAAGTACTGCAAAGGGGTGGGCTATAACAAGAGAAATGAATTTTATTACTGTTGTGGAAGCTAGAAGACCAAAATCAAGGTATCAGCAAAGGCCATACTCTCTCTGAGAATCCAGAGAATAATATTTTCCATGCTTCATTCCACTACTGGGTATTTTTCTGAAGAAACAAAAAGACTAATTCAAAAAGATATATACACCGCTATATTTATTGCAGCATTATTCACAATAGCCAAGATATGGAAGCAACCTAAATGCTCATTAGATGAGTGGATAAACACTATATGGTGTACATGCACAATGGATATTACTCAGTCATAAAAAAGAATGAAATCTTGCCATTTGCAGCAACATGGATGGACAGGGTGGGTATTATGCTAAGTGAAATAAGTCAGACAGAGAAAAACAAATACTATATAATTTTACTTATATGTGGCAACTAAATATTTTTTTTAATGAAAAAACATAACAAAACAGAAACAGACTCATACAGAGAACAAACAGGTCCTTGCCAGATGGAAGGAGTTTGGGGGATGAGTGAAATAGGTAAGGGACATCAAGAGATACAAACTTCCAGTTATAATATAAATAAGTCATGGGAATGAAATGTATAGCATAAGGAATAGTCAAAAATACTGCAATAACTATGTATGGTGACAGTAACTAGACCTATTGTGGTGATTCTTGTAATGTATAAAATATTGAATGACAATGCTGTATAACTGCAACCAATATAATATTGTAAGTCAATTATACACACATATATATATATATAATTTCCATGCTTCTTTCCTAGCTTCTCTTGGCTACAGGCTATCCTTGTCATTCCTTAACTTGTAGTATTATTATTTCAATTTCTGTCTCCATCTTCACATGGCTGTTTTCCATCTGTGTTTGTGTGTGTGTGTGTGTGTGTGTGTGTGTGTGTGTGTATGTATGTGTTTGGGTCCAAATTTCTTCCTTTTTATAAGGACACCAGTCATAACAGATTTAAGTCCTCCTTAATCCAATATAACCTCATTTTAACTTGATTACATCTGCAGAAAACATGTTTCCAAATAAGGTCTCATTCACAAGTTCTAGAGGACATGAATTTTTAGGGGACAATATTCAACCCAGTACAGTAATAATTGGTAAAAAGTATTTTAATGTTATTCCCCTTTAGTGAGTTAAAATATAATTTAACTAAGTATGTGAAATTATGATATTGTCATTTATTTATTTAATTATTCATTCACAGATACTTACAGAACATCCATGCAGTGATAGTCACTGTGGTAGCTATGGCTGAGAAAGAAAGAAAGAAAATAAAACAAAAGGAAGGAAGGAAGAAAGGAAGGAAGGAAGGAAGGAAGGGAGGGGAAAATAAAAATAGAGGTAAAAATAAGAAAAATACACAATTTATAACTACCTTAAGTCTTAAGTAGATCATCTTTTGCTTTGAAAAATGTATTTGATGCCAAATTGCTAAACACAAAACGTTCAATGATGATACAAATGTCACTTCTACAAAGGTGGTGTCACGTGTCCTATTATTCTATATAGGGTATTTAACTCCCACGTGTCAATTTCCCAGATTCAGTCATTGAAAAAAGTAACAACCAGAGCAATAACAATCCAGTCCTAGAGATACTGATTATCTGATAAGTAGAAAAACAAGATTACACAAATTTTTCCCTAAAACATAACGCCCCATGGACACCATAAGCAAAATATACAAAAAAAGCAATATCAAACTCTACTATCTGCTAAGTTTTCAACCTCAAATTCTAAAAATGAAATATCTAGAACTAACTAGGTTGATTTTTAGCCTATTTCTGTCCCATTATATCAATACAATGATTCTCTAAATATGCTGTGGAAATCACTGTATTCAAATTATCTGTAATGACTGTTAAAAACAGACATTCTTTGGCCTAAGACTACTAACTTATTCAGAATCTTTATTGATAAGTACAATAATTTGCATTTAAATTAGTTCTTTAACAGATTCTTACATTAAAATTTAAGAACCATTGCTGTAGCCCATAACAACAGTACTAAAAAGGAAAAAGAGAAAGTCCTTCCAACAAGAAATGTTATAGTATGGAAAAACTAAAATGGGACAGGAAGATTAAGAGAGAGCAATTGTCGGAAGGGTGTTTGAACAACTGTTAATGACAGGAAGGAAAATAGCTGTGGAATGGGTGAGTAGAAATGGCAAGGAAGGTCATCTTAAATCTTTGTTCATGAGATAAAATATATGAAAGACACAGTCAAAGATTGCTGAAATGTTGATCTTACCTATGGGCAAACTCCAGAAGCTCATGGATTTTTACCTTGGCACTGAGATTTTACTAGCATTCTAATTCAGTTTCTTGAAATCTAGTTTTTCTCTTTAGAAGTGACATGATCTCACCTATCTAAGGAGAATATTAAAAAATCATATTATGAGCTTACTGTGGTGGCTATAACCTTGTCCCACTATTTATAAAAAATTATTTGAAGCATTAAATATTCCTCTAGAAATCTGGTGTCATGTGAAATAAAGGTAAAAATGCTATATTTTTTCCAGTGTTATCTTAGCCTCCTGCAAAGGTGTTTGATCAAATTACATTTCAATATTATATAGTGAACATCAAAGGTCCCTCCTTTTCTAAGAACATGGAGCAAAGAAAAGGATGAGTGAAATTTCAGTCAAGTGTATAAGTGGCAAGAGTGACCTAATTGAGGAAGTTTCAGATGAATGGCTATACTCATTAGTTCTCCACTGCCTGTAGGAATATATTCAAATCACTTGCCAAGGTCTTGATCTGACCCCTATCTATTTCTCTGAACCACATCTCTTAGTTCTCCCCATATGCATCTTACGGTCTTAACATGCTAAAGTTGGTCCCGTGTGTCTCCTAAGTACATGTTATTCACTTTGCATAGTACATCTTTCAATTTATTTGCCCACCTCATGAACTCCCTCTAGTGTCAACTCAAAAACTCTTAAACAGTGTAAATGAAAACTATGCACATCTTTTTACCTAATTGTATTTTATTATTTCCATAAATGTTATAACATTTAGCTAATTATAGGACTTGTTAACATACCTCCCTTCCCTGGTAGACTGATTGTTTCCAAAGATATTTTTTTCTTTATTTTCACAGTTGGGACTATATCATAGTAGCCTGCTGACATTACTGAACTTTGGCTGAAACCTGTGATCATGAAAAAGAGCAATAGTTAAAGAAATCCTCTCACACAAACTGTTTGTGTTCTGGAAACAGTTTCCTGTAAGCAACCATCTTTCACTATAAGATTTAAGTAAGACTCACAGATGTCACTGGTCTCTCTGTTTATCTATTACATGGACAGATACAGACACTCCAAATCCCCTTTCTTTGTCTCATAAATGATTAGCCAAGCTTCTTGTTTCCACTGACCAATCAAACAAAACAAAACTTTAAGTTACTCTCTTTCCTCCAGGCCCCTGAATTTTGACCCACCCTGAATCTGAACCAGCACCCAGTTCCTCCTTAATAGCCTCTCCTGGAACAGGCTGGCCTCAGAGTAAAAGACTAACTCATCTACTCTCCACTCTTTCATCCCACTTCGCAACTTTTGGTTCTTTCTAGTGATGCATATGTGTCCCTATTTAAGAAAGTCCTTTTGCTCTTCATCAGAGAATTCTCCCTATTGCAAAACAGCTGTCCTTCCATATCTGTGCGTTCTGCATCTGCAGATTCAACAAACCACACGTTGAAAATATTAAAAAAAAAATTCCAGAAGCAAAAGCAAATTTTGCAGGAAGCAAAATTTGAATTTGCCATGTTGACAAATATTTATAGAGCATTTACTTTGTACTTATAACTATTTACAAAGCATTTATACTGTATTAGGTATTATAAGCATAAAAACATTAATAAACAGAAACCTCAGTTAAATAGAGTTGGGAGACCAGAAGAGGTAGCTCTCACCCCCTACTAGAATAGCAGAGACAAACAGGAAGAAGAAAGACTCATCTTCTGTCCTAGCAAGAGCTCACCAATAGAGACTGTCACAACTCAGCCAATGAAAAGTTATGGACTCTTTGCTTACTATAGCTCTCCCAACTTCCTTCCTCTCCTCTATAAAAGAGTTCACCATGGTGGCACACCCCAAATTGCAATTCTTTGCTGATCTCTAATAAACCCATTTTTGCTGGAGAATGAACTGGCAGTATATTTGTTTTAGGTCAACATAAGTAATCTAGAGATAATTTAAAGTGTGTGGGAAGATAGGTTTGCACATAGGTTATGTGCAAAGACTAGGACATTTTATATAAGGGACTTGGGCATCCTTGGATTTTGGTATACATGGAGTGGGGAGGTCCTGGAACCAATCCCCATACAGATATCAGGGGATGACTGTAGCCTTTTGAGTAAAGTCTTTCCAAAACATAGTTTTGCATTTGTTTTTTATTTGATAATGCTTAATAAATTTCAACAAGATTAATTACCCAGTTCTCTTTTTACATTTACCTTAATGCAGTACTTCCAACATATACTGAAGTATTCTATTCATGTAACTTTGTAGAATAATAGCTCATCAGGGTCAATGTTTAATACAGTTCTAGAAAAACAGTTATCACTCCATAAAAGTTTACTGAAATTATAGAGATATATTTCTTTAATTTTAATATATTTTCTGATTATAAAATAAATATGCACATTACATAACTATTAGACAATACATACATGAAAAGATTAAAACAAAAATTAGTTATCACATGAATATGTATTTTTGAACTTTTTCTGTTAGTAACAATTTTATTTTTGACATTCAGTCTCGATCTCCATAAATAAAATGTAGTTTCATGTGGTAAATATGGTACAAAATACTGCATATTTCTTTGTTATTACATAATTTTAAATATGTGAATTTTAATATTAAACATTAGTCAATACTCTGACACAATCAAATATATTGATTTATTTATTTCACTTTTATTACACATTTGTATTGTTTCTAATACACATATAACATGATGATATGTGTAAAAACTATTAACCAATTAACATAAAGGAATGAATAGCTTGATTTTATAAATTTAGAGCAGATAAAGAAGTATGTCAACATTTTTATGCGTTAGGATACATAGAAGGAAGTGTCATAAATTTATATACAGTATATATATAATTATATATCTTATACATATATATAGTATATATATTGTATTTTCCTATAATATCTTTGCTTCCATTAATGAATACTTGATCATCATATGACTGTGTATGTGTGCTTGCAAGTGTGTATTTTCTACATTCAATTTGTGCTCTTCCATGTCTTTTCTATTACCTTGAGTCACTTCTTGGCTTGTAAATAATCATTTTATTTACATCCAGGGTAAATACTGGATGTAAATACTGTCAAATAACAAGGGGAAAAGTATCAGCTGGTCTTTTAGACTAAGTACTGAATTTTAAGGTTCTGAGTGTATATAATATAATCTTATTCCAAATATTTCTTACATTTTCAAAACTCAAGAAGTTTAGCAATCATTATTATTGTATTGCTTGTATGTTTACTAGACCTCATGTTGCCCAGGTCCTTTGCTCACAGTGTGTTTCTTTTTGCTCTTTACTCTATCACAGTCTCTGAAACTTGTAGGGCCCCAAGGTATATTTGTTGAATAAACCAATAAATCCTACAAATCAATTTGTGAAATAGTGAAAATCATGGTCTGACAATTGGGAGTAAAATTTGTTATTGAGTTGTTCTGCTTCCTAGGTAAGAATATGTTCCTAAAGAACTAAAACTGCTTAATACTGAGGCACTACAATAGCATGTCAGGATATTTTTCTGTGAGTCCAAGAAATGATTCTACTTAAATTATTGGCACAGGCAATTTTTCCTTTTAATTTTAAAACAAAGGCACAGCAGTTTTCCATTTATGAATTTGTTCGTGACAACACTTTATATGATATGTAATAAAGATAACACCTTTTTACATTAATAGTTATATTTTTTAATTCTGTAAAAATCATTTTTTTTTTTCGGTACGTGGGCCTCTCCCGTTGCGGAGCACAGGCTCCGGACGCGCAGGCTCAGCGGCCATGGCTCACAGGCCCAGCCGCTCCGCGGCATGTGGGATCTTCCCGCACCGGGGCACGAACCCGTGTCCCCTGCATCGGCAGGCGGACTCTCAACCACTGCGCCACCAGGGAAGCCCGTAAAAATCATTTTTATGCACTAAACTTTTTAAAACTTTACAGGTAGTTATCAATCATTCCTTCCTTGATCTCTTCCATTGCATTTTTTTCCTGTAAAAAAATTTTTTTAAATGAAAGAATTTGGAACATAAGCAGATAGAGGGAGTTGAGTAATATTAACTCTTTTCAAAGGATAAGGTTTCTCAAGGGAATTAATAGAGAGAAAAGGATGGACAGCACAAATGAGACATGAGTAACTTTAGAAAATGACAGAAATCTATTTTATCAATAACTGCTTTCCATTTTTTTTAGTTGAATGTTATCAGAATATTTTAAATGGATAATTATAATGTGCTTATATGTAAACAAGCTTAGAACCTTCTGCTTCAAATTTATAAGCTATCAAGCTTTCTACACATAACTTCAACCTTAGTTTTTTAATGAATTTTGGAAAACATTCTAATGAATCATTATAACAGGGCAGTAGGATCAGAATATCTGATAGTTTAGGTATACAAGATATCATTCAAGAAACATCTACTTAGAATTAAATGTATTACAATCATTTCTCATTTATATGAGAGCCTTATTGTGGTCCAAAGCATTAAAAAATATATTAAATGATACTAAACTTCTATTTAGAAAAGTGTTATTTCAAAAGAGTACTTTAAAATTTTTTGTATTACTAGCATATTTTCTTGAAGCAAATCTTCTATAGAAGTATAGTATATAAAAACTATCAAGTGGTACTATTCCATTGGATGGATTAAGGAAAGAAAAGACCACTTTAGTCGGAACTTTGGGAATTCCCACCTAATTTGGGTCATATCGTTCAGTAATTCAGGATCTGGGAAGAACAATTTGAAAACTAATACTCAAAAACATAGTTAAATTCAGTCTGTAAGTAGGTGTTATGATTCTGTTTTGTTTGTTTTGTTTTGTTTTTATACAGCAGGCTCTTATTAGTTATCTATTGTATACATACTAGTGTATATATGTCAATCCCAATCTCCCTATTTATCCCACCACCACAATCCCCACCACTGCTGATTCTGTTTTGTTGTATTATAAAAATGCATGAATTTGTATGTGTCTATCAGAAATATATGTTTGTATAGTATAATACCATAAATCCTTATGTGGTTAGTGGATTGGACCAGATTCATGATCATAAAACCAAAATTTTGTTCTATCAAAGCATCCCTTTGAGTTCAGGTTTTTAAAAACTATATAAACATTCACAGATAAAGAACATCAGGCCATATTCTTTTCAGTTTGCTGATAAAATGCACTCTAAATCCCTGGTGTGCAAGATTGGGCTGAGTTAAAGGTTTCTTTTGCTTAGGCTCAAGGCCAACCTTAGCAGTTTCTTCTCCCTTTGCCAGTAGCACCACATCAATTTGATAGTAACTGTAACATTAGTTGCAAAGGGACATGTGCCCAACGACATCTCTAAAGAAAATCAAAAGAGGAATTGGAGATTCACCTTCAACTCAGAGAATGGCTGACCTAATCTCCTCACTGCAGACCTTTTTAAAATAAGGATAGTTTCCAAGAAATCCTAGGCATAATCCTTTTTAACAGTACATCCATTTGGGAACAAGAGAGTAAAACAGAGTACACTTCAACAAGAAGTCCTTACATGTCACATGTAAAGTTCAAACCCTATGGCATATTGACCCAATTAATAGCCTTGAATATCATCTACTCCAAGAAGTATTTCTTTGTGTTGGGAGTGTTGCTGGGGTGGAGCTCTGACAGTGAGGAATTGTGGGATCCCTGAAAAGCAGATAATTAATACACAAAGCTCCCCTCATAGATTACATAATTTAATTTTATAATGTACTAAATCAAAGGATGGATTATAAATAGCATCTTATAGATCAGAAACTAAGGCTTAGGCAGATAAACAACTTGTTTAAATTTCATAATAACAGTGGTCTTAGAATAAGTCTTCATCTCAGACTGGGAAATCAATAGTTTTAAGTAGATATTCTGGTCTCAAGTGTTCATTTTGTTTTATATCCTATCATTACAATTATATTGAAACACAAAATGTATACTGGAAAAAATTGCCTAAATAAAAGCATAAAGCTCAATGGGTTTTCAGGAATTGAACCACAATCAATATCAAGAAATACAATAGAACCACTTAGAAACAGCCACCCTCATGCCTCCTCTTCATCAACCAAACACCTCTCCCCAAAGGTAACCCCTATCTCGATTCATAGTACCATGAATTAGTTCTGCCTGCTCTTGAAATTTATATAAATGAGATGATACAGTTTTAATTCATGTCTGGTTACTCTTTCTCAAATTATATTTTTACAATAGAGACCTGATGTTGCTTGTAGCAGTACTTTATTCATTTTCATTTCCATAGATTATTCCAAAAACAATACACCACAATTAATTTGTCCTCTGCTGATTGAAAGTGTGCTATTTATAGTCTGCATAACTATGTTGAGGATATGCCTAGGAATGGAGTACATATGTCATAAGTTATGTGTATGTTCAGTTTTAATAGATAATACTAAACCAACTTCCAAAGTGGTTGTAACAATACTTTCCACCAGCTCTAGTCATAGCTTACATATGCTTGATCCAAGAAGATCCAACAGTTGTCCTAAAGTTTGTGAATGAATTAATTCATGAAAATGCTGTCAAAATGCAGTGTCCCACTACTATGTATAGAATAGATAACCACAATGACCTACTGTATAGCACAGGGAACTATACTCAATATCTTGTAATAACATATAATGGAAGAGAATGTAAAAAAAAAAGTATATAAATATATATATATATATATATATATATATATATACACACACACCAAATCACTTTGCTGTACACCTGAAACTAATACAACATTGTAAATCAACTATATTTCAATAAAAGTTTTTTTAAATGCAGTGTCTCAGGAATCCATCCCAACAAATTCAATTCAATATTATTGCGGAAGTGCCAAATAATCGGCACATTTAATACAAAAGATCATAAGATTGTGATGATGAAGATAACTTGAGGAACATATGTGCAAAAACTTTGCATTGAAAAGTTTTGACAGCAGTCCCCAAAATCAGAAACCTAGAACCTGAAATATAGATATTTAAATAAAGAAATAATCTCTCAACTTTTCCCACCACTATAAAATTTAGGATATTAATATAGAAGTATTTCCATATATTAGTGGGTGTCCTTAATCAAGAAGAGACGGTAGGAACCGTCTAGCACCCTGTGTGGTGAAGAGAACCTCACTGACAATGAGCATGTAAAATGAGTGTAGAATTCACTTCAAGTAGTGGTTGTAAGAAAAGCAAAAATCTGATAAATATGGTAGTGATTTAGGGGTCAGTTTGTAGGTGATAAGAAACTGATATAGGAAGTAAGAAATAGATTCATAGACATTATGTAAGGGCAAAATATTTGGTTATCTTGTGCCTACATTATGTTGACATGGTAATCAAAATCCCAATGAACTTCTAATGATAGGGAAAGATCTTGGGGAAAAAATAAGGTTAATAGTATGTATTGGTTTTTAGTGGATATATTTGGCAAGATGTTACAAGACAATAATGGGCGCATGCAAGAATGGGCTAGTTTGTTAGAAGACATGAAATATGAAAAGAGATTCCAGAATTTGTGTGACTTGCAGAGTTGCAAACACTGACTGCTTTTAGTAAAAGATGAAATTGAGGAAGTTGTTGACAAAGATTGATTTAATATAAATGGCCTGTGCAATACAGTACTAATTTATGAAAAAAAGTGAGCTCCCATTATTGAAATAAATACTATGATAAATATCTGACATTGGCTATGTTATTACAAAGGTGCCTCCAAATCAAACACGAAAACAGAGCAGATGATAAGGCCCTCACATTTCATATTCCTATCAGTCCTTACATTCTCAATTTTCAGTTGTATCGTCAGTCATATCCTTTCAAACGTCTCCCAAAATGCTGCAATTTTTAGAGACCAAACTTTAACAACAACATTTCTCACACCTACATTAAAATTCTATCATTAATGGCAGCACACTAAGATGTCCCTTAAGATTTTCCTCCTTCTGGTGTATGTGCCCTACATAATACCCAGATCTGTAAAGATGATAACTCCATGGTTTATCATAGAGTTTATCATCTTTACTCCATGACTAGGTTATGTTATAGGGCACGTTTGATCTTAAAATAAGAAGATTATCTGGGTGGGTGTCATCAAATCATATTAGTTCTTTAAATGAGTGTTTTCTCTTGCTAGAAGGGAAAATGAATTCAGAGAGACAAACTCCAGCTGGCCTGGAAGAAAGCAAAAATCCATGCTGTGAACTGCCTATGGAGAGGGGCGCCCTTTAGAGGCTTCGAGTGATCCTAGCCCACAGTTAGCAGGAAAAGGATGACTTCAGCCCCACAATGGCAAAGAAATTAAGTTGTCAACAATCTAAATAAAATTGGACAAGTTATTTTTCTCCCTAATAAACTTTACGGCACTAAACTAAAATAGAATTGAAAGAGAATGCTAAATTTATCCATGATCAGAATATTCCTATATTATATGTGACATCCAAGTTTAATTTAAAACAAATAAATGAATGGCACATTAATAGATGTTATCTAGTAACTAAGAGGATGATGTCTTTTAGCCCAAATGAGAGTTTCCCAGCCTTCATAAACCCTGGATATATTGTGGGATGGGGATTTTTCTTTCAAAGTTAGATATGCTGTCAGTGTATAGTAAAAATACTGTGGGTGGAGGACACTATTTTGAACATTCATTACTTTGAAAAACAGAAAAAATAATATTATTTTTAAAATAGACTGTGACGAAAACAATCATAAATCAATTTACATATGTACTAATACACACATATAATTTTTGAATATATATATCTATACACACAAACACAAGTTACATGAAAGAGCTTTCTGTGGTGGTACAATAGAATGAATAAATGTTAGGTAAAACTGAATAATGCTATTGCATTAGCCCAGAAATCATGACGATAAATAAATAATTACATAAGTATATTTATGAGATTGTGCATACTTTTATCTATATAAAGACACTAGAAAATTATTGAATTAATGGCTTAATTTGAATAAAAGCCTTGCCAGTAATTAAGAACAATGAAAGGCACTCTTTTAATGATTTATATATTGATAAAAGTCTAATTTTTATTTTACTTGAAATTAGAATGAAAAAGCAGTAGATGAGGTTTTTTTCAAGGACTGCTAATAGCATAGTTTCTGGGTGCACAGAGAATGAAACACTTGCTAGTTATTTTTAGAGACTATTTGTGTATGATGATGATTATTTTAAAAGGACAGGAGATGAAATAAATTAAAACGCTCATTTTGTCTATTGCTTATATGCTTGATTTAAATTAGACATTTTAGTGGTAAGTTTCTCTTAAATAAATGTTCATTGTGTCAATCTTATTCATGTGACATTGAAACTCATCAGAAACAAGAGTCTAAAGTTATATTGAAGGCACCTGGAAGCTTCCATACAAACCTGAGTTAAGTATAAACAGCCTTAGTCACATCCACTTCTGATCTGAAGGAAATCTGGAAAGACTAACTAGAATATTTTTCTTATGAGAATGACTCCAACATTCAAGTATCAGTTTTTGTTTAACAACTATTGTCAAGACTAGTTGCTTTGTGTGCATACAGATATGTGTGTATGTATATATACATATACTTAGTGTGAGTTAACTATAATGATTTACACAAATTTTTTTTTTTTTTTTTTGCGGTACGTGGGCCTCTCACTGCTGTGGCCTCTCCCGTTGCGGAGCACAGGCTCCGGACGCGCAGGCTCAGTGGCCATGGCTCACGGGCCCAGCCGCTCCGCGGCACGTGGGATCCTCCTGGACCGGGGCACGAACCCGTGTCCCCTGCATCGGCAGGCGGACTCTCAACCACTGCGCCAACAGGGAAGCCCGATTTACACAAATTTAATGAGAATTTATTATCAGAATGAAAAACTCATCTCTGCAGGGCAGCATCTAAGTTTCAGGAAAGAGTCTATGATCACATTTTGTTATTGGCACAAAGATATGTTGACATTGACTTAGCTATGCATTGTTCTGCCAAAGATAAACATGCCTCCAGGCAGTGCCTGCTGAGATGTCTGGATACTCAGTGTCCTCTGTTCTTTGATCCATGCATTCTATACCCTTCATATCTGAATCCCAAGGATATATGATCATCTGACACCCTGACATGCTGATACTTCTCTCTAGGCAGCAAATGAATCAATGCATTTATGAATAAACGAACAGACAAATAAAAGTGATGTATTTATTAATTTCTCTACCCTTCAGTAGAGAAATAATCTTGGACAGGAGACTTGCTTGTGCCAATGGGGCATTTGTAAATGTGGTCCAGGTAGATGCTTGAGAAATGCATTTGCGTGAGGATTCATCTCATCTTGCTGTTCTTTGCAAAGCACAAAAAGCACAACCACATCATGTGAGTTAGTACAAGCTAGCCTGCTTAAGAGAGACACATGACCTGACATTGAGCCAACTGGCTGACATGTGAGTGAGGTCCCAAAGGCTAACCAGCCAGCCAACCACTAAATATGAAAGGCATCATACACCATGCAGCACTATATGAGACTGCCCAGACCAGAATAACTGCCTATTTAAACTAGAGAAACATGAAAATAATAAATGTTTGTGGTTTTCAACTCCTTGATTTGCAGTGACTTGTTACAAAGCAAAAACTAATAACTGCATCCTTCTTCCAATTCTAATCATTGTCATCATAATTCTTCTTTTTTACTGATGGGCCCCAAAACTGCATCAGATATGGAATATTTTGAGCTAGATTTTTCTAACACAATTTACTAAAGATTTTTTTCAGCACAGTTTGTAAACTATAAGTTTAGAGATTTGATCTACATCTTTTAACGTTTATGAAGATTAAAGGAAATAACATATGTACAGCACTTAGAAATAGATGTATTATAAAGCACATTTTCAGAAAATTTAATCATTAATATTATTAAAACATGTTCATCAGCACTTCATGTTTTTCTGATATCTCTCATATTTTAAAATGTTTAAATACATTACAAATTAAATAACAAACAAGAATTTAATTATCTTTACAATATTCATCATAGAATTTAAAAGAATAGCCTACAGATGAGTGCTAATGTATATTCTATTACTTCTTGATCAAGGAATAAGAGTGATGTGTCTTGTTTGTTAAGTTTGAATCTTAAGGAATCGGTTTGGCTTATTAATGTATTTTTTAATTGGCAGGTATCGATTTTTTGCCAAAGTATAAAGATTGGAGTAAGCAAGAAGTTTGTAATAGATGGTTTACAATGTAGCAGGAAAAGATAACTTCAAACGCTATTTTTTTTAATGTGCAATCAGAGGCACATGGAGCCTAGGGATAGAAATATGTATATATACCTATTTTAAAGTTTTGGAACTAAATCTAGGTTATTTCTATTGTAGGTTCCTTTCAATCTATGGAAAAAATAAATTAAAAAGTGAGATAATAAGATAGAAAATTGAGGTGAATAAGGAGATAGATGAATTTAACAACAAAAACTCATTTACTAACAAAGACCTAAAATGAAATATGCAAATTAAGTTTGTAAAAATAAAAATCAATAATGCATGAAATTTACTCAGCAGTGTTACTCTTCTAGGAAATCTATCCCAGAATTAATTAGAATAAAATAAAAGGATAAATGATTGATATGAAGGACAGGGAATGGAAATATAGCATATATAAAATCGCCATTCATGGAAAACAGACCGGAACAAATGAAACATAATAAAGATTTAATTTAGCTGTATCTTAAAATTGAGAGGTTCGTGTATATATTGGGAGGTTCATGTATATACTCAGGTACGCTTCACAACTTAACTCTTGCTATTCAAATATTCAATAAAATTCCTTTCAAAAGTTATCTCAGATTTAATTTTGGATTTAAAACCCGTACCTTAATCCACAGGCAGATGTCAGAGAAACTATTATGAGCTGAGAGGGAAGAATGTAGATTGCATTGCAGTTGTGTCCTAGTAGGAATACATCTCATACTTGCATTTTTTAAGTTGGTTTTTCATCTGTGCCATTTTCACCTCACATTATTAAGCCAAAATAGCTTTCTGTGAAGGAAGGTATGTGACTCTAAAGAGTCTAAAATGGTTTTTAGCAGAGCATCCTTAAGAGGAAAAACTGGAAAAATACATTTATGTAGAGAATTGAATTTGTAACAGCCATAAGCTTGGCATGCGTATCTGCACAATTGTGCACATATTTTTATCTCTGAAATAGAAAATTATAAAAATTTGTTGGTTCTGGTAAGCTTTACTTAAGCTTAACTTTTAAGAGAGAAAAGGAGAGAATCACAGTTGCTATGGACTGATTATCACAGCTATAAGAAGTCATGGATCACCACATTGATAGTGCAAAAGGATTAAACATCTTCAAAGTTCTGAAGAGGAAGGCAATGAAGAAGGGATATGGTATATGTTGAAGCAGGTGCATTTCAAGGCACATTTGGAAATGTTCAAGAATGTAACAATCATGAGTATATTAAAGATTGAAGGTGAAGTAAGTAACTTCTGTTGACTACCCATCTATATATATCAATCTCATTGATTTGCAAAATAATAGGAAATATGTGCATACATAAAAATAAGTAATGAAATGGCTATCCCGAAATGAAAGGGCCATCTAGTGCAGTATTTCTGAACATTGAGGAAAAAGGAATACCAAATCAGAAAGGACTCAAATGTAGGCTAATGATGTAGATATGGTGCAGGTTCTGTGAAGCCAAAATATTTGTTGTTGTATAACTCTTAAAATGTCCAATAAAGGACTATTCAAGAGTCTGTTGTCCATTAAAGGACATTGGATCCTAACGCCTGGATAATGAAGGTGTTTTTAAATGATTAAGATATTAAAGTTTTCAATGCTTTATCTGATGCAGAACTTCTTCATAGATAATTAATAAGTCAAAAGTATTTTAGAAGTAGTTTTGTAAATAGTTTTTTCTGATGTTGTTGCTTGTTTGCCTTTTATTGCTCTGTGACTAATAATAAAAGGTGACTTTGAAATAATGAAATAGAGGCTTCTATTTTCTAAAAAATTCCCCAGCCACACATTTTAGGCAATGTATTTAATTAAGATAATTAAAAATGGTGCCAATATCACAATTCTTTATTTTTGATTCATGTTTTCCTTTCTAGTCAAACTGTAATGATGAAATTTAAATATTCTACATATTCACTCAGTAAATTGTTTTAGTCTACCAGAATATTGCAAGATGGATGTTATTTATAAGGATTTTACTCAATTAAACAAAAAAATGTAATTTTAGGACCCTAAGATCATGGGAATTAGCTCCAGCAATTGTGATATGTCTCAAGAATCTTCCCTAATATATTGTGAATGAAAAACCGATGCTGATCTGGTACTCATTTTAAATAAGATGTGCAAATTAAAAACATACTTGAGCATTCTCTAAAGAAACTAATTAACTCATAATATGACAAAAATAGAAATATCTTAAAGAATCTGAGTGAATATTTTATCCCAAACTAGTGTAGCACATCACTATCAATGCAGTCCTAAGTACATAGTGTTTAACATTTCTGTGGTTCTTCATTTTTTATTTTAAAGATACTTAGTGAGGCATTATTGGGAAACAGAAATGATTAAAAGACAATCATTACACCTGACGAAAATTTCTGAGGTACACCAAAACATACTTAAATTATTATTTACAAAAATAGTTTCTGACTAGCAACCAATAATTTGCCCTTTCAAAATTATTGCTAAATTATTAATAGATAAAAGCCACAAGTTCAAAAACGAAAAGAACTTTCAATGGTATCGTCAATACAAAATTCAAATTAATAGTAAAACAGGTAATATCTGTTTGAAACTACCCAGTGTTTTATTCATTTTCAGCATCAATTCAGGAAATAAAGAATAACTTGAGGACGAATTAATAAAATAAGGGAAAATTGGGCCAACTGTTCTTCAATTTTTGATGAGAAAAGTTAAAAAGTAAACTTTTTTGTGCAGTGTTGAGCTATAAATTGAGAGGAAGAAAGAGAAGAAGGAAGAAAGGTTTGGAAGACAAGGGAGGAGGGGGTGAGCAGTGGAGAAATAGGAGAAAACAACAATAAAGAGAAAGAGGGAGGGACTATTTTTTTCATGAACTGTCTAAAAGACTTGTGTATAACTGTATGTATCACTTACTGTAAAAGGATGAAGTATGTATAAGTAAATGACAAAATACTGTGGGAGGTTACAGGAAACAGTAGAACAATTATAAACACAGTAACTGAATAAGTGAGACCTGGGTTTAAATCCTGGCTTTACTTTCCAGATGGAACTATTAGGTAGGAATTACAAAAGCTTTATTACCATAAATTTTATTGTTGATAAAGTGTTGATTACTAAATCCCAGCTGATGTAAGTAATCAATAACTGTTGTTGTTAATTTTGCCATTTACAACAAGGGTAAGCCAGGGATCTGTGATTTAAGTAGGTTGCATTCAACTGCAGAAGTTTAAGAATGGTTAAAATCATTAAATTCAGAGGATTTCACCAGTTTTGATGGGAGTGGTAAGAGATAAGATAAAAATATATGGTGAGTATGGAACAATTATTAATGAGGCTCTTATGCTAGATACAGCATCTCAGTTGGTAAATATTTTAATCAGAGCTGGGTTTTAGGAAAGTTTATCTGGCAAGAGGGAATGGGATGGATAGAAATAGGAACAGGATGGAAGAAAGGGGAACCGATTAAAAAACATTATCAATGTTAAGTAATTAGTGGTGAGATTCTACTTCAGATATTTGAAAAATTTGAGCTCGATCGTAAATCATTTAAGTAAATTCATAGGTAGTTAACCACGCTAATTGAAAATCTAGTGATGAATGGACTGGAGTCCCCTAACAGAAGATTCATCATTACATAAATATCATTTCATTGTCACTAAATATTGCTAGACTCTGGGAATAGGAAGAAAGAGAGATCAGTTTAGTGAATCTCTCTCCTTAACTTCCCCTTTTCAAGAAAATTAAACTTAGGAAGACATCGTTTAAATTGGCAGATGGCACGAACCCAGAGAAAATAACTAAATATTAAATATGACAAGTTGATAAAAATTTTTTTAAAAGTCTGAAATATAGTAAAACACATAGTTTAAAAACTCTACACTTACTGGGTGCAACAGTTCATATCAAGTAGAATTTAAAGGCTCACCATTATGATCTGACTGTAAAAACAATAACAAAAAAAATTTAAGCCTAATAGCTACATAGAAAAAATTTTCTGTGTTTTGCACAGAAAACTGGATGCAAAACACAGGCAAGCAGTTCTTTTCAGAGAGAGAGAGAGCAAAACAGATTAATCATGATAATATCATTAAATGGTAAATATTTTTCAGACAATTCTAATATATCTGCTCTTTGTCTGCTTCTCAGACTTCAATTGAACTGTTGTACATAGTTCTCATAGCCATGATTTAACAAGAACATTGTGACACTGGATTTCTTCCAAGCAATAGCAGTAAGGATAGAGAGAGGAAAGAAACCTTGTAATAGGAGTTCTAAGGGAGTAGATTCTTTTTAGACAGGATGAAATTTCAGACAAATACAACATTTTCAAATATTTGAAATGCTTCCATTGCAATTAGAGTTTAGATATTTTACCTGTGGCTCTGAAGAGTAGAGCTTTTGGAAAACAGATGTGTGTGTAATGTCCTAAAAGCATTATAATAATTAGAACTGCCACCCTGTAATAGCTTCAGAAGGTTACCTCCAGGGTGAGGACGGTAGGATACTTACCACTGAGTTGTTAAACAGATAATGAATAGCAACATTGGTGAATGTCAAAGTATGGAGAATAGGCTAGTGCAGATAATCTTTTATAATTTTCCTTTCCTTCCAGAAAATGTATGGTTCTATAAAAATGGAATGCTTTTGAAATCAACAGAATGGATTGAAATTAACATTATTTTGTCATATTTTACAGTTGCTCATTTTGCTCGATATGTAAAGCTCATCTTTTGAGCATAAATATAAAAGGATTTCCTGGCCTGTAAAATAATTCTGAAAGAATTTTTCTCGGGTATTAATTCGAGATGCCCATATATTCACCTTTGACTTGAGCGTGTCTCGAACATTTTTAACATTTGAAAGTGTGATCTTTATTGGGTTGGCTATGGCAAGTCAAGCAAATACATTATCGGCATTACCTAGAGACCAAAAGAGAAAACACTCTGGGCTCAGGTTAAAGTCAGAGTCAGGGCAAGTCAGACATATCTTTCTACATCTGGCCCAGCAGGCATGGAGATCCTCAGTTGACTATTTCCAGACAAGGTGAAGTTTCTCATCTGTGGAAACAGCGCTTACCTCCAGGCTGTCAACGACTGCCAAGTGAAGAAAGATGCAGGACTCTAACCTCTCTCCCTGAAACACGAGAGCCCTGTAGAAGCACACCTGCTCATCTAATCTTGTCTTCTGGAGCTCTGGCCATGGTCCACACAGGAACAGAAAGTTCTGTTTTTATACTTCTGCTATGTACATTGATAAATCATGCACAGTATTTCTTTGTGTGTACGTGTGTTTAAACTCGGCCTGTGTGTTTTCACATATATATATATCCTGACAATTTGTCAATTCTTAATTAACATTTTGCTTTAAGATCAATAATATTCAAATACGTGATATGGTTATGTTCAATTCTTTAGCTGCTATATAGTATTCTATTTTACTAGGTACTATAATTTAATAACCTGGTCCCATACTGGTGGACAAGTCCTGTTTTTCCAAATTTTACTGCTGTAAACAGTATCACACATATCCTGACATGTATGTGCAAGAGATTCCTTAGACAATATGCCCAAAAGCAAAATTGCTAGTAGATATAAATATTTTCAAGATTACTAGATATTGCTGATCCACTCTACAAGTTTCCTACCTGTTAGACTTCCTCAAGTAATTGCTTATTATTTGAAGATTTAGTAAAATGTTATTAAAACTTCTGGGTCTAATGTACTTAGAGTAAGTACAAGGACGAGTATGTGAGGGCACGTGGGAGTTCTGCCTTCAAATCTTCAGTGGTTTTGCACGGTACCGTTTTGTCTTTTGGACCACTGCTGGTCTTTCCCACTTTGTTCTTGCTTCTTTTGTTTATTCTGCAACTGCTATAGCTGTGCCTACACGTTTTCATACACAAAGCATTTTTTTTTTTTTAGATTAAATGCTTCCAAATTTCACTTAATGATTTCCTCTTTTACTCAGGATTTATTTGGGAGTATATGCACTTGATTTCTAAAGTTGCAGTTTCCTTATGCTTTTATTATATTGAATATTTTTACCATCAGGGAATGTGATCAGTGTGATAAGTTTTTTTTTTTTTCTTACATTGTCCCCGAACAGCTTCAGGGTTGTACTAGCATTATAAAATTATGCTCCTTTATTTTTCTTTATTCTTTTCTATACTCTTAATAAGTTTGAGCAAAAGAATTGACAGTTACATAAAGGTTTAGTAAAAATGCATTGCTGTATGAACCTCCTATTATTTGAATTTCCTTTAAATATATAGAATATATATTTCCATTCCTTATGATTGCTGATATATGTGCATTTATCATTACCATTTTATTTATGCTTTTTATAGTCACTGATTTCTCCTCCTCCTTTTCCTTAATATTCTCTAAGCTATTCATTAACTTTTCCTTCTTTTTAATTTTATTTCATGGGAGTGTGTTGTTTCCCAAGTCCATACCCTCCAGTTTGTCTTATTTCTCAGACACCAACTCAATATACATCTAGTTCCCATAACTCCATACTATTCTAGTATCCTCTCACATTCAGCTGATTCTCAATTTGTGTAATGTGGAGGTTTCAGTTATTTAAATTTCGGCTACAATGTGTGTTTTAAATGTTAACAGTGTACCCAACATAAAGTGTGTGTTAGGTCACAATGGGGTTGAGTTGGTGTTCAGTCAGACCAGCCCAGTTCACCATATTTACGCTTATACGAATACAAAATTAAACACACAGATGTATGTAGACACACAGTCACACATACACACATACCTGTGTGATTTTTATTGTTATTACTATTTAATGACTGTCTCCTCCACTAGACAGTAAGATTGATGTATATAGGAATCATGGCAATACATAATACAATCTACATATGCTACGGTTGAATTTGTATGGCCCAGCCAAGTCTATATCTGGGACACTTCAGCAATCAACATTTTCTATTTAATTAATGAAATAGATACCTCACTATAAGTGACAAAAATGACAACATGAAATAAGAATGAATAATGCAATATTCTTTAAAATACATATGGTAATCTGGGGAGAATTCAAAAACTTTCATTAGGAAATTTATTTAGAAACACAAGAACATGACTAAATGTTAAATGTCTAGTTTTTATTAATCTGGATAAAATGAACAATATGGGTGACATTTTTTTATGTAGATGTTCTCATTGTCAGAGATAAATAACTGGGCTTAATGTAGAAATAAAATAATTTGACAAATCCCTTTCTCTGTCAAAAATAATTCCAATAGTATTTCCAAAATATGTTGTTAAAATTCTAGTCACTGAATTTTGTATACAAATGTCAGTTTTATGTCCTGAGTAGTTTATAATTCACACTCCTCATAAGTTGAAATATCAACCAATTAACCTTTTGAATATTTCTGTGTATTTAGTGAATAATTTATTTCCATACTGATATAGCAAATGTTAAAACTAAAAATTAAGTGAGAATGAAAACCACATGGAAAATAATATCAAAATGTGTATAGTACAAATGCTTCTACCCAGGTGTAGACATAAGTGTGTATGCCTTTGCGTTGCAAACCACAGTATAGTTGTTAACAGACTATATGAGGAAGGAAGCCTAATGAATAATGTGGTTAACAATATTAATTGCTTAGGCAGAGTGTAGTATTTTTGTTTTTGGTTTTGGTGTGTTTCTTCACAATTTTTTTATATCACTCAACAATACCTTGTGAAAATACTTAAAAATTAATTTTTGCTGCTCCAATTCATTATATTTTTCATGTCAAAATACTTGCTAGAGGTTGAATGTTTGTGTCTAGAGACTGAATATCTGTGTCTACCAAAATTCTATATAGAAATTCTACCTCCCCACGTGATGGTATTAGTAGATGGAGCCTTCGGGAGGATTATGAGTTGGAAGCCTCATGATTAAGATAACTGTCCTTATAAAAGAGACCCAGGAGAACTCCCTTGCCCTTTCTACCATGTGAGAACACAGTGAGAAGTCAGCAGTCTACAACTCAGAAAAGGGCTGTCACTGGAACTCAATCATGCTTGCATCCTGATCTCAGATTCCAGCCTCCAGAACTGTGAGAAATAAATTTCTATTGTTTAAAAGCTACCCAGTCTATGTTACTTTGTTACGGCTGCCCAAACTGACTAAGACAATATTATTTTATTGTGTACCTATCTCATAATTTATTCAGTTCTTTTCTACTAATAGGAATTTTCTTGATGGAATGATAGAATAAGCATCCTTACATGTGAGTCTTTAATAACATTATTTTTCACTATATGATACATTATACAACTTGAATTTTGTCCCGTAATCCTCACAACTTCATACAGTACCTAAGTTTATAATCCTTATCTTGTAGACATGGGACCTAAGGGACAGGGAGGTTATGTCCCTTTTCCATAGTTACATAGTACTTCCTCTCCATGTGTGTATCAGTGAATGAATATATAATTAAGTGATATTTTTAATAGTACACATTAATATATTGGTTTTTTTCCTTCTTTGGTGTACATAGCACAGCTCTAAGATACATTGCTAGCTCCATGTAACTAATTTCCAAGTCAGAGGTTTCCTATTGGTATGCCACTTCATGTATGGGATACACATGTGGCTCAGATTATGGATCCCCTGAAACTTTGAGCCCCCAGTGAGATCTCCTCAGGACACAAAAATAGCTTCATTCTGCAATGGGCCACATAAACACTATCACCTCAGTGTCTCTTAATTCAACAATGCTTGAGAGGTTGTCTAAGTGATATGATGGTTTTGCAAGATTCGTAACTGTGAACCATGTCTGATTAAAAGTGATGCAGAAAGGCAGAATCATAAATTCTTGGTCAGCCACCGAAATCTACATGAATTTCTAGGGAATAATATTTTCAAAGGATATCCCAACTAAACGTACAATATATTATTTTCTAAGAAATCCCTAACATCACCAAGCAAAGCTTAGCAATATATAATGCTTGATTATAATTTGTGTTCCTTTCTTCTCATTACAGGCTAACCTAAGCTACGTATTAAAAATAAAATTTTTAAGGATGGATTTTGACTCTAAATTTCTTAAAGTGTGCTGTCTATATATGCGATAGAAGGCAGATTTGAAAATGGGAGACAGGGCTGGGGCCAAGATCTGAGAGATAAAGAAAAAACTGTCATAGAACTATGCATTTATATACCTCATAAATCATACGCTTCTTGTCATGTGGTTTGATTTTGGCCTTCTAAAATCTATGGTGACAGAACTTTTCTTGGATATCCTCTTCTGCACTGTAGGCTAAAGAATTGGAGAGGGTCTTGAGTGCTTGTGTATGTTAAATAGGTGACAAACAAGTATCAATATGTCTTTTGGAAGTGTATACTTTTCGCAAATTTAGGCATTTCTAAATAATACCAAATGAAACACTGTTGGGAGATAATTCTTCCTGGGTTCCACATTGCTGCACATCTTTTGAGCAAAGGCACAGATAAATTAGTTCTTGATTATTTTTTCAGGGATATCTGTTTAGCAAATAGCCATGGAAGAGCCAGAGATTGTCCTTTACTTGAACGAAGGAAGGCACACTTACTGTACAGTATAAATATTTGAATTTCCTTAACTCAGAATTCCTCTCCTTTAATGCAACTTACTGATTTTGTAGGTGTACCATGGCCTTCTTTTCATCACCTTGTGGGAACTGAGGCTCAAAAAACTGGCACAGGAAAGTGCTGGTGTTCTGCAACTTTTCTTGCTTTGAGTAATAAATGCCTTGTCCCTGACACAGGTTTTCATACCTTCCTCCAGTATACCTGAAACTGTAGCAGGCTAACTTGTTAGCTTGCGAATAGGATAAAACCTCAGATCTGTTAGTTGTTAACAAATGCTAAATAAGATGGAGTTAATTTGTTTATAAATCCAATCACATAACCAGATACAAATTCATATGTGAATGCACATATCAAGCTTTTTTTTTTCTCATGTGTTTCAGAGTGTATTCAACGACATATAATAGTTGATGAATATACTTCCTTAGAAGTCTTTGCCAAGTTTCAAGATAAAATGCTAGTGAGCAAATCTTTAACTGAACTGTTATATAGTGACTTTGAACACACTGCTTTGATAGTGATTGCCTTTTAACATAACATAATCCTTAGAAATTCTTATAACTCATTATTTAGTTTGTTTGCCATCTAAATGCCTTAAATAGCGCTAAACTAAAGCATTTTAAACATTTATGTATATATTCTATGCCTCTAAATATGTTTTAGATATAGGTTTCTTTGATCTTATAATAAAATTCCTTAGTCACAAAATCACAGATTGAATGGTAGGAGAGTGATGGAAAGTAATAGAATCTACTTACATAGTCTCTAATATCTGTACAAGAAAATAGCAGAGCACAAATAAGTGGGGCACATCCAAACTAACACCCTGAAGAATTCATTTAACAGAGTATTTCCACCCCAGTGGTTAGTACCATAGAAAACCAAGTCAAATAGCTCTGAACTTTTCACAAGCAATAGAGGAAAAAGGGCAAGTTCAAATGAGAATATGTTTGATATTAGCTCTGAATAAGTAATTTTAAAACATCTTTCTTCTCATTATGTTTTAAAAATTATCATACCACAGAAATAATCATCACAATATTTATGAAGGCTGTTGATGAGAACATTACATGTTTATTACAGTGTTATTTGAGAAACGGTACTTGATTCAGCTTTCATCAGACTTCCTATCATAGAGTATTTGGTCCATTAGAAAATGTTCATCTTTCACTTGTTTGATTCAAATAATACATATGGCCAGCCAAACTCTTCAGGGATATTAGTTCTAAGTTAAAATAAGAATAAACAGTATTCTCTGTAAATGACATAGTTTTGCAGTTTTTCTAATCTTCCATGTTTATCAAAGTGAAATCATGAGGGTCTGAATATATCATAGATGCCTTTAAAAAGTAATTTATTTTTCCTGTATAACATTAAAAAAACTCTTCCTCCTAAATGTGGTGGAATACGGCCTTAATTTAAAAGTCCTTAATTTGCTTAATTTGGCAAGTTCTTTTGAAAATCAGTACATATATCTGTTAAGTATATGTGTCCCTAAATGCAAATACATTACAATGATAATGTCATCAATCTAAATTGCACTGTTTATCATTAGATAATGCATTTATATTTTTAACATACGTAAAATATTATATAGTATAATGGTTTAAGAATTAGTTACATGTGAAATAAAATGATGACCTCACTCTGTAGATACTTTATAAAAACCAGTTTATTAAATTTCTAGGACTGACTGAACAAAGTATAGGTTTCCTCATTATCCAAAAGTAGAACATTCCTATGACATATTTCATAAGCTGAAATGGCATAAATAGAAGAAACAATTACCTTAGGACATATCTTACTAACGGATGCACAAAATAAAAGGAGATAAAGCACAGATGCTCACAGACACAGTTCAAAGCCATGGCAGTTTGAAGTTGAGATGCTGAGTGTAGCTCCCAGGGAAGGAGCTTGGCGATGCCACTCTCCTGCTCTACCACTCTCGCTGCTCAGGATGCATGATGCCTCAGTAACTGCGTACTGCAAAACCAATGCAGAGCACTGTTTTTGCTTTTCACCTCTTTTTGTAAAAGTGAAAATCCTCTTTGAATTATTTTTTGGTTAGTGAAAACAGGTACTAATGCAGGTCTTTTGTAAAACTGAAGTGGTATAGAGTGAGCATTTGAAAAGCAGAAGATGCCTGTACCTCAAGCTGGGTAACTTAAACAACAGAAATTTATTTTTTCACAGGAATGTAAGTTAGAAGTCCAAAATCAAGACAGCCACAAGGTTGTTTCCTTCTGAGGTCTGTGATGGAAGGACCTGATCCAGGCCTTTCCTCTTGGCTCATAGAAAGCCAAATTCTCCTTATGTCTCTTTACATCATCCTCATGTGAGTGTCTCTGTGTCCAAATTTCCCTTCTTAATAGGGACACCAGTCATACTGGATTAATACCCACTATAATGACCTCATTTTTAACTTGATTATCTCTGTAAGAACCCTATCTTCAAGGAAGGTTACATTCTGAAGTACTAGGTCTCCAACATATACATTTTGGAGGCACACTTTTAACAACTCATAACATCAACTAATAACAACCATTTTGTACCATATAAATCTGGAAAATCAAGGATAATATATAGATTTATTATAAGCTGTTTTATATTAGTGTTGAAGTAAATTATATGATTTTTACTCATGGGCAAACTGGTATTTTAAAATAGTGATTTATTATAATTTTTCACACACTGACTCAACCATATTTTGAGATTTTAACATGGTAAACTATAATGTGAGTGTATTCTTTATTCCTTAATTTTGTTTTTAATTTAAAAGTCATTTCAAAGCCCAGGACCAGATGGCTTTACTAGTGAATTCTACCAAACATATAAAGAATAATTCACACCAATTCATCTCAAATGCATCTAAAAACTTGAAAAGGACAGAACATTCTATGAAGCCAGCATTGCCATGATAAAAAAAAAAAGCCAGAAAAAGACACTGTAAGAAATTAAAACTATAGACCATTATCTCTGATGAACATAGGTGTAAATAACCTCGACAAAATACTAGCAAACAGAATTTGATGGCACATTAAAAGGATCATACACTATGATCCTGGAACACAAGTATGGCTCACCATATTTATTTATTTATTTGGGATAAATTTACTCCTGGAACGAAAGGATGATTCAACATTTTAAAATCACTCAGTGTAATTTATTATATTAACAGAATGAAGGAAAACAAATAAAAAACATGCACACACATGATTATCTCAACTAATTCAGGAAAAGCATTTAGCAAAATTCAGCACCCTTTCATGATAAAAAACATTCAATAAATTAAGAATAGAAGTAAACTACCTCAGCATAATAAAGACCACAAAAAGCCCACAGCTAGCATCATATTCAAAAGTTAAAGACTGAAAACTTTTCCTCTAAAAATCAGGAAAACGACAAGGATGCCTGCTTTTACTGCTTTTATTTAACATGATACAGAAAGTCCTAGGCAAGAAAAAGAAATAAAAGGCATAAAAATTAAAAACTTCTGTGCATCAAAGAACAAAATCAACAGAATGAAAATGCAACACATGGAAATGGAGAAAATTTTTGCAAATTATACACCCAATAAGGGGTTAATATCCAGAATGTATAAAGAACTCCTACAACTCAACAACCAAAAATCACACAACGCAGTTAACAAATGGACAAAGGTACTTGGATATTTCTTCAGAGAAGACATACAAATGGTCAATACACAAATGAGAAGATGCTCAACATCACAAAAGATTAGGGAAATAAAAATAAGAACAGCTATGAGACACCACCTCATACTCATTAGGATGGCCACTATCACAAAACAACAAAAATAACAGAAAATAGCAAGTTCGAGTGGTTGTGGATAAATTGGATGGATACCTTGTGTACTGTTATTGGGAATATAAAAACGTATAATCTCTGTGGAAAACAGTATGGTGGTTCCTCAAAAAAAAAAAAAAAAGATTTACCATGTAACCAGAAATTCCACTTCTGAGTATATACTCAAAATTATTGAAATAAAGGGCCCAACAGTATAATAATACACCATGTTCACAGAAGCAGTATTCACAATAGCCAAAAGTTGAAAGCAACCCAAGTGTCTGTCCGTAGACAAATGAATGAATAAAAAAAATGTGATAAATAAATACCATGGGGTATTTTTCAGCCTTAAAAAGAAAGGAAATTCTGACACATCCTAAACATGGATGAAACTTGAGGATATTATGTTAAGTGAAATATGCCAATAACAGAAGAACAAATATTATATGATTCCACTTATATGAGGTATGTAGAATAGTCAAACTGCACAATATGAATGGACTTAATGCCAATGAGCCATACACTTAAAAATGGTTAATAAAGCAAATGCGTATTTTACCACAATTTTTAAAAATCATAAAAATCATTTCACACTAGGAATTTTCTGATCAGTATTGCTTTGCTGTAAATATCACTAATTAAATTTTACATGCTCAAAGAAGCTCTATTATAATAAAGTTCCTTTCAGCATTAAAGAGTGACAATGCATTTTTTTCTGCAATTGCTAATATCAGCAAAGTACATATTATGTTTGATGTTAAATGCAATGATGACAGCACTGGTTATGAAAAATCCAATTTGAAGTTTCTCTTATAAAATAGAATTAGCCAGGCAATTAGCCATGTTCTATTTTAATGGCAATTAATCAGGAAAAAATGAAATCTTCTGTCTGCTATACTTGTGTTACACTTGAAATTTAATTACCTTATTAAAATAGCTCTAGGAAACAATGAAATCTCAAAGTAGAGAACACTTTGGATATGTTATTACTCCTTTTAAAATCATACATACATGTATATGTATTTTTATATTTATAATCATAAAATAATACCAGGGAAATATTTAAAGATAACAAGTAAATTTGACCATGTTAATAGAAACACAAGACAATTTTTATTACTATTACTAAAACAACCTCTACATTGCTGTTTCTTGCTGTAAACCTGTATTAAATTACTAGGACTGCCATAACAGAGTTTTGCAGACTTAAACAAGAAATTTATTTTCCCACAGTTCTGCAGGCTAGAAGTCAGAGATACCCTTTTTTGCCTCCCAACCATATCTTTAAAATTTCAGGTAAATAACTGTATCTTCTCATAAATAAATGAACAAAAAAAAAGGTTAGAATTTGTTCTTTCTTCTTTATATTGACAGAGGGTGTGTGTGTGTGTGTGTTTTGATATTCTTTACCTACTTCTGTGATCTCAATTGACTGAAATACTATGTGACATTTAGTACTTGATGTAAGGTCATTTGGTATGGTTTCAAGCAATGAAAATTTGGTTATGTTCCATGAAAGTGTATTCATTATTCTCCTTTTTAAACACAATAATTAGTTTATGAGCACTAATTATTATTTTTTGTTTAATTTTGTTTCAAAGCTTTCCTCAAGTGTCAAAGTTTTACTTAGAGGCACAAAGGATTATTCATTTGCCACACCATTGTGTTTGAAATAGAATGTAGCATAAATATATCTCAGGTCATAACTGAAGAGGCCTAGATTTATTTCATCAAACTAAACTGATTTTCATTTTTTAAAAAGTATATATGCATAACAAAGCATCAAAATTTGTCCTGAATTAAATGTATTAAGTATTAATAGTGCCTTGGAATGATATCATATTTTGATTAGGATACCTATCCAGACAAATTATATATTCTAAGCAGAATTCTAGATGCCTCATTGATATATGAAGAAGTTTCTAGGTAACATTCTTCACTGGCATGTCCACCTGCTTTTTGTCTCTAGCAGTTTCCATAGTTAAGAATCCTGCCTAGATTTAACATGGCAGTCGGGACAACTTACCAGAGTGCTGCACTACATATCAGCTAATTGGACCACTAATGAGCTGACTGACTTTTTAATACCAACTGCCTGCAAACCACCCAGGGTGATTGCAGATGGCTTCTTAAAATTAACATGCCTTGTTTGTTACATGTCAGCAATGTAAAACACAAGATGGGAATTTAAACATTTGAATACCAGTCCATCATCCTCCAATACCGGTGGAAACTTGACGTTTTGCTTTTATGTAATATACTATTAAAATAGCCAAAATTACCATAAAATCAACAAATTTGTACAGAAAATTTTATTTTCTCTGTGCTAGTAAGAATTATTTCTCCACTAAAGCCAAAAGAGTTTCGTCATTTTCACTATCATCTCAGTCAAAGCATACATTTTTAATTGCAGAGATAGACCTTTGACATTTTAAAAGTAAGGCTCAGGTTAAGAGAAGCAACAGTAACTAGATGTTAAACAGATCCTGCAGAAATAATTTTCATAGATGTTTTCTACTTCTTTTACCAAATGCTTTCAATTACGTTTATATTATATATCGAAAATAAATACAGTTGGCTTAATCTGGCTTAGGTACATCTCTTTAATTTACAAAATTAAAAAAAAATCTTTTAAGCTTAAATCTGTTTTTTTAAAGTAACCATTTGGTGCCTCCAACTATGGTAATCTTCTTTCTCTGAAAATGCTCTACTAATATTGTTACTAAGAAGTAAGCCATATGGCTATTTTATTTCTAAAGCGTATCTTGGGAATGATATTTAATGATATTTACATTCAGTTGCACCCTAGATCGAGCCAATCAGTGTAATCCAATGAAGGTAATCTCTGCATCAACAATGATGATTAGACCAATGGTAGGGAAATCTAACTCTTTTTAGGACAGTAAGACCTAAGGCAAGGACTTCCAGGACAAAAATTTCCTTTTTCTTAAGAGATTCACAGCTAGTCAGTCTCTCTACTGAATATAGCTGAAGCCCATGTGGCAATGATCACTAGAGGTAGCCATGTTTCCGCCACAGGAAGAACAGATTTAGGATAAAGCCAATACTCTGTGGCCAAGCAGTGAGGCAAAAACAAGATTAGGTGGGACCAGATGGGAAATCTCTGTATCCAATTTTGGTGTGAACCTAAACTGCTCTAAAAAGTCTTAAGGAAAAAAAAAAAAGTAAAAGTTTGGTTCTTGAGGATATAATTGTCATGGAGATCACCACATCTCTCTACCACAAATATAAGAAAACACATTTCGTCACAGCATTCTTCTATTGATGGGTATTTGGATTCAGTACCAGCTTTAGATTTAATTACTAAAGCTTCTATAATATTCCTGTACCATCTGTTTCTTGATTCAAGACTTGACTTCTACTAAAAATGTTCAGGTCATAGAGCGGCTTTATATTTAATTTCATAAGAAGCTGCCAAAATGTTTTCCTTTTCTTTTTCCCAACTGCTCAGTTTACGTGAAGTAGAAAAAGAACATCCATAGTTCTTCCTCTTGTACCTCAACAGCGACCCCTGTCCCAGTCAGCCTAGCTGAATTCAGAGCCAGTTCAAGTTAACTCCTCACCTCCTGGCTGCCCTTCCGATGGCTGAGCTTCATCTCGAAGGGTCAGCATTCCCCGTTTCTCAGCATTCACAACGCAGATATAAGCCTGGCACACGCGCCTCAGCCTCCCACTCCTTGCCCTCGCGGGAAGCAGCGGGAAGACTCTACTCCTCCACGGCGCACGCGGCCGGCCCAGCTCCTCCTCCGCCGCTGCCGCCGCTGTGCTGCGCAGGCGCAGGGCAAGCCGGGATTTGTGGTCGCGGACAGCGGATCATTCCGCCGCTTTCTTTGTGTGGCTGAAGCTCTAGAAACTATCCTTAGTGACGAAGAATAATCAGACCCTTTCGCTCCCTTCCTCCCAACGGAGTGGGATCAGGAAGTGGGTGAGAGGGCGATCTGCTGACGAGGGTAAGGGTGGAAAGGCTCAGGCCAGGGGTTGATGCAGGCCGCGTACGGGAGGGATGCTAAGAGTTTTGATCACTGGCGCACTACGTGTCCTTCCGTGCACAGCACTGGATACTTTTCGGTGGGGATTTTGGGCCCCGACCAGACGCGGTGTTTTTGGAAAATAGCGCCCAGGGTGGCTGAAGCGTTTTGTGTGTTGCAGGCCCTTGTCTGCCCCACCGAACACGAGGCACCTTGGATCACTGAATCACTCCCTGCTGTTCCCTGGTCACTGCTTCCGAAGATTTTCCAGGTCAGTACAGGTCTGTGTAGGGCCCTGTTACCAACGGATGTGCAAAGTGTTTTGCAAAATGAATATACCATTATACCCTACTGCTAGCAATGTAAGAAATTTCCAGTTGCTCTACAAGCTTACCAACATCTGGCGTTGTCAGTGTTTTTAAAATTTAAGCCAATCTGGTGGGTGTGAAATGGTAACTCTTTTCGTTTGCATTTCCCTCATGACTAATGTTGAACATCACTGCCCATGAGCTTTTCAACCATGTCTATATTTTTGTTTTTGAAATGTCAGTTGTTTATTAATTTAACTGGGTAAATTTGTTTTATTGATTTATATACATTTGTGATACAAAGTATTTCCCAGGAAAATGCATTAGGAATATTATTTCTTAGAATGTGTCTTGTCTTTTCATAGCCTATTTTGTGATGAGTATAAGATTTAAATTATAGTTGTTTTTTTAATCATGCTCTCTTTTATTTTGTGATTTTATGGGCTTTATCAGGAATCTTTACTTACCACAAGGTCTCAAATATATACTTTTACATTTACTTCTTGTAAGATTCAGTGGTTTTGTTTTTACATTGAGTTCAGTGTTTCAGCTCAAATTGATTTTTATTCATAGCCTAAGATAGTGGTCGTTTTTCTATATGTTTGTCTGTTGTTTGAGTATCATTTATTGAAAGGATGTTTCTCCCACCTCCTATCCCTGTAAAATGTTGTGTTGCCTTTGTCAAAACTGAATACATTAGGTGACTCCATACATGAGGGTCTCCTAATGGATTCCCTCTTCTGTTAAATTTATTGATTTTTAAAAAATTCTTGCACCATTGTCACACTATCATGATTATTATGATTTAAAATCTTGAAATCAAATTATGTGCTTAATCAAATATCCTTTTTAATTGATCTTGCTATTTTAAATCATTAGCATTTCCATATAAATTTAAGATTCAACTTTTTAACTTTTTAAAAGTAGATGGTATTTCAATGCTGTTTTCATTGTAATTCCCTAATTACATATGATGTTGCTTATCTCTCTGCTTGTTTTCCATCTGTATATTTTCTTTAGTGAAGTGTTTGTTCAGATCTTTTGCCTATTTTTTAACTGTGTTTGTTGTTGTTGTTGTACTTTAAGAGTTCTTTGTATATTTGGATACCAGTTTTTTATCAGATATGGGTATTACACATATTTTCTTCCCATCTGTGGCTTGTCTTTTCATACTCTTAACAGTGATTTTGTGAAGCAGAAGTTTTAAATTTTAAAGTAGACAGACACAGACATCAATTTTTTTCTATTATTGGTAATGCTTTTGATGTTGTATCCAAAAACTCTTTGTCAAACTCAAGGTCCCCTACATTTTCTCATATGTTATTTTCTAGTCAGACTACTTTTGATTCTCTATTAATGTGGATCTAGTTTGTTTTGGTCTTAGTTCCAGGGCGTGATTCTTACTCTAGGTCATGATCCTATCTTATAATGTTTGGCTTTTATAGACAAGGTATAATGTGTGGGAGCTCAACTGAACACTCAACATGATCAGGAAGGTACATCCACCTTTAAGATGCCAGGATTGCAGGGATTTTCAACACATGTGACTTCCAGTGTCTCCATACATATCTAAATCCATGCTCTACACACATGCTCTCTTCTCTGCATCATGAAATCTCACCCTGCAAAGGCACAGATAGTCCTAGGATGTCTGGTCGTTGCCTGTAGGGCCCACAGGCAACTATCAGACATCCTTATGCACCACATCTTCCAGGGCTGGCTTTTATCTGGTACTTTGCTTCACAAATTCAGTCATATGTGCAGCCCCCAAATCCAATCTCTGTCTGCTTAACACAGCAGGCTCTTTTGGGGCTCTGCAAACCAGGGTAGATAGGGAGGTCTACTGCTCTGTGTTTTTTCTCTCAAGAACTGTAGCCCTATGCTGCTTGTTGTCCAATAATTTGCAATATTGTCCCTTTCTATATAATTTTTTTCATTTTAACAGTTGATTATGGTAATATGGAGACCCACTACCAATATTTTAATACTTGGCTCTGATGATTTTGGTTTGTAATTGTTTTGTTGTTGTTGTATTTATTTTTAAATTGATTGAATATTAGAAACTTAAACACTTAAAACAGTTAACAACTTACCTAAATTTACATATGCTTCCTCCTGAATCCCAAGAATGAAAGAGGTAATAAATAATAGCAATAAATTTCTATTTGCTATCAAGATATTAAGGAGTGGAAACTTAATAAGCATAGTAGAAATAGCTGGAGCTTAGTTGTGTATTGTTTGGTGTGTGTGTAGAGAAGTTAAGAAGGAAGCTCATTTTTGACTAATGTTTGGAAATTACAAGCACCTCTGAAAGCACATATGTTTGTTTGTGAGGGAGGTGGGACAAAAACAAGATAGATTGAAAACTCTAGATCTGTAGTACCTTTTCCCAAAGTAAGCAACCATGTGACCCTCTTTGCCAGTTTAGGGAAGAAGTTTGGAAATTTCTCATTATAGTCTGACCCAAAGTGACTTCCAACATTTTTAGCTAACAATGGGATTTTAAAACTGAAATCAGAGGGAATAAATGAAAGTTCATATGCAGAATATAGAAATGTCACAACCTTATTTCAACACTCAGCTCTGAGAAGAGTAACAATTAGTTTTAATTCACCATGGGTAAATGATTACAGGAATCTCTTCTGTTAAATATCATAGGCTTAAGAGATAAGCCATAGGCCAGTGCCTGAGGACACTGGGAATTTCCAATGCCTGTCTCCAGGCCAGGGCACCTGGCTTCGTAATGACCAAGAAATTGGCTTTTGGAGGAACTCAGAGGACCTTCAAGATGGCAGAGGAGTAAGACATGGAGATCACCTTCCTCCCCACAGATACATCAAAAATACATCTACATGTGGAACAACTCCTACAGAACACCTACTGAACGCTGCCAGAATACCTCAGACTTCCCAAAAGGCAAGGAACTCCCCACGTACCTGGCCACGTGGCTGACAGGGTCTTGGTGTTCTGGCCAGTGTCAGGCCTGAGCCTCTGAGGTGGGAGAGCTGAGTTCAGGACATTGGACCACCAGAGACCTCCCAGCCCCATGTAATATCAATTGGCAAGAGCAGTCCCAGAGATGTCCATCTCAACACTACAACCGAGCTCCACTCAATGACCAGCAAGCTCTAGTGCTAGACACCCCATGCCAAACAACTAGCAAGACAGGAGCACAACCCCACCATTAGCAGAGAGGCTGCCAAAAATCATAATAAGTTCACAGACAACCCAAAACACACCACCAGACGCGGTCCTGTCCACCAGAAAGACAAGATCCAGCCTCGCCCACCAGAACACAGGCACCAGTCCCCTCCACCAGGAAGCCTACACAAGCCACTGAAACAACCTTACCCACTGCAGGCAGACACCAAAAACAAGGGGAACTATGAACCTGCAGCCTGTGAAAAGGAGACCCCCAAACACAGTAAGTTAAGCAAAATGAGAAGACACAGAAATACACAGCAGATGAAGGAGCAAGGTAAAAACACACCAGACCAAACAAATGAAGAAGAAATAGGCAGTCTACCTGAAAAAGAATACAGAGTAATGATAGTAAAGGAGATCCAAAATCTTGGAAATAGAATGGAGAAAATAAAAGAAACGTTTAACAAGGACCTAGAAGATCTAAAGAGCAAACAAACAATGACGAACAACACAATAAACGAAATTAAAAATTCTCTGGAAGGAATCAATAGCAGAATAACTGAGACAGAAGAACGGAGAAGTGACCTGGAAGATAAAATAGTGGAAATAACTACCACAGAGCAGAATTAAAAAAAAAAAAAGAATGAAAAGAATTGAGGACAGTCTCAGAGATCTCTGGGACAACATTAAACACACCAACATTTGAATCATGGGGGTCCCAGAAGAAGAAGAGAAAAAGAAAGGGACCGAGAAAATATTTGAAGAGATTATAGTTGAAAACTTCCCTAATATGGGAAAGGAAATAGTTAATCAAGTCCAGGAAACGCAGAGAGTCCCATAAATAAATCCAAGGAGAAACACACCAAGACACATATTAGTCAAACTACCAAAAATTAAATACAAAGAAAAAATATTAAAAGCAGCAAGGGAAAAGCAACAATTAACATACAAGGGAATCCCCATAATGTTAACAGCTGATCTTTCAGCAGAAACTCTGCAAGCCAGAAGGGAGTGGCAAGACATATTTAAACTGATGAAAGGGAAAAACGTACAACCAAGATTACTCTACCCAGCAAGGATCTTATTCAGATTCGATGGAGAAATTAAAACCTTTACAGACAAACAAAAGCTAAGAGAATTCAGCACCACCAAACCAGGCTGTACAAGAAGTGCTAAAGGAACTTCTCTAGGCAGGAAGCACAAGAAAAGGAAAACAACTACAATAACAAACCCAAAACAATTAAGAAAATGGTAAGAGGAACATACATATCAATAACTACCTTAAAAGTAAATGGATTAAATGCTCCAACCAAAAGACATAGACTGGCTGAATGGATACAAAAACAAGACCCGTATATATGCTGAAGAGACCCACTTCAGACCTAGGGACACATACAGACTGAGAGTGAGGGGATGGAAAAAGATATTCCATGCAAATGGAAATCAAAAGAAAGCTGGAGTAGCAATTCTCATATCAGACAAAATAGGCTTTAAAATAGTCTTTAAAATAAAGACTAACAAGAGACAAAGAAGGACACTACATAATGATCAAGGGATCAAGAAGAAGACATAACAATTATAAATATTTATGTGCTCAACATAGGACCACCTCAATACATAAGGCAAATGCTAACAGCCATAAAAAGGGAAATCAACAGTAACACAGTCATAGTAGGGGACTTTAACACCCCACTTTCACCAACAGACAAATCATCCAAAATGTAAATAAATAAGGAAACACAAGCTTTAAATGATACATTAAACAAGATGGACTTAATTGATATTTATAGGACATTCCATCCAAAAACAACAGAATACACTTCGCAAGTGCTCATGGAACATCCTCCAGGATAGATCATATCTTAGGTCACAAATCAAGCCATGGTAAATTTAAGAAAATTGAAATTGTATCAGATATCTTTTCTGACCACAATGCTATGAGACTAGATATCAATTACAGGAAAAAAACTGTAAAAAATACAAACACATGGAGACTAAACAATACACTACTAAATAACTAAGAGATCACTGAAGAAATCAAAGAGGAAATCAAAAAATACCTAGAAACAAATGGCAATGAAAACACGATGACCCAAAACCTATGGGATGCAGCAAAATCAGTTCTAAGAGGGAAGTGTATAGCAATACAATCTTACCTCAGGAAACAAGAAACATCTCAAATAAACAACCTAACCTTACACCTAAAGCAATTAGAGAAAGAAGAACAAAAACCCCCTAAAGTTAGCAGAAGGAAAGAAATCAAAGATCAGATCAGAAATAAATGAAAAAGAAATGAAAGAAACAATAGCAAAGATCAATAAAACTAAAAGCCGGTTCTTTGAGAAGATAAGCAAAATCAATAAAACACTAGCCAGACTCATCAAGAAAAACAGGGAGAAGACTCAAATCGATAGAATTAGAATGAAAAAGGAGAAGTAACACCTGATACTGCAGAAATACAAAGGATCATGAGAGATTACTACAAGCAACTCTATGCCAATAAAATGGATAACCTGGAAGAAATGGACAAATTCTTAGAAAAGCACAACCTTCCAAGACTGAACCAGGAAGAAATAGAAAATATGAACAGACCAATCACAAGCACTGAAATTGAAACTGTGATTAAAAATCTTCCAGCAAACAAAAGCCCAGGACCAGATGGCTTCACCAGCAAATTCTATCAGACATATAGAGAAGAGCTTTTAGAGAAGAGCTAACACCTATCCTTCTCAAACTCTTTCAAAATATAGCAGAGAGAGGAACACTCCCAAACTCATTCTACAAGGCCTCCATCACCCTGATACCAAAACCAGATAAAGATGTAACAAAAAAAGAAAACTACAGGCCAATATCACTGATGAACATAGATGCAAAAATCCTCAACAAAATACTAGCAAACAGAATCCAACAGCACATTAAAAGGATCATACACCATGATCAAGTGGGGTTTATTCCAGGAATTCAAGGATTCTTCAATATACGCAAATCAATCAATGTGATACACCCTCTTAACAAATTGAAGGAGAAAAACCATATGATCATCTCAATAGTTGCAGAGAAAGCTTTCAACAAAATTCAACACCCATTTATGATCAAAACCCTCCAGAAACTAGGCATAGAGTGAACTTACCTCAACATAATAAAGGCCATATATGACAAACTGACAGCCAGCATTGTTCTCAATGGTGAAAAACTGAAAGCATTTCCACTAAGATCAGGAACAAGACAAGGTTGCCCACTCTCACCACTATTATTCAACATAGTTTTGGAAGTTTTAGCCACAGCATTCAGAGAAGAAAAAGAAATAAAAGGAATCCAAATCGGAAAAGAAGTAAAACTGTCACTGTTTGCAGATGACATGATACAATACACAGAGAATCCTAAAGATGCTACCAGAAAACTACTAGAGCTAATCAATGAATTTGGTAAAGTAGCAGGATACAAAATTAATGCACAGAAATCACTTGCATTCCTATACAGTAATGATGAAAAATCTGAAAGAGAAATTAAGGAAACACTCCCATTTACCATTGCAACAAAAAGAATAAAATACTTATAAATAAACCTACCCAAGGAGAAAAAAGACTTGTATGCAGAAAACTATAAGACTGCGATGAAAGAAATTAAAGATGATACAAACAGATGGAGAGATATACCATGTTCTTGGATTGGAAGAATCAACATTGTGAAAATGACTATACTACCCAAAGAAATCTACAGATTCAGTGCAATCCCTATCAAACTACCACTGGCATTTTTCACAGAACTAGAACAAAAAATTTCACAATTTGTGTGGAAACACAAAAGACCCCGAATAGCCAAAGCAATCTTGAGAAAGAAAAACAGAGCTGGAGGAATCAGGCTCCCTGACTTCAGGCTATACTACAAAGCTACAGTAATCAAGACAGTATGGTAGTGGCACAAAAACAGAAATATAGGTCAGTGGAACAGGATAGAAAGCCTAGAGATAAACCCTCACATATGGTCACCTTATCTTTGATAAAGGAGGCAAGAATATACAATGGAGAAAAGACAGCCTCTTCAATAAGTGGTGCTGGGAAAACTGGACAGCTACATGTAAAAGAATGAAATTAGAACACTCCCTAACACCATACACAAAAATAAACTCCAAATGGATTAAAGACCTAAATGTAAGGCTAGACACTATAAAACTCTTAGAGGAAAACATAGGAAGAACACTCTATGACATAAATCACAGCAAGATCCTTTTTGACCCACCTCCTAGAGAAATGGAAATAAAAACAAAAATAAACAAATGGGACCTATTGAAACTTCAAAGCTTCTGCACAGCAAAGGAAACCATAAACAAGACAAAAAAACAACCCTCAGAATTTGAGAAAATATTTGCAAACAAGCAACTGAAAAAGGATTAATCTCCAAAATATACAAGCAGCTCATGCAGCTCAATATCAAAAAAACAAACAATCCAATCCAAAAATGGGCAGAAGACCTAAACTGACATTTCTCCAGGGCAGATATACAGATTGCCAACAAACACATGAAAGGATGCTCAACATCTCTAATCATTAGAGAAATGCCAATCAAAACTACAATGAGGTATCACCTCACACCGGTCAGAATGGCCATCATCAAAAAATCTACAAACAATTAATGTTGGAGACTGTGTGGAGAAAAGGAGACCCTCTTGCACTGCTAGTGGGAATGTAAATTGATACAGCCACTATGGAGAACAGTATGGTGATTCCTTTAAAAACTAAAACTAGAACTACTGTATGACACAGCAATCCCATTACTGGGCATATACCCTGAGAAAGCCATAATTCATAAAGAGTCATGTACCACAATGTTCACTGCAACACTATTTACAATAGCCAGGACATGGAAGCAACCTAAGTGTCCAATGACAGCTGAAAGGAGAAAGAAGATGTGGCACGTATATACAATGGAATAGTACTCAGCCATAAAAAGAAACATAACTGAGTTATTTGTAGTGAGGTGGATGGACCTAGAGTTTGTAATACAGAGTGAAGTAAGTCAGAAAGGGAAAAACAAATACCGTATGCTAACACAGATATATGGAATCTGAAAAAAATGGTTCTGGAGAACCTAGTGGCAGGACAGGAATAAAGACGGAGATGTAGAGAATGGACTTGAGGACACGAGGAGGAAGGGGAAGCTGGGACGAAGTGAGAGAGTGGTATTGACATATATACACTACCAAATGTAAAACAGATAGCTAGTGGGAAGCAGCTGCATATCACAGGGAGGTCAGCTCGGTGCTTTGTGACCACCTAGAGGGGTAGGATAAGGAGTGTGGGAGGGAGACACAAGAAGGAGGGGATATAGGGATATATGTACATGCATAGCTGATTCACTTGTGATACAGCAGCAAGTAACACAACATTGTAAAGCAATTATACTCCAGTAAATATCTTTAAAAAAAAAAAGAGGTAAGTCATAGAAATGCTGTTTGGAGTGGAGAAAATTTCACTATAATGATTTGTCTTGAGTGTATGGTTTTTTCAACAACTGAAGAAATCATGCATAAGAAAAACTCAATGTTAACTACTGGTAGTAGATCAGAGATAACAGAAATAATTGAGGAAGGGTTGTTACCTATAACATGGGGAGAAATGAGTTGGAAGTCAGTTTCACTTGACGAGTGAAAAGACAAAGATAGAGGATCATTTTAACCCTTGATTATAAACATTCAATTTACAATTATGGTACAGCACAATTAATGTCCAGGTACAATTAATGTCCAGCTAACAATAACTAGATATTTTGGCCTTTACTTGTTCTAATTTAATTTTGTAAGAATATGAAATAGTGTTTACACTGTCTTTGAGCAGGATATATTTCTCATCCAATGCTTATAAATGTTTCAAGGACATTTAAAATGGTATGATTTCAATAACAAACATAAAATATTTCTATATCTTTACTTATATAGCTTAAATGTATTTCAAATCATAATTTTCTAAACTGTTACTGCTCAGAATACAAATGAGTTTTCATTAACCATTCATATCTTTATCCTCTGTTCAGTTGAATTACTTTTGTTCTCTTTATACGTTAAGGCAGTTTTATAAACCACCATCTAATTATGCTTTCTGGGGGTATATTTTGGACTGCTTAACCTTGATATAACTGAAATGAAATATCTACAACCCTACTGTCTTTCAAAACATATGCATGAAATATTATGAAGAATTAATAACACACTGAGATGACTAATACAAGGTTTCCAAAAGTACTCAGACACTTAACTATCAGTTATCATATGTTAGGGTGTTCTTTTTCTCTGCAATCAGTGTCAAATCCTGAGAAATATTTTTTAACAAAAATTTCATGATGCATTTCATGATAAGGAAAACGTGCTTGAAAATAGCCTTCTGCCTTGTAAAAAATGGAACAAATAATAATTAGCTTTTAATTAGAAGGGTAGAATTCACCTGCCAAAATACAAAATCTAAATCTAGCACATACCCAACTTCTAAATTTATTAAAGTATATCATTGATCATATATGTTAATCCCCAAATCTTGAGAAAGTTAACACCATGTACTGGTAATTTACAGAGTCACTACTGACCACGAATAGCACCATATGAAGGCAAATACCCATTATTTGTAAATTGTTTATATGCTTTATAGAGAACTCAGAGTAAACTGATTTACGTAATTTTACAAACTTCCTTGGTCACCGGTTTTCAATAATTGATATAAGGGAGGCAAGTTGATAATAATGGAAAATATAGGATATACAGAACTGAAATGATTAAATTATCAACACATTCTATTCAAAAAAATTTTTTAAAGCATGGCTTGAATACATATTTTATAAACCTAATTACATAGTGAAACAACGAGATTAATATATGGTAACTGTCCTGGAAGATTGTTGAAAGAATCACACATGTAGAATCTCATGTACAAGACCTAAAAATGTTAAAATGGAAATAACATATGATGATGAAAATGCACTGAGAGGACATTGGAAGGGAAGTTTAAGAGATATGCAAGTTTGATAAGAAGGAGAACAATGCAGGCCAGGTTGAAGTACTATTTGTTTGTAAAATGAAATATGATACAGGAGATGAACAACATGCTGTTTAGGGAGAAAATATGTAGAATAATTTGGAATAAGAAACCTCTGATGCCTAGAAAATAGAAATTATATTGCTACAGGAAAGTTAGAAAAGTAAAGAGCTAAATCTTAGAGATTTCTGCACTGAAGAAATCAGATTTCTGGACAAAACTCTTTTTGATTATTTAAACTTCTTTATTGTAAAATATACATATTGAAAAAATGCACAATGCAAAATTTTACAGTGCTATAAATTACTCAGAAGTAATTAATCACATATAACCATATCCAAGTCTAATAATATATTTTAGTATTTCCAAAGACACGTCTCCTCAAATCACTACCTTCTCTCTTTCCCTGAAACAGGCAGAATCCTGTTTCCTAAGAGTATAATTTCATTTTGGCTGTTTTTGGATTTTATGTAAATGGATTCATATGTTAGATGTTCTTGGATAACTTGCTAAACTTGACATTTGTGAGATATAACTATGTTGTTGCATGTAGGCGTCATGTGTTTATTTGTATTGCTGTATTTTTTCTCAACCTTTTCATATAGTCTAGTGTGAATAGACATTTGTGTGATTTCTGTTTCGATGCTGCTATAAACATTCATGCATATGTTTCGGTGCTCAAGTACATGCATTATTGTTAAATATCTAAGGAGTGGAGTCGCTTTGTCATTGAATTTGTATATGTTAAACTTTAGTGGCACTTGAGGACACGGGGAGGAGGAAGGGTAAGCTGGGATGAAGTGAGAGAGTGGAATGGACCTATATATACTACCAAATGTAAAATAGACAGCTAGTGGGAAGCGGCCGCATAGCACAGGGAGATCAGCTCAGTGCTTTGTGACCACCTAGAGGGGTGAGATAGGGAGGGTGGGAGGAAGACGCAAGAGGGAGGAGATATGGGGATATATGTATATGTATAGCTGATTCACTTTGTTATAAAGCAGAAACTAACACACCATTGCAAAGCAATTATACTCCAATAAAGATGTTAAAAGAAAAAAAAAGTTAATGGCGACGACTGACAGATCTATTGCCATAATTGACCAATTTACATTCCCACCAACGATGAATGAATTTTACCATCTGTACTCCACTCTAAAACTTTGTAGTAAGAGCTGTATCTCATATTATCCTCTAAGAGTTTTATCTTGTTTGATTTTACTTTTACTCTTTCCTTTACAGGGAATTTAATTTTGAGAATGCTTTGAGAATGAGCAATTTTAACTTTTTTCTCTTCATATTAGTGAATTGAAGTCACTGTTTAAAAATGCTTTCCTTTCTTCACTTCTCTGCAATGCCATTTTTTTCCATAAATTAAGTAAACATGTTTGTGTTGGTCAGTTTCTGTGCTCTATATGCTAGTTCACTCCTTACTTACTGTTAATTTCGGTAGTTCTGACCTAAGTGTTACTTTCCATTCCAGTTGGTCCTTCCACTGTGTCAATCTTAGCTACTTGTGGTCCTTTATATTTCCATATAAATTTTAGATTGTCTGATTTCACACATACATATATACATGCAAACACATACACTTGTGGGAATTTGACTGGGATGGTACAAAATCTATAACTAATATGGGTAAAAACTACAACTTTAAATTATTAAATATTCAAATTCATGACAACCTTCCATTTATGTAGGTGCTCTTTAATTCGTTCTTTAATGTTTTAGAGTTTATAAAGTTTTTCTCACCATTTTTTGGATGTTCTTATTGTTATTTGGTGTTTTTGTGCTGTTGTAAGCTGTATTATTTTGAAACTCAAATTCTTTTTTGCCTGTTGTTGATATTTAGAAATGCCATTAATTTTGTATTTTAGTATATGCAGTCATTTTGTACTAATGGTATATGCATTTAAATACTATAGAAAAATTAATGAATGCATTACAACTTGCTGAATAATATTTTAATAAATTTTCTGTAGCTCTTTATCTTTGTACACAATGATAAGGTGCTATTGTAAATTTACCATGCCTGGTTTTTTTACCCTTTGTGGAAGGACTTTCTCAGAGGTTTGGATTGAGAGAATGAAACACACTATTACATGGGAGGAGAAAAGCAATATTTTTTCATAAGTAGAACTACATATTGTTCTATTTGAATAAGTGAATAACTTTAATACATTCTGAGACAATTGAGCAGAATTATAGAATAATTCTAAGCATTTCTCCCACCTCTTCTCGTCTTTTTCAGGCTTTAAAATGATTAATGCAGCTGACAAGGGGTAATGTATGGCTCTTGTCTTAGGAGTCCCACTATGGCTTTTATATCAACCCTGGTTTCAGCTGACGACTTTATAAAATCTCTTCCTGCTGTCTGTGGTAACCAACTCCCAACTAGTTTCACATTTTCCATGCAAGGGCAGGGAACAGGAATTACTGAGTCATTACCATCCGAGGCATAGGAAATCTGAAATCAAAGGGGTTAATAACTTGGTCTTTTGGCTTATCTGAGAAGTGTCAGATAGGAAAAGTAGATATTCTAATGTGTAGGCCAATCATGTAAATACCTTGGGAAAGTTTTTATTTACTTCAACTCTTTGTAAAACTTTGGTATGGCTCTACATTATTTTATTGTACGTGGCATATTCTGTGTATGTATACAACTTAAAACATAGATGTATATGTGTATTCCATATAATTGTCTCTGTATAGAAATGTCTCCTATACATAACAAAAATAAGATTAAGTTTGCCATATCTAATGGTTTACAATTCCCAGAAACCTAGTAGGATATAATGATGCTGGGCTTTCCATTTTGTTCCATTGATCCATTTGTTTATGCATCCACCAATACTAGACTGGCTAGATCATTGTATTATAGTAAATCTTGAAGTCAGATATTCTCAGTCCTCCAAATTTGTTCTTTTTCAGTATTGTGTTGGATATTTTGAGCCTTTGGCTTCTCCATATAAACTTTAGAATCAGGTTGTTGATATTCAAAAGATAACTTGCTAAGATTTTGAAGGAAAGTGCATTGAATCTCCAGATCAAGTAATTAATTTTGATTTCTTCATACACATATTTTAAGGCTATCTGTTGAATGTTCTTGGTGGTGGACCTAAGTTATATATAGTAGGCCTTATGGTGGTTACAATATTGGGATTATGATTAATGACAACACTGTGGGCTTAGAAACAAGCAGTTATGTATTTGAATTCTAGATTACTCATTTATTAGCTATGTGATTCTGGCCAGATTCCTCAAACCATCTGAGCCATAGTAAAATAGGAAAAGTATTACACTGTATAATTGGAGTTTAAATTAATACCATATGTGTTACCTAAATTAATTAATGTCATGTTATATTGCCCAGTATATTGAAGTATTTCCATTAATGGAGTGGCAGAATAAAAGAGTTGTACAAATAATAAATGTGGTGTGAGGGAGAATGGTATTGATGTTAGCAATAGTAGTAGAAGATCTATTTTCCTATTTTCCTCTTCAAGAAAAATTTAGGGACAAATTATTTTGCGTTTTATCATCTAATTAGATACATTTTAAGATCTCTCTGGACAGGGATAAGTCCAAACCAAGTAGCAAGTAGTCAAAACTTTAAACAGAGACTTATTAAGAAAATAGAAATTCAAATGAAATTTATGTCATCCAAACTCATTTCCTACATCAAAATCGTTCATAAAACTTTATCTACTCAGGAAATTTCCCTTGAATCATCCTGAACTGAATAATGCATCTCTTCTACTTGCCTTTTATTTTATTATTTTGGGGGCAGCTCATTACCCAGATTGTATTTTAAACTTACTCTGGGAATTTTTACTTGGGCATTGATAAGTCTGTCAATGTCTGATTTATATACTTAGTGTCAGGCTCAGGTGAATGACAGAAGTATAAATTAAAATGTCATCTGTTTTATTATTAATAAAAGATATTGTTGAATATGACATACCTATTTCCAAAATTGCATGATCTGAATTAAAGAAATATCCTGCAAAGAATATTGTTTCCAAGATACCATCTTTTTTTGGCAGAGGGGTGGAACAGTGGCTCTCTAGGGATGTTGTTAACTGCATTAAGTATCTAATTTTGTAGGTAGAAATTTATTATCTATAAATACGTTAATTTAGCCTAATATCTGAGATCACTTTAAAAGTCTCAAACTGGGTTTTCATTCATATACAGCAAATTTAATCTATTCCACTAGACAGTATCTTAAAATATTAATATTTGAAATGATGGAATTTTCAAATTTAATGCAATGATATTTCATTCTATAGATGCAGTTGTTAATTTAAATTTCACTGTCATTTAGGTTACTAGCGTGGTGTAATCAAAGCAGTATTCTTAGATTCAGTAAGAACTCAGTTCAAAATTTAGCTAAAGTAAATACTGTGTGATCTGTGCATTAACTTTCTTATCTTGCAAATGTGTTTATTAATGCCAGCCTGTTGAGAGAATTAACTTAGCATATCACAATAAATATTTCACAAAATAATAATCCATATATATCCATATATGTTAGTTTTTAATCTGGCTAAGAATACATTTCATTTAGCTTTTTTTTTTTAAACTACGTATTTTAACAGTGTTTTGTGAAACATTATGTGAAAAGTTACTCATGTTAACATATTACATATAGATAATTAAATAATCACCAAAGGCATAAATTATTATTTGCCTAATTATAATTAATTCTCTTCCACATTGTCTATAGAAAAATTTATCGCATATTTTACCACACCAAAACATTCTCATAATATTAAAATTATCTGGAACAGAATAATCTCTGTTTTTGTCAAATAACAGGTGCTTGTCCATAGTCCCTTCACCACTTAGAAAAATTTCTAAAAATCACTACTCATTTTCCTATGATTTTGATTAATTGCTTAATCTCATTGACTTGCATATATATATATATATATTTTTTTTTTTTTTTTTTTTTTTTGCAGTACGCGGGCCTCTCACTGTTGTGGTCTCTCCCGTTGCGGAGCACAGGCTCTGGATGCGCAGGCTCAGCGGCCATGGCTCACGGACCCAGCCGCTCTGCGGCATGTGGGATCTTCCCAGACCGGGGCACGAACCCGTGTCTCCTGCATCAGCAGGCAGACTCACAACCACTGCGCCACCAGGGAAGCCCTGACTTGCATATATTAATGTACATTAATTTGGGGGCTGTGTGACAGAAAGAAAAAAGTGCCTCATAGAAATCCTACTTTGAAGACAATGGCTTATATTCACAATTTTGAAATCTGTTGAATTACAGCTATAGCAAAAAATTGCTCAAACATCCTTCCTAGGTTTCAATTTAAACCTCAAAATTATTTCCCACCCCTGTTTCCCTTAGAAATAATATAAAAAGTGATCAAATCGAATCTTTATAAAAGGAGTTAACAGAAACACCTCATAGGACAATTTTAACAGAAAATCAATACTAGTGATTGATATGGAATAGAAATATTGCCCAAATTATTATCTGTGAAAAATTAAAATATCAGGTTAATGCTATAACAAAAATCATAATAATCACAAATATAGAATTGTAATGTTTAATTATGTTTACTACAATAACATAACTTTTAAAAACTTTTTCATAATATTTTAACAATGTTAGGCAAATATTTGTAATATAGTGTATTGCTATTATTTCTCCTGTCAGCTTTCTCATTTCCTCAGTCATTTTTAAGTAAACTTCTAGTCACTTTTGAAGTAACCTTTTTCATTAAAACATAAGAAACACAGAGAAAAGTGAACAAACTTGTTGTTTAATGGATTTTCACCTATTGAACAAACCAATATAACTATCACTTAGATCAAGAATATTACCAGAACCTTAGAAACTTCTCCTGTGTCACTCCGTAGTCCAGTACTCTTTCTTCTGGTCCAACTGGAGAGGGAGGAGTTAAAACTACTGACCTATAATTCATTTTTCTTCTGATTACCAGGAAGGCCTAATGGAAAGAAAAGAAGAGAGCCAACTAGGCATAATCTCCTTTAAAAAATTGTTTTTACAAAATTTGCATCATACCCAGATACTTTAATAATAAAATATTAAAAGATACATTTTATTAAAAAGCTCTAAAGAGAAAACAGAGAAATAACTGAATCCCCTGATAGATAATATACAGTAGTGATTAAGGTACCAAATCATACAAATATATAAAGATTAGTGTAATTATGTCTTAAATCATAAAAGAAGTATTTTACAATGATTTACCCATTTGTTTTAATATAATTAAGTAGATTCAGCATATGTTATCTTTGTATCCGAATCACCAGGCTTAACCAATTTTTCTTGCTCCCATATATGCTATTTCTTCATCACTGCCACACACAAAAAATTGAGCAGGAAAGTGATGCATACGAAACTGAACTTAATAACAATCTGGAGAATGTGTAGAACTTGTAGAGTATGAAGAGACTGAGGGCAGAAAGAAATATATTTTATTTAAACTCTAAAGGCATACTGAGTTGATTTAGAATTATGGACATAATCTTCCTTTTAAAATGATAACTGAACTTCTGCATAAATAGGCAAATAGTACCTGCTAAGAGAAGGATGTTTATCTTATGGAATGTCCTAAAAAGGATGTCCCTGATTAAGAAATATATAGAGTTAATAAGTCCAGAATCTATGAGTTAAATAGGCATGGCTCCTTAGAAAATGGCACATAAATATTAAAAGACAATGGAGATGTCTCATAAACTAAATGCTCTTCGTTGCGGATGTAAAACCACAAAACTTCAACTGGAGCCTTGTCTGTAATTCTAGGCTAAGTCATCTAGGATTGATATAGAAAGGACCCAGGAACCACCCTCCATATGTAGACTTACCAGGCTTTTCTGACACTGTTGATTGACTATATCCTTGTACTTACCAGTAAAGCTTAACTTTTTGTAAGAGCTCAGATTTATGTGTTTGATTTGACAATTTGATCCTTTGTGTTAGTTTACTCATAGATTAGTTTAGCCTGTTTTTGAATTGTATTTAAATAACATTGAACAGTACATTAACATTTGTATATAAATTCTTTGCCTTAATATTATCTTTATGACATTCATCTATAGCAGTGTATTTGTCTATACTTGAGCCACTTACATCTATATGTGTATATATACATTCATATATATGTATATATATGGAGATAGGTAATATTTCAGCTTTGTTCTTCAAAATTGTCTTTGCTATTTTTTGTCTTTTCTATTTCCTTATAAATATTATAAATTTCTCATTAATATTCATAACAAACATGCTGGGATTTTTATTGTGATTACAATGAATCTATAGATCAATTGGTGACATCTTAACAACACTGAGTCTTAAAAGTCATGAGTGTGGTACATCCTTTCACTCATTTAGGGCTTCTTTAATGTCTTACACAAATGTTGAAAATTTTATTCTTGGATATTTGATGCTGTTTAAATGCTATTGTTTTGTTTTAGTTTCTGTTTTTTACATAATAGAAACAGATTTTTTTTGTTATATTGGTCTTGAATCCTGGAAGCTTCCTAAATTCACTTAACAGTTCCATGTAAACTGGTATTACTTGAACGTATACATTATAAATTTCTTAAAGTTTCTTGTTTTATATTATCTGTGCAATTTCTGTAAATCTTATGAGAGGTTAGAGGTAGAAACAAATACTTATTATCAAGTTACCTTAGTTGACCAAAAGTTAATACTAAGATAAGATTTGTTCACATTAAAAAATCAAAAGGAATACAATATGTATGAAAAAAGAATTTGCTCTTTATGTCCTGTGTTTATAAAACAGGGAAAATAATTATATCTAGCCAATTAGATTGTTTTGGATTAACTTATTTAACATATTAAAGCCTTTAGAACATACCAAGAGCTGTAATTTTTGCTAATTCATTTTATGCAATATGTGTTTATATATACATAATTATGAAGTGAGTGGTATTTTGAGAAAAATTAAAACTTAGAAGGAAACAAAGTAAAAAGATAGTTATCGCAAAGTATATGACTGCTTTATTTTATTCTAATACTATACTTTCCCCCATATCAATTTTTTCTATAAATGCCTCTATCACTTTCTATTTGTGACAAAAAAGTTATTTTTTTAAAAAAAGTATGATAAAATGAGAAATATTAGAATAATTTTTTACTTCAGTTAATGAAAGCTAGAACCACCGACATAAGAGCTAACATTTTTCTAGCATTCTTAACTTTATTTTTCTCCTATCTGTAAAGCCCTTTGGCAGAAATATACTTTGTATGCCACACCTGCCTGTCAACTCTGCTGTTCTATCAGCTGATAAATGTCAGCTAACACTAGTGTTTTTTAGTTGATGATTTATTGGGTTATTTCAACCCATGTGAATAAGTGGAACAAGAGAGTAAACCGAATTGTATTATTTTTGTAGGTTTTATTTTTCCAAGCTAGAAGAGAGAGAAATTACCACTACTGAACATAATAGCATCTGTTATTGATGCAAACATGAACATTTCATCCCTTACTGATGGGGAAAATCTTTCATAAAGATGAAGATGATGGAGCATCTTGTTTCTGAGCTTTTATTCTTATTTTTTTCAATCTTCTCACCTTTACCAAAAATTTCATCTTCCTATGAAGATTCAAGTTGCTCAGTGAGGAACTAATATATATGAATTGTGCAAACATGTTTCTAAACAAATACGTATGTCTTCACCCTGTTAAAATGTCAGTCAGGCGTTTAGTAAGCTATATCTTTAAGGAAAAGAGAACCACTTTTATTTCTTTTAGTCTTCTTTTTTCTATACTAATGACTGAATCACAAAGCTCTTTTAAATATTTTAATATAAAATTAACACCCCAGTTAATATAATCTTTTAAAACTGAAAAAATGGGGAGTGATTAAAAAACATTTCAACTCTACCACAGTTTCCAGGTGTTATTTCCAATAGAATTTAAACAGTCATGGATTTGCGCTCAAAAGGTTTATTATGATAGCGTTTCATGTATCTTAAAATGCGTGCCTGAGGCATCGTTGGTTTGGTAATACTACCTGTTTTTATAGTTATAGTTGTATATCTACTCTGGGGGGGGAAAATCAATGAAAATATTTCAGGGAGACACCTGTAAAATGAGATTTACATGTTATTTAAAATGACGTGCTCTCCTCTCAATAAATAGTTTCACTGCATTAAGCAGGAAGCCATTGAATTGTCAGCCCCATACCCTCCTCCCACCAAGATGATATAAAATAACTCAAAACCAAAAAAATAATAATAATAAAAAGGGAAGGAAAATGCGCCACCCTCATGCCAAGCCTTGCAATTATACCTCTTCCAGTTTTGGTTGCCTCTCCTGTGACTGGGCCAGAACACTTTTCTGATGCTTTTGTCTATGTGCAAAGCAGAAAATTGAGAAGCAGTTTTTAGAATTATGCTGATTGGGATAATATTCATGATGTGCTGATCTCAAAAGCCTGGTATCCCTAGAGTTGAATTTAGAAAGATGTAAATCAGTTTTTTGCACTGTGTAAATTAATAACTTGACATTTCACAGCTGTTTTAAAGGCTATGCTTTAATGAATGAAATATCAATCACAAATATACATCTACCCAGAAATGTCAAATCCCACCCAAATGAATACCACTGCAAATTAGCAGCGGGTCACATTGTTCTGCTGCCTTTCACCTGTGATGCATTTCCTTCCTTTCCAGGTTAAGAGCTCCCCTGGAGAGGCTTAAACCTATCTTCTACCTCATATAAAAGATGGGTGGTGAGCTGCTTTAATAACAAAATATAGTATCCAAATGCTAAACCTATTTGTAAGAGACAAGGTGGAATAGTAAAAGGAGAAATAAAAATGGGAGTTAAAATACCTGGATTGAATCCCCAAGCCTGTACTAGAATGCTGTTTTTCCAAGGTCTCTCATGGCCTCAGTTTTTACATCTTTAAAATTGGCCTTGCCTTGTTCACAGGGCCTTACACAGTTAGAACGAGCTAATAAATATTCTGTTTTAATTTAAAAAGTAAGCTTAGAGAATTACAAGGGATTATTAATGCTCTAAAGAATAATGTTTCCTCTCTGGTTATATACACTTATATCATGATACGTAGTTTGCCCATCAGGTCTTCGGGGGAATGGCATTTTGTCTCATACAAGGAACAATTTAGTAAAATAAACTGTCATTCAGCAATTGAGTCCACTTGAGTAAATATAGGCAGGAACTGCTTAACTACATTTCATGTCTAAAGGGCCACCTGTCATCTTTTCAGTAATTTTCAAAATACAGTTCAAATTCTGTGTCTCTAATATGCAATTTCTGAATCCCAATAGAAGTTAATTTTTAGAATTCTATAGGATATTTCTGTACTTTTACTATATGTAGGGAGTGTATACTGTATTATAATTACCTGTTGAATTAAATTTGTCTCTTCCTAACTGGACTGCAAAATGCTTGAAGATGGGATGAATGTTTTATTCACTTCTATGTACCCTTGGCATTCAGCAGTGATCTGTACACATAGAGTTCAATAGAAACATGCTGAGTGAATGAATAAGACATAAGTTGATTGCACATTAAAATCAATTATCCCGTTATTGGGAGGATACCCTAATCTTCTGAGAAATTTAGGAATGAGGCAGAGTTATATCAATACTTAATTCCAGTCATCCCTGGAGCCAACGAATATTTTGGTATTTTTTTATTTTAAAGAGTTATCAATATGAAAGGTATTCTTAAAGAAATATATTCTACCATTCACTAATGTATTCATTTAAATAAATTACACTTAAGATTAAATATTTTGCAAAATATTAGGATCAAATATTTTGGAAAAACTTTGCATTGAAGCACTGTTTACTAAAGTACAACTTTACCCAAACCATATGATACACTAAATTTATCTTTTTAAGTTTTGATGCTTTTTGCATTATAAGTATAATGAATTTACCAAACACATGAGAGTGATTCAAGAAATGTAATGAATACATGTGTTCATATTTTTCAGCTGATTGAATTGGAATCAATAATACACGTAGGGTTTAATATTACTGTTTAATAAATTATTTTTATTTAGTTCTGTATTAGATTATGTAAAATAAGTTACTCAAAAATAAAAATAAGATTCTTTTTCTTAAGTGATATTTAGGAGAGCTGTATTCTAAGGAAGTCACAACAAGCAATTTGTTTATAAAGTGAGGTCTCAAATCATAGAGATCATTCAAAGAAACTATTAAACATTGAGATTCATGGGAACATACAACCTAAAAAATTGTAAAAGTGGCTTAAGTATGCTTACTTTCATATTTTATGCAATTTTATTAAAATAATATTGTAAAATGAGTCTATGATCTGTGACATCCTGTCCATCTCTATAAGTAGAGCTATGGAGGATGGCTTCATTTGTTAATGTTTCCAGCAGTAGACATAATGTTGTGTTTCTAGTCCTGGAATGAATTAGCTTTATATAATTATCTCTACACTAGTACAAAATAAAATCTTGTTTTAGATTCTTCACACTAATATAAAACCAATTTTCAAAATATACTGGCTAAAAGGAAGATTTTCTGATACACAGTAGGACTTTGCTTGTGTTCTTGTGACTATTCAAGTACAGGGATACCCTGAAACACCATAATTAAATGCAAAACTAAGTTGGGTTCTGATTGCCTCCTAAGTCATAATTTGAAAAAAATATATTTCTTTGTTTCCTACAAGGACATAATCATTAGATATTCTGGCTCAATTTTAGGAGTACAAGCATGCACACCCTAACTCATAGGCGTGCTTTCCTTTTCTCTCTAAACATAAGGCTGACAGTCAACTTTCAGGCCCTGGACAGATGCTCAAATACCATTAACTGTCTTACCTCCTATGTTACAGCCTGCTCTCTCAGAAGCAGAGTTTATTGGTTTTTTATCCTATCTACAAATGTTGAAAGAAAGAAAACAAACAAAAATAAACTTCAAGCATCTGTCCACAGTTTCTAGTCCTGATTTATTTTATCTCGTCTTAATTTGTTGGAATTTGATAATGTTGGAATGGGAGACCTATGTCTGGGCTAACTCACTTTCATAGTTGCAAGATGCTGATAAAAAAGTGGTAATGTGTAAATCTTTTTCTGAAGATTGTGAAGATATATAGTATACACTATAATATCCATACACAGAAATTCTACATTTAGTTTATATTTTAAAAAATTATATACAACATATATCTAAATTTGTGTATAGTATAGCCTATTTAAAATAAAAATTGGAAACACTGAAATGCCAAATAACAAAAGAATAGTTTAAATATATTAAGATGCAATTAACATACAGTTAAGGCATTTACAAATTTGAAATTCCTATTTATAATGCACTACTAAGTTAAAAAATTAGAATGATTTTATATGACTTAGAATAAAAACAAAATGTTAGTAGATAAATATGCAGATGTTTTTAACCGTGTAAATTGGTAAGGGAATTATCTTTTCACTTATCTACATCTGGTTGATTTTCTAAGATAAGCATATATATGTTTTGAAATTTAAATTTTTGATCAAAAGCAAACTAAAAAAAAAATAGCTTCTACAAATAAGAAAGATATTCTTATCATTGGACTATGAAAATCCACTAATAGAATTCATCCTTAGAGGAATAAAAGAAGAGTTCTTTACTAAGATTTATTTAAAGTGATAACCAGATTGAAAATACAGGCATGATTTCTTGCATTGCATTTTACATTTTGTCAAAAACAATCAAAATATTAATTTTTACTCTAATGATGCTACATTACTTCTATCACTGGTCCAACTTCCATTATTATTGCTACTGTATCACTATTATTAATAAGAATACAGTTTACTAAGTATATTCTTTTCTCTATTAAGCCCTTTGCTTACTCATTTAATTCTTAAAATAACCTAGCAATGTTTATACTGACACCTCCTCCCAATAGATGAGGAAATTAAGGACTTTTTTAGAACCTTTAAGTAAATAGTCTTGCCCATCTAGTAATCAGTGAACAAGGATTAAAACCCAGATTTGTCTTCGTCTAAAATATTTGATGTAATAAAACATTTACCATAAATATGCACAGGATTGTCAGAACAATATACTCTGCTATTTTTTAAATACTTTGGATTAAAGTATTTAAAATGGATAAAAAATTGATAAGCCTCGTTTTCTTTTTCTCATAGAATCATTTTGGTTTGAGTCAACAATGGTACCTAAAAAGTAATTATTTAAGTTATATTTTTCTGGTTCAATCATATATACTTTTCTGGTAAAAAGTATGTATGATTTTATTCATTGAAAAGCTTAAAATTTTATTACTTTATATTACAGTTTAGTCAAATTAAATAAATGAATGTGTATTTACTACAGGTTTTACTTTTGGTCATGTCTCTAGAATGTGGCTGACTTTCCCACTACTATTGTCCACATATTTAGTGCTAAATCACCTATACTTTTATGAGACAGAAACAAAAAGAGTTGGTAAATATTGAATACATGAACTGTTCTGTATCCCTCATTTTGGGGAATTCCTAATTTTGTAGGGGTAAATGATGTTTACATTATTCTAATAAAAGTTTAAAGAAGTACAGAAAAATTCACTTATTTTCTTTTTCCCTCCGTGGAAAGTCAATATCAAATTGTTTTCACACACTTTTTACAAAGACTCCACGAATATTTTGAAATTTCATAAAGGATTCCCATAGATTGTGCAATTTAAACCTCTCAGAAACCCTTTTTATTGGTGGAGCAGTTATTATTTTTCAAGTGTAATAGTTGGAACATCTGAATAAGGAGATACTCGATAGTTATATAAAATATTTTGAACATTGATATTTTATTCCACTGAGAAACTCCATTGAGAGATGCAAGGAAGAATCATGAAGCAAAGGGCTCCCTCCATCCCCACACTTACTAGTTCTGTGCTCCTGGGCATCGTGCTCAGTTTCTTCTCCTGTAAAAAAAGAATGAAGAGGTACTTTGTCACAGTTGAGTAAGATAACAAGAACTTATGACAGTGAATGGTGGGTAGCGGGTGGATGATAAGTACTAGTTGTTAGTAGTAGTAGTATTAATAGTAGTAGCAGCAGAAGCAGTAGTGTTTGTCTTTGGATATAATAAAAAAAAAAATGAGGAGCTGTACAGGAATCCATAAACCCATGTTGACAAGGCTACTCCACAAATATGAAACTGGTCATAAAAAGACATTTTCCCTAGCTGCAATATTATCTACTCAACATATATTTCAGACATTCTGAAAATTTTCCTAACTTATTCTAATTAATCATTAGGGATGTTTTACTTGTATTTTTTTCAAAATATTTTATTTACTACTGCATGAAATTTCCTATTTTTGAAATTTCTTCTTTCTGCTTGTATCAACCCCTGTTATATCATAAATCCCTAATGCTTGGAAAAAAAGATTTTCGAGTACATGTTGCTGATACGTGAGACAAGGAAGGCCTGATTTCCATCATTTCCAAAAGGGAAGGTGACCCATGTTCTCAATGTACAACAGAGATGGTTGTAGCAGTTTTGAGTATGGTAAATTTAATAGATAAAATCTACATAAACAAAAGCTCTTTGGGGTGCTCAATGATTTTAAGAGTGCAAGGGGGCCCTGAGGGAGGTGAAATTATAATGAACATGTTCCTATTTAGAGCAGAAGTTATGGAAAAACTACCACTGGAAGAATAAGTCCTGGTCATAAGCCATGACCACTATGGGACTGATTTTGTGGGGATGGAACAGTTGATGAGCTTGACCTTTAAAACAGCTGAAGTTTCATGTACAGCAGCAGCTGAGCCAGT